>NC_135531.1:142584647-143216570 GCF_045843805.1 Urocitellus parryii
CTATCCCCCTCCGTCCACCATCGTCACGATACAGGATGCGAGGCAAGGCACTGCACTTGAGTGATCCACTTGAGTGGACCTCAAGGGGAGCATGTCCTATTGCATGCGGGTTTGACGTCCACGCCCCGCCCCACGAAAAAAGGCGTCGGCTGATATGGCCTCAGGTTTGGGGAAGGGCCCTCCTTAAGGCTGGGCCATACTATGCAGCCACTTCTGCACAGTGGGATAGGACCTCTACTCTCGCCTATATTGTCGTAATAAAACAAAAAAGGGGGAACTGTGGTGAGCCGTTTCTGTGAACTGTGGCCGCCATTACAAGATGGCGCTGGTTTCCCCTGTAGTCTGTGACAAACAACTCCTTATCAGAATGAGTTGGCACGCTGTGACTTGGCACCCTATGAGAAAAGTCCACGTGGCAGTTGTGCATTGGGGCTTTATCTGCTTTATTAAGGCTGGGGCACACGGGAGTAGTAGTAGTGGCAGTAGTAGTAGAAGTAGTAGTAGTTGCAGTAGGAGTAGCAGTAGAAGCTAAAAGACATGTCAATACAAAGGCCTGAATAAACAGCTGAAAGAAGAAAAAGTATCAAGGACCTGAATAAACTGCTGAGAGAAGATTCCCGAGTTGCATCTTCCTTGCGGGCAAGGGGTCGCGACAGGTCCACCCATCAGGGTTGGTCCCAAGAAAATTTTCATTCTGTCTGCCAGTGATGCCAAATTGCTCTTTCTGCTTGGGGGTGGTATTTCTTGGGGGGTGGACTTCTTTCTAGTGCTCAGCTCAGTCAGGCATGTCCCTTCAGTTCCTTCTTAAGGTTGAGTCTATTACAGGCACTGTGCTGGATGTTTTGCTTCCAGCACAGTGCCTGTATCTGCAAGATGGTTAATAATCAGTGGTTGCAAAGAAACCAAGGCTTGGAGAGCAAGGAGATTGCCTGGGGTCCCTCAGCAAGGGAAGAAGTATAGCTGAAGTCCTAACTGAGGTTTGTTTCAATCCAGGTCTTTTCTCTACTGCTGAGCATGCCCCTAACCTTCAGCACCAAGGTGCTGAAGGCTGACGTGGCCTCTGGGTTACTTTATTAAACATCTCACAATGGGATAAGTCTGAGGAACCTATATTACTTGGATTGATTTCATGCTGCTCAAACAGTCCATCTTGGAAGTATTATTAGGGGTAGACAATTTATCAGGGCCACCAACTCCCTGTTGGGCATTTGCATCCATAAAAACTGGGTATTGAACAGTCTTCCCCTAATGTGTTCTCTAAATGTCTGCAAAATATTTTTCCTGATGTTATTTACTTGCTATTGTTCATCAGGTCTGTTGGTCACCATATATATGTATATATGTATGTATGTATATATATATATATATATATTCATATATATACACACACATATGATACTATATGAGATACATATGTAAGATGTGTATATCTCTGTAGTACAACAACTAATATTTAATATGTATTCTCTATACTGTTAATTGGATTATAGACCTAACTAGTCTCCACAGAATCTCCAACATCATATTTAGTACCTATTTTCTTTCACTGATGTCTTCGAGACTGAGAATCCTTAGGTTCCTAAGGTGCTTGCGTTTTTTCATTGACATGTCAGCAAAAACCTTCCATTCTCCCTGACCCACGGGTTCCTCCCTCCTCCCTCTCCTTACCTGTTTTGATGTCAACAGTCAATATGTTGTTAAGTCTTGGCTACCTACACTTCCTGGGGTGGAGGTGCCTGAGTACTCCTACCGTGTGCTACCTGCTCTTTAGCCCAGAGAATCCCTCAGAGCAGAGGCAGGCTAGGCGAGAGACCATGCCCAGGGCCCATGCAGGACAGGGCTGGAAGGAGAAGACAAGGCAGGCCCCTGGTCACTCACTGGAGTTTCTGACTGACCATCTAGCTGGGGTGGAGATTTAATGCCCAGGCTTTAAAAACTAAACACCCTCAGTACAGTTACAGCCACCAGGGACACACAGTCCCTTTCTGTGTGCCTTTTGACAGAAGAAACCATCTTCCCAAGCCTCCCTTTAGCTTCTCATCCTGAGTCATGGATGCTGGATATGACAGGATGAAATTCCTACTGGAACAATCTTTTTTTTTGGTACCAGAGATTAGACCCAGTGGTGCTTTACCACTGAGCCACATCCCTAGCACTTTTTAAATTATGTTATTTAGAGACAGGATCTCACTGCTTGGGGCCTTGCTAAGTTGCTGAGGCTGGCTTTGAACTCTGGATCCTTCTGTTGGTCCCTTCCAAGCTGCTGGGTTTACAGACGTGTGCCACCTTACCCAGCTGCAACGATCTTTGATGTCAGGCTGTGAGCAGGATGCTTCTTGTTAAAACTGTGTCAGTACACATGCCAGGAGTCCTCTGCAGAATGAGAGGTCTGACCCCCACTGGGAAAGTCCCACTCCCCTGGTTTGGCATGGAGATTTCTTTTTGTGGATGCCCCTGTCCCAAAGAGAGGGGAACTCAAATGTGCAGAGAAGGGACACCAACCTTCAATTCATAAAGATTCAGATTTTTTACCTTTATGATACACACACACACACACATACACACACATGTACACACACACACACACACACATGTACACACACAGATATACATATGTATGTTTGCAGTGCTAGGGATTTAACCTGGGTCCTTGGGCAAGCTAACCAAGCTCTCTGCCACTGAGCTTCACCCCAGGCCTTGATATACTTTTATGTGACACCTTTGAAAACCATATCCTGAGTTAGGTTCTGCAAGGGCATTGCTCTACAAGGGGTAGTTACTATTTCACCAGTGGTCTTGGTTTGTGCTAAAAGCTAAGCTATCTAATATGTCCACTATGTAAAAAGATGCCAAGGGAACACATCATACAAAAGAGGGTGTCTCAGAGATAATGGTATTCTATAAAAGGTGTTAAAAGGAGAAAGAATGTCTTCATAATGTTACCTCATTAGATCAAGTCATGAGCAAGCAAAGCTCTTGCTGACAACGATATCATAACACATGTCATGTGGCTGACTTAATGAGAAAACTGCATTTCTAATAGTAATGATTATTTTGCTTGTTCATGGAAGAAAGGTGATTGAGTATTTTCCAATTCTTCAGGGGATCACTTATAAAGTGAGATATTATACCCATTAGGTAAGCCATAAATCTTGCTGACTCTTGCAGTTAGAAGCAACAAGGACTGGCAAGAAGTGGGGAAAGGGCAGAGTAGTTGAACAGGAGTTCAGATGTAGTGAGGGAATAGAATTATGTTAGTCAGCTTTCTGTTACTGTGACAAAATACCTGAGAGAAACAATTGAAAAGATTGAAGAGATTTGAAAAATCTATTTTGGTTCAAGATGTCAGTCTAGGATTGGTTGGCTACATTATTTATGGGCTTATGGTGAGGCAAAACTTTATGAGAGGAAACTCATTATGGAGCAAAGCTGTTCACCTCATGGCAGCTTGGAAGCAGGGAGGGTGAGCAAGGAGAGGGCCCAGAATAAGATATATCCTTCTAGGGCATTCCTCCAACTAGGTCTCCAATAGCCCATTAAATTACAAATCCATCCATGGATTAATCCACTGATGATGTCAGAGACTCATGATCCCATCCCCTTCCAAAGGACCCGCCTCTGAACACTGCTCCCTTGGGAACCAAGCCCTCAACACACGAGCTTTTTGGGGGTACTTTGGATCCAAACCATAAGAAGGACTATTTCACCAAGGGCTGAGTGGGACTTTGGACTTTATTCTGAATATGAGGGAGATCTTGGGTATGGGAGTGACAGCAGCTGTTTTAAGTTCTAGAGGTGTCCTGGGCTTCTGCACACAGGACAAGAAGCGGGGTGCTGTTCCTGGGAAAGCCTTTAGGAGGCTCCTGTGGTAGTTCTGGTGTAAGATGATGGTGGCTTGTAGGTGGAGGTCTTGGTCACCTCTTAGCGGTCAGCTTCCCATGTAAAAAGTGGCACTCAATAAATGCTTGTGACTTTTTTTCATTCCCCTCAATGCCACTCATCCTCCCTCCTTCTAACATCTTAAAAATCCACGTCTGAGGCCAACCCATTAACTTCCCCTCTCATTTTTCTTTTTACAAGATTTTTTTTCGGTGTATTGTTTTCTAGATTCCAAAAAAAGTGCGCTACCTTCTCAAAGGGTCCCGAACATCAACTCAAGCATTTAAAGTCACCTTTAAGTGACTTTTTAAACATGAAAAATTCAAAATCTTTTATATCCTATTAGTGCTGTTATTGTGTCTTCCGTTTGAAAAAGACCATCTGTGTCCTCTTATATATTTTTAAAAAAATAAAAAGTTTAAAAAATCACTGCATTCCACTCTCCAAGATCTGCTCAAAGCTCTGCAGCAAATTCTCTTTCATGCTTCGAGGCTACCTCTCCATCTGCCAAGGCTGACCCTTCCCACCCCTGTTCTGATGGAGCACTGGCCTAGACGTGATCCACCAAAGGGACCTTTCCAGTCCCGTCAGCATCTCTGCTGGTGATCATTCACAATGTCAGCTCAGCTCTGGAAAGAGTTTGGGAAGCTGACCAATTGATTCACTCCCTTCCTGATTTTGGGCTGGGTACCATAAAGGCAAAATGTCTGCAGGGTGACAGGGGTCGTTTTAAGGGACAGCGGACAATCTAGAAGCACGGCCATCTGTGGGAGGTAGCCACCCTGATCTCAATGACAGCAGAGATGCATCCTACTGTGCATTAAACTCAGGGCCTTGGTTCTCCAACCCAAGTGTGCCTCATAGTCATCCCGAGGGCTTGTGACAGAGGATTGCTGGGCTCTGCCCTCAGAATTTCAGACTCAGTCAAGCTGGGGGAGGGTACAAGAATTTACATATTTGACACAGGTTTTCAGGGGATTCAGTTGCTAGGGACCAAGCTTTCAGAACCACTGAGCTGGAGAGAGAGAGAGAGAGAGAGAGAGAGAGAGAGAGAGAGAGAGAGAGAGAGAGAGAACGAGAGAACTTACCTTCCGTGGGCAATTCAGCGTGCCGTCTTCCGAGTGAGGGTGCCGTGGGTGATGAGTTCCTCAGACTAGAGCCAGGACTCTCAAAGATGTGGAAGCCATGGCTGGTGTCTCTGAGATGCTTGTAATCTAATGCTGAAGGAAAAAAAATGCCACTCATTCTGAAATTAATGCCTATCAGAGAATAAATCGCCCTGAATGTTGAGTAACAGAATTTGATGGATGGAAGGGTGGAAGGGAGGAGAGGAGGCTTGGGTCAGGCTGCCAAGCACTTGGTGGGACTGGGTCATAGGGGCCATGGCACAAGGTGAGCAAAATCAGGAGACCAGATAAATTGGGACCTGGGTGGCTAGAGGACCGGTATGGGGGGAAGAAAGAGATCAATTTTGGAAATTGGCCTCATAGAGACCCTGGACTGTATATACTGAATGGGCAATCATATCTAATGTGAGCTGAAATAATTTCTTTTGAAAAGAACACGGGATTAGAGGTACACGTGTGCCTCAGACGTCTCCCTGTTAAATCAGACTTTGCCTGACGAACAAGAACGGAGAGCCATAAATTCTGAGTAGGGGTTGCGCTTGTGCTTTTAAACATCAAGAAGCAGCATCTTTTATACAAACCCAGGGGAGGGTATAGCTATTAACATTCTATAAAAAGGCACAAGCACCTGAGTGAAGCAGGTGTGCTGAATGCTTTCATTTTTATTTATTTATTTTTAGTCTCGAATATTATGATTTGGAAAATTGACTTTGGCAACCAGTGAAAGATTGGTGGAGAATTCCGATAATTTTCTAACAATATAAATCTGCCTTTGGTTAAAGTGCAATAAAATAAGGAGGACCTCTGATAACCTTCTGCATGATTCTTAGAATTTTCTGAACGTACCAAGAACTTGGAAATAGGTTCTATGAGAAAACAGATACACCCCAAACAAACACAGACTCCCAAACTGTTTTTAGGGCAATAGCCATGTAAATGATGTCAAATGAGGGGTTTAATAACAACAATAAACACTCAGTAATGTGATAGCTGATGTGCTCCATGTTTTTCAAGAGCTTTCTCTGTTCAGGCTCTGTATGCTTGAGAGAGAGTGTGTGTGTGTGTGTGTGTGTGTGTGTGTGTGTGTGTGTGTGTATGTGTTTGCATGCATGTATTGTCCTTGGTGTGTGTATACACAGATAACACACTTTATTTATTTTGGTACCAGGGATCAAAACCAGGAGTGCTTAACCACTGAGCCATATCC
Organism: Urocitellus parryii; assembly: GCF_045843805.1. Lineage (NCBI taxonomy): Eukaryota > Metazoa > Chordata > Mammalia > Rodentia > Sciuridae > Urocitellus > Urocitellus parryii. The sequence continues at coordinate 142,590,861 of NC_135531.1, forward strand.
CCAGCCCTTTTTTATATTTTATTTAGAGGCAGGGTTTCCCCGAGTTGCTTAGGGCCTTGCAAAGTTGCTAAGGCTGACTTTGAACTTGAGACCCTCCTCCCTGAGCCTCCTAAGCTTCTGAGATTACAGGTGTGGGCCAGTGGGCCTAGGAGATAACATGCTTTTAAAAAACAGCATTATTGACGTTGGATTGCATTTCATATTCACTCACTAGACAGGTACAATTCAAAGACTCTGGTAAACTTAGAGAGTTCTATAACCATCATCACAATGCACCTTTTTAATTTTTTGGGTGCCAGAGATTGAACTCAGTGGCACTTGACCACTGAGCCACATACCCAGCAGAATTTTGTATTTTATTTGGAGATTCACTAAGTTGCTGAGCACCTTGCTGTTGCTGAGGCTGGCTTTGAACTCAAGATCCTCCTGCCTCAGCCTCCCGAGCTGCTGGGATGACAGGTGTGCGCCACCATGCCCGGCTGTCATAATGCATCATAAAAACACTCCCATCACCCCCAAATGTCCTCCCCAGCCTGTTGGCTGTCGGCCCACTCCCTCTCCCAGCCCTGGATTTATTCTCTGTTGCTGTGTATCTGTCTTTTCCGGACATCATTGCAAACAAATGGAACCATACAGCACAGGGTCTTTGGAGTCTGACTTCCTCCAGGTAGTGTCACATTTTGAGCCTGCAGGCTGGCCCAGGCACCCTGGTCCTGGGCTGCCTCCCCACAGCACCCCCAGGTGACCGCAGTCCAGCTCCCGGGCTCTGGTTCCTGGACTTGGGGAGGAGCAGGCTGGGGTGGAAACTCAGGGCGGCGTTTGTATTTACAGTGAGCCAGCCTCGCCGTACCCAAGGAATGCTGACTCCCGTGTCCCCCTGCTGTACCCGAGGAATGCTGGGTGGCCTGGCAGTCAGTCTGGGCTGCTGGGTGGCCTGTCTCTGGGTGTTTCTGTTTTTCTCACTCCCGGGTGCCCAGGGGGTGAGGGCTTGTGTGAAAGAGCAGGTTTGTTAGGGAGATAAAGAAACATCATTCCTTGGCATGTGGGAGAGGAATGTGAGTGGATTCAGGACCTATTTACATATCATTAGTGGGTCCTGGGGTTGGGATTTGAGACCAGATTTCCTTGACTTCGGAGCCCGTTCTCTGAACCACTGTCCTTTGGGGACAATAATAATAAGATAATGACTAACATGTTCCAAGGGCTTATTATGTGCCAGGCACCTAATTTATGTGTTCTATGTGTGTGAACCCACTGAATATCCACAATACCCACTAGTAGGTGCTATTCTCATTTTACAGAGGAAGAAACTGAGACACAGGTCTGGTAACTTCTCCAGAGTCACCCAGCAAGTCACTAGTTGGTGTCCCAGGGTGCAGAATGCATGCTCAGAACCACGGCAACATCCAGGCAATTGGCTTAGTGGATACCACCTTCCATCCGCCCCTTTCCACCTCTACAAGATCTTGTGCAGTATGATCTGATTTTATCCCCAGGAGAGGATTGGCAGTTATGTCGAGCAGCAGGTGATATTGGCGGTTTATGTATGAGGGACAGTGATGTCAACAACAGCTGAGGAAGACCCTGGGGGATTGAAGATGCCAGGGACAGGGGGATGGAGCATCAAATATGTGGCGAGGTATGGAGACACCAACATCAACTCGAGGAGTCTGGCCAGGAAAGTTAAATACAGACAGATTCCAAACTGAAATGAAAGATATGGAAGACATCCTTGAAGTGAATGGCAGGTTTAATAATTATTCCCCAATAGGGTTCTGTCTGGGTCCTAAAAAACCAAACAAACAAACAAACAAAAAAACTGCTGTAAATTTTATAACAAAATGCATCTTATCTTCGATTCTCATTAAAGGTTGGTCGGAAGCTAAAGAAAATGCCAGTTTTGCTAATTACTAAATATATTTAAGAAGTAGTCTCTATCTTACAGGTTAGATGAAGCAAATAAACAGCAGAGGAGAGTGATTAATGACCAAAGCAAACCCCAGGCCATCAATCACAGACGTCATCTGTTCCCGAGGATTCAGAGGAAAAATGTTTCCCCAAACTGGTGTGTGAGACGCTCACGCGTGACATCCCGAACCGAGCGCTGTGTGACTCGTTGTAATTTCTGCTGCTTTAGGGGAATATTGGGTTTCTATTTGGGGTTTATACTTTAAGTTTAAAACTCAAGTTGATGTAAAGGAAATATTCATAGTGCAGGTGGTGGGTGGATCTGGAAAGATCACAAAGAGCAGGCAAAGTTGGAGGGTTGTATAGGAATGAACCAAAGACCAGTCAGGTACATCATGGCTCAGAAGTGAAGACAGCAGGGTATTTGATTGACTTCCGTGTTCCCACTCCTGACTTTTATTTGGGGTTTATGGTATGTCACACGCTGTGCCGAGCATTCTGCTTACATCAGTTCATTTCACTTTGTAATCATCGATCGGCTAGTTGTCACTTGAAGAACCCTGACCTCCTTATTTCTGAGTGGTGGGACTCTAACTTTGTTGGGTGTCATGACTCACAGTTGCAAAATTGCATTCCCAGGTTGTTGTGCAACCAGACATGCCTTGTATCTGTGCTGAGATGGATGAGCTGCTAAGAGGGAGTGTTGTGTGGAACTTCTGAGACTGGCTGCTTACATGTGGTAACTCATCTGGGAGAAGTACACATTCTTCCCTTTTTATCCTTCCTGGTGCCTGGAATATCTGCATGATGGTTAGATTCCAGCAGCCATTTTGGATCATTAGGTAATTTTGAAATGGAAGTCAAATGCTAGGATGATTGAGCAGGAGAAAGGCAGCAAGAGGCCCTCTCCTCCTGCCTGTGTAACTGAGATCTCTTTTACCTGAGGTAGAAATAAGCTTCTATTTTTCAAACTTCCATTATTTGAGGTCTTTAATTAAAACAATCAACCTTGATACTAACTGATAGAAATTAGAATATGGATTTGAAATGCTTTTGATTAGAGGTAATAGTAAACAAGACTTATGGCAGCTTAAACATAGGAACTTGTTTTTCTCACATAAAAAGTACAGAAGTACATGGCAGCTCAGTGATGTCATTGAGAGCCCAAGTTCTCTGCAGCCTGTTTTTCCATCCTTAGCATTGGCTGTTATCTTCATGTTCCACACCTTAAGGCTGCAAGAAGGCTGCTGCAGCTCCAGACATTGTGTCCACATGTCAAACAAGAAGGCTATAGAACAGTCAAAGCTCTGCTCCTCACAAGGCTTTGTCTTATTTGGGAAGGATTTTTTTTTTCCTCCAGCCAACTCCCCTTAATATTTTATCAAACAGAACTGTATCTCCTATGTGTGTGGTGGGATCCGTCCCCCACATATCAAGGGATCTTTGTTAACTTTTGAAATCAAAAGCCTCTGTTACCAGGGAAGAAGGTCATAGGCAGAGGCTGTGGACAGGCTGTGGACAGGGAGAAAAGCAAGTCTTGGAGACAAGGCGATGTGTCACTTCCTCCGAGCCACGTGGCAGAGGCAGGTTTTGAACGAACCTCCGACTCCCAAACCTGGGGCTCTCAGGACCAGCTCACGCATCTGAACCCTCCTGGCTTCAGGTTTTGTTTTTAGACTCCATCAGGCATTTCACCCAGGATGTCCTGACTTCGCAGCACGTGGAACTAGGCAGACCTGAGAGATCCCTTTCGGGGTGGCCTTCTGGAGCAGGTCTGCCCAGGAGAACTGTGGAGAAGACGTGGCACTGTCTAACATAGTGGCCGCACGTGGCGGAGGAACTGGAAAATGGCAATTGTGACTGAGACACTGGACTTGGATTTTATTTCAATTCAATGAAAATAGTCCCATGGAGCTAGTGGCGGCTGAATCAAAGAGAACAGTTCAAGATAATCAAAATCTTAATTCCCAGAATAATCCCAAAGGATAAGACTTCACGAAATTCCCCAAGTAGACCTTTCTGTGGCACTTCATGCCACCTGTCTCTGGAACCTGTGACTGCCACACACCAGTCTGCTTCCGGATTCCTGTCTCTCTGAGCTGCAGCCCTTGGCTGACCAGCTCATAAAACAGCCCCAGTCAAAGGCTTTGCCCTGACGCTGTGTCTAAAGAGACAGGTGATTTTAGCACGTGTCTGTCTTACAGCAGGTGGAGATGGGCTGTCCCTCGGAAAAGAAGATGGTTCTGTGTTTTGCATTGTTCTAGATAATTTAGTTTCATGCTGTTAGATTAAAGACTTGAGACTGCCACCTGAAAGATAAACCTGCTTGAGTTTATCAGAATTGCCTGTCACCCAGATCCCTTCCTTGCAGCGACAACACTAAAAAAGAAATTAATGATGGTCAAGGGTGTCGGGATAATATACCCTTCTGGCCATTCTCTGATGCAGAGGAGAGAAGCCTGGTGTGGGGGGGGTCTGTCCCTGAGGGTCTGTCTTGGGAGCCCCCACTTCCAGCCATCAGAGACTGCTTTGTAGACTTGACTTAAAGCTGGTATTTGGCAAACTCCAAATGGCATCTAACTAGCTAAGTTGTATTCTCTTGGGTTTTGATAGATGCCCCTTGAATTTTGTGGCACAGATATTTTCACAGTATTTTGGTCTGTTCTATTTCACTGTATTGGGTTTTTTCCTGCCAGAAAAAGTGGAGGAACTTGGTGCACTGTGACAAAGTCACAGGAGACGTCAGGAGTAGGGCCTACAGGATGAGGCTCTTCTCCCCTGGGCAGTGGGTTGGCTCGTGTTCTCCCATTAGGAGCTCGACTGGGTGTTTTAACACCACTGCAGCAAGCTCTGTGTCCTTCCTTGAGCTGTTCCTTCCACCAAAGCAGGTTACAGGCGTCCTCTCCGCAGCAGTGGCCTCTTGCTCAGTAGCCATGTGGGAAGATCCAGTGGGCTGCATTTCTGCACGGCTTGGAAAGACCTTTGCAGCCCACGTCACAACACAGCCATCCCAAGTCATCGCCAAGTGCCCAATTTTTTGATGTCAGGGTCTAACTTTTTAAACCACCTCCATCTCCTTTGGAAGCCTCAGGAAAAAGACAGTAAACCCTATTGCTTTTCATCTCCCACAATTCCAGGAACAGCGCTGTTTCTGTGGGAATGTGTCACTCAGAGCAAAGAGGCGCACGCGAGCACAAATAAAGCTCTTAACGGGAACGCGTGCTCAGGTGCTAATTTGCAAACATAGCCAACTTTTTTTTTTTTAAGTGCTATTGAGATGTGTGTGTTGACACCTGGTATTATCATTTTCGCAAGAACCCTCATGCAATATGCATAGACCTTAGACACCATGAGTGCAGCACGGGAGTTGTTAAGGATGCCTGGTCTTCAAAATAATAATGATTATTGAGCAAATCCAAAAACCAAAGTTGAAAAACTTTCTTCACCCTCTGCCTTAGAATTAAGAAACAGATGGCCATCTGTAGCCATATATTTCTTGTTGTTGCACATAAATGCAGCCACAGGAGCTTATTTTATGCTAAAAGCTTCCATCTGCTAGATGTAATCTTTTGGTACCTGTAGAAAAAAAAATGAATAAAAGAAGGACCTGCTTGCTTCTGACCTTGACTCTCAATCAGATTCTGCACCTCCAATCGGCTCCTTTTCTCCTTGACAGGTGTTAATCCTGCAACGATAGCACCGTGGTCCTTTGACAGTTTCATCCTTTTACCTAAACCGGGGGTGAACTTGGTAATGTTTCGGGCTGGCATATGCTTGGTTGCTATGGAGGGAGTGAGTGTTCTCTTAATGAGCAATCCGCGGAGGCCCCTCACAGTCTTTTCTTGTTGCACAAATACTTGAGGATCCTTTGACTCCTTTTTTTTTTTTTTGCCAAGCATAAATGAAAAATTATTATCAGTGAAAACGGTCCTGAAAAGACCCGACCATGGGTCATGGATGCATTTCTTCAGGAAGTCGGATACCCAGACTGAGTCCCTGCAGATGTGCTGATTCATTTGTCCTCAACTTGTTAGACCTAGGGCCACGGGCTCCCTGCCTCTCTGCCTGCCTTCTGTTTGTGGCCCTCCCCCTGACATTGATCTCTTGGGACTGCGGGTTCCTTTCCCCATAGTTATTGGGGGAGCTGTTTAAACAGAACTCATTGTCATCCAGGCTTCCTGTGGCACAGACATCTTGCTTCTGCTCTAACTCGGCTTTGGAGCTGGTTGAAGGATCTCAGAGGTGACTCTCACTTTACAAATCAAAAAAACCTGGAGCAGGAAGAAGGGACTGGCAGCCCAAGGCAAAACTTGAACTGGACACGAATTCTTTTCTCCTCTCATAGATAGATCGTGAGAATCACACGGAAAAATCCTGTGAGTCTTAAGTTTTGTATGTCTTGCTTGGTTGGAGGCCTGACCCCAGACAGGATTTTCATTAACTTCCTCAGTGTTGACCTTGAGCAAAGTAGAAGGCATGATGAGAGTGCTTATTACACTTAAGCAGGATTTAAGTAGAGCTTAAACCTTGCGTAGAACTTCAAGTTTATTGTAGAAGCATGATCGGGCTCTCTTTTTCCATATAATTACTTCCTAACTCAACCCATTTATTTTCGTGATGGACAGGCTTTCTGTTGTCATGAAGGAAAAACCTAAATTAAAAATTGGGGGAAAAGAGAGGAGAACCAATTGCCTTTGGCTTTAAGAAAGAAGACTTTGGGCCATGTCAAAACTTTCAGAGGGATATCCTGGGCAAGTCGCTTCACCTTATGATGCCTCAATTTCTCCATTTCTCAGAAAAGAATCTTGGACTTGGAGCAGCGTGATTATCAACACCTGGGAACTTGTTAGACGCGTGAACTTTGAGAGCTGGCCCGGACCTGCGACTCAGGAACTCCTGGGCAGGCCCAGCACGCTGGCTGCTAACAAGGCCTCCAGGTGATTGTGATGATCAGGCAAGTTTGAGAACAGCTGTGAATGACCTCTACTCTAAAAGGTGAAGGCCCAGCGGCCCCAGCACAGGCTGCAGAATGGCCCAAACAGTGAGCGGGATCTCTCTGGTCTCAGAGGTCCCTTTCTGCCCACTTTTGTGCCAGGCTCCTTGCAGCTCTGTGTCAGTTTAACACTTTCTGCCAGTGGAGATCATCCACCTGTTGGGGATGACGATGATTTCCTGGAACCTCATTTCCCCACCTGGAAGTGGGGGAACACGCTACCTCCTTCGCAGTCGTCATGAACATTCACAAAAACACAGTTGCTGTGATGCCTCTCGGCTTCAAAGTTTTCTGCTGCTTTTGGGTGAGTGTGGCAATGTCTGCATGATATACGAGTGTGAAGGAAAGTGAAATATTGGAAATAACACGTTGGAAATATGTGGGCTGCAAGGATCAACGATCTCCAAGAGTTGGATGTGGTGACTGAATTGCAAGAGAGCAGTGGCCCTTCATCTACTTCTTCCCAGGGATGAATTCCAACCCACCTCTTTGGCTCACTCTGAGGCTTGCTGAGTTCTAACTCACAGACCTCTCCGTGTGGGTGGCTTGCCTATTGGGCTTGCCCCACCCACTCAATTCCCGGTTTGTGGCACTCATTACTTTGGCAAGGATTTGTTCCTTCTGTCTTTGCTGGGCCCTAGGCTCCAGGTGGGCCAGATCCACGCCTGTTACCCTGTGTCTCCCTGGGTGAGCCCCGTTCTCGGTGGGCAGGTCACCACCCCTTGTTTTGGAGGCTCGTTCCACAGAAAAACCAGTGTCTGAGAGATGAGTGTTGAGGAAAAAGGAAGGCTTTATCCAGTGGCTGAAGCCCAGACTAATAAGTCAACTTCCCCCACACCAGAGGACTGAGGGGCTACAGTCGGAGCCAGAGCTCAGGAACAATGACGGACAGGGAGAGGAGAGCAAAGGGAAGGAATAAGCAAGTCTATTCCCGTCTTCTCTGGGAACAGGCAGAGGTCTTCCAGGAGCTCAGGTTCACATCTCACTGTGCCTTGTGTGGTGATGTTTCCAGCCGTGGTGGCTGGAGGTGTCTTTACCCTTGAAGAAGAGGCACGTCTAGGTCAAGGTAACCTCATAGTTTTGGACAAAACATTTTTTAGTTGATCTGTTTACATGCAGAGCGGAATAGAATCCGATCCACGGGTTAAGGCAACCACGGGGTCAGACACTGGCCTTTTTTGTCCAGTCCTGTCACTCTCTGGATCTCAGCAGGCGCGAGGGGAGTAGGGGTTTTCAGCAAAGGCCACCTTCAGGGCTCTGAAGGGTAACCCAGGCAGCCGGCATTCTAACAGAGGTCTTGTCTATTGCAAAGCCAGGGGGAGACTAGTAAGGTATTTCCCAGCGGCGGGGCCTCCAAAATTAGTGGATTTTTTTTTTAAAGTCGACTAAGAGGAAGCAACACTAGGCAGTTAGGTTTTTCCTAGTAACACAGTAACTCTGAGATGTCTCAACCAGGGAGTCTGGGCACAAGTGTGTCCTTAATTGGTTACGGTATGGTGAGATACTGATCACTCAGCTGATGGTGGGGCAGGGGTGGGGGTCAGGGTCAGGGTCAGGCTGTTCCACCTTTAGCAACAGCTGGAGTAATATGGAGTAAAATTGTCTTATGTGTGCGGTGATGCCAAAAAGGTTGGGAAACATGGCAGTATACCTTGGATGGATAAAAGAGCAACTATACCGATGGATGGATGGTTGGATGTCCCTGCTTGTGAGAAATTATACTTTTCGATTGAACAGTGCAATAGCATCAAAGAAGTAGGTGAGACCTATCACAGAAGAGGTCCAGTGACCTTTATATAGTCCAAGACAAAGCTGAGTTGACCCATGCTAGGCAAGAGAGATCCCGCCATCCCACCCCCAAATTCCTTAGGAAAGCTGCGTTCATTTTCCCATAAGAAAGCAAGACAGATCTAGTCTGAAATAGAAATTTTGTCCGAGTACCTGTCAATCTCCTATTGAATCAAATGGGAACCTCTGTTACTTAAGGTTGTTACTTAATTCTGTGTCACTGACAGAGACTAGACCTTGGTCCGTTCTAGGACAGGCCAGTGCCCCTTAGCACTGGGAGTTCCTGTTCCAAGGGTAGGGACAGCTGTACTGTCACATAATACTGCCATGAAATCCCTCTCTTTTTTTTGTGTGTGTGTTTTTATTTTTTTATTTTTATTTATTTATTTTTTTTATTGGTCGTTCATAACATTACATAGTTCTTAATACATCATATTACACGGTTTGATTCAAGTGGATTATGAACTCCCGCTTTTACCCCGTATACAAATTGCTGTATCACATCAGTTACCCTTCCATTGATTGACATATTGCCTTTCTAGTGTCTGATGTATTCTGCTGTCTGTCCTATTGTCTACTATCCCCCCTCCCCTCCCCTCCCCTCCCCTCCCCTCCCCTTTTCTCTCTCTACCCCTTCTACTGTAAATCATTTCTTCCATTTGTATTCTCTTGTCTTACCCCTCCTTTCCTCTTATATGACATTTTGTATAACCCTGAGGATCGCCTTCCATTTCCATGCAATTTCCCTTCTCACTCCCTTTCCCTCCCACCTCTCATCCCTGTTTAATGTAAATATTCTTCTCAAGCTCTTCGTCCCTACCCTGTCCTTGTTTACACCCCTTATATCAAAGGAGTCATTTGGTATTTGTTTTTTAAAGATTGACTAGCTTCACTTAGCATAATCTGCTCTAATGCCATCCATTTCCCTCCAAATTCTATGATTTTGTCATTTTTTAATGCAGAGTAATACTCCATAGTGTATAAATGCCACATTTTTTTTATCCATTCATCTATTGAAGGGCATCTAGGCTGGTTCCACAGTCTTGCTATCGTGAATTGAGCTGCTATGAACATCGATGTAGCAGTGTCCCTGTAGCATGCTCTTGTTAGGGCTTTAGGGAATAGACCGAGAAGGGGAATAGCTGGGTCAAATGGTGGTTCCATTCCCAGCTTTCCGAGAAATCTCCATACGAAATCCCTCTCTTAGGAGTTGTGTTGTAACTTAACCATTCATTTGAGCAGAATGACCTGATGGTTTTGGTTGAGGGGGAGTGCTGGTTGCTCACTACTGCTAGTTAACAACCGAATGTTAATTGTTCCAGGTGTCCAAGTTGGGAAGATGAGCTGAGTGAGTATTCTACAGGTCCACATTTGGGAGATTTAACTTCCAAACAAAAGTAGAGTGAAACAAAAGGAGAGAAATTAGCAGTTCCCTTGCCCTCCCCCCTTGCCCTCCCCCCTTGCCCTCCCCCCTTGCCCTCTCCCCTTGCCCTCTCCCCTTGCCCTCTCCGCTTGTCCTCCCCCACCACTGCTTTGTATCTGATATTGGTTCCTTAAGGCAGAAGATCCCTGAAGGGCCAGGTATTGCCAAATGACTTTCCTATTTTCAACTTGTCATCTTATGGTGTTTGCTTCCAGATGTTTCTGGATGCTTTGAAGGGGGGGGTGTCATAACTTACAATATCTATGAAACTTGGTTATTTAGGTTTGAAAATATTTGTATTTTAAGCACCTGTTAGGTAGGGATATAAATCACAGAGTCTGACTGAGGCTTATTTGGTGGTGATATAAATCATGAAATAACAAATGGAGAGGAAGACCCCAAACATGTAACCCATGAGAAAATTCCATCTTCTTGGGCAGGTTGCCATGGTGATTGGGAGCGGTGATGGTAGCAATGAAATCTGGAGGAAATGGGGAGAGTCCTGACAATATAGGGACTAAAAAATATTTGTGAAACAGTTTCTCTAGTAATCTTGAGTTATGCTGGATGTTGTCAAAATTCTTAGGATTGTTTGAATCCACTCCCCTAGTAGCTCTGGGCGGCGGGGGGGGGGGCACAACCACTGTAGAAAATGTATTCTGGATCTGTTCATAAGAGGAGGAGAGGACTTAGGGTAGAATGTGAAGCCGGCTTGAGGTCTGGTTATTACTCCTCCTAGCTGGGTCCTGATCTAGCGCTCGCCACCGCCGCTCCCTCGCTTTCTGCAGATATACTGCTGTTCTCGCAGGTGGACAGTGACTGTGAAATAATGAGGACAGCTGCCCGTCATCACCTGGTGGTGGTCAGCAGAGAGTCGAGGCTGCAATGTCCAGATTAAACCTTCCCGAGGAGAAGCTTTAATGGCAGCTGAAGTGTCATAAATAAAACACAAGTCAAGGAAGGAGCCGTAAGAAAGCATTACACCCGGGCATGGGGGAGCCCAGACAAACTCCAGTGTGAGAATAAAATGAAAATGTCATTTTAGAATGAGGGAAAGGAAAGCAATTCAGAGAAAAAGTGGGAAAGGTGAAATTGAACCTACACTTAATAACCTCTCGTTATTATCTAACTTGATTCTTCTTGGAACTCAAGGTGCTTTCAGAGGATCTGCCTTAAATCGTTTGTTAAAATAAAGAACTTACATAAACACCATTTGCCGGTGGCTTTCTGAGCCACACTGTGCAGGCGGGCCAAAGGAGAATTGCTTAGAATGTTCCTAAGCCAGGTGGTCCAACCCCTCTTGCTCTGGGTTTGCTATTAGAGGGTTATAGAGTTGGTGGTTCCAATCAGGGGGACTGTGGGGGATGGGGATAGGGGGGCAGGTAAGACTGGTTAATGGTTTTTTTGATAACTCTTTTTTTTTTTCCTTGCTTTACTGTCCTTCCTTTATTCCTCTTTCTCATTCCATTTTGGAGGATTGTGAACCGGCAGATAATATTCCCCTGATCTGATGAACCTATTTTGGTGAATAGTGAACCTAATGGTGAATACCTACGCCCAGGCATCTGCTGAGTTCTGGTTCCCTGAGAAATCAAGATGCCTCTCACCAATGTATTAAACCACTGTTTAATCTCCACACAGTCTCTGATTCAGTTGGTAAAGGTGGAGTCTGGTCATCTGCATTTTAAATAAGCACCCCCAAGTAATCCTAAGGCAGGTAGCCCAGGAAACATACTTTGAGGCAGACTGTCATTGATGTATGTATTTGGTCTACCTGGTTGTTACATGTATATGCTTTGAATCTCAGCTAGGGCCCTAGCTACCCATGTAGGTAAGTTAGTTGATATATATGTACCTGTTTTTCCCCTGTGTAAAAAGGGGATATTAATATCTATCTCATGGAGTTGTATTTGAAGAAATGATGCAGGAAAAAAATTGTATCATTTATAGAAATGAATGCAATGCTATTAAAAAATTATAGCAAAGGAACCAGTGGACTGGAGGCTCTATCTCAGCTAACTGGACTCCTTTGCAGATTTCATTCAGATATCCAGGACTCAAACACACTCTTTATGCTTTTAAGGTGAGATAGTTTCACCTCCTTGTCGACAGCAGCTGATCAGGTTAATAATGGTAGCTAAGTCGGGGTTAACACTCATCAAGCCCTTATTGTATACTCAGTAATGTTGGATTAAGTCATTTTAATCTTCTCTCCAGCCCCAGTGAGCTGGGAATTGTTATCTTTATAACAGACAAGAAAACAGAGGCACAAAGAGTCTCTAAAAATTTTTTATTGGTGCATTATAATCATACATAATAATGGGATTCATTGTGATATATTTGTGTGGGTACATGATATAATTTGGTCAGTTTCATTCCCTGGTACTTTTCCATTCCCTCTCTCTCTCTCCCTCCCTTCTTTCCGTCCCTGGTCCCTTTCCTCTACTGGTTTCTTTTGCACCGAGTTCTTAAGTGACCCTATCATTTATTGAGTATGTGCAATGTTCATGGCTCAATGCTAAGTGGTTCTCATTATGCTAATTCACTGAATCCTTGCAATAACTCTGAGAAGTAAGCACTGTATTTTATATGCAGTTTAAAGACGAGGCATTGAGGTTTGGACAACTTAAGAACTCTCTGGACGATTTATAACGAATGAGTGCCAGAATCTCATCTTGTACCCAGGATGTCGCACTTGAGATCCTGTTCTCTTAACCACTGGGTTCTCATTTCCAGATGAGCTTGCCAAAACAGAAATTTGTAAAGTGCATGCCTTGTCTCTGCAAATGCTCTTGAAGGAGCATTTGTTGTTCTATCGCTCATCTCCTTGGATGCAAGGGGTGGCTCCCGGGTCTTTCCTTTCAGTCCTGCTCTCCAAATTAAGGTTGCTCTTATATGGTGCATAGAAGAGATGACATACACAGCATTTTTCATGTTTGGTTTCATGTGCAAGCACCACTAAAAGGGTGCTTAATCTGTGGGCCGCTGTAATGTGCTAGGCAAGGAGAATTCTAAGTAGGTTCCCTGTGACCCTTTATAACTTTGCCCTAGTGTTTTTAGTTTTCATAGCAATGATGAGGATTTGCAATTTTTACTTATTTACTTTTTATTATTATCCTTCCACATGTTGGAACAGAAGCCCCAGGAGGTAGACCGTCTGTTTTCTTACCTCCTGGGTGCCCAGAATTTAGGTCAATGCTTGGCATGTTTGAGGTGCTTATTAAATATCTATTAAATGAGCAAATGAACAAATTAATCAAAGAGAGGACAAAAGAATGAGCTACAAGTTTATCAGGCGAGAAGTAGGGTGTTCCTTCTTCTGGTGTGTATGTTTTATTAACACCTTTCTCCCCTTTCCCCTGAGATCTTGCATCCATGCCTGACTTCCGGCCATGGGCAGTAAATGAGCAGAGGCCAGAAGATTGACTTTTAGTCTGGGATTGAGGAAATGAAGCAGTGACAACAGAGGGAGCCAGTATTAACTAGAAGTTATGGTCTGAAAAAGGACCACCCACGGGCCTCCGCACACAATCGGCTGTCTGTACCTGTGGGCCCTCCCTCTGAGGATGCAACCATCCGGCGGTACAAAACATTTAAAAACAAACTGCACCTGTATTGAACATGTGCAAACTTCATTTTTTTTCTCATTTGCTAAACAATACAGTATTGACAATTATTTAAACAGCATTATAACCTAGGGAGAAAGGGAATTGTATATAAGTATTGCATCATTTTATATAAGAGAATTGAGTATCCTTGGATTTGTTTTTTTGCTGGAAGTCCCAGAACTAATTCTCTAGGGACACCAAGGGATGGCTCTAGTTTTTTAAGCAAGGTTTTCAAAGTCCCTCCTATATGCTGAAAAATGAGGTTTGTTTGGATTTGGTTCCTTTATTTAGGTTATAACCTGCCATTGGGCATGGGGGAGGAGATCTGATACTTTATGGAAGCAGCTTTCCTGAGGCTGGATATGTTTAGTGGGAGATAAAGAATTTTTTGGAAACCTCTGTCATAGCCTGGCTTTGGACCCTGTTGTCTTGCTGAAGACAGGTATTTCTCTTGCATTGGGACTAATAGCTCAGTGGCTCCAACAGAACCACAAGTGAGGGGAAACTCTAACTGGATTGGTTTAAAAAAATGATGGAATTGTTCTATTTCTGGTGCTACTGCCTTAACATTACTGTATGTGAAGGAGTTCTGTTACGGCTTCTGCAGCACTGTGCAAGGAAATGTCTTGCTCACTTGAATGAAAAGCACATTGTGAGCCTCCATTGGGGGTCAGCCACATTTTTCTGAAAAGTCCCTTATGGTGGATATTTGGGGCTTTGTGGCTCACTTTGTCACACTACTCAGCCAGGTCACTTTAGTGCAAAAGCAGCCATGGACGACACCAGCTATAGACAAAAACGTGTGAATGAGTGTGGCTGAATTCCAGGAAGACGCATTCCAGAGCCGGGTAGGGTTTGTCCGTCTCTGGCCTACTTGGTGTCTTGGTGTTTAATTTGCAAAAAAATTATTTTTAAACCTGGATATACCCTTTTTCCACACCTCACCCCAACCCACACAGTAGGTAGATAAGCCATACTGAAAACCCCACTTTGAATTGGCTTCTCACATTTCTGCCCACTGTATCTAGTTTTGTGTGAGCATAACTTGAGAACTAGATATATCTAATTGAAACCTCAAAAAATCGAAACGAGGGAGACTTAAGGTCCTATCTCTTAGGAGCCAACTTGAAGTCTGACTACGGTGGGCCACACCCTCAGACATAAGGGGCCCCAAGCTGCATTGAACATCCCTGTGTTCCATTCTCCTCGCCTCCACAAGGGCTTCTTAGACCAAGGCCACCTTATCCTGAGGCCAGCCTGACCTTGGCCATCCATCTCTGCTTGATAAAGCCGGGAACCACAAATCACAGGGCTTCCCATTGACTTTCTGTCAGGGTGAGGTAGCCGAAGCTCTTCTTTAAGCTGAGAGGCACGGCAATTTGCTCCTTTTCACCAACTTGCTGAATCAGGAACTTCTAGGTGGAAGGAGCCCAAGTCAGGGCCTGTGGCAAGAGAGGATGAGTGTTGATGGAGTCCTGTCTGTGCTCTGGGCCCTGCTGGGTGACTGGAGGCTCGGGTGGGGTAAGTTGCACGGGGCACCCTCCAGTCTTGAGATATGCAAGGGATCATAGGGTGTAAGTTCTGGGCAGGAGCCCAGGAGGAGGCTGTGCTGCCTGTAAGCATGTTAGGCAGACTCCTGAGCATTAGCACTCATGTCCTGTGGCCCAGGCTGCATTAGCTAAAGCTCTTAAAGGCGTGTCTACACAGAAGAGTTTTAGCTAAATAAATACATCACTGGCTGCTTCTCTGCCAGGCTTTCTGTGACTCAGTGACTTCCATGGGTCCCATTCTTTGCTTCCTAGCTGGCACAAGCCTCCTTTCTCTGTAGGGGATACGCGGCAGAACGGTGAGAAGTATGACTGCCCCATCCTTCTTCCTGGAGGAGCACCTTACTTTCCTTGCTAAGTGAGACTCTCTCCATGGTCCTTGATAAGTCAGGAGCAGCGGAGGGCACTTCACTTGAGAGCTGAGGCTTCCCTCCACTTCAAGATGAAGTTCTCAAAGACGTCTTGGGCACCTAGTACATATAATAAAATATTACGGTTGCCTTTAAACTTTGCAACAGATGGATTTGTAATTTTTGAAAGGCATTAATTTGTCCATTCAAATGGATGAATTCATTAAACATTATTTGAACATCCGCCATGGCACAGTGCTATTGGGTATCTTGATGAGAAGGTAGAAGCCCACCTGGTTGAGTTAGTTGTCCCCTTCCACAATCACTTAAATCCCTGCTATCTTCTATCATCTGTCTGTCTGTCTAGGTATCAGGGTTGAACCCAGAGGCACTTAACTACTGAGCCCCATCCCTAGCTCTTTAAAAATATTTTTATTTTGAGATAGTGTCTCCCTAAGTTGCTGAGGGCCTTGCTAAGTTGCTGAGGCTGATTTTTGAATTCGTGATATTCCTGCCTCAGCCTCCTGAGCCACTTGGATTACAGGTGTGAACCACCATGTCTGGATCTTGCAATATATTTATAAGGTTAGAACCAGGGTAATCTTTGTTCTTGGCTGGAAATGCAAAGAGATGTCATTGTCCTCTGGTTTTCTAGGAAGGGAGATTTGTCAAGAGTCATCCTGATGATACCTAAGGACCAGTCAGACGGCCAAGTGTCATTCTCCAACCACTGATTGTTGGACCATATAAGTTCCTGTATTAGTCTTAATACCACCCTGTGCTTTCCCAATCATAAAACACGATCATGTTTTGTTTGTGGTCCTTGTTTAATTTTGTTCTCAGTGTTGTAATGCAGTTCTAAGGGGGCAGGGTCATGTCCCCTCTGCTGGCTTACTGATTATATACTTTGGGGTAGCTCAACTTGATTCTCAAAATGTAAGTTCATGAACCAGCTTGCTCTCTGGCACATAATGGCAATTAATAATTCATTGTCTCAGGGATAGCGTTCTTTAGTTTCAGCTCTAAATTAAAAAAGCAAAACTTTCAAACATTTACTGAATGTCCATCTGTCTGACACGGAGCTGGCTGCTGGAGGTTTAATCATGATGGACTACAATCCCTCCTGTTGTAGTAGATTTTTCCATTACTTGAGAAGGCAGAATGGCATATTAAGAATGAGGGCTTTGTCATCAGCCGGAGCTCAAATCCCTGCTGTGCCACGTGCTGGTTGACTTGGGTTGAGTCACAAAAAACCATCTCTGCCTCACTTTTTCTAACTGTAAAAATGAGATCACAGCAAGCATCTTATAGGGCTGTAATCCTATGAATTAATATACATAGGGTGCTAAAATGCCCACCAAATAGCAAGTAAAAACTGTTTAAACAATTCTTTAGACTTGGGAAAGAGTGACTGCAGGTCTTTTAAATGTTATTTTGCAGCAGTCTGACTAGCCCACCCAAGGATTATTTAAATCTAGGGCATGTACCGCTGCTGGTCTTGCTATTTATTATTAAGGATCCAGACTCTGAAGCTACATGTTCACTCATGGGTCTTTGCTGGGGATATAAATGATTGCTGTCCACCACGGATTACTTCCAAGGTTCCAGTTTTATTGCCCCTTTGGACTCTAACAAGTTTAACAAACTTCTTTTAGCACATCTTCTTTTATATATAAATTTCTTTTCCTCAAACACTCTGTGAACCCGTGTCACTGTCCTGCTGGATTCCTTATTTGTTAAATCACTGGCACGTGTTAATTCTATATTTGTATGGAGTTATGTTTTTAACATGGTGAAATTATACTTTGAGAAATGTCACCTACTCTCCCATGGCTTGATGTGATCACTATTGATCTCATTTTTATTTTCAAAGACTGATGTGGTAGAGAGATCACTGGAGCTAATTGTCTAGAAGATCTAGATCTAAGGGCCAGCTCTACCACTTTTTAGTTTTCTCTGTCAAGTTCTTCAACCTCATTTCCTGCATCTATGAAATGGCAAAAAAAATAATACCTAGGTTAATGAGCAGCTGTGTAACCTTCTAATGTAGTCCGCCAGTGACTGCCCCCTTGGAATAGCAAATACTGATGAAGCAACTTAGCAAAACATTCTTCTTACACCGCACCCCTCAAAGCTGGGCTGCTTGCAGGTTACACCGGCCCCCCCCGTACAGCTTTTCTCAGTAGAACCTGTTTCCTCATCCTGCACCCCTCCTCTCTCCCCTGCCAAGAGAAAAAGTAATAACAGCATGAGCTGTGTTCATGTCTCAAAGCAGCAGGGTGTAAAGCATTTTCTGTTTTATTGTAAACAAAAGGGACTACTGTTTGGTGACACTTTAGGCTGAGCTTTATACTTTAAATTTATCATCTTTTAAAATCCTTATCCTGACTCTGAGATAAGCATTATTAGCATAACCATTTTACAGGTCAGAAATTTTCACCTGGTGGTGAGGTGACTTGCCCAGGATCATCAGTTAAACAATCAGTGGAGCCTGGTTTCCTGCTGACCTCTGACAGCACCCTGAAGTTGTATTTTTCTCTCATCTGTTGAGCTCTGAGTATGCAAAAGGTACTACTGTGAATATGTGCAAGGTGAGAGAGGATGGCTACTCCAGAGGGGCTCATCTCTTGCAGGTGAAAGGTCAAGAAAAAGATGGTCATTTATGTCAATTTGGTGGCTGCCATGTGCAAGGTAGATATGTCACACCCACGTCCCATCTCCCCCTTGCCTCCATCTGGCAAGGTGGCTGATGCTATCTCAGCTCTTCGGGTGACAAAACAGTTCCTGGAGCTGAAGTTACTTGCCTCAGGTCACAGTTATAATGATCCCAACTTCTGCCTGTGAGTTCTAACATTGTAGCCCCCAGTACTAGACACACTAAGATATATACTCAATGCCGTACAAAGGTCAAAGATGCTCAGGGTGAGCTTGATGATCCCTCCATGGGTTGATGGAAACTGCTGTAATCAATGTAGTTGATATTTATTGGCCCGGTGCTGTGTGAATGGCAGAGAAATGATGATGTGGCCCGGAACTTGAGCAGCTCAGGGTCCACCCTCAGGGAAGGTGGGTAAATGGATAATTATGACATAGCAGGGTAATTGATGTGCTGGGAGGTACAGTGAGTACAGAAGTGGACCCCTGATCAGGTGGGCTTGGGGGAGCAGGGAAGAGATCCACTGAAGACTGCATCTTAAACTATTAGTCTCATTTACTGGCCACCTGTAAAGGATGTGCCCTCCCTCTGTCTTCAAGGTGTAGCACTGGCTCCAGTAAACTACCCATATTTGACTTGGAAATATTTTTTTCTTGGGCAAGTAGGTCTACCTTTATAAATCACATCGATTGAATATTTGTTTAAAGTAATTTGAAAATTAGTTTTCACTGCAAACCAATGGTCTGCTGAAATGCCTCAAAAGGATGTTGAGATGTCAGGCTTAATATGCCTTGGAATGGAAATAAATTGTGGCAGATAGCATGCAAAATTTTATCCTGTGTATACAGATGACTGTAAGTTAAGGATATTCACTTGCAGGGCTCTTTGTTAATCCCTGTTATAGCCACCAGATGGGTTGGAGTTTGCTTGGATATATAGGTTTGATGGGTCTCCATGGACCAGCCTGGTTATGAAATCTATAAAATTACCTACATTAAAAACTCTCTCATCTATCCTAAATTCTGCAAAGACTGTAATATTCAAATAACATAAAAGAAGTTCCTTCTGTTCTAGGAAGGCATCTATTGTTATCCTTGTTACTTTTATGTATTCTTCCAGAGGTAGCATATACGTTTGTGGAAAGGAATGTGTGTCCATACATACATAAAAGAACATACATTGTTCTTTTATATAAGCAACAGCTATAATAACATATCTTGAATCTTGCTCTTTTTTCTTCACTTAACAATACATGTTGGGGGTTTCCTGTTCTGCTATGGTACCTGTAGACCTGCTTTATCTTTTTCAATGAGACTATTTCATGTGGACATATTTTAACCAGATGCCATTTGATGTACATTTGAAATGCTCTTGGTCTTTTTATAGCTCTTTTCTAAGAGACTGAAGAATATACTTATACAGCTAAGTTTGCTCATGAGTGACTCTCTTCTTTGGATACTTTCCTAAAAGTGGAATTTTCAAATGAAATGTTCATCGTAAGCTTTGCCTCAATTGCTCACTTGCCCTCCAAAGATGTGGTACCAACTCCCATGCCAATCAGCAAGATGGAAGGATTGTCTTGTTTCTTTGTATGTTCTGTGATTGGTTTTAGCCAGCTTCTGGGGCACACGGCAATGATGGAAATTGCTGTTTGGTCTGGAAAATTGGATGCAAGTTCGATTCAGGAGGATGTGAACTGACCTGCAAAACCCACCTGATCATCTCCGAGAAGCTGAATGCGAGTGTTCTAGGACGAAAGCCCCACTTCTCAGGGTCTTCCAGACCTCAGAATGCCTTTTTATATCCTGGATGCATTTTGACCTGTTTTATTCTTTTTACTTTTGTAATTTTTTAAAGTGATAGCTGGACACTTCATGTTTGTGTTTCCTAGAAGCCTCTGGCTTGAATGCCCCGCCCCCCCCGCCCCCCCCCCCGCCCTTCCCCTTCAATGACTCTTTATTTCTTCAGAGGTTGCCTCTGATCTCTGTCTTGGGCCTGGTCACCTCATGTTGGGGCTTTCCGCATTTCCACCCACCTCTCCTGGGGGGTCTCGAATGGGTGACCTTATCGCTCCAGGAGGCAAACATACACGGCACGGATCTGCCAAGCTCAATATCCTTTTACTTAAATGTTAGATGGATTTACGTTATTGCTCTGGGAAGCAGTGATCCGGGGCAGAATTAGTGTTAGGAGAGGACTCTGGTTTTGTTAAAATGGCAACAGGCGGGTGTGGGCACCTGCCCAAAGCCATGGGCTGGGTCTACTCTAGTTTCTCTCCTTTCTCCCTCCCCTTTAAGTCATTTGGTTATTTGAATCTTGGTTTGCTGCTGAGCTTCTAAAGTGCAGGGGTTTCCAGATGTAGGATGTCATCAGCTCTGTCTTAGTGACTTTCAATGTAGCCAAAAGAAAGGCCGCAGGCATGGTGCTGTCTGCTCTGGGCTTGCGTGCTCCCACAGTGCTGGGTGGCCAGGCTGGTGCCTGGTATGGTGGGAGCTCTGGGAGGGTCTTCCTTCCAGAGGTTCTTGGGAAGGCACTTCGAATTGTAGCGACCAAGGTCACATGCAAGTTTGGTCAATTTCTAGGAATGACTACTATGACCCAAATGTTTTCCTCTACTAGCGTGTCGTGCTCTGCCTCAAAGGTGTGTTCCTAAATGCTTGAAAGTAAGTGAAAATTGGGTGGTGCCATCAGAGAGGAGGTGCACAGACCTGGGACTTGGATGCTTCACAATTGGCTGGTCTGTCTTTACTCTGCCACTTTCTAGTTGTGATTTTTTACTTAATCTGTTAGGGCCCAGGTCTACCCTTTTATGAGAAAAGTAACTGTGGCTGCTTATCTTTATCAGAAGATTACCAGCTGGAAAAAGTGAGCTACTCACTGATTGTGTGTGTGTGTGTGTGTGTGTGTGTGTGTGTGTGTGTGTGTGTTTGGGGGTGGGGGTTGAATCCAGGGTTGTTTCACCATTTAGCCACATCCCCAGTCCTTTGAAAAAATATTTTATTTAGAGATAGGGTCTCGCCAAGTTGCATAGGGCCTTGCTAAATTGCTGAGGCCGGCTTTGAACTTGTGATCCTCCTGCCTCAGCCTCCTGAGTTTCTGGAATTGCAGGTGTGTGCCACCGCCCCTGGCTTGTGGATAATTTTGAGCTGGAAAACTTACCAATTCACTGGTGATGTGTGCCAGGTGACTTACCTATATCATGTTTATTTAATGCTTAAAACCAGCATCAGAGGTAAGCACTGTTGTCCCTGTTTTTTGATAAAGATATTTGGAGCAGTTAAACTGGACTGAAGTTACACATTTTACAAGGTTGCTAAGTGGTAAAGGCAGGTTTTAAATCTCAGTGAATAAAGGTGAGGGCCAACTCTTACCTTGGAGTCCCAGGTGCTCCATGTATCCCAGTGGTTCTTGAGCTGGGGTGATTGTGTCCCCCAGGGGGCATTGGACAATGTCTGGTGATGGTTTTAGTTGGCACAGCTGGGGGAGGAGGTGTAATAAGGGTATCTAGTGGGGAGAGATGCTAACATCCCATAGTGGACCAGACAGCCCCCTACTGCAAATAAAAAGCCAGACTGAATCGCAGCAGAAACTTAATAGCAGAGCTAATCCACGTGATTGACATTTTTCTACAGAGAACATGAAAGGAGGGCATTCTTTCCCTGGACTATTTTTTCCTCCCTAGCATCATCACCCTATAATATCCTAGCAATTAATGTATTACGTTTTGTGATGAATCTATTGATCAGAAGGTGAAGTTCTTGGGGACGGAGACTTTTGTTTTCAGGGTTTCTAAGTGCTTAGAGTGGTACATGCATTGTATGTGCACAGTAAATATTCGTTGCTTAACCAGACCCTACAAGAATAAGTTCAGGTGACTACTTGGAGATCCCTGATGATAGAGAAAGGGAGCAGTGAACTTGGATAAGATGGTGGTGGTCAGGCTTGATCTCTGCCAGGGTCTCATTCCAGAGGGCTGAACTGGGGACTTCGCTATGCAGCTCAGTGTCTTTATGTGGCTCCAGGTTAAGAGGTGCTGAGGCCCTGTCATTAGCCTACCACCCAGGGACATTGGGCCCCTGTATTTAATTTCCTGGGCTCTTGAGACACATGTTCTTCTGCAATGACACTGGCTTCTTCATGGAGGTGTTAGGGGGACAATTTTGACTCGGAAGCAGCCTACTTAGGAAGTAATTCTCACATAACTCAAAGACAAATTACTCTTAGTAGAAAGACAGTGTCTTCCTCAAGGGGAATCATGGAGATGCAGAGGCTTCTAGGGAACCTCTAGTACTCAGACGTGCCTGTAGGGTTGCTTCCCCGTCACTCACTCACTGTTGTGCTCAGGATAAGGAAGGACCAGTGTTTCCCTGTAGGATGCTCCAAGCACGATAGGGCAGGATAAGGCAGGGTGCATCACCAACCTCAGGAAAGAGGAACTGCCCTGTGATAATCACTTCGACTTCCACTTTGGTTGTGAACTTAGAAGGATGAGAGCCAACTCTGAAGTTCTCTGGAGTCTAACGGGCCAGGATTTTGCGGTGACAACGGGTCCTGGAGCTCTCCTCTTGGGGAGGGACCTCCTTTGCTAGAGGATGACTCTGGGAGTTGGGGGAGGTCGATGCTATTTTCCTAGTTTGGAACGAGACAGCATAAAAATGGAAGAGTTGAGCATCCTGGGCAAGAACCACCCAGATTCAGGGGTGAGCGGAAGAGAGGAGAGGGACTGTGAGTAAACAGGACGAGCGACTCTGGGCATAGGTGGCATCAGTGCTGCCAAGTCCTACCCTCCCCCTTGCCCATCTTCTTTCCATGCTGTGTGGACAGGAGGCCAGGTTCCAGGTCTGACAGCCTGTGGAGGAAAGAATTCTAGACACAAGATGACAATGACATCGAGAGCTCAGTACAAGTGACTTGGGGCAGACAGGAGACGAGATCTAAAGCCTCTGTTTTCACAGAACTCTGGAGGAAGTGGTGTTTCTCTTATGGAACATGAGGCAGAGGTTTGGGGGCAGTCTTACCTAAACATCAAAGGGAAGACAACTGTGGGTTTAAGTTAGTATTGATAGTTGGCTAGCCCAGTGCCTAAGAATATAATATGTGATTTCAGGCATATAATTATTTTTCTTCATTAAATTATACACACTCTCAGAATCATTCTTGATTTCATTGAAGAGGCATAAAGTAGTGCATGTGACCATTTTGTTTGGGCTATTTTAAAAATTCTTTTCCTGTTCTTGGTTAGGGTATGCTCTTTCTTGTTTGTCTCAGGCCTCTCTTCTCTGCCGCAGTCTGGCTGGGCACAAAATCACGAGCCACTCACAGCCTTGTAGATTCAAACAGCAATTATTTATTCCCGAACTCACACCGGCACTCTACACATGTTCTGTGGAAATCCACGTTCTGAATCCCAAATACTCTCTGAATCCCACGAGAACTCAACGGGAACTCAAGGAGCAGGTGTGCCTGAGGCAGCAGGATATGCCCTATTCCCAGCAGGGTACACCTTAAACCTGGAACCACCCTAAACCCAAGGAGCAGGATACTCCCTAGAACCTGATCCGCCCTAAACCTGGATCCGCCCTGGTCCTTGAGCAAGGTCACCTTACTCAAGCATACATGCAGTGTCACTGCAAATGACCTGGGTCCAAAGGCAAGCCTATTTCCACAATGGAGAGTCCTTCCTCTAAGCAACATGAGGTAGGCTGACAAGAAAATTTCGATGCGTCATTCCTACTTGGCAATGGCTCTCAGCACTTCTCCCTATTGTCTTTCTCCTTCTGGCTGATTCACATATTTATGTGATTTCTGACCACTAAGGCATGAAGATGTGTGGCTTGTACTTAACCTGTGAAGAGATAAGAGCGAACTCTGACATTGACTGATGTCCGTACTTGCAAGTGGATTGTTATTGATCATGATATTTGCTGATTTGCTGGCCCTCCTGTGGAAGAACTGATTTTTTTTTTTAACATCCCTATCACATTGATAAGTGATTTGATTTTGGTCAATGACGTGAGCAGAAGTGAAATGTGTCATTTCCAAGCACAAGTGACCCATGTTCTTTCTGCACAGAAGCCATTGGCCGATTCATATTTTCTTCCCCTGCCATGAGACCAGGTAGAAGGTGCTCTGCTGGCAAATGAAAGAACCCAGAACAAAGTTGTTGGCAACCACTGACAGACTTATAGCACAAATGAGTGACATTTGCTGTGAGCCCCTGAGATTTTGGGGGTGATTTTTTACCCTAGCATAACATTGCCTCTTACGACTAATGCAACCACTTCATGCCTTTTAAATGTTGAGCTTGGGGAACGTGGCCTGGATGAATGTTCAAGAAACCATCTAGCTCTTTCCTTATTTCCACTGAGATAATGGAAATTTGAGGTGGAGGAGAAGTTCAACACTCTGTTCCGAGGAACAGATACACAGTAACATAAAATTGACAGCTGTAATGGTGACGGGGTGTGATACCCTAATAAGTGTCCCCAAAAGAGGAGCTCATCTTGGAATATGAGTGTTGATATAACTCACGAGGCTGCTCACCTTTTTGTTCATCAAGTCATGATTAATAATTCAGTTTTTTTGGGGTAGGTCCAAAGGAGCCCAAAGGATTTTGAGAAGAACAATATATGAAATGAGAGCTTTACTTCCAAAAACGAATCTGATTTGGGTGACATAAATCATTTCAGAGGCACCTCCTCCCTTAGCAGACATAAAATGATTCATGTTTCCACTGTTTGTCATCTTTGTGACAAAGACTCCTAAATCTATATCACTGGCTTTGACGCTCCTTCCTGTATCTATGAATTATTTCCCCAGCCACCAAAACAGGATTTTGGAAGCTCTAATCCCCTTCAAACTCAACATTATGCAAGTCTGAACTTGTTACTTTTCAGGCAGCCTGTTAATACCACGATGTCATTATTGTTAGGGTCTGAAATTGATGTTGCTAGGTAGGAGAAGGCACCCCTGGAGGACATGGCAAGAGGAAGAGCTTAGAGGAAGGGAATCCCACGGATGGTCCCGGGGATCACGAGCTGTTGAGTATGGGTTCATATTCAAGCATAATAGATTTAAAGATGGACTGGTGGGTGGGAGTGAGATTGTGGAGGGTCTGTCAGGCAGAGCTGAGAGGTCAGGACTTCATTCTATGACCAAAAGGAAACCATAGATGGGAAAAGTTTCATTTTAGATGTTTAGAGCACCCGCAGGGAGAACTGATGGAAGGAGGAGGGGAGTTTGGAGGTAGAGACCAGTTAGATGGCCAGAAATAATTATTCTAAAAAATGCTTACAACCTGAACTGGGCCTGAGGGAGTGGACAGAAGGGAATGTTGGCTTTTGACCTCCCCAGGGGGGAGAGGAGTCAGATATGCCTTGGCTTCACCCTCTGTTCTCAATAAAATGTCTTTGCCACACTGAGCTATGGAGAGGAATTGGAGCTGAGAGAGCTCACTGAAATCCCCCGAGACTCTGAATTGAGGGCAGCCGAGAGGGGATTCATGGCCTGAGCCAGCAATTCCCTTCAGAGCGGAAGAACAGGGTCACCTCTGCAGAGCCGTCTACCCAGCATGAGCCAGAGACCCCGCCATCTTGCTCAGCTTCTTTTAACGATCTCGGGTTCTGGTTGACAATAGTAGCTCATAGAAACACTGCTGCCCCCTCATGCCCCTCCCCTTTTGTTAAGGGCAAGAACATTGTTTTAATGCTCTTTGCCACCCATGAAGAAAAAGTATTTCCCAGCAGGTATTGGAGCATGAAGCAGGTTTTGTGGCTGTCCCTTCTATACCTCACTTTAAACCCACTCCGCAAATTGTTTAGTCCACAAATTCTCATCTCCCTTGCTGCCTGCATTAAACTCAGAGGAAAATAAGGATCGTTAAAGGACCCTTCTCTTGATTATTTTCTAAAGGGCATGATGCATTTTTGGGGAGAGGCAATAAGCTGGAGCTCTGGTAGAACCATTATGTAAATCAGTACCACTTCCTCACACAAGTCCGACCTGCAGCCTGGGAGGAAGGTGAGGGGTTGAGATCTTTAAGATTAAATCTTTAGCGGTGGAGACTCATACCAAAATGGTTAGGGCATGAAGAGACCCTTGTAGTTATTAGTGGAGATAGACCCCTCTTAATAGCTGTCACATTATTTTCCCAGAATCTCACATGCAGTTATTTAATGTCACATAAGTTAATTGTTTTGGTTGAAAGAGAAACCCACAGAAACTTTGCTAAGAAGAGATATGTGGCAATAAAGGAAACAAATTTTATAGAAATGCAGTAAAAATACAAAAAACCCATGGTGTATTTCTTTTATCTTTTTTGAGCCAGTAACCAAATTAAAGATACCTGTAGGATGTCAGGAGGTGTTCATGGCTCTGCACAATGGCACTTTACCCTTAACTCAAATTAGATCTCTCCATCTCAACTGAGTATCTCCTTCATTATTACCTCTGTTTCCAACTTGCCACAACTCCTCCTTTACCTCAGTTTTCTGCTCAAAAGCAGAGATTTCTGCCACTTTTTCTTCCTTCTCCTAACAGTCTGATCACCCTCTGTTGGTTCCCTGTGTCTCATTCCTGAGACTGGCTAGAAGGTTCTATTCTCATGAGAATTCATGATGCCAATGAGCTCGTGAGTTTGCAGCATTGCTGTGAGGATGCCCCAGGCCAGAGGCCCCACTGCGGTTCCAACACACTGGACTTGGGTGCGTGCCCACATCAGAGATGAGAGAGAACAATATAAAAAGAAAAATGAATAGAAATCATGGTTTGGACAAAACAGGGAAAGCGGCTAACCTACCTCCCTGCGCCTACTGATGCAGTTACAATTTATAGAGACAAAACCCAGGAAATATACATGTGTATATTCAGTCTGGCTGTCGGGGCCAGAGATACAGTGCCATTCTGGTTTCACTGGGCCCCTCCCAGGTCAAAGGGGGTGGGCTGGGGAGCTTTTCAGATTTCACTTTTGGCATGATGGAGAAATGCTGCATTCTCAGGGTATTGGGGCTCTTAATTCTAAAGGCACTGTGTTGCATTGGAGCATAGATATCATCCTGGTCCAACTAGTGATGGGGGTCATACCGGTAGGAGGTTTCTTGGATGGGGATGTGGCCAAGGGGAATGCCATTACTAGGAAGGAAAGTTTTAGGGATTCATTTAAAAAAATATTATGCCAAAATGTGATGGTCATTTCTTAATACTCAAATAATTTGTTTTCTCATGGTTTTTAAGAAGCTTTATTTATAGGATGGGTTATCATCCTTCTTGTAGCTATCGGAAAAGTGTCGATTAGGAAGTAGTGACTTGCCAAAAGATGACATTCATACAAGTGGACCTTGCTGTATGATGTCATCGTTGCATTACGCTGACTCAAATTGATTCTTTGACATTAAGTGGGGAGTAGCTCCCCATAACTAAGCTAAGTTGAGGCTCTATTACTTTGCAAAGGAAAATCTTAAACTGCCCACAACCTCACCACTCTTTTTAGCTGCAAGGCTCAGGAGCTGTTTGAAATCTTCTTTGAGTTTCCAGAAATCTTTGCCTTTAATTAACTTTTTCTTTCAATATGAGATATACTAACTTTTAGTACTTGGGAAGATTTTAAAAAAAGAAAAGAATGCATTCACACATTCTGAGTACCTTATATGTAAAACGTTCCCTGCCCATACCTCTTTGGGCTTTCCAGGAAGAGGGATTCTTGGAAGTCTTGATGGTAGCTAGTGAGACTTGCTCCTCCAGGGTAGTGATAACTAGAATTCTGGCCAACTTTATCCAAGTCTGGCCTCCAACCACTGAGTCATTAACCAGTGTTTACAGGAACTTGAACCCCTGTGGGTAGAAGCCAGGAAAGCTCTGCTTAGCATGGCCTCCCCTTCTTGGCACAGGAGCTGTGGGACACTCTTCTGATGGCTATCTCTGTACACAGTGTTCCTTTGCACCAGGTGAGCTGTCAGGAGGATTCAGGCCCCTGACTCTGGGTACCCAGGCTGCTCTTCCTGGTGTCAAAATGATGGCACTATCTGTAGGTGATCTTCTCTGAATATTAAAGGATCTGCAAGCAGGAGCCAGTATTAGAGAACACAGTATTAGAGAAAATGCAGACAAAGCCTTAGAGGATCTGCAAGCCCTGGCTTTTTCCTTGTTTCTGCAATGAGGCCTCAAATGTCCAAAGGCTATGGACTGACGCCACTGCCACTCTTGCAAGACCTGGGGTGCACCCACCTGCCCACTCCATGGGTACTATGTGCACCAGACCTCCTGTCGCTCCCTTCTACCTTGCTCCAAAGTGCTCAGGTAGAGGAATTGGGAAACTAAGGATGAATATGTGCAGAAAACGACCACAGAGTTCTCTGCCTGGTATCACAGGGGTCTGACACTGGCCCTCCTTATCTTGCTTAAGGGTGTTCCCAGCTACCAGCAAACACTTTCTCTCCTAGGCGTTGGTTTTCCTGGTTATAAATTCAGAGCATTAAACACATTGAATGCTTTGTGTATGAAGTGTCCTGGGCCCAAATCTCTAAAGTTCTTAATTTTACCTTCCCAAATTAATGTTTTTGTTCTCTCTCCCCCTCACCCATTCCTTATCTGTACTTAAGACGAATAGCTACAAAATCACAGGAAGCTCGATTTTTGCCTCCATCTATGTAAGATATTCTCAATGGACCTGTCCCCAGTGGGGTACTTTGTAACATAATGACTTGGCTCAGGGAAGTCTCTCAGCTTCTGTCCAATTTCCTGACTGGCACCTTTCTTGTATCTGCAGTCACAGATACTTGACTCCCACCAATAATTCTCAAACTGGGTTCCCAGACCAGCAGCTATTGTACCACCCAGAAACTCTTGGAAAGAGACATTGCCAGGCCACCCACAGGCCCACTGAGTGGGAGATTGATTTCACTGGTGTCTAGGAGGGCTGGATTCTGGGTGACAGAATTTTTCACATCTCCCAGATGATTCTGATACTCAGCCAGGGCTGAGAGTCAGTGTTCGGATAGTGCTTCTCAAACTTGCCTATACACCAGAATATTACCTGAGCAATTGAAGACACACAGGTGTCTGGGTTTTACCCCTGGAATTTTTGATTCAGCAGCCTTGGGTGGGTCTGAACGCCTATGATGAAAACAGGGAACTGATTTAATCCTCTGGCTGTCGTGTTCCCCTGGCTGTGGGTACTTGTCTTATCCATATGAGCTGCTCAGTACTCTGTTGACTACTTGGTGCTGAAACCCAGGGCTTCTGTCTGTGCTGCTGTCTCCTCTCCAGCATTCTGCACCCCAGAATAAATACTATGGATTTATAAATGCTATGAATTTATAACCAGGAAAACCAACACCTAGGAGAGAGTGTTTGCTGGTGGCTTGGAACATCCTCCCTGAATCTCAACTTTGTTTCAACAGGGGAGTCCATCCAGCTCTGCCTGGGTCCCCTTCCCTGAGCTGTCAACGCTGGGAACTGTCTAAAACTAGCCAGCTGTGGAAATCTTCACTGGCTTCACATCTCTCAGGAATCACGGTGCCTACTGCCTGATGTTCAGGGTCTTCCTAACCACTGTTTGATAAATCTTACCTTTTTTTTTTCTTCATGTTTTAAGCAGGAGGGTAAATCCATTTTCTTGCTCGGAGTTGGGAAGCAGCTGTGTTCCAATTTGCATTTAAGAAAGATCACTGCCTGCTGTTGAAGAAGAAGGACTTGGAAGTAGGAGGAAGAGAGAATGCTTGGAGACGGGCAGGGGTGAGCTCTCATGGTCCAGGTGAAATAATCGCTTGACACATGGGGGTAGTGGCAAGGGCCACAGAGGGGACCAGAAGTGGGGCCTTTGATTTTGATTTTTGGAGGCACTGCTGAGAGGACTTGCTGAGGAGGGAGCTCTACGTGGGGAGCTCTCTTCATCAGCCTGCCTGTCTCACCTGTTGCCTACCAATGAGTTGACATTGGAGTCTATTATCAGATTACCAACTTTACGGGGACAGAAATGATTGTTTGTGGCTTTGTGTTCAGAAGAGAAAGCACATACTGTGCAAAGAGGAATCTGTAAGAGTCTATTGTGATACTAGATGCTTTCTTATGACCCTCTTCTTGGAATTAGACCATCTTTCAGCTTATCTACATGCTATGATTTGGTTGAGTTCCCACCAAAGGTCCTCCTATCAAGACTTCATCTCCAGCATGGTGGTCTTGGGAGATGCTGTGCCTTTTTTTTTGGGGGGGGTGGGGGGTACTGGGGATTGAACTCAAGGGCATGTGACCACTGAGACACATTACCCAGCCCTATTTTGTATTTGGTTTAGAAACAGAGTCTCCCTGAGTTGCTTAGCACCTCACCATTGCTGAGGCTAGCTTTGAACTTGTGATCCTCCTGCTTCAGCCTCCTGAGCTGCTGGGAATATAGGCATGTGCCACCACCTGGCAGGTGCTGTGTTTTTAAAAGGAGAGGTTGAGAGGGAGGTCCTTAGGTCATGGGGGGGGGGTGTGCCCTTGAAAACAAATTGTGGGACTTGATCTCCTTCCCTCTGATTCCTGGCTTGAGGTGGACCTCTCTCTACTCTGACTTAACTTCCCTCCATGATTTGCTCACTTCACCAGAGACCCAAACTAGTGGGGCTTCCTGATCGCAGACTTGTAACTCTAGGACCATGAGCCAAAATAGCCTATTTTTTGTAAGTAGCTTGTCTCAGGTATTTCATTATAGTACCATGAAACTACTAATTCTCTGCCTCTTTTCATTTGCTTGCTCGAGTTAGCATTTTATCAGCCACTTGTTTCTATCACTTTCTTAAAATGGAGCATCACCAGCACTGTCTGGGAATTGGTTTAAAATTCAGAATCTCAGGTTTCATGTACACCTGCTGAACTAGGCTATGCATCTTAAGACACTGGTCTAGTTATTTTTCCTTTGTAATTGATAATGTATTTGTTTTCTGCTGTCCTATATAGTAAGGAGTAAAAGAATAAGAAGAAAAATTGTTCATTTAGCTTTTATACACATTTAAGTCTGACCGAGGCCACCTCTAATGAGTCCTGATATCAAATTCTACCTGGAGTAAAGGACTCGGCTCTCGTACCTGGCCCTCCTCCTTATCAGAATGTTCTAGTAATGCCCATTTCATCCAGAGAGTGTTTCCAATTTAAAGACTGTATCTTTGCAGAAGAGTCTGTCAGTCTGCGTCTGCCTCTTTGTCTTTCCCTCCCTGACATTTTAAGATCACATTTATCATGTATGTCATCTACAAAGATTCCAGAAAACCCCCTAATTAATACCAGTGGGAACAGGTTCGGAAATCCAGGAAGAGAGAAGCAAGGGAGGACATCCTGTGGCATACAGCGAGGGTGGACGTCACAACCAATTAGAAGCAACAAGTTTCAGAAACAAAAGGGCACCAACCTGAAAGACTCCGGGCTTGGGGATTTGAGGATAAATGGCTTTTTCACGATGGGTAATTAACTCATGGAGTGGGTTCCCGGAGGCGGCTGGGAGAGCTGATCGACAGTGACAGAGCCCGGGAATTGCTTTCACAGCTCTTTCCCTGTTTGGCTAAGAATGTAGAGGGAAGTTGCTGTGGAAGTCACCCAGGAGGATACTGCCTGGCAAATGGCTGAACAAATTTGATGATAGGTGACTGAGGACCTGGAAGGGTACGGGTTCTCCTTTGTGTGGCCAAAGTACTAACTTGGGGCATCTTCCTTCAGCAGCCGAGTGCGGATTCATGTTCTGTTTTATTTGATGCGACTGACATAGGCAACAAAGGTAATCATCTTATTAAAGCATTCATTCTTCCTTTCTTTATTTCTGATTGGGAAGAGGAAGAGATTGTGGCTCAGAGAATGAAATGAATTCCCTAGGGCACTCAGCAGGACTAGGACCGGGGACTTCTGACCTTTATTCTAGTTGTCCTTTCTCCCTAACTCATTATATCTTTGTTTTTTGATGCTCTCTGATGCAGCATGATGGAAAAAAAATCATAAGAGAAAGAATTCATCTTGCATTGGGTGGGATACTGTGACCCCTGAGTTTCCTTTTCCATGTAACATGCCATTCTATCACGAGCGTCAAAATCATAAAGTTGAATAATGCACCTCTATTACTGATCCTATGCCAGGATTTGTTCAATGTGTTAGACATTTTCTCACTTAATGACCCGATGAAGTAGGTGGTGATATTACCATTTTACAAATCCACCCAGACGGGGAGAGTTATTTGTCTCAAGTTATGTAGGTGGAAGTAATGAAACTGTGATTCAAACTCAAGACCCCTGGGTTCCAGATTTTGAGCTCTTATTCCTTAAGGAAGCATCACTCAAAATGTGGTCTCGGGACAGGCTGAGTCTCTACCCATCCTTGACATAAGGAGCTTGAGCCAGCATAGAAATCAGCTATAGCATTAGGTCAGATGCTTGGGCCAGATGACATTTTGGGGGGGGAGAAAGTTAGAAAACTTCCTCCTCGAAGGGCACAGTGCCTCGATCATCATTCTCGTTTCCTTGAAACAACCTGGAAACGGGCACCTTGAGCAGCCCTTGCCTGGTTTTACTGCCCATAGACTGCCGGAGGCAGTTGTTACAGGTTTCACCCTCATTCTGTTTTGCACTGGTTTTTTTCCACTTTGTTCCAAAAAAGAAAAAAAAAAAAAACAGTATGTCAAGCTACAGGGCTTCAGCTAACTAAAGCTTGTTGGAATGATTCACGTTTCTCATTCACTAAGTCTCTTTTGAGTGCCTTTAGGGGGCTAGCTGAGCATCCTATCTAAGTCTATTTAAATCATTTGCACTGTTTTAATTTCTACAGGTTAAGGGTCATTAAATTATATCTGAGAAGCCAGAGACTGTGGATGAATGAAGGAACCACATCTCGCTTCGTCTTTAACTTTCTCACGATATGCCTTTGGGTAGGTGCCCAGTAGATTTCATGGGTTCATTGACTGGAGGAGAGAGGAATGCGGCCAGGCTGTGCCAGGCTACATACCTTGAGGGCAGGAATTGGCATCTCTGCTTTGGATTGGCCATCGTCTAGGTCCTT
This sequence comes from Urocitellus parryii, assembly GCF_045843805.1. Taxonomy (NCBI): domain Eukaryota; kingdom Metazoa; phylum Chordata; class Mammalia; order Rodentia; family Sciuridae; genus Urocitellus; species Urocitellus parryii. The sequence continues at coordinate 142,624,146 of NC_135531.1, forward strand.
ACGTGAATGCCAGTCACAAGAACATGCCCTTGGTCCTATCTGCAAAGTGGCTTTGGGTATTTCACAGGGTTTAGATGGAAACTTTTTCAAAGATAAAAAGAAAAATGTCTACAGAAGACGATTGTTTTTATGATGTTGTTGATGATTCTCAATCCAAATATGGATAAAGTTAATAAACTAAAGTTATTGCTTGGAAAAATAAGACAGAAAACCAAAGGTCACACAATATCATTAAAATCTGAATTGCAGATCATTTTATTTATATATACTTTTTCCATTTCATAACATTTTTTTGGTGAAGCATGTTCTCCTTTAGATAAAAAGTGTCTTAGCTGGATCGAGGACTTCATCTCTTTTCAGTTCTCTCCCTGTATGGCTTTGGTTGGAAGTTCCATGCCTGAGGCAAAATGCCTAAAACAATATCTACATCATGGAAAGGCCCCAGGGCTCAATTTAGAGGAAAGCTCATCACCTTACATTGCAAGTTGTAGAAGATCATAAGAGTCTATAAAATTGCTCAACTGGAAAACAAAGGAACTGAGCCAGTGGAAATCACTGGTCAATTAAATTCTTGGAGACATATACCCTGTATCGACATGGGATGTTATTTATATCAGCACTGAAGCTTGGGTGCCGGGGAGAATTTTCAGCATCTTGGTCTCTGGCTCAGGAAAATCAGGCTGTGTTGAACAAATTCTTTTTTTTTTTTGGCAGGGGGGTTATCAGGGATTAAACTTGAGGGTTTTGGACCACTGAGTCACATCCCCAGCCCTATTTTGTATTTTGTTTAGAGACAGGGTCTCACTGAGTTGCTTAGCACCTGGACATTGCTGAGGCTGGCTTTGAACTTTTGATCCTCCTGCCTCAGCCTCCCGAGTCACTGGGATCACAGGTGTGCATCCCTGTGCCCATAAATACTTGAATGAGTGGTATAGAGCAGAGTTTTCAAAATCCAGTTCTCAGACCAGTAATACCTGCATCGCTTGGAAACTTGTTCAACAGACATGTACTTCCCTGGTTCCTACCTCAGGCCTACTGAATCAGAGACTCTGGGGGTGAGGCCTACTACTGTTTTAACAAGGCTTCCAGAAGGTTCTAATACATACTAAAATGTGGGAACCAGTGGTAGGCCTGGGTGATAAGGCAGTGTATTCCTTTTCTGAGCTGCTATAACAACTTACTACAAGCTGGTTTGTTTGAAGCGGCAGAGACTTAATTCTCTTACAGCTCATAAGGTCAGAAGTCCATAAATGGAATAAACTGGTTCAGTATTTCTTTCCGAGCTTCTATGGCACCTAGCAATCCTTTGCATCCCTGACTTGCAGCTGCGTCAGCACAGTCTGTCTCCGTCTTCACTTACCTTCTCTCTGTCCGTCTTTTTCTTATTTCAATAGGCACTGGACTAATCTCCACTCAGGAAATGTGGAAAGACCTTATTTGCAAAAAAAAAAATAAAAAAATTACTTTCTGGGATTTCACGTAGAGATGAATTTTGGGGGGTACTCTTCAATCGGCTATAGGAAATTAAGACAGAACTCGGGTTGGAGTATCTTTGAGGAGTGAGATTGATCTGAGTGGAGAAAAAAGCAGATCTAACAGGACGGGTAGGAGAGGCGGCTAGTGAGGGAGCATGGAGTTGGACTGGAGGGGGGCCCGATGTTGGGGTGTGGACAGCATGGAAATGAAAATACTGATGTCATAACATACTCACCTCTAAATAGAAATTAGCAACCTGTGTTCCCTTCATTTTCTCACCGCTAACCTACATGTTACAAAACTGCCTTCCACCTGACCCAGTTTGTGGTCAAAATCAATCAGTATTCTAATAACTGTCTTTTAATGTTACGCATTTGGGGGCTTTTTAAGTTTGATCTCTCACTAGCTAACTAATGCCCCGAGTCATGACTTGACTTAAGCAACCCCATCAAACCCTGCCAGTGACTTGGCCGTTGATGTTCATGGTGTGAGACCATCATGGCCTCTGCTAATCTCACATCATGACGCTCCAGATGTCCCTGCTCCCACAGTGAAGTTTTTAAGTATTCAATATCTGTTATTAAATGTCACCAAAATAGTTTATTGAAATGCCATCTTTGAGAAGAGAAGAGAATCGGCCCTGTTTCTGGAGTGCCTGGTGCAGATTTGGGCCCTGTGTCTTATAGAATCTCATCAAGCTTCAATTTTAGTTTATCTCTGTAAAATGGGCATAACTACATTGTTTACAGTAATCAAATAGGTTAATACACCTTTAGCTTTGTTTGTGCTAGGTATATGATCATCTCATTCATAAAAATCAGAACTGAATGTTAATGCCCACGATGGACAAGAATACAGGTTTTAACGACTCATCCCAGGAAATGAAGGTGAAATTCAATGGGGACATAGGAAGGGACCCACACTTAGGATGCCACCTTACCTGAACAAGTCCGTTAGGTCCTGTTGTAAGTAGCTTCTCTCCTTTTGATTGAGAGCCTAACAGAACCTACTATTTTGATACAGCCCACAGTTCTTGGCCTGTATCTGTGGTGGATCTTGTCATTACCCATTCTTCCATATGCCCCTGCTGCATTGAAAATATCTTATAGCTGAAGCCTCCCAGAGGCTGAACTTACCACCAGTAGCTGCATGAGTCTGACTTCAGGGGAGAGCAGGCTTTGGTAGATGGTCACAGCCTTGGGAGTCTATGTGGGCATAACACTTATCCACCAGCCTGTCAGTACCAGGTATCAGTGTCAGGGATGCCAAGTTCTCTGTTGGTGTCCTCAACCACTTTGCAAAGGGTGCACAAAAGGCAGGAGTTTGGGGGGACAAATTGCAGAAATATTGACCAAGAATTTATACTGTCAAAGCCTGAAAAAGGCCCTTACGCATTTTCTAGTTGTGCTGAGCCTTTAACTCATTCTTTGCTGGGTGGTGAGAGGGTGAGGGGGAGGTCTTGGGGGAAGGTGCTATTTACCTAGTACAAAAAGATGGCAGTGCATCAATAAGTGGTGGAACTATGCCAGCGAGTCCTGGCTGAATTGTCCCCAGGCACGGAGAAGATGCAGCTATAGTGATAATGCAAAGCCATTTTCTGAAGGCCATGAGTTCTGGCCCGTGGGGTTGGACTTCCTCCAGTGGGCACTGGGGAATCATTGTTGGCAGTCCACCTGGGTCTTTGATTCAAGCAAAACAGAGCTCTAAGCCAGGACTTAAATAAAAAAACAAAAAGATGTAGCTATTTTTCTAAGGAGGGATTTTGCTTTAAAACATTCTTGTTTGCTTGGTGTTCCCTTCATTTATGTGTTGGCACCCATCTTTTGGAGGTTAATGTGAGTTTTAGAGGAGAGTGGATCGCAATATTTAAGCCTTTGCAGATGCAAGTCTTTTTCTGATAATGATTTGGGATTTAATAAGTCATTAAAAATTCTTCAACAAATGCTTTGCAGGTGGCTCTTTTTCTTTTTAAGAGGGAGGCTAGGGGAAAAAAAAAGTCAGAATGATACTTAATCTTAGGTAAATATCTTCTCTAGTTTTGGAGAGACACAGCTGTCAGTTGATGCTACTGTCCCTGTACTGAAAATGCTGACTCTGCTTTTAGGACATAATGTACCAACATCAACACCAACATGGAAAATTTGCTTGACTGACAGGAGCTCCCCTTCCCATCCCTGGTCTCTGATGATGCCTCTTTCATGGTGGTAGCCTGCAAAGTTTGACTCGGGCAGAAATTAATGAAGGACTTATTTCCTGGAAGTCCAACACAACCCTGAAGTCGACATTGGGAGTTTTGTTTTTACCCCCAGATGATCCATCAAATGGATTTGGGGAGTGAGGTTTGAGTGTATAATACAGTAGTTAAAATCTGAGTTGGAGTTACCCAGGGGTGGAATCCTGATTTTTTTTTTTTTTTTGAGTGAAGTTAAAAGAACCCATAATAATCCTTAAATCTTAGGTGAATAACTTCTGGTTTTGGAAAGACTTGGCATTACTAACTGTATACAATATCCCATATGACTTTGGGATCTTAGGTAAATTACTTAACTATTTAACATGTCAGCTTCCAATCTGTAAAATGGGGATAAAAATACTATTTTTTTTAAAGAACTGTTATGAGGATGAAAATAATCTATAGTGTAGCACAAGTTTACTTTTTGTGTGAGTGGTGAGTATTAATTAAGGTACATTTTACAATTCATAGACCCCTGGGCATATGCACTGGTGTATGGATTAGAGGCCAATCAGGAGACAGCAGTCATGCAATAATTTGAGAGTTTAATAGAGTTTAATCATTACAGGGAGATGGAGTAGCAGAGAATTTGCTAATAAGGACACAGACTAAAAAATTATAGAATAGCACTTATAAGGAGCAACAGCGACTACCCTTAGGGCTGAGATGAAATGTCCTAGGAAGAAACCTTCTTTACCTCCAGGCTGAGGCCCAGCCCTTGTTAGAGGATGTGGCCTCTAACAATGACAGAAGTCACTGCAGGGCTGTGCTGGTGGATCTTACTACAGATCTGCTCTCCGGAGCTCATAGGCATGTATCTCCATTGTGCTGGGGTAAGCTATCACAGAAGGGTGTCCCCTCAGGAGGTGTACTGTGCTATAAACCCCTTAGGTACTACTGACTACTACCCACTTCAGCAGGAGCTGTCTGCACTGCAGGAGCCTGATGGTGGAAAAGCTGTGCATACCTAGAAGCCAGACCCAGAAGAAGCCATGTTTCCAGCAGGAACCACACATGGGCAGCCACCCATGCTGCAGAAGCCTTCCTTGAGCACACTGGGACCAGGGAGAAATGCCCCTTCCTGCTCCCTGCCTCCTTGCCCCGTACTATCAAAGCAGAACAGCACGTCAGCCGGCAGGTGAAAATTATTAAAAGGACTCAATTTTCACAGAGTAGGCAATGAAGGGTCATTTTTGGAGCTGAAAGGAATACATTGAAAATTGGTACAAATGGTGCAGACACAAATCCTGAATTCCGGGTATCTGTTCCTCTGCTCCCTTCTGTCTCCCTGGCATGAGTAATCTACAATAGTAACTAGTACTCAGCATGCCCTACTCAGTGTCCCTTGGTGTTTGAGCTCACCATTTTCAGTTGTGCCTTCATTTTGCAAGGTTATTTGCATCAGAGAGTCCTCATGTGATCCTTCATGAGAATGAGTCCTGACGGTGATAAAATGTGGTTGGTGCCACAGTTAATAAACGGAGCCATTCATTTTTGCTACAACAGGGTACTTTGGACCCAAATGTGTTTTTGCAGAGTGATAGTAGCTTCTTAACCTAATACAACCTCTTCATATATTTGTTTTGCCTTATTTTGAAGGTATTAAAAGCATTAAACAAGAAATAGAGGCACATTAAAATTTTTCTTTGGACAGTGAAGCCAGTGAGCATTTTGAACAGCACTGTGATGTGACTCCTTCAGGCAGGGTCAGCGTGATGCCTGGCAAGAAGTAAGCGCTTAATAAATGCTGCCTAATGGGGATTATTGCTGATGTGGATCTCTTCTGTGTTGCCTGAGTGATGGGTGTTCACCTTCTTGGAGTGAGGTCACCAGAGGGCCCAGGAAGAAGTAATCAGAAGCAAACTCAGCCTATTTTTTCCCCCCTAGCATTGACTAAATAGGACGAGATAGAATGAAGAAGAGTGGCTTAGATTCTTTGGCATAGGCTTTGGCTTACACCTCTGGAGCTCATTTAAGAGTCTAATTAGACCAGAAAGACCTTGCCTGTTGACCCAGGAGTAGAGGTGAGAAGAAAGGGCATGATTAATTTAATGCCTGGGAAGGGGTGAGAGAGGGACAAATCCAAGGTCAGCGAGCAGCTGCGAACATCCTTCCCTCCCTCCTCTCTTTCCAGTAGTTTCCCTGCGCTTCCAAATGAAGCCGTTAGGGCAGGAATGTCAGTTGCATTTATTTTCTACAGGTGTTCACTGAGTGTCTCGTGTGTGTGTGTGTGTGTGTGTGTGTAGCTGTGTAAGGTGCACAGGTCCTATGGCCTCTCAGACAGAGCAGGGGGTCTTAGAGGGGACCTAGGAGATGCAAACTGCTCCTGTTGAGCTTAATGTACAGCAAGCATTGGAGCAACACAACTGGCATCTCCTCCCACAACTTTAGGAAAAAGCTTTCTGCACAGCGACCTCTGCCTCCTTGGTGCCTGAATCCAAAGGCTGGTTGCCTTCCCTGGCTTTACTGTTAACAGTCTCCTTGAAATCCTCTTTCCTTGGCTTGCATGGGGTTTGTTCTGCCTGGATCCCTCTTTCTGAAAGTTGACCCCTGTGTGTCCTGGAATATGTGTCTTCATGGTGGCCCTCCCTTTTCCTCACCCTGCACCCATTTTCTGGGTTGGTTTACTCTGTGTTCAGGGCCTCAGTGATCCTTTACCCAGAGCTGATGGTACCCAAATGGAAAGCATAAGCCCAGGTCCTTCTCTTCAACTGCAGCCATATTTACCTCACTGTTGGCAATAGGACATCAGGCTTGGAGGAGCCTGCAGACATTGATTCAGCTCATTCCACATTGTTCCTGCCCCGCTTTCCTCATCTCGGTCCATGGTACTCCCATCCAGGCCAGAAACCTGAGCAGCCTCCCTGGTTCTTCCCCACCTTTACCTGATCAGTAGTAAATCCCGTAGGTTCTGCCTCTCAGTGGCTTCCATATTGGTCGCCTCCTTTCTGTCCTCACCAGCTCTGTTAGTGGAGGCCTTGCATGTGCTCTACCCAAGTGCTCTACCACTGAGCCACATCCCCAGCCCTGCCCTCATTTTTAAATCTGCATTTCCACAACAGCTAGATCAGTTCACTTCCTTGCAGGAAGATCTTACCACAGGCATAAAAAAAAGCCCTTGTATTTCCCTACACTTATTCAGGAGCTTCCCAGTGGCCTCAGGAGTAAGACTGGGCTCTTTCACAAGGTTCACAACCCTCTTGATGCCAGGTCCCAGTTCTCTTTCCAGCTCTTTCTCTCTCACCACTCCAGCATTTCTTTGAATTCTCTGCTTCAGTTGCTCTCAACCACACGCAGCCCTTTGAATATACCATTCGCTCTGTGCCAGAGCGGAGCTTTTGTTTCTCCACTTCTTCAGTGAATGACTCATTTCTCATAAAGGGTTCAACTTGGATGTATGCATGCCATTTCCACCAGGAACTCTTGGCCTCCATCCCTACCTTAACCCAAGAAGAGTGGGTAGGATCACCCATGTGGGTCCCACAACATCCTGATGAAAGTGCCTATTTCCTGCTCACCCTAACACCATCTTTGATACTTGTGCATAAAGTGGTGCCTGGCACGTAGCAGTCTCTCCATAGTTATCTACTGATGTGTGAAACAACTGTGTTACAAAGAGCTTCAGAAACAGAGGAGAGAGCTCCGGGAGGAAGGACTTCCTGTCACCACAGGCATGTCCTCTGGGCCTGAGGTGGCGGGTGGTATGGGAATAGCTGGCTGAGGGAGAGGGATAGGTGGCAGATAGGGCTGGAGCAATGGTGCAGAGGCAAGGAAGTGTGGGGCCAGCCTGGGGCAAGCCTGTCTCTAGGGGAAGAGTGGGGTGCAGTGCAGGAAAGGCAGGTTGTGGCTGAGACCTTGAGAGCTGGGGCTAGGAAGTCCTTTAGATAATGAGAACTAGAATGTGTACAAAATGATGGAATGGGCGCTGTGATGTTAACCTGGTGGACAGGATTCAGGATGGCTTAGAGGGGAGGGAGTGGGTTAAGAGGCAAGGGTGTTGACAGTGAAGGTGGGCGGTAAGTAGGATGGTGGCAAAGGGAAGAGAAGTAGGGACAGGTGTGAGATTAGAAAGCTCTTACTGGATGCTCAGTTTTAAGAGTATAGGAAGAGGGTATTGTGCTCAGAGTAAAGAGATACAGGTGGGCTAAAGGGTTAGGGGAAAAATGGATGGTTTTATTATGGTTTAGATATGAGGTATCCTCCAAAGCTCATGTGAGACGATGCAAAAAGGTTTAGAGGTGAAAGGATTCAGTGATGAAAGCCTTAACCCAATCAGTGAATTAATCCCCTGACAGGGATTAACTGGGTGGTAACTGTAAGCAGGTAGGGTGCGGCTGGAGGAGCCACTTTGTTCTGCCATGATGTTCTGCCTCACCTTGAGCCCCAAGCAATGGAGTCAGCCTTCTATGGACTGAGACCTTAGAAACCGGGAGCCCCCAAATCAACCTTTCCTCCTGTAAAATTATTTTTATCAAGTCTTTTAGTCACAGCAGTGAAAAAGCTGACTAAAACAGGTTTAGAAGAGTTCTAACTGGAACTGCAATTTGGAGTCATCTTGGAGTCCATGAAGTCTCACCGTGAATAAAGAAATCCATTCATTGTCGAGGACAGTGAGGACTTGGGTGAGCTGACCCAGGATGCACTGTAGTAGATTCTGCAAGCAGGTTTCTCCCCCGAACGGTTCTAGGAGCCAGAGCAAGGAAAGCAGTAGAGGGTCCAAGAAAAGGGAGGAGGGGCTTTCTTCACGGGCTTTGTAAACTTGTACGATTTGTAAGGAATGATTCCTTTCAGACTTGCTCAAGGAAGATGCTTTTGCACTTGGATAACTATGAAAATGATCATTTCTTCTTTTCCTCTTGTGATGAACAAGGCCCCTGGGTATAATCAGAATAACAGCTTTGTGATGATAAACAGCAGAACTAGTACTGGAATTGAGGGCAGGATGGAGTTTGTGTTTCAAGAATCAGAGCAAGTTGCTTGGTACCTATTATCATGTTCTTTGACACTATCCTATCGAACCCACATTTCCAAAGCAGGGTCTGTGGGTTCTATGGTAGAAGGCATCATTCAGTGTAACCAACCAGCAGAGGAGGACCTTTTCCCATCCCAAAGAACCTGCCAACTCTAGGGCAAGTTTTGTGGAGAGAGTGGGAAGGAAAAGGGGTGAAACCATTTTCCTTGTGAGACCTGTGGAGTATCTCTCACCAGCACCCTAGCCAGGGCCATTGCTCACTGGGGCACAATCATGTCCTCCTCCCCACCCATGTTTCTAGACACCTACCACATTTTGCTTGGGGATGTGAGGGGAGACAGCTGACTGCCGAAGCTCTGTTTCCCTTGCAACCTGAAGAGCTGAAAACTTTCTTAATCTGTCTGCACTTGCCTTCTAGATCAAATTGTTCAGAAGAGAAGTGGTTTTCAGGTGCTGCCTTCAGATAAAAGAAGGGTAGAACCGCAGTTCTGTCATCGAATCTCTCCTTCAGCCTCCTATTTTGTTATTTTGAATCTTGGTTCCTTGTTATTTCTAGAATTCATAGCTTCTCAGGATCATGACTGATAATTTTGCATGACTTGTGTGCTTAATTCTGACCTTGCTTCGTGTTGGTCTGGCTTGCAGAATCTTTAAGAAACAACTATCCTCAATTTGGCCACTGGTACCAAGGGACTGTCGGGTGATTTTTTTCAGTTTCTAGCTTATGTCTAAATAAAAGTCATCAAGTTTTGGGTGGCTTGTGTTCTTCTCCACATTGCAGAGTCTTTCACAGACCGGCAGCACCTTAGTCCCCTCCCTTCACCACATTAATGGCTATTGTACTGTGAACAGAGGGGAAATTATCAGGAGACATAGGGACACATCTACAGTCCCCTAATCTGGAACATTTGTCCTTGGGGGTCTTATCTGGTAGCACCTCTTTCCTATGGATTCTTGATGTGTCTCGTGTGGTCACAGGTCATTTATTAGAGAATTATAAGATGGGGTAGAGTTCAGAGTATCATCAGGACTAATTCATCCTTTTTGTTTTTTCTATTTTTCTTTTTAACCATCTCTTTCTTTGAGCCATTTTGTTCTCTCCGATGCATGGTTTTTCTTGAGGTGGTAAAGGGAAGCTCAGACTTAAATAAACCAAAGTTAGTTACCTTAGAGGAAAAAAAGAAATCTTTCTGCTTCTCTCCTCTGGCTTTCAGTATATAAACACCCCAGGGAAGGACTCCTATTAGCTGCTGGAGAGATAGGACTGTGTGTTGGGCCAGTCGGGGACTAGGGGCCCAACACCAGGAAGATCAGGATTTCACAAGGGGGAGAAGAGGTAGGAACTACAATGGGAAGATAAACAAGAGCTTTTACTTGGTGGAAATAAAAGCATAGAAATGAGCATCCATGTTTAAGCTTTTACTGTTTTCCTGTAGCTTCACATTTCTCTGAAGGAACAGATGAAAGACAAACATTCACTTAATTAAATGACTGGGGAAAGACAATAGCGGCAAATTAGAAATGCTACCTAAGCTGCCTTCATCTGTCTTTCTCTCCTTGCCATTCACTCTGCCTTTTAAACAAAATTGACTAACTTCTCCTTATAGGAAGACACATGATTCCCCCGCCATTATATTTGAGTGTCATACTCTTCTTAAGGAAATACAGAAATGAAACATGTCTTGTCCTCAGGGCAAAGAAATCACCCCAGGTAAATGGGATTCTGCAGGGCTATAATTTTGCAGCCATGAATAGCAGGATGGAGTTACTCACTTTGAAACTGCTTCCTGGTTCACTTTTGTTGAAGGGAAGCCCATGTAGATCCCTTTCTCTCTTCTGGTCACTTGGGTTGGAGGTGATGAATTGGTCTAAGCAGACAATAGATGAATCCCCAAGTCGGTGGAAGCCAACGTCATCCATATTTTTATATGAATGGGAGGCTGAGAGATCTGAATGTGCTATGTAGGTTCCATTCATCACTCTTGACTCATGTGTTATTTTTGAGTCATACTGTCCTCTGAACCTGAAAGAGATCCAGAGAGTTAATAGTTTTAATGTTGACAATTCAGTTTAAGCTGTCTAGATGAGTACCACAATCGATATGACTTATTACAACTAGCATAAAATGGAAATGATTTAATTAGAGTTGGCCAAATGTTACTCTGAACCCACTTTTTTCTGAGATAAAGATTTGGTACTGGTGATTGACAGTCACGGTGATTTTGATAGCTGCTATAGAAATCAACAGTACTTTTACCCTCTATCATCTTTTCGGGGTGAGAATTACCTTAACATGCATGATTCTGCAGGGGCCCTGATAATGTGCTGTTCTGATCTCCAGCTGCAGAGAACATAATTAACCAATGGCCCCCGCGTCTGTGTTCTGAAATCCATTAATGCCATTTTGCGAACAACATGCTTTCCAAAAGGCTGCTCCCAGCCAGTGACCAAGTGTGGCAGGGATATCAGGGGGAGCCTGTTCCTGGGAGGCTCTCTTGATGGCCCTGCTGAGCTTTCCTTGGAACTGGGCTGCAGTCCAAGACTTTCCCATCTACCTTTCCTCCTTTCCTCTTCTTCACTTGGGATCAGACCTGCATCATGTCCAGAGGTATCCTGGGTCTCTTAACCATTTTTTCTCACAGGTATTTCCTCTGATAAATTCTTACAAATTATGGTACAGTATGGCAAAATTTTCCAGATAAAGCATTTTAAGTGCACAAATCATGGCACTAATTATGTGCACAGTATCATGTAACCATGACACTGTCTATTTTTCATCACCCCAAATATAAACTCTTTACCCATTTATCAATTGACCCCCATCCAAATACACATCTTGGGACTTTCTGGCTTGGCATATGCTTTTCAGAGCACCCTGATTGATGTAATCCTATTTAAAGTCTTAACAGTTTTTCAAGGTTGATATTATTTCTATACAGATGAGGAAACAGGACTCCAAGATGTTAAGTGATTTGCACCAAATCACACACCTAATAAATATTGAGTCAGAGTGCCCCCCCATATCTGCGTTGTTAAACACAACCTTTGTGTAACATGTCCAGACATAAGCTGCAGAAAACCAGGTGTGATCAGTCATAAAAGAGGACTGTGATTGGGAGGAGAGACCTGGAGTCAGCCAGGTGTATGCTTCTGTGACCTGAGAGATTGTGCCCAGAAAGAATGCTCTTCCACCCTCACGCTGTGCTACTGTCGCATTCTAGTGGTACTGTGCTGAGGCCTTTCTTTATGCTATCTCATTTAGTCTTTATGAGAACCAGAAGACAGAAGCACTATTATCCTTACCATTTTACAGATCAGGAAACTGAGGTAAAATGAAGAATGTCTGTTTATCACGAAGAAAATTATTTACACGGGTGTTTCTTGGAACAGGCAGGTCAGAAAAGCAATATTGTTCCACTGTCATTTCAAAGGTATGCAGAGTTTTGTAAGTACATTTTATTTCACATCATTTTGGCCAGGGCACTTGTAGGGTCACCAGTTGACTTACTGAGAACTGGCTTGGAGGCTTCTGAAAGACCTCTTTTATTGTGTGGTCACAAGAAAGACCATGAACATTATCGAAGCAGTTTATGTTCTCTACCATTGCCATGTGCACTGAATTAGCGAATACTGAATCATTGTTCTTGGGGGAAAAATGAATAAATTATTTCGAGTTATAATGTTTCTATCAACTGAAAACTGCATAACCATGATTCACATGCTCTTGTTTAAAGATGCCTTAGTTAATGTCTACTCTGGTTCCTTACTGCTAAACCTCATGTCCAAGAAACTACAACCTGGACCTGAACAAAGCTTATGTAGTGCACGTAACTTCTCTGTAAGGCAGCCATGGTCTTTGGAACACAAGGAGCGTTTCAGCACTATGCTGGGACCATTTCAAACTGCAAAATCACTATCAGAAGGCACCAAAAATGCAAAATAAACAAATAAAGTTCTCCTAAAAAGACTGCAAGAAAGTATACACATCTCCATTGTGGGACTTCAACAAAGAAAGCAAACATTTCCTTATGTGAACTCAGCTGGGATCATGGACTTGGAGCAATTCTAATTTTTTTACTACTCTGAGCAATTCTGTGAATGACTAAAAAACACCATGGGTATTGATTGATATTTGGGGGGTTTAAAAATAAATTTTAGTGAGTGGAAAACTTCACATACCTTGAATCCAGAAGAATGAGCTTCAATTGCATGTCATTAAAAAATAACAGCTGAGGGGAGCCCCTTCTGCCTTGATTGTCCTAAATCTCACCAATCAACTAAGTTAGTGATTCATTGCCTAATCTATTTCCCCATGCACTTGGGTGATAATGAAAAAAAAAATTGTCGAACAGGTAATGTCAATGGTAGGCTGTATTGTCAGAATCAATGGGAAGTGTCATTATGAAAAGGGGATTTACTAGGTTGGCTTATGTGACCAGAAGCTGGATAGTCCACCATGGTCGTCTGCAGGCTGGAGAGCTGGGAGAACAAGCAGCTGTGCAGTTCAAGAGGCAGAAGCCCCCAAACAAGAGGGATCATTGGTGCTACCCTAGTTCCAGATTGAAGGGTTATGGAAACTCCTTGGAGAATCACTGACAGTCACTTGGAAGAGTGAAGAAGCAAAAGTCTTATCCTCAGACGATGGCAGCAGCAATCAAGAACCTACTTAAGAAGAATGGAGCTTGCACCTGTTGCTGCTTCCTTGTTCTTCCAACTTTTATTCCATCCAAGCCATCATCCTATTGGATAGTGCTACCTATGCTTAGGGAGGGTCTCCATTTGAGTTGGCTCTCCTACATGCCAATCATTCCTAGACACACCCTCGTTGACACACCCAGAGGCCTCTTAATCATTGGCATCTCTTAATCCTATCAAGTTGACAACTCAAATTTACCGTGACATGGGCCAAGTTGTAAATTCAAGTGATCATGTCCAATGTTTTGATTTTATATTGAGTTTGATGGAATGTTCCTGATAGTGCAGGGAAACCTCTGCCTTCTTGCATATCAGTCCAGTGTCTCTGAGAGAAGTGTGCACTGCACTCGTACCTGGTTGAGACTATGAGTAACTGGCTTATGCTAATTGTAATCCATGTCCAGAACTGAGTCTCTATTGGATAGTCCACAATGGTCGTCTGCAGGCTGGAGAGCTGGGAGAACAAGCAGCTGTGCAGTCCAAGAGGCAGAAGCCCTAGAATAAGAGGGATCATTGGTGCTACCTTAGTTCCCTACTGAGAGTTACGGAAACTCCTTGGAGAATCACTGACAAGAGTCCACTTTGGAAGAGTGAGGTCTTGGAAGGTAGGGGCCATATCCTGATTCCCGGCTGGCAAGTAGAAAATTCTCACAAACATTGAGTAGGTGAAAAGCATTGAGATGTCCCAAGTGAAATGTCAATCATCTTAGGATTTCTCACTGAGCATCAATCAAGTACATAGCAGCCAAAGGTCCTATGGGAGACCCGGAATTATAAGTGGTGGTCCTTATAATGAAAAGATCATGGGATCTGGAGTTAGACCTGTGTTCATGCTTGGTGGGGACTTTGACCACAATACTTAAGCTCACTGTGCCTCAGTTACCCTTATATGTAACTTGGGGGATATTGCTGGTGCTACCACATAGGTAGGTTGTGAGGATTAATATGATAGTGCTTACAAAGAGTTTAGCTTAATGTCTCAAATTTTAAGTTTCAGTAAACATCAGCCATTGATTCTTATTTCATTAGATTGATCCATTACATAGATACAGGGATCCATTACATCCCAGGAGAGTCCACTATGAGATCCAGGGCCTGAAGGATAACTTGGGGAAGAGAGGATGGAGATAATTTGGAAAAGACTTCTTGTGGGAATAAGCTCCCGATGTGGTTTTTAGGGGCAGCTCTGATTTTCCCAGAGTGCAGAGGTATCCAGGTAAAACTAAGGGCAAGAGTGAAGGCATGATACCAGGGCTACCCCTGACATGCTGGTGAGACGCAGGAGAGGGTGCTTGCCTACCAGGCACTGAGCGGAACATGCTGGAGAGCAGCCTGGGACTCTGTGATGGGAATTTGGAGGCTGTTGGCTGGGTGGGGCCATCTTCCTGGTCCTGAGCTGCTCTGAGCTCTAGTAGAACTCAAAGGTCATTTCCTTTGACCAAAAGTACAGCATGAAGTTCATCCTTTCAGAACTTGGAGAGTTCTCTTTGTAAAACACGCTTGTTTTTGAAGTTGCCCATCTGGATATGGTGTGACCAGCAAATTTAAAAGATGAATCCAGCAAGCTTAGGGATCTTTCCTTTTCTCGTATCACTCCCTGAAACGCCATGGTTCCCCTGGGCAGGCTGAATAGGTGGTGCACAAAAAGTCTCACAGTGGGGGTCACCCAGATGCTATGCACCTTGCTCCTGGTTGTTTTTTGAGCTCCGGGCACATTCCTGCTTCTGCTCAGCGTGTCAACAGGCTCAACCTCTGGGACCAGGATTCATATACATATCACCCAAAGCACTGATATGTGTCCATCAGCCTTCTGGATGGATGTTTTCTTTCAGCCTTAGCTGCTCACAGTGCGCTGGGGGTTGGTATCTTTGAATGGGGCAATCTATCAATGCTGCCAGCACGTACTTCCCATCCGCCTTTGTGTACTTTATGTATGGATCCTTTCTCACGGTGGCTCAGGCTACCCATCAAGTTTCTGACTATGTCATCTGTCACTGCAAAAGGGCAGTGTGTGCATGGCCTTTTTCTTTTTTCTTTTTTCCTTTTTTTTTAAGGTTGGTTTGTTTCTTTTAGGTCAGCAAGGAGGGGAATATAAATCTGAGGAGTGACTATCTCCTATATGTCACTTATGTCCATTCCTCCCAGGGACTGTGGAATGTTAAGCCTTAAAAAGAAGTGAAGGGATCCCTTAGTTTATCTCTCAGCTTCCACACAGGATCCAGGAGGGAAGCTATGAAAGAGCCCATCTCGGCACCAGGCTCAGGGCTGGGGACACAGGTGCACAAGCCATGATTTACCAATGGAGCTCCAGTCAGAGGGGCGTGGTGGGGATTTGCAAGCCATCCAAATGAATGATCCCAGGAGAGGACAGGAAGTGCTTTATCCAGAAGGGAGTATGGCAGAGGTAGAAGCCCAACCCATAGGTCATTGATATATTAATTGTCTTTTTTTTATTTTATGTAACACAGTCACAAAAAACATTTTTACCAGAGGAGAAGGGAGAACTGCTTCTAGCCAAGTACAGCCAGTCAGGCCTGGGGTTGATGAGGATTTGGTAAAACTCTTATGCAAGTGAGTCTCACAGGAGACAAGAAGGAAGACAGGCTCAGAGATAAAACCAGCTGGTTAGAAATTTCTCTTCTGACTTTTACCAGATCTGTGGTATTTGGGCAGTTTCTCCAATTTTTTATAAAATTTTATAGAACAACAATACCTTCTTTGAACATTTACTTGAAGGATTTAATGTCAACATGTAAACAAAGCAGCTAAGACACTGGCAGGGCCCAGTAAATGCTCAATTAAAAGCAGCAGGCTACATAGGCCTCGGGAAGCCTGGCTCAGCATCTCGTACTCTGGATGCTGCTGTGTCTTCTGTCACAGTTGCCACTGAGACATGGAGACTGCTTGCATGACTGTAGTCAAGGGAGAGGGAAGGGCTTAGCGGTCAGGTTATCATTATGCAATAGCAGGAGAAACCCCTGATGGGACTCAGCTCTGAAGTTTGGCTGAACTACTGTTCTTGTGGTGTGACATTGGTCAACTCAAAACCCATGAGCTTCTGTTTATTCAGTAGAGATGCTTTTCTT
The DNA here is from genome assembly GCF_045843805.1 of Urocitellus parryii. Classification (NCBI taxonomy): domain Eukaryota; kingdom Metazoa; phylum Chordata; class Mammalia; order Rodentia; family Sciuridae; genus Urocitellus; species Urocitellus parryii. The sequence continues at coordinate 142,640,608 of NC_135531.1, forward strand.
AGTGCATTTTATAAAGATGGAACAAGATTAAGATTGTAAGGTACTAGGTGTAGTGGTGCATGCCTGTAATCCCAACAGTGTGGGAGGCTGAGGCAGGAGGATCACAAGCTCAAGGTCAGCCTCAGCAACTTGGACCTTATCTCAAAAATAAAATGGACTCTGATGTTTCTCAGTGGTAGAGTCCTGCTGGGTTCAATCCCTAGTATCACAAAGAGGAGAAATACTGTAAGGTTCTGGGCAGAGACTGGGCACATTTTGTGCACTCAGGGAAGGTAGTTCTGGTTGTTTTCCTCACTGTCTTCATTTCTTACATTCTACCTTTCCTTGATGGTTAATGACAATACTGATGTGATTCGAGGCTTCTGTAAAATGGGGAGCCAGCTTTGGATCAATTCTTGGGGGGTGATGTAAGAAGATGCTAACCAGAATTTCAAGTTCAGACATGCCAAGGCTGCCCCGCTGAGCATCCAGCCTGTTCCCCCAGAGGGGCTGTTAGTGCCTGCACTGTATGTGCTCGTCTCCACACCCAGTCAGGCCTTCCCTCCTGGGGAGCAACGTTTTGCACCCAAACCCACTTCACGTTCTTCTGTCCTGTGGCATTTTCACCCACTGCCAGGTGCTACCTGGTATGTGGCTTTGATTGACAAGATCACTAATCCATGGTAATCATATTTTCATAATTAGTCCCTGCGAGGCTCTGCTGGCTGCTTGTGCCCAGGTAATCTCCTGCCTGCCACAGACAGTTTTCACCAACTGTCACCTCCCCAGGAGGGACCTGTCGGTCTAACACCCACAGCTGTTGCTAAGAATTGCTTTTTGAATTTTTCCTGATCTTCCCTTTTCTGGTGCTTGGTTGCGAGGAATCCTTGCTTGATTAAAAGTTACAACGATGAACTTCAGATCTGAATGGGTCCCAGAAAGGACTTTTCTGCCTCCACCCATTGGAGGCACACTGCCCATTCCTCTTCTGCTGCTCCTTCCCTCACATCCCCCAAATCCCTGTGGCAAGGACCAGGTGAAACTTCAAAGGTAACTTCTGAATAAAAGAACACACGGCAGGCCATCGATAATTTACCAGGCAAAGTTTCGGCAGGCGCAGGGGCCTTCCCCTGTTTGTCTTGCTTGAGATGGTGCCTTTGGAAGTGGCACCTGGCCCACCCACACTGACCATGTTGGCTACCGAAGGTTGGTGAATGTTCAACCCTTTGCCTGCATTTGGGCTCTGCTGGTTCAACAAAGACTCAGCTACTCACCGAGCCTGTGCTGTGGGCTAGACACCATGCCAAGGGCTTTCTGTTCTTCTTTGATTCCTGCAGTGTCCTGGGGAGTAGGACACTAAGAGTTCTGCTTGTGATAGAGGACGAGCCACTGTGTACAGAAGGGGGAGGTCACTTGCCCAGATTCCTGGCCTAGAAGGAAGCAGATGTGGACTTGAGCCATGGTTTCCTACCGCCTAGCGCTGGTGACTGTGTTGAGGATGATCTAGAGATACCAGGAGCTGGTGTGACTAGGAGGGGGTGGCAGTGTCTTTGAGGACAGGGTCCTCTTGGAGGAAGTAGGCCTTGGAAATGGGTCATTTCTAGTCCTTTTGGTAAATGGAGACATGGGAATGAGTTTCCTTTGAGCCCTGGATGGGACCAGGGGAGGATACTACCGAAAGACCAGCTCCAGGATTCTGGCTCCATCACTGGGAAAGTGGAAATCTGACGGGGAGAGGGGAAGGGAGTGTGTGGAGGAGGGTGTTCAGAGTCCAGAAAATGTGGTAAAAGATTTTGTTTGGATTATAAATCTCCATAGGACTCAGGTTGGGACATCTTTGTTGCTGATTTCCTGAAACTGTTTCGGTCTTGCCAGTTGGTCACTTTTAAATGAAGTTACACATGTTCTCATTCTGTGTGGAATAATTAGTTTTATTTTATAGTAGCCAAAATACTTCAACAGTGTAAGATGATAGTTTTTCCAGTCCAAATGTATCTCAGCATTTGTCAACCTTGAGGGTCAGATGTCAAAATGGTAGGTTTGCTGTGTGACTCGTGTTAGGTAGCAAGGGTAGCAGAAGGCAGGATAGCTTGGGGGATGTCCTTGCCTCCCCTTCCGGGATCAGGTCATATGTGAAAAATTCATGTCCACTTGTTTTTTTTTTTTTTTTCCCTCTGAAATTGCTAGAAAAGTCCGAGGTTCCAAAGGATCTTCATAAACTTTCCAGAACAGGTTAACCAGCCAACAGAGGACATGGGAGTGGCTAACTGGAGCCTGCTGTGAACTGTACTCTGCCTCCTGACGGTGGCCCAGTCCCAAAGCTCCAGGAGCCCCACTCACGCGGACGGGTGACATTCCAACTCGGGCACCGTGGCCGTCTGAATTCCTGTTGCACTGTTTCTTGAAGTCATTTGCCTGGTACCTCTTTGCTTTGGAAGTGGATGCAAGTGTTCTGAGGGACACTGGTATTGGAGTGGTTTTAGTGTTCACCCCTGACCCCAGCGCTCTGTCACCTCACCACATGGTAACACAATGTCTCTGTTTATAGCCTTGTTTTCCCCATTAGACTTCTAGAGAGCCCAGCACAGGAGATGGCAAGTGGAGGATGACCTGTTACTTCTATAGCAGGAGGACATGGGCTAAACGGAAGGGTGGAGCGTGGATCAGGTTTTTTCAAGTGGCTGTCTGAAACCATGAAGCTCTGTCCACATGACTGTACCCATGTGGCTGGATGAGTTCTGGCCTAGTGAAGCATGGAGTGTCCACGGCTTTGTTGGCGGAGACAGAGGAATAGCTCAGAGGGAGTGGAAAACACATTGAAATTCCATGAGCTTAAGTCGATGTGGACTGCTACCTCCAAGAACCCTCTTTAGTTTTCAAATGCCTTTGAGAATGTTTACAGTCAAGCTCTTATCAGTCATTAAAGCTGAGGTGTGAATGAATTCATCAAGCTAGAGTCCTGCCTGCTAGGTATCTGGAAGAGTGACCCTGAGCCGATGAGGACCTGGGTAGAGAAGGTTACCTGTCTGGGAGTTTGATTGTCAGGAGAGAGCTGCAGAGGTGAGGGGGTGTGCTGGCAGAGGAAGGAGGGGCTGGGGGAAGACAGGTGTTGAGCAAGCCAAGGAGTGTCGCCCACTTTATAACTTGGTAAAGTTCCGCTCTGCGTGACGGGAAGCATTGACAATTTTTATGCTGCCAAACTTCCTAGATGGTGTGCAGGTGCGTCTGGGACCCAGCCTAATGCTGATCCATTTTATAAGTACCTGGAAATTGTTCCCTGGGTAAATTCATAGCAGTCATCAGCGTTAGCTGCCTTTATATAATGAAAAGGCATAGCCAAGTCGATCCATCTACTCATGAGGAGCCACGAAAAACCAAGCCTGCCAATGAGACTTGGTTAAATGAGGGTCGAGAGGACCTGCTCCTGGAGATCGGCACAAACCTGACCCCAGGGTTAAGACCCCATTGTGTGCCTCACATTTCATCATAACCTGTGTTGTGATGGTTCCTGAGCAGTGGGGAATGGAAACTTCTGTTCTGCGGGAGAAAAGGCGTCAAAGGAGACTTGGGAATTTTCTAGAAGATGTGACTTGCAAGTTCATAAAGGTTGTGTGGAAAGGCCAGAAAAGGGTGGCCAATAACTTGTTTGGCAAGGGGTGTAGCGCTGTCAGTGAGAGGGACAAACTCTTTATCTAGACTGTAGAAAACCACAAACCACGAGGCTACCTGAGGGAGAGGAGGCTTAGGAGCTTTGCCCCTCAGTGACCCAGGTTGGTGGGATCCTATCTAGATGTGCCAGGACTGTGACTGTGTGGTTTGGACCTTAACTACCCCCCAGAGCTCATGTGCTGAGGGCTTGATCCTCAGTGTAGCAAGTATCTGGAACATACACCTGGGAGGGGGACTTTTTGGGAAGTGACCTCATGAGTGGATTATTTCATTTATGGATTCATGCCTCAGTGGGCGAGGGGAGCTGGTGGAAACCGTGGCGGGTAGGGCCTGTTTGGAGGAGGTGGCACTGGGGACATGCCCTGGGAAGGTATATTTTGTCCCCTGTTCCCACCACCTGCCCCTTGTTTTCCAGCCTCCATGAGGTGAGAAGCTTTATACCACTACGGGGTTCTCACCATGATGTCAAACCTTACCTCAAGCCCAAAGTGACATGGCCAAGTGACCATGGGCTGAAAACTCTGAAACTATGAGTCAAAGTAAATCTTTCCTCCTTTTGAGTTGATTTTCCTCAGGTATTTCATCACATTTACAGAAAGCTGGTTAACACAATGATCATGTTGACAGGGGAAGGGAATGTGGCTATCAGCCTCTGAAAACCTCACCTGAATTCAGAAAAATCCCTTCCAGGGCTGGGGCTGTAGCTCAGTGGGAGGGTGCGTCGCGTGCCTAGCACACGACGTGAGGCACTGGGCTCGATCCCTAGCACAACATAAAAATAAAGTATCATGTCCATCTATAACTAAAAATATTAGGAAAAGGAAAATCACCTCCACTTGCATTCCTTTGGGGCCAGTCCCATGGCCCAGTCTCCTCATTCTCAGCAGAACAAAAGGCATATTCTCTGAAGTACTCCAAATTTTTGAATGATTGTTATATGGGCATTTCCACTGACCTGAGATTGTGGAAGTGGAAACCTGGGCCTTCTGGTTAGTATTCCAAGAACAGAGCCTGTAGAATAAAGAATCCAACATGGAAGAAAAGCTGAGTGAAGGATAGAAATTGAATTCTAAGAAGATACTATTTGACGTTCTAGGTCCAGCTGTGCCTGAAGGTAGCCGTGAACTTCTGCATTACAGGAAATGATACAATCTGTTTTTTTCTTTTTTTTTTGTTTAGGCCAGTTTGCATTGGTTTTCTATCATTAGTTAGCTACAAGCTTCTTTACGAATAGAGGGATGACAAGTGATACTTCACTTCTGAATTCTCAAATAGTTATTCATTGAGCACCTGCTCTGCTTTTCTGATTTAGCACATGCACTGTTCCTTCTGCCCCTCTCCTCCTGTCTTCCTCTCCTCTCCTTTCTACCTAGTAGCCCAAATCTCATTTCTAATTCAGTTTATATTTGGTTACCACCTCTTCGGAAAAGTGTTCCGGAATCTATATTGTTCCGCTGTGCTCAGCCCCAATCAATCTCATCCTCCAGTGTTCAGTAATGAACTTGAACATTTGTTGTAACATTTGTAATATCCTGTCTTGTAATGTGTAAGCAGCACTTCTTGGGTCCTGGAGGCTTTATATTCCTATAGGCATAAATTTATTTTTCAAATAACCCTGTGGAGTAGATTATTCCTATTTTTATACAGAAAGAAGGAGCAATATTAGAACAACTAGGTGATTTCTCTTAGGTAATACAGCCAGAAGCTGGGATTTGGAACCCAGGCGATCTGGCTGCAGACCTATCACTCCTTGAGATTTGGAGACCTGACTTCCATCCTCCCAGACAGTGTCCTGTCTCTGAGAAAGCCTGGAGTCAGACTGAGGATCACACCTGCAAGCACACAGGTTCTTACAGCTCGCAGCCCGGGTGCTAACTTCTTTCCTGCTTTCACCTTATGCTTCTTGTTCTCATTTAATTTCTTGTCTATTTTTTTTTCACCAAGTTATTCAAGGTTTCACTTTAACCCATCCACTTATATCATTTGCATGTTTATAACCCACCTTTATCCATTTTAGGCAGGGAAATAAATAAATGCATCAAAGTAAAATTAATGAAAGTTCCTTAATGGGTAAGGACCAAGTTTATTTATTTTCTGCAAGTCTCAGCTCTAGAACTCAAACAATGGTACATTGAATTTACTGAAAGTAAAATCCTTAGATTTCAAAGATTAAAAGTTAACGAGCAGCCAGGCGTGGTGGTGCATGCCTGTAATCTCAGCAGCTCAGGAGGCTGAGGTAGGAAGATGGTGAGTTCAAAGCCAGCCTCAGCAACGATGAGGTGCTAAGCAATTCAGTGAGACCCTGTCTCTAAATAAAATACAAAATAGGGCTGGGGATGTGCTCAGTGGTTGAGTGCCTCTGAGTTCAATCTCTAGTGCCAAAAACAAACTAAACAAAACCAGGCATAAAGAAATATTCTGTGGTGTGACTTGTCCAAAATTTCTACAGTGCAGGCAGGGGTGGTTGGGGATAAGCCCTGTACCATAGAGAATAAAATAAGACATTTTGCTATGGCAGAAAACAATACCCTTTTTGGCCCTGCTTTCTGGAGAGCTAAACATCCTACCTGCAGTGCCATTCTGAATTCCTGGTGGAGACTGAAAAACTATTTTTGAGTCTTTTAGTCAGCACCACGGGGCTGACTGGCAAGAAGGGCTGGAGGTGTCTTTTATTACAGCTCTTCAAGTCTGTGAATTGTTGGTGTGAAGTGGGAGCCACCCTCTCAGCTTGTTCCTTGTGGAATGGAACTTGTTTCCTTCTGTTGTTAAGCATTTCTTGGAAGGGGCAGACCCAACTTGGGTTGAAATGCCTGTCCTGATGCTCATTGACAGCGGGAGTTGGGAAAGCAGCCATGTTTGTTGGGTTCCAGGACAAAGTGGTGGGGACACAGGAGAGGGAAGCCATGGCTAGACACAGATGGCGCCATCTTGTGTTGCTTTGTTCTCTGAGAACCCCTTCTACCTTCGCCTCATCTCTCTGACACGATTCCCCTGATCTAGCACTTTCCGAAGTCCTGAAGGCATTCCTTTTTTTTTTTTTTTATCCCAAAACATTTCCCAAATGTCTGCCACCTACCAGACACTGTGAGAGATCCTGGGGCATTCAGGCAACGTAGGAAAGCTGTTCCGATTGAGTAAATTTGTCATCTGGGGCATGATCATTGCTAGTGTTTTGAGCACATTTGGTAGAGGGGGATCAGTAAACACTAAAATAGCAACACAGGGTAATTTGCATGGGGAATGTTGGCTTATTATGTATGTATACCTGGTGAAGACAGAAGAATATGGTGACCCACTTAAAAGTTTTCTAAGACTCAACTTTTTGAAATACACATTGCTCCCTCTAAATAGTTTATGCAGAATATCAGAAAATGAAGAGCTGGCTAAAATGCGGGCACAACTTTTATCAATACACAGGCAATATGGACTGGGCTGTCACGTCTGTACAGCTTTGTAGTCCTATAAACAATTTATCAAGCTGTCTTCTCTATATTTATTCATTGCCCTTCTCTGTCTCTCAGTCCTAGTCTTTTCCCCCTACATGACCGTGGAGGAACATAGTTCCTCCTCTTTTGAGCTTCCTGTGTGGAGAAGCAGAGATGATTCCCAATGTGAACATGAACCAAGCAATAGTTTGAATGACTGCCCATTCAATACTGAGACCAACAGAGGATGCTTCCTTTGACATGGATGGAGAGAAGGTGGAACCACCACATGGAGAAACACTTGTACCCTCTGACTAAAACCAAGTGTTCTTGGGCATGGTGACTTACAAGTGGGAGATTATAAACTCCATGCTTCTCATTATTAAAAAAAAATAACTATATAAGCCCTCATCATACAATAATCTAGGCACAGTGTTAGTTTGGTGATCAAATCTTCATTCTGGCAGGGAAAAGATGGGGCATGCCAACAGGGTAATGCAGATGAGCTTCAATAGAGGGAAGGAATAGGGGTAACATGACATACATAGGGTTGGGTGGCACTTCAGGGTGATCAGCAGTTGTAATAGATGATGCACATAGCCCTGAAAGTGCAGGGGGAGGAAGGAGGGTCTATCTAAAAGGAGCTGTGGCCTTTGATAGGGAGATACAGCAAGGCGGAGTCCAGAACACACTCTGACCTCACTCAGGTTTCTTTGTGGTGCTTTTGATTGATCCACTTGCTAGAATCTGGAGGACAAGGGATCTGTTAATTCAATTGAAAGTGATCCTCTGAGACACAGCAAAGTAGAGAGTAGTTTTCGAGGAAAAATATCTAGTAGTAGTTGATAGGGAAGCAAAGCAAGATAGCAAAACGGCAACTGGATCACGAGAAGCCGGGCATTTTAGAATCGACCATACCTGTCAGAAGACATACATTTTAGCATTTCCCTGTCTGTTGACTTTGGAGCCTCAATTTTTTTTTTTTTTTTTTTTTTTTTTTTTTTTTTTTTTTTTAGCTATGACATGGGAAGATACAGCCCTTGGCTTGTGAGGCTGAATGAGTTAGGAGGTGATATGTTGAGAACAGTGCCCTTTGAAGGAAGGGGTTGTTATGCAAATCCATCAGCACCACAGCTGACATTCAATCAGACGTGTGTGGCTGTGAGAATCTCGCCATGACTACAGTTACAGTCTCCCTATACTTTTGGAACCAAGCAGAAATAACAAGCCCGCGTGGACCTCCAAAGAATGCTTCCACCTCTGCTCTGGCATGTGCTCTGGAGGTGCTCATCTTTCCTGCTCTGTTAGTGAGAAGATGCCAGACTGAGCCAAGGATAGAGGAGAATTAGGGGTCCGCTGCACCCCATGCCTCTGTCTCCTTTGAGTGCAGGTGGGAGATGGTTTTCGAATATGGAACAACATGTCTCTCTCGGCTCCATGGGATGGAGGTGAAAGTAGTTGAAAGAAAACCAGGAAACACAGGCGTATGGGTAGTGGATGTCCTCAGGTCTGGGAAAACAACTAGTGGGCTGTGTTTCCTACTGATCTTTTTGTTTGGCTGCCATCTTTTGACCCTTCATAGAAAACCCTTTACTCAAACCATGGAGGATCACGACAGTGGTTCCCAGGGCCCCTAATCAAGGTCGGAAAACAGGTGATGCTCCCTGTGGAAACAGAAAACTTCCACCTCATGACTCTTCCAATTTCACAATTATGAGAAATTGTCATTAAAAAGCCTTCCTGCGATAAGACAGTTGAACTGGTCTAGCTCCTGAGCATGTGTGGATTCCAAACTTCAGAGTATCAATTGTACCCTGTGCACACTACTTCAGCCCCCTTTTAAATATCCATTCTTTATGACTCTCCACACTCAGAACAAGGACAGAGATTATCCTTTGATTAAACAAGTCAACCCCACCCTTTCCTCCAGCCTTTGCGGACCTGTGTGCATGCCAATAGGAGAAAGGCCTTTGGGATTTGTGCTGGTTCCAATGAAAATTGCTCATTTTGTTCATTATTATTCATAATAGTGGTCCCTATGTATTTATGCACTTTGTGGTTACAAAGTGTTTTCTCAACCTTTCTGGCTTTGCCAGGGGTTAGGTGCAGGTAGGACCATTTGCTCTTTTTCATGTTCACTCATCTGAGCAATGGTACCTCCAGTGGTGAAAGGTATACCCTAACTCTGATGGGCACTGGGCCAAGTCATTTACAGGCATTTTCTCATCTACATTTCAAGCCCAGTGAAGTGGTCATTATTTCTCACATTTACAGATTAGGGGTTAAGCAACTCATCAGAAGTCACATAGCTGGTTAGTGGTGAGACCGGGACTTAAAGCTGGGGCTTGAAGCTGAGATGGAAATGTCAACTCTCTCACTCACTAATCAACAGGCAAAACTTATTTTTCTTCAACCATCCATTTCTAAAAACTTAAAAATGATTTTCCTGATTCATAGTGGTCATCTGCTACATACTAGTCACCTACTCTTCCATGATTTAACAGTTTTTACTGCCTCTCATTGTGTTTGTGTTGTGAGTTGTTTTTCCTATTTAGAAAGGATCTTACAGCCCATTTCTCAGTAAGGTCTTACCATTCTCATTTGATAGAAGAAGAAACTCTCAGAGATTGCCTCTGAAAAAACTGCTAAGGGTTAATGAGGAATGTTGGATTTGAATCCAGAACTATCTGACTTCAAAGTCTCTGCTCTTTAGGTCACATTTCAAAACAAAACAAAACCCCCCAAAACTAGAACTGGAGTGGAACTCAATCTAGCTTCTTCCTGGTTCTCTTTCCACTAACTACAGGGATGGCTCACTTTTTTTTCTGAGCCATGAGTCACAGTCCTGGGAAAGCAAGAGGAGGTATTGTGGACCTTCTTTAAAAGTATTACCTCTGCAGTGATTTTTGCTTTTTTTTTCCTTTTCTTTTTTATTTATTTATTTATTTTCTAATTTGTTATACATGATGGCAGAATGTAATTCATTACATATTACACATATAGAGCACAATTTTTCAAGTCACTGTACACAAAGTATTTTCACCCCATTGTGCCTTCATACATGTACTTAGGGTAATGATGTCTAACTCATTCCACCATCATTCCTACCCCCTTACCCCTCCTTTCCTCTTTCTCCCTTTTGCCCTATCTAAAGTTCCTCCATTCCTCCCTTGCTCTCCGCAACATCGCCATTATGAGTCACCATCCTCATAGCAAAGAAAACATTCGGCCTTTGGTTTTTTGGGATTGGCTTGCTTCACTTGGCATTACATTCTCCAACTTCATCCATTTACCTGCAAATGCCATGATTTTATTCTTTTTAAATTCGCTTTTAATGTTCCTTTGTGTATGTATACCAAAGTTTCCCTATCCATTCATCTACTGAAGGGCATCTAGGGTGGCTCCACAGTTTAGTTATTGTGAATCGTGCTGCTATAACCATTGATGTGGCTGTGTCCCTGTTGTATGCTGTTTTTAAGTTCTTTGGGTATAGACCAAGGAATGGGAGAGCTAGGTCAGATGGTGGTTCCATTCCAAGTTTTCCACAGACTCTCCATACTTCTTCAGTGATTTTTAGTCAGGTTTTTCATTGCTGTGATGAAAAAAACCTGTTGAGAGCAATTGTAAAGGAGGAAAAGTTTATCTGACTGAGTTTCAGCTACCAGGATTTCAAAGGTTATTATTCTGGGCCGAGATGAGGCAGAACATCTTGGTAGAAGAGCGTGGTAGAGGAAAGCAGCTCAGGACATGGCAGCAAGAAGCAGAGAACTATCCTCACCATGGACCGAATACAAGCCCCTAATGACCCACCTCCTCCACCCACACCTGATCTGCCTTCATTACCAGTTAATCCGTATCAGAGGATTAATGCACTGATTCGGTTAAGGTTCTCAAAACCCAATCAGTTCTCCTCTAAACCTTCTTGCATTGTCTCACACATGGGATTTTGGGAGACACCTCACATCCAAATCATAACAGTGATGCAATGGAATGACATATTATAGGGCTCTTTCTTAACGTTCGCTGCAAAAGGGCCCACAAATGTTCTTTGACTGGAAAAGTAGGTTGAAGAGGGGTAGTGGGGAGAGATGGCCAAAGAGGTGAAAATAAATGTCAAAAGTAACAAGAATTGGAATGAGGTATCTTGAAATCTGCAGGCTGGTCACTGAAACTGAGTCAGGCGGAATCAGAGAATCTGATTCAGGGTTAGAGTTTGGGTCAAGTAAGCAGTTTTATTCCATGGGTCCATTGGGGGGCCAGAAATGTAAACTTCATCATTCTACAAACACAATACTAACAGGAAGAGGTGAAATGATTTATCCTTAAATGAGAGGCTGACCTATTCAGAATTACAATTTTAATGTAAGACTAACCTTTGAAAATAGATCAAGTGATATAAATTATTAAGGAGAAGACATTCACCAGATAGATGGTGTCTATTAGTAATTTTATGCATGAAGAGTTATCTCCTCGAGTACAGTTGTGGCTGCCTCTGCACAGGAAAAAAAAAAGAAGAACCCAGTTACCCTTTTGTGACATGTTCGGCTGATTTTAATCAGTATTCCGCCTGTCAAGTGACATGAAAAGACTGAAATATGATCCCTCCTGTGGAGGTACACGCACTGCCTCCCACCTCCTTCCAGGCAGCTACAGCAGTTTTCCGGGTGCTCAGAAAATGGGGACACATTTCAACCAACTTTCCCCCCTTTCTGTAGGAGAAAGATTTCTAAATCAGTTGGTCCAAGTACAAGATATTTACTAGGGCTAAGTGGCATGTGGAGGCAGGGGAGTGTCGAAGATGTTTCTTGCCTTCTTGGAGTTTCATGTCAAGACCCTGAGGAGTCCTGAATTGAGTGCAGCCTTGCCAGCCCATCTAGAGCGAAGTGAGTTTGGGCAAGTGGCTAAGTTTCCCTGAGCCTCAGTTATTTTGTGTGTACAATGGGGACTACGTTAGTGGCTGCCTCCTGTGGAAGAGCATGGGAGAGGAAAGCAGCTCAGGACATGGCACTAGGAAGCCAAGAGAGAGAGCTCTCCTCACCATGGACAAGATATAAATCCCTAAGATGTGCCCTTAATGACCTACCTCCTGCAGCCATTAGGCTATGTCTGGGAAGAACAGCTCCCAGGCTTGGCACATATTCACTTACATAGAGATCATGCGCCATAGTCGATTGCCATTACTTCTGTTTTGCCACGGTCCTTTGGTTGGGGTTGGCTGGCTTTTCTTTTCACACAGTATCCAGCATCATTTCTTCCGGTCTTCAGGGTTTTCTTTCTCTTGGGAAGCTGTAGACTTACAATGAGTACGCCCTAGGCTTTTGGTAAAAGATTTATTCGTGTGGAGTTATTTGGAAGGGATCTTTAGCAAAGTTTTGGGGCCCAAGATGTTCTTACTGGGTTCAGTAGGAGATTCCCCACAAAGATAATTTAGGGAAGTCCCATGGCCTTGGTTAAGTAAGGGCTCACTCAGATGGAGATGGGGAAGTCCATGGGTGCCAATATGGTGCAGTGCCCCAAGGGCCAGGAGCGTCCTGACTTCTCAGTGGAAGCTGGTGATCCATCTCTGACAGTGACTCCTACAGCTATCAGGTGGCTCAGCCAGGTCCAGTCCCTTCAAAACAGTAGGCTTCTTGATCTCCCCTTCTCCAGTTCCCCTCCTTTATCTTTTTCCCACCCACTCCATTCTGTTTAGAGGTTCACTAGCTATAGCAAATTCTCTTTCAAGTCTGTTTTCAGGGCACCCTATCTGTTCTTAGTGCTTCAGGTTTTAAATGTCTGAACATCAAAAGCCCTGACTCTTAGGACCTAGAAGATGTGCCACAGAAACTTGGAAATGGCTTATCTGCTCTTCTGCTCCATCAACCATCCCTTAGTGCAAAGAATACCAAGGAGTGAATGTTGGTGGAGGTGGTGTGTGAAGAACGGGGGCAGTGCTTTCTGTTTTCTACCTCAAAGTACTATCCTGATAAATGATTGTCTCCTCCTCTTCCTCCTCCTCCTCCTCATCTTGATCACGATAGTGCCCACCTTAACAGAAAAGTAACTAGGTTTAGACGAGCGGATTCTGTGTTGGTGGGAGACTGTTGTAGGAGTACAAGCATTGGTAACTCCAATGAGAGGTAAAGGGAGGGGAAGTCGATTGGTGAGGGGGAGCTCTCACAACAAGGTGTCCAACTGACACACAAGGAAGTGTGAGTGACAGTCGCAGACCACAGTTCACATCTGACAGACGTGGAGCTCCAAAGATTCCAATGGAGACTCCAAGGTTGAGCAGAAATGTCTGGGATCGAGTACCCGAGCCACATTTAGTCATTGCCCCAGGGCTGCCAGCTCAAAGTTCAAATGCATGTGGAGGTGTTGGAACCCCAGGTAGCCGGTCAACTGCTTTTCTTGCAGCTGCATGTCAAGCCCTTTCTGGAAGGAGGATCCATGTGGCCTACCTATGTGCCCACGACCATGGAAGCATCGTGAAGGGGAGGCACTCAGGCCTGCAGCTAGAACCCAAGTTTCTCAGTTGTGGCCTAGTATTCTTTCCAGCCTACCTTGATATTCCTGAGACAGTCAGACGACTGCCAGATGGGATATGATTAAGCATTAAGTTTCATAGCATAGACAGAAGAGAGCTGGATCAATTATTTAACCAGAGACAGTCTCCTTTGGAAGTTTTGCCACCCAGGGACCAACAGACCAAGTCCAAAAGGAGTCACCTTACCTGTAGCTACGAGTACTTAATTTTCCTGACTTCTCTGAGAGAGCCACATCTGTGCCACGCTGCCTCGTCTTGGGATTTTCATCCTCTTTGGTCAAAAAGATTCTGGTCAAGCAGATGCTGTTCAGTTGTGAGGGCTTGCTAGAAGGCCTGTGGGGCTGCAGAGCTGTGGATGTCAGGATGTGCCTCCTCCTCCTCATTTGGCCAGAGTTCATTTGAGAGTAGATGGTTCCTGAGAAAGACTGGCCATGACCAGGTAAGTAGCTGAGGTACAGGTTTTTTACAAGGTCAGTTTAAAAGGCAGTGAGGAAGGGCTGTGTCAGAAGGTGGCGAGGCTTTGTGGCATGGCTGGAATTCATTCTAACCTGCCCATCTGTTGCCACCCCAAATTTCACGTTACTCAAATTGAGGTCAAATCTTCATACTGTCAACCTATGTGAGGAAATATTTCAGATACCCTCACATCCCTACATAGTGATAATTCTCCCTGCCCCCACTACTGCTTGGAGCCAAAATTTTCTCTGGCTGACATTTGCCAGGAAGCTTTTCAGTAAATTTTTTTTGGCAGGAAGGGTATTATTCTTGCAGTTCTATAGAAGTTTTAATTTTATTAAAACTGTTGATAAAAATGGTGCTGGTTAATATTTTTTTCTTTTTTTTTGTGGGCAAGGAACTGGATTAATTATATTTTATCCCATTTAACATTTCAAATAACCCTAAGATGTAGGCAGTCTATGCTTCACTTTATAGATGAAGAAATGAGCCTGTGGGTTTAAATAATTGGTTTCAGGTTGCATCAATGGCAAATCCAAAGGGTGGCGTGAAGGTCCAACTCTTGCTGATTTCGAGCCTATTTAATTCCTTATACTATGTGCCTTCTCTCCTATCTAATTGCATCCAGTGAAAAGCGTACAGTCCCCTCGTGTCATTTTGTCATGAGCAACCGGAGACTCAGTGAGTGGCAGTCTGCATTAGAACTTCTGGATCTCGGCTCTTTCCCTCCATTAAACTGATTGAGCCAAGTAATGCTCACGGCTGGAGTGTGCCTCCCATGCTCCTTGGGAGTACCAAGAGGTCTTTTAGCTCTCTGAACCTGGCACCGTCTCCTTGCTTTCACTTCATTTCAAGATTGCTACTTCTTATTCCTTCATCAAGGAGTTCCTGAGCCTCTGGCAAATTGCTAAGAAACTGAACAAAGAGAGAAAATTGCCCACATGAGGTATCCATGTCAAACTGTTCTCCTAGCCAGTCCTCATTTTTTTAATTTCCAAAGCATTTAAAATGGAGCAGCTGGGGCTCACCATGCCACCAGCCCAAGATTTTGTGGGGTGGACAAAAGCATGCTAGAATTAAGAAAATGACTTTGGAAATGACTGGAAAGTGTCAAATCAGAACTTCTTGTCTGCCAACACTGGAGATGTTTGGCCCGGATCTCGCCCTGCCCTCCCTCCCTCTCCCATTTTACCAGCCTCATGGTCTTTCCTTCTGTGCATGGTTATTTTTATCTGTAATTTTGGGGAAAGTGAAGTATCAGCAGTTGAAAGATGACTTGGGGAAAGACATTTTTATTGCTTAAATGATTCTTTTCAGGGAGACAACTGAAGCCAAAAAAAAGGGATCATTGCAAACCTAAAGGAAGCTTGAGAAAATTTACACCCTTTACAGTATTTTAAGCCTTCAGAACTATTTTGAGTGAAAAGACTTATTTTGGGCTTGTAGGGAGTCCCGTTCGTGTCTTGAGCGGAGCTAGACTCCAGCCAGCTGGTGCGGAGTTTGGGCTTCACAGCTACCTGCTACCGGCTGGGCAGGTGACTTCACCTCCCTGTGCCTTCGTTCCTCCTCTAAAAAGGGAGGTGGTGACGATACCTGTGAATAATCACCTATTTCCATAGCATTTTTGTGTGACCGTTTACTGAGGTGAGTTGAAGTACTTATATTGATCAGAATGTCCTCAGTTGAAAGTGACCCCAAACTGGACCCAAACCATCATAAGTGAAAAGGTATTGATTGCTCACCAGAATGTAAAAATTCAGGAGTGGGGTTAGATTTGGGGCTCAAACGATATTCTGGGATTTTTTTTTTTTAAAGTAGAAGCAGTACTTCAGACCCCTATTTTTTTTTTTTTTTGATCTGGGAAAAATGTTGTATCATTGGCTTTGATGGGTCCTCACGTCTGTCTCTGATCCATTGCTGGATCATATGTGATGCTCCAGTTGGCACATACCTGGGTCCCTCGACTCATCCTCAGGAGCTGAGGTGGGATTCGGCTGTGAGGGCACCAGGTGGTCTGAAACTGCAGACATACCGTCACCCACTGGAATTGTGGCCGGTCACCAGAGGAGGTAAAGGAAACAGATGCTCACCATAAAGCTCACACTGGGGTGGCTCATCTGTGAAACGCCCCGTGTGTGGTAGTTGGTGCTCTGGTCACCATCCTGATGGGTTGCCCAAGGGGAAGGGTCCTAAAAGCTAGTATCTTTGTGACATTTAATTAGTGACTTACCTTCCATTCTGGGAACCGAGAGACCAGGATTCGTACCTCGGGGCTCCCGGCTCTTTATCAACCCCCTTGCATGTTGCCCTTCTCATTTTCTGGAGCCTGCTGTCTCCAGCCCTTACCAACTGTCTCATCTCAGAAGTGCTGCAGCTCTCAGCATCTGTACCATGAATTGTTCTGGGTGCAAAATCTCCTTCAAAGTTAGGAACTGCTGAGAAGCCCCACGTCTGCTGTTCCGAGTGCCGCTGTGGCGTTTCCTCTTTCTGCGGGATCTCAGTGTTCAGAATGTGGGGCTCTGAGACGAGACCTGTCTTCTTCACCGACCTGATGTTGGAACCCAGTGCAGATTATGGAAGCTTTATGGGTCTCGGTTTCCTCATCTGTAAAGGAGGACACCACTCACTCCATGAAGCACTGCATGGAAGGTGTGCACAGGGTTCTCCCCTCTCTGCCCTTCCCTTCTGGTAAGGAACAGGGAGGTGGGAATAGATACCCACCCCACTGTCTTTGCCCCCAGCTTCCCTCCTTTGAACATCAGCTATTCTTATTACATTTAAAGACCAATAGCAAGAGTCACCAGGTAACCATAAATGACATTACAACTTTGTAGCTCAAAGGTTTGGGTTTTTTTTGAGTCCAAACTTCTGTGACTTTTTAAAGTTTCAAGGTCTCTTCTAGAACAGAGATTCTATAAATTAGGATTTCTGCCCCATTGGCTTGATCTTTGTCTCGGTGCCTCATTCCCTTTCCAAACTCTGTGAATGAGGCACCCAAACCTGCACCTTTGGAGGTGGGTGGGATGAGATGTGGTGACAATTCCCTGAGCCATTTGTCCAGCTTGTGCTGTGGAGCAAAACAAGAAGTGATACATTACAAGAGCCGCAAATGTTCCTTCCGTGGAAATGACATAAATATTACATTTTGCTGAAAAATGACACGTGTGCATTGGAGCCATTAAGAATTCTCACAAAAGCAAGGAAGCAGAAAGGCCCACTAACCTCCTCTTCATACAGCCTGGTTTCTGCCAGCAGGACCTAAAATAAATGTACTTGGAGGGACGCTCACTGCAGGTTTTGAGAACCAGCCAGTTGTCTCTTCAAAAGATCAAAAATCTTCCCTCTTCCTATCAAGTGAGGGGGTGGTGTTGGGGGATGGAGCCAGTCTGGCAGTTGGCAGGACCAGGATGTTGGGCATCCTAGTGCATGTATGATTTGGGGGTGGGGATGTCATGCTCCCTGGACAGTTAACACCATTTTTTTTTTTTACGATGCTGGGATTGAACCCATGGCCTTGTGCATTGCGAGGCAAGTGCTCTACCAAGGAGCTGTGTCCCTGGCCTTAACACTATTTTTGAGAGGAGGTTTCACTATGGTACCTAGGCTGGGTTCCAACTTGTGATCCACCCACCTCAGCCTCTCAAGTAGCTAGAATTGTAGTTACTCCACTGTGTTCCTACTCACATGATTTTATTTTAATCAGTGATTTTTTTAATTGTAAAAGGCACAAATCTAGTGAAATCAGATTTTTTTAAAGAGTGGCATTCTGGTTTTGAAACGATTTTTAAGTAAAATTCACATGGTCGTCTTAATCACAAAGTGTATGATTCAGTGGCTTCTAGGACTTTCACAGTGCTACGTGATAATCCTATCAGTTTCCAAAACTTTTACGTCATCCTGAATGAAACCTCATATCCATTAAGCAGTGACTCCCCATTTTTCTTTTTCTACCCCTTAGTAACCACTAGCTGGCTTTCTGTCTCTGTATTTGCCTATTTTGGTCATTTCATGCAAACGAAATCATAACTTGTGAATTTTGCATCTGGCTTCTTTGCCTTAGCAAGATGCTCTCAAGGTTCATCCACGTTGTAGCAGATATCAGCCCTTCATTCCTTTCCACAGCTTCATGCTCCTCCGCTGCGTGGATGTGCCGTGTCTTCTTCACCAGTGATGGCCATTGGGGGTGGTTTCCCTATTTTGGCTATTATGAATGGACGATTAACTTTTGTTTCTCCCTGATGTGGAAAAACTGCCATCTAGGTGGCTCTGTACAACCTCAGTCCCTTTGGTCCATAGAGAATACGAGTCTTGTCTGAGTTCCAAGTGCCTAGGGCAGAGACAGATAGGTACAGTCATGTGGGTACAGTCATGTGGCAGGCAGTGGAACAGATCCTAGGATGTGGACTCAGTATAAAGTTCCCTAATAAACAGGAAGAGGGACCATGCCACATATCTGTTACCAAATAATGGTGTGTGGCAGTCACTCAACCAGTGCCCAGGCTGTGTCTCATGAGATAGGAGCTTTTTCTCCATTTTATAATGGAACATCTGATGGCTGAGCCAGTGTCCTCAGTGATGAAATGTGCATCTCACCTGCCCTAATGTACCTTATAGGACTTAACTAACAGGGCTGTAAGAGCCGTGGGCTCCATATGAACCTGTTGCCCACCTCCGACTCTCCCCAGATCAGTCATCTCTCCAGGCTCCCACCCGACTCGGCTTCCCACTCCCAGGGCTCCTGTGAGACTGTCTTCTCTGTAGTCCACTGTGTTAGCTGCCGTGTGGGGTCCCAGAGGTGAGGGGAGGCAGGCAGCATATCTGTATTGGGGTCACCACGTGGGGTGCCTGGCACACGGAGGTTGCTCAGTTAATGGGTAGCCAGTGATTGATGGGACCTGTCAGTCCTTCCCATGGCCGTGAGCAAACATCCCTCAGACTTACAATTTTATTTCTCAGAGAGCAAAGTCACACCATCCCTGAAAAAGTGCCTAGTGGTTTTCCTCTCAGCCCCAACTTTGTCTTCTGCACTGTGAATCTTGAGCCTATTCAGAGCCTGGATTTGCTGGTCTCTCTGAAAACCAAATAGATGAACTAATAGGCTCAGGATAGGCAGAGGGGTCCTGCAGATACAGCTGAGAGCAGGAAGCGAGAGGCGGTTTGCTTCAAGCTTCTTGGGCCTGGCGGTGGCTGGTCCCTGAAGCCCTGTCCTCTTCTGTGTCTGTGCAGGAACAGTTTCTGCCCTCATAGGAGCCACGAGGCCACCTTAGGTAATGGCCACTTGGGTCTTCCAGTGTATCAGCCCTGGTTCCAGCGTTTGTGTGATTTTTATCAGATTAGCTAATGGGCTGCCCTTGAGTCACTCCATTGCTGTATCTTCTAGTGCCTCTCTGGATGCCAATCTTTTTGCATTCTGCTTATTTTGGCAAAGAAATGGAGATGGGGTCAGCTGATGACTGTGTGGCTCGGTGAAGGATCAAGTGTGTCTCTCCAAAACCAGACTGGGTTAAAGTTTATAAAAAGCTGGTGCTGTGCTGGCTGCCAGGGAACCCGCAGCTTTGCAAATAGCACTCTCCAGGCCCCTGCACCACGGGAGCTCCTACTGTTGAGGGTCTTTGTCCTCACTCTGCGGTGGCATGCTTTGGCTATCGGACACCCTTATTTCTGGTTTTTCTCCCCCAGAGTCTTGGAGGGCTGAGACCTACTTCCCTCCAACCATGCCCCATTGCCAATGGTTTCCACCACCTCCCAGTGGTCCTTCCAGCTGTCAATGGATTGATCCACTGATGAAGTCAGGATCTTCATGAGCCTATCAATTCCCCTAAGCCCCGCCTCTGAACACTGCTGCAATGTAGTGATGGCAAGCAGAAAACAAAGAGCACTGATAGGGGTTTGGGTTTAAGTATCTGGAAACTCTGTATAGGAAGCCACTGGAAGTTTAAAAAAAATAGGAATAAAATACCAGCGTTTTCCTTTGTTGTACAACCTGAGGATCAGGGCCAGGGCCCACAGAGATATTGGAGGTGGTACAGTTTAGAGCCACGTTGCCCAATAGGGTAGTCTCTAGCCACCTGTGGCTGCTGAGCACTTGTGAGTGGGCTTTTCTGAACAGAGGTGTGCTGGAAAGGTAAGATAAACTCCAGATCCCAAGATATAATACAAAAAAAAATCTCATTTTTTATTGATTTAATTAAAAAATTTTTTAGTTGATGGACCTTTATTATATTATATTATTTATTTATTTATTTTATTTTATTTTATTTTATTTTTTTTTATTGGTCGTTCATAACATTACATAGTTCTTAATACATCATATTACACGGTTGATTCACGTGGATTATGAACTCCCGCTTTTACCCCGTATACAAATTGCTGTATCACATCAGTTTCCCTTCCATTGATTGACATATTGCCTTTCTAGTGTCTGATGTATTCTGCTGTCTGTCCTATTCTCTACTATCCCCCCTCCCCTCCCCTCCCCTCCCCTCCCCTTTTCTCTCTCTACCCCTTCTACTGTAAATCATGTCTTCCATTTGTATTATCTTGTCTTACCCCTCCTTTCCTCTTATATGATATTTTGTATAACCCTGAGGATCGCCTTCCATTTCCATGCAATTTCCCTTCTCACTCCCTTTCCCTCCCACCTCTCATCCCTGTTTAATGTAAATCTTCTTCTCAAGCTCTTCATCCCTACCCTGTCCTTGTTTACTCCCCTTATATCAAAGGAGTCATTTGGTATTTGTTTTTTAAAGATTGACTAGCTTCACTTAGCATAATCTGCTCTAATGCCATCCATTTCCCTCCAAATTCTATGATTTTGTCATTTTTTAATGCAGAGTAATACTCCATAGTATATAAATGCCACATTTTTTTTTATCCATTCATCTATTGAAGGGCATCTAGGCTGGTTCCACAGTCTTGCTATCGTGAATTGAGCTGCTATGAACATCGATGTAGCAGTGTCCCTGTAGCATGCTCTTGTTAGGGCTTTAGGGAATAGACCGAGAAGGGGAATAGCTGGGTCAAATGGTGGTTCCATTCCCAGCTTTCCAAGAAATCTCCATACTGCTTTCCAAATTGGCTGCACCAATTTGCAGTCCCACCAGCAATGAACAAGAGTGCCCTTTTCCCCGCATCCTCTCCAGCACTTATTGTTGTTTGACTTCCTAATGGCTGCCAGTCTTACTGGAGTGAGATGGTATCTTAGGGTAGTTTTGATTTGCATTTCTCTGACTGCTAGCGATGGTGAGCATTTTTTCATGTACTTGTTGATTGATTGTATGTCCTCCTCTGAGAAGTGTCTGTTCAGGTCCTTGGCCCATTTATTGATTGGGTTATTTGTTATCTTATTGTCTAATTTTTTGAGTTCTTTGTATATTCTGGTTATTAGGGCTCTATCTGAAGTGTGTGGAGTAAAGATTTGTTCCCAGGATGTAGGCTCCCTGTTTATCTCTCTTATTGTTTCTTTTGCTGAGAAAAAACTTTTTAGTTTGAGTAAGTCCCATTTGTTGATTCTATTTGTTAACTCTAGCGCTATGGGTGTCCTATTGAGGAATTTGGAGCCCAATCCCATAACCAACTTTTTCTTCTATCAGATGCCATGTCTCTGATTTAATATCAAGCTCCTTGATCCATTTTGAATTAACTTTTGTGCACGGCGAGAGATATGGATTCAGATTCATTTTGGTGCAAATGGATTTCCAGTTTTCCCAGCACCATTTGTTGAAGATGCTATACTTCCTCCATTGCATGCTTTTAGCCCCTTTATCAAAAATAAGATAGTTGTAGTTTTGTGGATTGGTTACTGTGTCCTCTATTCTGTACCATTGGTCCACCCACCTGTTTTGGTACCAGTACCATGCTGTTTTTGTTACTATTGCTCTGTAGTATAGTTTGAAGTCTGGTATCGCTATACTGCCTGATTCACACTTCCTGCTTAGTATTGTTTTTGTTATTCTGGGTCTTTTATTATTCCATATGAATTTCATGATTCTTTTATCGATTTCTACAAGATATGCTGTTGGGATTTTGATTGGCATTGCATTGAACTTATATAGGACTTTTGGTAAGATCGCCATTTTGATGATGTTAGTTCTGCCTATCCATGAGCAGGGTATATTTTTCCATCTTCTAAGGTCTTCTTCTATGTCTTTCTTTAGGGTTCTGTAATTTTCATTGTATAAATCTTTCACCTCTTTTGTTAGGTTGATTCCCAAGTATTTTATTTTTTTGGGGGATATTGTGAATGGAGTAGTTGTCCTCATTTCCGTTTCAGAGGATTTGTCGCTGATATACAGGAATGCCTTTGATTTATGCATGTTGATCTTATATCCTGCCACTTTGCTGAATTCATTTATTAGCTCTAATAGCTTCTTTGTAGACCCTTTTGGGTCTGCTAGATATAGAATCATATCATCTGCAAATAGTGATAATTTAAGTTCTTCTTTTCCTATTTTTATGCCTTTAATTTCTTTTGTCTGCCTAATTGCTCTGGCCAGTGTTTCGAGGACTATGTTGAACAGAAGTGGTGAGAGAGGGCATCCCTGTCTTGTACCAGATCTTAGAGGGAATGCCTTCAATTTTTCTCCATTCAGAATGATGCTGGCCTGTGGCTTATCATAGATTGCTTTTACGATGTTGAGGTATGATCCAGTTATCCCTAATTTTTCTAGAGTTTTGAACATAAAGGGATGCTGTACTTTGTCGAATGCTTTTTCTGCATCTATGGAGATGATCATATGGTTCTTATTTTTAAGTCTATTGATGTGGTGGATAACATTTATTGATTTCCGTATATTGAACCAACCTTGCATACCAGGGATGAATCCTACTTGATCATGGTGTATAATTTTTTTGATATGTATTTGAATCTGATTCGCCAGAATTTTATTGAGGATTTTTGCATCAAGGTTCATTAGAGATATTGGTCTGTAGTTTTCTTTCTTTGAAGTGTCTTTGTCTGGTTTCGGAATCAGGGTGATGTTGGCCTCGTAGAACGAATTTGGAAGTTCTCCCTCTTTTTCTATTTCCTGAAATAGCTTGAAAAGTATTGGTGTTAGTTCCTCTTTAAAGGTTTTGTAAAACTCTGCTGTATACCCATCCGGTCCTGGGCTTTTCTTAGTTGGTAGTCTTTTGATGGTTTCTTCTATTTCCTCTATTGTTATTGGTCTGTTTAGGTTGTCTATATCCTCCTGGCTCAATCTGGGCAGATCATAAGACTCAAGGAATTTATCTATGCCTTCACTATCTTCTATTTTATTGGAGTATAAGGATTCAAAGTACTTTCTTATTATCTTCTGTATTTCTGAAGTGTCTGTTGTGATATTGCCTTTTTCATCCCGTATGCTAGTAATTTGGGTTCTCTCTCTTCTTCTCTTCATTAGCATGGCTAAGGGTCTGTCAATTTTATTTATTTTTTCAAAGAACCAGCTTTTAGTTTTGTCAATTTTTTCAATTGTTTCTTTTGTTTCAATTTCATTAATTTCAGCTCTGATTTTAATTATTTCTTGCCTTCTACTTCTTTTGCTGTTGTTTTGCTCTTCTTTTTCTAGGATTTTGAGATGAAGTAGGAGATCATTTATTTGTTGGTTTTTTCTTTTTTTGAGGAATGAACTCCAAGCAATGAATTTTCCTCTTAGAACTGCTTTCAATGTGTCCCATAGATTCCGATATGTTGTGTCTGTGTTTTCATTTAACTCTAGGAATTTTTTAATTTCCTCCTTGATGTCTTCTAAAACCCATTGATCACTCAGCAACCTATTGTTCATTCTCCAGGTGATGTTTGATTTTTCCTTTCTTCTTTTATCATTGATTTTCAGTTTCATTCCATTATGATCAGACAAGATGCATGGTATTATCTCTACCTCTTTGTATTGTCTAAGAGTTGCCCTGTGACATAGTATATGGTCTATTTTTGAGAAGGTTCCATGTGCTGCTGAGAAAAAAGTGTAGCTACTTGATGTTGGGTGGTATAGTCTATATATGTCAATTAAGTCTAGGTTGTTAATTGTGTTATTGAGTTCTATAGTTTCCTTATTTAACTTTTGTTTGGAAGATCTGTCCAGTGGTGAGAGAGGTGTGTTGAAGTCTCCCATGATTACTGTATGGTGGTCTATTAGACTCTTGAAATTGAGAAGAGTTTGCTTGATGAACACAGCTGCACCATTATTTGGGGCATATATATTTATGATTGTTATGTCTTGTTGGTGTATGGTTCCCTTGAGCAGTATGAAGTGTCCTTCTTTATCCCTTTTGATTAGCTTTGGCTTGAAATCTATTTTATTAGATATGAGTATGGACACTCCTGCTTGTTTCCTCAGTCCATATGAGTGGTATGATTTTTCCCAACCTTTCACCTTCAGTCTATGTACATCTTTTCCTATCAAATGCGTCTCCTGTAGACAGCATATTGTTGGGTCTTGTTTTGTGATCCATTCTACTAGCCTGTGTCTCTTAATTGGTGAGTTTAAGCCATTAACATTTAGGGTTATTATTGAGATATGGTTTGTTCTTCTATCCATATTTGTTTATTGATGTTACTAAACCTGATTTGTTATCCTCTTTGACTACTTTCCCCCCTTTACTGTCCTACCTCCCATTGTTGGTTATCAATGTTATTTTCCATTTCCTCTTCCTGTAATGTTTTGCCAAGGATTTTTTGAAGAGATGGTTTTCTAACTGCGAATTCTTTTAACTTTTGTTTATCGTGGAAGGTTTTAATTTCATCTTCTAACCTGAAGCTTAATTTCGCCGCATACAAGATTCTTGGTTGGAATCCATTTTCTTTAAGCGTTTGAAATATGTTATTCCAGGATCTTCTAGCTTTTAGAGTATGTGTTGAGAGATCAGCTGTTATTCTGATTGGTTTACCCCTAAATGTAATCTGCTTCCTTTCCCTTGTAGCTTTTAAAATTCTCTCCTTATTCTGTATGTTGGACATCTTCATTATAATGTGTCTAGGTGTGGATCTCTTATGATTTTGCACATTCGGCGTCCTGTAGGCTTCTAGGATTTGGGATTCTGTCTCATTCTTCAAGTCTGGGAAGTTTTCTCGTATTATTTCATTGAATAGGCTGTGTATTCCTCTGGTGTGGAGCTCTGTGCCTTCCTGTATCCCCATGACTCTTAAATTTGGTCTTTTGATATTGTCCCATATTTCTTGGATGTTCTGTTCATGGTTTCTTAGCAGACTTGCTGAGCTGTCTATGTTCTTTTCCAGTTGAAATACTTTGTCTTCATTGTCTGATGTTCTCTCTTCTAAGTGATCTACTCTGCTGGTAGTATTCTCAATTGAGTTTTTAAGTTGGTTTATTTTTTCCTGCATTTCTAGTATTTCTATTTGTTTGTTTTTTATTTCCTCTATCTCCCTGTGAAATTGATCTTTTACTTCCTGGATTTGTTTGTCAATGTGATCTTTCATTATCTGATTTTGCTGTCTCATGTCTTCCTTGAGACTCCAGATCATCTGAAGCATGTATATCCTGATTTCTCTATCTGACATTCCATCTGTTGCACCTATTACCTCTTCTAAAGTTGAGTTGACCTGCATTGCCTGTGGTCCTTTCTTTCCTTGTCGTTTTATACTGCTGGCGTTTCTTTCTGCTTGGTGAAATTGTTGTGTCTTTGATATTTTCCCCCTCTATTTATTTATATTGCTCTTGTATAGTTGAAAAATCACCCTTGCAGGGCAGGTAGTGGCTGTGATCCTCCTCCAATTAGTGTGATCCGTCTACCATGCTGGCAGGCCCTAGGTCTGCTTTGCTGGTCGGTCAAAGGTCCACCTACCCAGCAGGCGCCAGGGGCACCTGTGTCACTCCATAGGTTGCTGGGCCTAACCTCCCGATGGGTTGCAGGTTCGCCTAGCTTGCAGGCACTGGGGGAGGGGCCGGTTCCGCCCCTCAGCAGGCTTTGGGCCCGCTCTGCTGGTGTTCACAGTCCCGCCTACCTGCAGACACTGGGGGAGGGGACGGACCTGTCCTAGTGGGTCCGGTCCGCGTTCCCCGCCGGTGCATGTAGCTGCAGTCACTTGGCTGGTTCTATATTATTTATTTATATGTGGTGCTGAGAATTGAACCCTGTGCCTCACACATGCGAGGCAAGCGCTCTACCACTGAGCCACAACTCCAGCCCTGATTTAATTTTAAAATTAATTTTTCAAATTAAAATTAATTTTCACCAGCTTTTTATAGCACTATCGGGAACTATATCCCCAGTTCTTTTTATTTTATTTTGAGACAGAATTTTGCTAAGTTGCTGATACTGTGACCATTCCGCTTTATAGCACTTTTTTGGTGTACATGAGACGCATGTACTTACTGCTATAAAATTAATGAAATAATGTTTAACCCTTCCCATATGCAATGCATTCTGATAATATTCTCTTTGATTCCTCTCCCTCATTCCTTTCTTTCCCTGTTCATTTAAAGCAATGTTTGTCATGGTCTACTGAATTGATTTCGCAACCCACAAATGGGTTGTGCTTTGGTTTGAAAATCTAGTCTTCACTTTTTGCCTCAGCTCTCCCATCTGTAAAATGGAGCATAGCACCATAATCTCTCAGGTGGTTTTGAAAATATAAGTAAGATAGTATGTGTAAAGCCCTTAGCACATGTTATGGTTTGGATATGATGTGTCTTCCAAAGACTCACGCAATTGAAGGCTTTGTCCCCAATGCAGCAGTGTTCAGAGGTGGGGCTTTTGGGAAATGATAGGCTCATGAAGGTCCTGACTTCATCAGTGGATCAGCCCATTGACTGGTGGAAACCATGGGCAACGGGGCATGGTTGGAAGGAAGTAGGTCACTGAAGGCATGCTCTTGGGGACTGTGTCCTGTCCCTGGTCTCTTACTCACATTCTCTCTTTACTTCCTGGCTGCCATAGTCTGAGTAGTTCTACTCTGCCTTGTCTTTCTGCCAAGGTGTTCTATCTTACCTCGGGCCCAAATCTGCAGAGCCAGCCAGCTGTGACTGAGACCTCTGAAACAGTGAGCCAAAGTAAACATTTCCCCCTCTAAGTTGTTTATGCCAGGTTTTTGGGTCAGAGCAATGAAAATCTGATGAACACAGCACAATACTTGGTACATAATAGAGTGCTTGATGAATGGATAAAACTATTACAGTAGTGTCCCCTTATCTTCAAGTTCCAAGATCCTAGTGGATGCATGAAATGGGATAGTACCTCACCTTGTATATTCCATGTTTTCCCCTACACATACATACCTGTGGTGAAGTTTGGCTTATAATAAGTTAGATACAGAATGAGGTTAAGGACAATATGTAATAATTGAATAATTATATATTTTAATAGGAATTAGATGAAATGTGCTTTCTTACTCTCTCAAAATATGATTGTATTGTAATGCTCTCCTTGTGATAATGTGGGATACACAATGTCTCCTTTATGAGATGAAGTGAGGTAACTGGCATAGGCATTGTGACACAGCGTCGTGTGACTGTTGATGTAATAGCCAAAGATGATTACTAACAGGTGGGTACTATATACAGCATAGACACACTGGACAAAAAGATGATTAATATCTCTGGTGGGATGAAGTGACTTGATATCAGATTTCATTGCAGTAATCAGAATAGTGTACAACTTGAAACTTATGAATTGAATGCAAAACTTCTGGAATTTTCCTTTTAATATTTTTGGACTGCAATTGACTATAGGTAACTGAAACTTTAGAAAGTGAAAATATGTATAAGGGAGGACTACTTGTCTTCTAAAAGGGTCTTCAGTTTTCAGTTTTCATGGGGAAAAAACCAGTGTTGGATCCATAGGAAAAATATCCTAAATCTTACCTGTTCTTATTATTGGTGTTATTTATTTTTATTTAAATTTTTTTTTTAGTACTTGGGATTGAGCCCAGAGGTGCTTTGTCACTGACCTATATCCCCAGTTCTTTTTATTTTATTTTGAGACAGAGTTTTGCTAAGTTGCTGAGACTGACCTTGGACTTGCAATCCTCCTGCCTCAGATTTCTGAGTGTCTGGGATAACACGTGTGTGCCACTGTTCCAGCTTACTGGTCTTGTCTTAAATGGGTCTATCAGTATCATACTAACTTTTTTTCCTCCAAGGAAAAAGTCATTAAGTATGAGGGTATGCAGCATCTCCATAGTGGAAAAGGCAACTTGTAGGCAAGTTCTCCTTACATGTTGTTTTATAAAAGCTCTTAAAGCAGTGCTCTGTGTATTCTTCTCTCCAAGCATGTATTCTCAGGACAGACAGGCGAGGACAGACAGGTACTGGGTCCTTTGTTTTATCGGATCCTCCTCCGTCATACCTGGGACACTGGGGGATATTCGCAGCACAGACTTTGGAGCCACAGGTCTGGGGTGCATATCCTGGCTCTGCCACTCCTTACATTCTTCAACCTTTGTGTAGCTTCAAACTAAAGGTCTCTTGGTCCCAGTGTCCTTCCTGTGACATGACAAAAACAGTTTCTTCTCAGTTGCATGAACCGTACCTGCCACAGAACTGGGCACTCATTGGATGTTGAGGTGTTGTGGTGGCTGCTGGGAGATTTTTATGGCTCAAGACAGGTAAGAGCTATGCAGACCCCTAATTGACTGGCATCATCCCTGGTGTGTAGCCAGGGCACCTTGGGTTCAAGGCCCCATCCTGAGGCTTTTGCAGGCTGGCCCTCTGCAAGCTCACTGAGTGCTATTTCCAACAGGAGTGAGTTATTACATAAAGGTCGCGTGTCCTAAACGGGGATTCCTGGGAATGGACCTTTCCACTTGGTCTGGCCCAATTCTTCCATTTGCTCTTGCTCAGCAGAAAGGGAAGGTGACCAGAAACTGCCCAGGGCAGTCCCCCATAGTCCCCAAACCACGGATCAGGGATGCCATTGCTTTGGAGAGTTGCTGCAGAGCACAGGAGTCTGCCCCAGGTCTTTGCCCAGCAGGGCAGCCCTGTGTTCTCGGCTGGCAGCCCTGGTTCACAGCTGGCAGGCCCGGCGCCCGTGTCAACTTTGAAGCCTCAGTTCCTCCATTTTTCAAGAAAAGAGCATCAGGGGGTGGTGGTGAGGTTTCAAAGCAATTCAGTCCCACGTGTCTCTAATACACTTTGACCCTGCTCTGGGCCTGTGCCAGACTGCAGAGATGACAGTGAGCAAGACGGACAGAAGCTTCCTCTCACGGAGCCTGCTAGCTAGGGTGTTAGGATCCTCTCCTCTGTGTCCTGTGGCGAAGGAAGGATGCCCACCCTAGGATGTGGGGATGGTGAATGCCTGACACACAGCAGGGGCACATCAGATCAATAGCAGTTAATGAGTCCAGGGACTCATTAAGGGGCTTGCAATTGGGAGCAGATTGAACAGCCAGGGAGCCTGTGGGAACCCCACACATGTAGTATGAAGATGGTGTGCTGTCCTTGGTTCCCAATGGAGGAGGTGGCTGACTTAAACAGGTCAAGGAACTGAGAACCCTGCACCACCCGCTACCCCCAACTCAGGGTAGGCAAGAACTGTGTCTAGACCCTGATGTTAAGGAAGACTTTATCCAAGGGAGCAGAGTTGGGAGAACTTGTGTTAGGCCTTTGAAGCCCTCCTGGTTTCTGGTGTCAAAGCAGCACATAATATTGAACCTGGAGTTTGAGTATGACATTGTACAGGGAAAGAGGCATGTATGAGTCCTGCCTTTGTAGTACTGTGCGAGATGGATCTGCAGGGGACATACATCTGACTCAATATTGAGGAAAAAGGCCTCTGGAACTCATGTCAGCCACCTGAGACCCCAGGATATAAGGTCAGGGAGAGGATAGGGACTGGGTTTCCCCATGCATGGTCAGAGCCTCCCTTTGCCTTGTGACATAAATATTCCTAAATATTGCTTCCTAAATATTCCTTCCCTTTCACTCTCCAATCTCCAATGCAGGTCCATCTTCTACTCACTCTGTTGATCCCTCATGCCATTCTCTGGATCGGCAGTTCTCAGAGTATGATTCTAGACCTGGGAACTTGTCAGAAATGGCAGGTTCTTGGGCTGCATCTCAGAGCTACTTGATTCAGAAACTCTAAAAACCCGAGCTCAGAAAGCTCAGGTTTAACTAGGTGGGGGATTCTGATGAGACCCCATGCTGAGAACCTGCCCTGAATGACTCCCACGTTATAATGAACCTGACCCTCTCCACCTATGGTACATCCCCCTCTGCTTGGAATGTTGGCTGCCGACAGTCTAGCTACCCTTCACGTCATAATTCAAGGTCCAGAGAAAAGCCTATTTTTCATGGCAGCTTTTTTATTGGCCTCAGGTAGAATTCCATTCCCTGGGCTCCATAGACTTCTGTAGCACATCATATTCCAGTTATAACACTCTGTATCTTCTTCTTTGTACTCAGTTGTCAGTATGCTTTGTGTGGCACTGATTGTGGCCATGGACAGGATCTGTTTGAATTCTCGGTTTGAATCCAGAATTCTACTACTCCATGGTTATGTAGCTTTGAGTCAGCCACCTAACTTTTCTTTACCTTACTTTACTCATCTGTAAAATGGGTATCATGGCAATAGTCACCTTCTAGGGTTGTCATGATGGCTAAATGATATGATATGCTAAAGGCATTTGCATTGGCTTTGGGCAAATGCTCAAGTAAATGTTAACCATTATTATTGAGCGTCTAGAATTTGAATTCCATCTTCACCATCTTTTGGTTTTTGTAGGACTTGAGATAGTTACCTTCCTGGTGCTTCAGATTCCTCATCTGTGAAACAGGAACAATAATGATGAAATAATGATGAAAAGAATTGCTGTACAGAATCAAGAGCAGTGCTTTGTGTTGCTCTTCCATGTGATCACTTGAGAAGTACAGCTGAGACACAAGAGTTGGTCCTAAGAAACCGGCTGCCAAGTGAGCCCTGCCTCCTGGGATACACCTCCAGCCCATGCATTCTGGTATTTTTTCTTTCCTCCTCCTCCTCCTCATGTTTGTGTCTCCATAAAGATGACTCCTGTCAATCATGATCTTTGATTACATTTTTAAAGCAATAACCTCATGTTATTGGATTGTTATTGGATTCTATGTAGGGGAGAAGATTCTTTGGGTTTCACTCTCTGCCTCCCGTCCTCTACTCCCCCACAACCTCTGCCCCATTTGGAGCTTATAAGACTTCATGGATTTTAATTAGAAAAGAAATCCACTGAAGAGGCTGGAAAGAGTGTCTGCCTCAGGGAAACCCGAGATGCTTCAGGTCCGTGTATACTTGGCTCAGTGTTGGGGAGGTCCCATCTTTAAGCTGTCTCTTTTCTAGAGATATGATTTTAAAGCAATGGGCTTGTATTTTCTTGGGCTGAATATATAGTTAGTCTTCTCTATTCAGGGTTCAGTTTCTTTCTGTGTGTTTGCTCTGGCATGCTCTCATCACAATCTCTTTAATCTTTCAAAATATTTTATTAGTGTGGTCAAGTTACACATAAGAGTGGGGGGATTCATCTTGACATGATCTTATTTTCATGGAATATAATTTGCTCCTTTTCAGTCCCCAGGACTTACTCCTTCTTCCCTCTCCCTTCCTTCCTGGCTTTCTTCCCCTTTCTCAGATCTCCCAGTCTTCCTTATATTTATTTGTTTTTAAATTGGTGATTTATAGGTGTACATAATGGTGAAATTTTCTGTGGTTCATATATATGTTCATATATGTTCAGATCATCATTTTCTCCATTTCATTTCATATTTCTTCCCTTTTTTCATCTCTTCTCCCACCCATCTCCTTCCTCTTCTCCACTGATCTTGCTTCTATTATCATGGAATCCCACCCCTCCATTTTTCCTCCTTATTTTGCTCTAGCTTCCGCCTATCAGAGAGAAAATTTGACCCTTGACTTTGAGCTGGCTTGTTTCACTTATCACAATGTTCTCTAGTTCCATTTCATTCACTATGATTTATTTTCATCTATAATTCTTGTGACCAGGTAAGAGAAGGCTGCTTTTATTTACTGAATGGCTACTATGTATCAAGCTTCCCTACTAAGTGCTTGGCAAGTGCTACTTTATTTAATCTTCACCAATCCTAAGAAGTAGGTGGTTTTATGACCATTTTGTAATTGGAAAGACTGATACCCAGAGAGGGTGTGGTGGGCAATGCATGCTCTTGGAAAAACTGTGAAGAAGGTGATCCTTTTCTGATTTGTGCCTCCCTCTCTGAATCTGTCTCAAAATCCCCAGCATTCTGTCATCTAACATTTTGGGGGAGGCATGTCTCCATGCCTCCTGTCCCCAGCAGTGGACGGTATTTGAGTCCTTTTCTGACTTTGCAATAAATTGTGCCTGGTTTTGGTTCTGGTTCCATTCATTCAACTTCATGTCTTTTTTTCAAAACGAATCTAATAAATGAATTCTAGGTAGGGAGCTGATGGCTTCATGTGAATTATCATGTGTAAAATTATCTGAATTCTCCACACTTTGGTTTTCCCAGTGCTCTTTACCAGAGATGAGCTGTATGAGGAGAGGGAGGTCCAAAGTAGAAGAGATGGGTGTGGGCTACTTTAGCTGCCATGTGTCAGAATGGGAACACAAGCCTTGTGCTCTACTGTAGAGGGTGGGGTTTTAAATCTATGACTTGAATGTGATTGGAGTTTCCGTCTTGTGGTTAAGACTCCAGGCCTGCTTTTATCAGGGAAGTGGAGAAGACAGGGTGGTTGGAATGGTGGATGTCCTAGCATCTGTGTGGTTCACTCTGACCCTCTGTAGGATGCCGTTTGCCTCCATCTGCTTTGCATTTCTAATGTGAAGATGTGGAGATGCCTTTATACTGTCTAGTTTTCCAATAAGATGGAATCCCTAGGGGAAATCCTTCTTCTCCTTCGTACATCCCTGGACAGGTTGAATGCAGCACTTTCCAGAGATGCTTTGCTGCACCTACTAGTTTGGAAACTAACTTCACTTACAAGCCACTAATGGCCAAATTCCTGTTACTCATCCCACTCCCTGGTCACCATGACCTTTTGGGTTTCACACCAGCCTGCCATCTGCAGTTGAGCCGGGAGGGGTGGATATCTTAGTATCCTCTCATGCTGGTCGCTACTTGCAGGTTTCTTTCTCATAAGTACAGATTACCTGACACCTTCACTGTATGCTAACAACTAATTAGAGCATAACCAAACTATTGCAGAGCCGTGCAACTCCCTGAGCTGAAAGCTCAGGCTTAAATCCTCTTTCTGTTGTAATTTCAGTGGTGCGTGCAGTGGATTTTATGAAGGCATTTTGTTGAAGTGTCACGTGCCAGCCAGGTCTACTGCGTAATTTTGGCCCTCCCCATCTTCAAGTGTGCTAAGTTTCAGGAGGGGTCTGACAGCTGAAAATTGCTCTTGCTTGCTGAATTCTAGTTCAGCTGCAGCTTGGAAAGAACAGTGACAGGCCTAAGGTCACATGGGAGGGGCACTCCCTTACTGCCTGTCCACAGAAGGCTCATCAGCCCTGTGGTTCAACCCCTGCTTCCCCAGGTACGGTGCCTATGACTGTGTATCCACCAGGAGGCGCTCTTCCCAATTGTTCCCTAGCCCAACCCTGGTGGATTTCCTTCCAAGTGCTTCATAATGACTTTTTTTGTTGATTTCTCCCTTCCCTTTGCCTTTAAGATTGTCAACTCAGTCAATAAATGTTTGATAAACTTGAACTGTGGGCCCAGTTGTTAGGGATACAAAAATAAGCAAGCTAGAGAAGGTCCCTGCCTATTTGGATTATGGTGACAGATAGGGAGAAAAAAAATTCTCTTAAATAATGTGTTTTTTTTTTCTCCCTAAGAGAATGCAGGGATGTAAGACTGGGGCTGCTCTGTGGGACAGAGTGGTTGGTCAGGCAATCTGGTTTGATGAGATGACAGGAACAAAGACCATCTGATTTGCTTTACTCCCTGGTGCCCAGTGCCTGGCACAGAAAAAGACCTGGGTAAATATTTGTAAAAGGAAACATTGAAGGAATACATGAATGCATAGAAAGAAATGGAATCTAGACCTGTAACTTTTCTTCTGTGATGGTCTGTCCCCCGAAGGTGGGCACAGGTCAGCTTGCTCTGAGCCACCTCCTCTTGCTGTATGGACACCAGGGTGACCTTCCACCAAGGAGGCTCCTGGGAACTGGAGCATTGGACGGGTGGCCGGAGGACCTGGGTGTTTTGTTTCCATGGTGATTTGCCTCAACAGGGGCCTTTTGTGTTCTCATCTGTGGAATGGAGGTGGTAGTTTGATTACTGACTTTATGTAGAATATATCAAGACAAAAAATAGCTGAATAAACAGACAAATGCATAGATATGGAATAAATAATTCATATTAAGTTGGGACCCTGTTGCTCAGCCCCTTACTTTTTACAACCACCATTGATATTGGTACCACCGGAAGTCCCATTATACAGATGGGAAAATGGTAGCTCTGAGCACTTAGGTCACTTGCTCAGGGTAATAAATTAGTCAATGAGAAGACTAGGAGGCACATTCAGTATTGTTAGATTCTGGAGTCTGAGCAGGTAGCATCTTTTGATTCCTGTCTCCCTCCCTGGACTTGTCTTACGCTGCTTTACTCTCTACAGCTCATTTTCTGTAGCTTCAGTAGAGAGACACTCTTTAACTAGAACTTGTTGATAGTGGCAATTAATAATTTACTAATAACATTAACGAAGTGAAACAACGCTGGCATGATTTTTCTCCTGGCATTATGCCTAAGTGCTTCTCCGGCTTATTTGATTTGCTAATAGAAGTATTTATGGAATGGGAAAGGCTTCCCATGACACATTCAGAAAACAGAACAGATCCTTCTCTCCATGCTGCTTAAAAAGACTCCCGATGGGAAGGAGGATGGAGAACGTGAAATCTGTTCTTTGACCCCTCTGACCAACCTTTCTAACTCAGTGTCTGGCGAAGGGACTGCCAGTTATTCTTGTGCTGAAATGTGAAGGTTTAGTGGGCACCCGATTCCCATTCCATTATTACAATACTTACTGTTTTGCAGCCAATATGGAAGTTAGATCTCAACTCACCTTGTGATCCAACATGAAGACAGATTTTACCACCCTCTGCAGAAGAGAAAACAGATTGGTGGTACCTTACAGGAGGGTTTCTCGAACTGTGCTGGGGACTCCCCAGAATCTTTTGAGTCTCTTATCAAGATGCAGATTCCGGAATCCCACAGCCCACCATAGAATCAGGACTTGTGTGGATGGGGACTTCCACGGATCATTTTAAACAAGTTTTATAGGTGATTATAATATTTGAAGAATGATTTAAAAAGTCTAAGAATTTCCTTTATACCAAGATGTATTTGCCCAGGTTTTAACAGATGAACCTGAGGTATGATTGCGGAACATGCCCCAGGAGAATAGCCAGGGCTGGGAGAGGAACTCAAGTGCTTGGGTGTCAGAGGGAGGAATTTGTGGTGTTTACCCTGGAGACCTCCTGGGGTGGTTTTATTAATGCTATCGGGTTTTGAGCAGATATTTGGATGGCATGTGTGATCTCATTGGCTGATAATCACGGACAGAATTGAAACACATCAGAAAAGACCTGTGAACTTGAAAGCCACATCACTGCCTAGAGACGTTATTGTCAGGAGTATCTGCTTCCCAGTGTTAGCCCCGTGTTCTGTGCTGCTCCGTCATGACTACTGTTGATTCAGCGTCTCATTAATGGAGGCCATTTAGGGAATTGGTTGCAGACCTAAAAAGCAGGGAACATTCTCCTCATGTTTTTCTTAACTCCAAGCATTTTTTTTTTTATGTCTATTAGGTACACTAGTGCCTAAAATATCATTTTTTGCTTTGGTATTCTATTCTTTCTGCCAAGGTACAGGAAAAAGACCATCATTTAAAATTTATGTGGAGTGTTTTCTCTCTCTCAAAGTCTCCAGTGTTTCATATGAACGGAGTAGGAGTGAAAAATTCACCAAGGAATTTAGATGTATTGCACATTGGCTAGACTCCTCTTGTGTACCTGGATTCCCTGAGCTTGATTTGTTTACAAACATCCCTGTCAACACCCATAGAGGAAATGTGTGTGATGGAAATTCTCTGTTTATTTTGCTTATCTGTAAGTAACACACTTGTTGCAGGTAAATAAGTATGACAAAAGACCAATTCTTTCCTGCTGCTTTTTTTTTTTTTTTTTTTTTTGCTTCTAGAAATATTTTGTCAAGTTGCTAAGTTACCAGGATGAGGGATTCTACTTTGGGGGAAAGGAAGTTATTTTAAAACATCTAAGGAACATCCTACCAGAAAACTCCTTTGCAGTGTGACGAAGGTCTGAGGTGTGCTCAGAATGGGTGGTGAGCTTGTGAATGTGAAGGGATGAAGAAAGAACCCCAAACGTCTTGGAAACAAAAGTCCACAGAGAAATCAAAACACATTGTAATCACAACATGTTGTCAACAACTAACGTCAATCACCAAGAACAAGTTAGGTTAGGAAGTCGGAATATTTAATCAATGAGTTGAGGGGGACCATCTTGAAAATATCATGGAGTAAATTAGAATAAGGAGAAGTCATGGGCACTCTTATTCAGAGAATAAGTGGTGACAGTTCAGATGCCTGCAAAGCCTCTTGCCTCTTCTCTGCTGGGTCAGTTCCTGCTGAGATGTTTAGAATTCCTAAGAGACTTGTTCATTTGTTTACTGAATAATTATCCAGCTGGGGATACAGTATTAGTGAGACAGATACAGTTCATATTCTTCTGGAGTCCACTTTCAGCTCTTCTTAGACCTCTGTGTTATGTTTGTCGGGATTCTTTTCTGCAGTGGCAGAACCCCAAGTTATGAATGGCTCTGGGAACTGGAGCATTGGACTGGTGGCTGGAGGACCTGGTTTTTTGTTTCCATGGTGATTTGCCTCAACAGGGACCTTTGTGTTCTCATCCGTGGAATGGAGGTAGTAGTTTGATTACTGACTTTATGTAGAATATATCAGGACAAAAATAGCTGAATAAACAGACAAGTGCATAGATATGGAATAAATAATTCATATTAAATTGGGACTCTTAATAAATAATTCATATTAAGTTGGAGTCCAGGGGTAAGATGAGTTCTGTGTGTCAGAAATTAGGGACTGGGGCTCTCTTTCTTCCTCCACTACTTGGCTTTGTTTTCCTCTGTGGGTTCATCCTATAATCACATGAACAAGATCCTTCCATGGGGCAATGGTAGATGGCTGCTAACAGATACAGGATTCAGTGACCCCAATGTAGGACCCCCTTGGAAGAAGCTAAATGCATCCCTTTTAATGTCTCCATATTAAACTTGGATTGGCTCTGTTTAGACCATCTCTTAACCAATGAAATTACAATGAACCAGACTATTGCTTGGGCTGGGGCACCATGAATGGCAGGAGCAGTTGGGTCTATTGCAGATGCAGAAGCTGGAGAGAGAGATTTATCAAATGACCCACAGTAACAATAAAACTCTACCTCAGCCACCGGAAGTAGTCAGTGTAGATACCTCCGGAGTCCTTTAAACTTGTTCTTATGAAATCCACACCAGCAACTACCAGACACAGCCCTCTTCATTTTATCTTTGACTCTACTCAATTTTTAGGAGCAGAGTCTCCTGGCTTATCAGAGGAAGAGAAAGAACCGCTCACTGGTCCAACCAGGAATTCCAGCCTGGATATTACAGTTACATTATGTTTCCATCACCCCTTAATGGTACTCACAAAAGCTAACAAAACTACCCTAAGCTTGGCAACACACAAACACAAGTGGCATCATGTCTGAGTGACATCAGGAAATACCAAACTAAAGTTTTGCATCATAAGCCATGGCGGGCAGTGGAGCCTATGGAGAATGATGGTGAAAAGGGATGGCCCCTTTTCCCCAGTGAGTTTACAGTTTACAGTCAATTTTATATATGTGTGTATATATGTATATAAAATTATATATATCGTATGTGTGTGTGTGTGTATATATATATATATATATATACACACACACACACACATACACATACATATATACATTTTAGCAAAGAGCAATATTTGGGGATAAGCATTGCAGAGAAACTGTCCGATCATGAAAGTGAGTGTTGAGTGGACTTTGGTGCTTGGATAGGTGGTGGGAAGTCCCCCCACCTGCTTCCCTATTCCTGTTATTACATATATATATTTGGTACCAGGGATTGAACCCAGGGGCACTGAGCCACATCCCCAGCCTTTCTTTTTGTATTTAGAGACAGGGTCTCACCGAGTTACTTAGGGTCTTGTTACATTGCTGGGGCTGGCCTTGAACTTGCAATCCTTCTGTCTCAGCCTCCCGAGCTGCTGGGATTACAGGTATGTGCCACCATGCCCAGCCTACAATCAAAGTGAAAATACAGACATCAAAGTTGAGCAGCAAGCTCTAGAACATGAGGCACATATCTGTCAGCATTCATCTATGAAATAATAAAGCATTAAATTGTTATCACAGAAGAGTAAAGAACAAGGGCAGCTGAGGCTCTTTGTAAGCATTTCTGGGTGCTGCTATACGCCGTGGAAGGCTTTCTGGAAAAAAACAAAAAGGAACCTAAAGTAGGTCTTCAAAGATAAGCTGAAGAGCTTGTGTGCAGAGGGTAGAATTCTTCCCTCGTGCTGACCGTGATTCACTCGGCATCCTCCCCTGTGAGCTTGGGATAGGATGCTGTTGACTCTTACCATCAAGAAAGGTTGCTCGGGGGCCCTGAAAAAATTGGTCTCTCTGGATGTGAGAAGGAGATTCACAAATGTCATTGACTGGAGGGATGATAGCGCTATGTACTTGGCATAAATGTATGATCTCCAAACATAAAGTTTATTAAAGGAAAGTGGGGTCTTTGGGGGCCATTCCTAGCCTTTGAAGTTGATGTTAACTAGAGAGCGATTTCCTTCCAAACTTGTGGAGTCGGGGTTGCTGTAGCTGCTTCTCACAAGGACCACAACCCATATGTGGACATTACAGTTGACTGGATAGAACCATCAGGCTTCCTCCCTGTACCTCAGACTATCCTAAAAGTAAACATCTCTATGGAAAATGGAGCTTATATTGAAATTTGGAGGATAATAGGAATCCTTCAGACTCCCAATATCTTTTTAAAAGATTTTATATTACCCGAAGTGGATTTTCATAACCTCTGGATGGTCCCAAAGATTACCATATCCTTCTGAAATGGGGGCCCAGGCTTTGCTGAGAAAGCCTGCTCCCTGGGGGTGTTCCAGGGTGGAGCCCTGTGATCCGCTGAGCCAGTCTGGGGCTGGCAGGTGGGTGAAGGTGCCTGCTTATGGCCAGGCAGTGACCTTGCTCTTGGGGGCTGCCAGCATGTCCCATGGGGGAGCCCCTGTCCTGTAGGTGCTGAACCTCATGGAGACAGGCTCTCCTCTCCAGGGTGTAGGAGAGAGTATGCAAGTGAGGGCTCCCTTCCTCTGTTTCAGGCAGATGACCTGTGAGCAAACCGAAGGGAAACCCAACTCAGCTTGGACTCTATCTGCAAGTACATTTAAAACCCTGCTGTACAAATAGAGAGCTGTCTGTCCTTGGGTGGTAAGTGGTTTTACCTCTCGGAGTCTTAGTTTCTTCAGATGGACTAGTAATATCCTCATTAATTGTTGATATCTATTGAGATTCCTTTTTGCAGGCATTGCCCCAGGAGCTTTAGTTCTATAATCCTTCTCTGTATAGAGGTATTATTATTATAGTCATTTTTTAGATAAGGAAACTGAGATTCAGAAAAGTTAAGCAACTTGCTTACAGTCACATAGCTAGAAAAAGGCCGAGTTTTTCCAGTCTGAGCAACCTAGCCCCAGAGACAGTGCTAACTCTCCCCAGGATACCATAGTGCCTGACGTAGAATGGATACCCCATATATTTTAGCAATGAGCAATGTTTGGGGATAAGCATTGCGGAGAAACAGGCTGATCATGGAAGTGAGTGTTGAGTGGACTTTGGTGCTTGGATAGGCGGTGGGAAGCCCCCCAACCTGCTTCCCTATTCCTATCAGACCCCTTGCTACCAAGACTGACTTTAACCCACAGTACCTGGCCTGAGAAGATGACAGGCGGCTTTGTTTTTTCTTTTATTAAAATTGACTTGTAACTGTACATATTCAAGGGTTACAGTGTAATAATTCAATCCATGTATACAATGTGTAATGAACGGATCAGGGTAACTAACATTTTCATCTCTTTAAATGGTTATTATGTCTTTGTGCTGTGAACCTTTGTTCTCCTCTCTTGTCATTGTTTATAAAATATCTACAAAATTTTTGTAAACTGTACTCACCCTGCTGGGCTGCAGGACATTACAACTCACTCCTCCCATCTAACTCTATTTTGGTATCTGTTATCTAACCTCCCTATGTCTCCCCTTCCCCATCCTTCCTGTCCCTAATGACCACTGTTCATTCTGTACTTCTATGAGATCAGTGTTCTTAGTTTCACAGATGAGTGAGATCATACAATATTTGTCTTACTGTGCCTGGCTTAGTTCACTTAATACAATCTTCTTTGGGTCAATCCAGGCTGAAGGCTCCTTTTCCTAAAGACTTTAGATCAATGTTACAGATTTGTTTGGTTAAAATAAATGCAGAGGCTTTCTGCAGATACATCTGTCAAAGGAGGGTTGGTTTCTGAGGAATTAATTGGAATTCTCTTAACCTTCCCCTGACATTGGCCTGAACCCTGTGTTCATCCCCAGTAGATTAGCATTAATTGGGTGAGCAGGGAGACAGAAACAGCCTCTGATAGCTAATTTATTAACTTCTCTAAGAAGAAGGGGTGAGAGCTGGCTGAGGTACTTGGATTTACTTTGAGGGATTGAGATAGAAAGCTCAGTGGTTGATGGTTTTGTAGCCCCGATCTACATGGAGAGATCAATGTCTTGTTGTTGTCCCTACAAAAGTTAGTTTGGGGAATTTCTTTCTCGAACATGTTTATTGAAGTGTAATTGATATATTATGTCCAGACTATCATTTATTTATTGTGCTAAAAACCACAAGATGTTCTTAACAAATTTTCTAGTGCACCAAGTTCTAGAAATCTGCTGTACAACATACCATCTACAATCAATAATACAGTATTGTCCACCTCAAAATTTATGAAGAGGATGGAATTTATTGAAGACCCATATTGTTTTATGGCCTATTTCTTTCTCAGCCCTGGGTCGAAAGGGACCCAGATGGGGACCCCCATCTCCCTTTACAATTTTCATCCTATAACAAAATCTCCTAGGAGTGCATGCATGTGTTTTCTCTTCTAGTTTGTTATGTTTTGAGGACACTGGTTTTCCAGTAGCCAGAAGCCATTCATTCTAATAACTGAGAAAACATGACATCGTATACCCTTCGATTTTCTCTTCCATGCTGACTCTACCTCTCTTGGTTATTATTTAACGTGGCCTCTAATGGTTAGCATGGATGAAGATGCTTTTGAAGCCAAACAGGATGCTTATGGGGCTTTGTTACTGGCAAAAATAGGTCTGAAGCCTGGTCTGGTCCCTTTCTGGCCAAAGGCAAGTTAGAGATGGATTCGACTTAGGCTGTTTCGACTTACGGTCCTCTGACTTTACAGTGATGTAAAAAGCAATAGCATCCAGGAGAAACTGTACTTTAGATTTTGCTCTTTTTCTGGGTCTGTGATGAATGGTGGGTTACTTCCTTGAGATACTGGGCACAGCAGTGAGCCACACCTCCCAGTCAGCCACTTCATCTTGAGGGAGGACAGCAGATAACTCTGCCGAGGTTTGGTACATTGGGTGTATTAAATGCATTTTGAACTTGTCCTATTTTCAGCTTACCCCAGATTTATTGGGACATAACCCCATTAAAAATCAAGGAGCATTTTTGCCTGACATCCCTGAGCATCGATGTCCTTATCGATAAGAGTATTACTGTAACTACTGCACTGGCTGGCGTGAGGTTAGATGGGGTCCTGTGTGTTATGTCCAGACCATAGCAGGTGCTGGATGCCTACTTGTTTCTTCTTCGTGTGTCCTTCCTGGAGATGGGGGAAGGATGGACTTTGATGCTAGGAGTGAGTGGGAACCTTGACTGTGAACCAGTGTAAGCCTGGGACTCTAGGAGCAGGCGCAGGCAAAATCATCTGGGTGCTGGTCCTGCACAGGTACGCTCCTCTCAACCAGCTGGCCCCAACAGCTTGCAGGCTTCAGCTCTGGTTAATGGACTCCAAACATTACAGTATCTTCTCATAGCAGAAGTGGCAAAAACCTTTGAACTAACCTCCTGGGTCTGATTTGTTGAAATGTGAGTTGCAGCCATCTCTTCTCCCTGCTTCCTAAGGCACTGCGGTTCACTCCATAGATACCTCTGTCTTGTCTTAAGGACCAGGTGATTCGTGGATGAGTCTTCACCTGTGACCACTCTAGTTTCCCTTTTTTTCTACTCCCACTTGCCCCCACTCTGCACGAAAGTTGACAGGCTTGCATTATAAATGAAGAATTTGGAGGTCGGATGGTTGGATTTTGCTATATGACTTAATTTTGCATATTTTAAAACCTCATAGAAACAAAATCACGCTCTATGACTTATTTTACTTTTGTTCTTTAGCATTCATTTCCTCAGGCTCGTAGGTTATGCTGGGTTTCAGGGTTCACTCCAGGTAAACTGGGCTGACTGGGCTGTGCAAAATAACCACACAAGAGACACAATTACCTTTTTCTTTTGGGTTGCTGTGACGGCTCCTCTGACCTTAAGGGTCCACAGGAAGAGAGAGAGAGAGAGCATGCACTGACCCCTTTTATTGAGGACAAGCTATTTAAATGAGGCAAGGGGTCAGGTTTCAGGGGGCTGAGTCTATCTTCATGATGTCCACTATCAGCAGGTTGACTGACACCTGGGTAGGCCACACCCAAGGGCACAGTAAGAGAAGGGGACACACACAAGGCACTTTCATGGAATATTGTATCCTAACAGGGCAAGAGGTTATATTACAAAGGAACAGGTGAGTGTAGCTCCACCCATGGGGCTGTAGGAAGACACGCTCAGGCACGAAGACACAGTCACTTGAACCCTAGAGGAGCGGGGCAGTCTAGCAGCATGGGTGCCTGATGCCACATCGCCCAGCAGGGGAGTTAACTCAGTCAAGTGCTAGGTTGGCCTCCCACGGGTTATATCTTGTCACTTTAATTCTCTTCTCACCCACTGCAGGGGATTCCACTGTGTGAACATGCAGCAAAAATGTCAACTCATAGTTGATGGACATTTGGGTGATTTTTCAGACTTTCTATCACTGCTATAAGTAGGTGTCCAATACTGGTGTACATTTTCAAGAGCTTCCTAGGAGTGGGTAGTTGAAATGAAAATTTGGAGTGGTTGGTTGTGGGTTATGCTTATGCTCAAATTGATTATGTAATACCAAATAGTTTTTCACAACAATAATAAGCAAATCCACTTCTGCACCACATTCCCACTATGTCTTGCTTTTGCTGGTTTCTTTTCTCCATTCTGGTACTTGTTAAATAGTATCTGGGGATTTTAATTTGCATTCTCTAATTTTCAATGAAGGTTAGCATCTTTTCATATATTTATTGGCCCTTTGGATTTTCTCTTTGTGTTCTGTTGAAACTTTTTGCTTGATTGTTTTTTTTTCTTATTTGTAGGAGAGCATTATATGTTCTTTATACTATTTTTATTGTTAGTATTTGTTGCCAATAGTATTTCCATGTTTGTGGAAATAATTCTCCTTTTACTTTCCTGGTGTTTATAATGAGAAGCTCTCAATTCCAAAGCGGTCATGCAACAATGTCTAGAAAAGATCAGATACAGAGTAGGAGTTGATGGGAGTTTTGCTAAATTGTGTTTTTTAGATAATACAAGGGCATTTTATTCCTGTCCCTGCTAGAGTGATTGTCCAGATAAAATGAGGAGTTTTATGACAGAGGAATGTAGACATATTCCTTTCTACTTTCTTCTGTGTCTAACCCTTTCTTTTTCCCATGGCAATGGGATTTTCGTTAAAGCTCTGTTTATAGATCTCATAAAGAAACAATTTCAACAAAATCCAGTTAGAATCACTTGTGTGTCTCTGGGTCTGTTTGTAATCCTGGCTGATAACACCGCAGATAAAGAAAAATCAGGTTGTCTCTCTAAATGAGCACAAGGAGATTTGGGCATCTGTTCCTTTTAAACTAAGCATATTTTCAGTGTCATAAAACATTTGATTCTGAGCTGGTGAATGGAAATACAAAGGGATTAGAAGTGCAGTGTTTCAGTGACTATCTCCTTAATCACAGAGACTGGGACTTCTTAATTTAAATTCCTGATTAGGCACGTTGGGGGCAGACATTGCCACTCTGATCTCATTAGCCCAAGTGATAATGGGCACTAATTACCCCTCTTCCAAAGTCAGGGGTTCATTTATTACCTATGTGAATGAACCTTTCTCTCATGCTCAACATCAGAGTAAAAAATGAGCTTAGGAAAGTGATATGGGGAAGGGAGAAGGAGGAGGAGATATGGCAGGGGGAAAGGGAGCACAGTGAGCTACCCCTGACCTCTAGATCTTACCGACAGCCTGGAGGGATGCACAGCTCCTACCGTGTTCTTTCTTGTAAGTTAGTTTCTTCCTGGCCAGTTGACATCATCACCTTGCCTTCTGACCCTGCAGACATCTGCAGTTGGAACCTTGAATTTCATGAACCCAATGCTGAGTGTACTTGGGAGCAGGGGAGAGTGGGAATAGAAAGGATTTTCCAATTCCTTCTAAATTTGGGGGTCCCTGTGAGGTACCTTTGGGGTTCACCTGAGTTCTTGCAGAACACAGGGCTCTGAAAC
The DNA here is from genome assembly GCF_045843805.1 of Urocitellus parryii. NCBI lineage: Eukaryota > Metazoa > Chordata > Mammalia > Rodentia > Sciuridae > Urocitellus > Urocitellus parryii. Next base: position 142,685,370 of record NC_135531.1, read on the forward strand.
TCCGTGGTGTGATTTCCAAGCTGGTTTTCCAACAAGGCTCTGTCATCTTGGGCACTTAGAGATGTTCCAGTTTTGTAACAAAGGAAATCAAAGCTTCGGGAAAAGTTCTTTGTCTGCATCACAGTCCCCAAAGTGTTTCTTTCGTCATGTTTAGTACATGATGTGAGTGTTATGTTGGGACAACTATTTACAGGGTGGTTGGGCATATCTATTAAAATTAAGTAAAGGAATGCCTATTTGTGTTAGCTTTTTATCACTGTGACAAAAACACCCAACAAGAACAATTTAGATGAGGAGAGACTTACTTGGGCTCAGCGGTTCAGTCCAAGGTGGGCTGGCTGCAAGGCAGAGACATCATGGCAGAAAGGCAAGGTGGAGGAGAGCTGCTGAACTCCTGCAGTCAGAAAATAGAGATAGGAAATGGCCAGGGATGGAGATAGTCTCCAGACCATTCCCTCAGTGATCTGCTTCCTCCAGCCATGCTCCACCTGCCTATAATTTTTATGATTTCCCATTAAAAAGTATTAACCCATCAAATGGATTAATGCATGAATGAGGTCACATCATTCATGAGCCAATTGTTGCCTCAAGCCCCACCTCTGAACCTTGCTGCTTTGGAGACCATACTTTCTACACATGAGTCCTTTGGGGGTATATTCCAGATCCAAATCATACTGTCTGTTGACCCACATATCTCACTCCAGAACTCTACACTACAGAATATTTATGTAAGATTTGAAGATAACTATATCATCTGAATACACACACACACACACACACACACACACACAATCTTATCCATATTTACATCCATATCATTTCTGCCACATCATCACAGCCCCTATGTCTCTAGAGAGCTCTTCATTGCAACCTTGATTTTAAAAGGGGGGGAAAAACTAGAACCAGCTCTAATGTGTATTTAGTAGGAGATTGGTTAAATAAACAGTGGTACATCTCCACAGGGAAATCTGATGCAGATACTTGAAAAGATTTGATACTGAGCTGGAATAAAAAGGTGTCCAAGGTAAATGAGAAAAGATGATTGTAGGACTGCATGTAGTGTGGTATCTCATCTGGGTAAAAGATGGTGCACTCATAGATGGGCGTGTTAGTGGTTCTTTGTGGTTACTCCCAAGGATGGGGTGGAGCCGAATTTGGTGGAGAAAGGCAGAGGAACCTACATCTGTTTATGTTATATATTTTGGCATCATTCAAACCTTCCATTGAGCTGACTTTATTTTGGTAATCAGCAAAAGCAATAATGATAAAGACTCTTGCTATGCAGTGCTGTTGAAGATGGGGGTCTGCTCTCCTGAGGCTGAGCACCGATAGGCTGTCAGAACTGCAAAGCAATTGGAAATCATTGCCCTAAGTGTGCTGAGTGCGTCTGGCTCAGTGACTGTTAAAATATAACATCTCTAACAGAGCAAGATGGTTGCAACTACCGGATAATATCCTTAAAAGAGTTGTGTTCATGGCAAATAAAAGTTATGATCTGTATCAGACACTATTTCAGGTTAATGCAGTCCTGCCACTGTGTTTACAGTTTCAAGTCTATGTCTGCCTGTGTTAGCTCTGCAGGCTTAGAGAGTTCCAGGACCTGTGTAGGATTCCCTGGATTAACTCAGCTTGCTCACATCAGATCCCCACACTGTGCTGTGCCATCTTCCCCAGCTCCTGGGTCATTGAATCACTCTTTTATAGCTTCCTTCCTTTCTCCTCTCCCTCCTCCCTTCAACAAACCTTTACTCAGTTGGTGTCGCACACTGGGCTGGGTGGAGTGGGACATACAGTAATAAACCAGGATTTCTGTTTCAACGAGCTAGTTCACGGTCTACTAGGGAAGACCACTGTGAACATAGTGGATGATAAATCTGATAACAGGGTTTAAGAGCAAGGTTGGAATAGATGGCCAGTAGGGCAGGGTCCTAGGTCTTCTCACAATTTCCCCATGAACTTGGCCAAGTTACTTAACATCTCCAAGTTCATCTCTTCGTCTTCTTTCCAGGGAAGTGCCTTCCCACTTGCTAAAATCCCTTCCCCAAGGCCATCTCCCAAGGGGCTGTAGAGATGAGTCTCATGCTGCCTTTGAACTTCCAAGGTCAGGAGAAGTGAAGTCCTGCAGGCACCTCTTAGAAAGATTTGTATTTAAGGACTAAATCATGACCCAAGTCGGCCTTTTCATGAAAATGTAGTAGGGTGAGTACTTTACCAGGAGAAGAGGCAGGGAAAAGATTAACAAGACAGCAGCTGTCACTCACTGGCTGCTCCATTCACTTCCAATATCCCACCCATTCATCACTCCACTGGCCACACTGCCTCCCTCTTACTGGAATCGAGTTTTACGGTTGGGGTCAGCAGGGCTTTCCTGACGAAGTCACCACTTGAGTAGTCCCCTTCAAGATTTATTCCAGGAGGAGAGAAGACACACTGTTACTTGTCCAGTCAAGGACTGAAAGTCAGGTTGATTGATGCCCAGGATGACACTGTGAAGGAAGAGTGATATGTGCTGAGCGGGGTACACGCTCTGCAGCAGATAGCCCGGGCTCCCCAGCCTCCGCCATGTTCCCTAGTACCACCCTCCTTCAGCTTTCCATCCTGATAGAGGAATTAAAGGAGTTAATATGCAGAGAGAGCACTTGGCACAATGCCTGGGATGTGGTGAGCGGTTATTAAATGATGACTATTTTTTAAAAATTAAAAATGAATGCTGATATTTGACCAAAATGCAGGGTCTATAGATCCCTAAGTGAGGGTTGGGAGCAATTTCTCAGAACGTTAACAAGAAAGGCAGTAAGTGCAGGAGGCACGCCAAAAAGTACTGAGTGTGAATCCCAGTCTTCTCAGCTCGTCCAACCAACACACACATCTGTCCAGTGCCTACTGTATACTCGCCACTTGCTGTGGCCTGAATGTTGGTGTCCCCAAATCCTTATGTCGGAACTTCATACCCAAAGTTACAGTATTAAGAGGTGGAGGCCTGTGGGAAGGGATGAAGTCATGAGGGCTCCATCCTCATCGATGGGATTCATGCCTTTATAAAAGGGGCTCCAGTGAGCTCCCTGGCTCTGCTCTGTGTGAGGATCCAGCAACGAGGAGCCATCTAGAAGGCAGAAAGGGAGCCCTCACCAGACACTGAATCTGCTGGTACCTTGATTTTGGACTTCTTAGCCTACATAACTGTGAGCAATAAATTTGTTGTTTATGAATTACCCGTTCTAACCTATTTTATTGTAGCAGCCCAGGTGGACTAAGGCCTCACTCACTAGGCACTAGAGTGGAGAACCGTCAGAGAAGGTCCTCTTGCCATGCGTGGGCTACATGACCTCAGGTAGAGTATTTACTTTCTTGAGCTTGTCCTTCCACATCTTTGAAATGGCACTGTTAATAACAGCAACATTATAAGGTAGTGGCTTTTGTTAGCAGTTACCCATTACTTGGAAAATCGAATCTTATATCACTCTAGCTAAATAAAGGAGCAAACATGCAAATTAGGTTTGTGGATAAAGGGTATTTTTCATCCCAACTCTAAGGCTCCAATGGACTGATGTGTTCTATGACTGCAATCTAACATCTCATTGATTATTTGGCATAGTTACCCTCTTGATTCTGAAAAGCACCAGGGTCTAAGTTGGTATTCCATGGTCCTGATGTCACTAGACTCCTTTGCTAATCATGACTTTTAAAACTTTTCTAATGTACAGTGGCTCATTTCTATAATCCCAGGGACTTGGGAGCTTGAGGCAGGAGGATCACAAGTTCAAGGCCAGCCTCAGCAACTTAGACTCTATCTGGAGATGTAAAATAAAAAGAACTGGGGATGTAGCCAAGTTAAATCGTCAGTATTACATCCCCCAACCCCACAAGAAAAAGAGATTTTATTTTAAAAGTTTGAAATCACTTTAGGTTTGGCCTTGGGTCCTAGAAAAATAAATAAGCCATAATTTGATCCTCTGCTTCCTCCACGTCTTCTAGTTATTTTATATGTCCTTACTATAAATTATTGTCTTCATTTCCCCTGCCTCTCTGCTTTTGATGATTTGCTTGCACCTTTATACTTACTCCATCTGACCCTTGATTATAGTTACTTGCTTACTATATGTATGTATTTTTTGCCTCACTATTTGTTCTAACATATGAACATACAAATTCATATTTATTGAGATATTCTCTGTGCCTGGGACACTGCAGAGTGCTTTAGATGCATTACCTTTGTTGCTATCACATTTTACAGATGACGTAATGGAGGTTTATTAACATTAGGTAACTTGGCTACAGTCATAAAGCTAGTAGGGGTGGGGTCAGGAAAGAATGCAAAGTCCGCGTACTTCATCAGTGAACTCTTCTGTACTGTGCCCTCCAAGATGGGTATGTGTTGTACCTTCTTGGAGTCCTTTAGCTTTGAGCATAGTCTTTAGTACAATCCAGAAATTTAGTAAGTTTTGCTGAATAAGGTGATTCCCAGTCCAAGTCCTGTTCCAAATTTAGGGCATAGTTCTTTTCTCATAAATTCAACCACATAACAAGAAATATTGTTTTGGTGCTCATTCTCCATAAGACCTTCCATAAGTTTCTAAATGTCTCTTCTGGGTGCAGCCTTCCTATTATTTTGTATTATGGCCTTTCCCCTGCTTCTGGCTAGTCCTACCCAGTGACCCATTCCATGGGGAAGACCAAATATTCATAGATGGAAATTTATTGGCCAGAGATCTCAGTTGCAGCTGCTTTATTGGCCAAGAGATCTCAGTTTCAGCTGTTTTGGAAAAGTGACCATGCCTACAGAAAAAAGGAGATACATTTTAAATATAAAGACTGACAATATAGAATCAGGCTTCTAGAAGTGAGAAGAATTAACGTAAAAAGCTCTTAGGATCTTCTGGACAATCTAACCATTCCCCATCCCCACCCCCACCCCCAGTGGACAGATGTGAAAACCAAAGCCCAGAAGAGAGAATTCAGTTTTCTGAGGTCTGAGGAAGTGCTGCAATTCATATCAGGTGAGTCCTAATAGTCAGGATGCCTTCTGATATGCCAGTCTGATGCTTTATGGATTGTGATAAGCAGTCATTGTTACTCATGTCTTTGATTTATTGCAGGTAAAAAAAAATAGGAAAAGAAAAAAAGAATTATCCCTTCCTTCTTCTTTTTCTACATTTTTTTTTAAATGGCAAATGTGTTAATCTCCACTCAGGTGTGTGAAAGAGTATGAATCTTGTTAAAGTGGTGACTTCATGGCTATGAATAATATATTTTATTTATTTTTCAAATGAACCAACATTTTTTGGTTCTTTGGGTTTGATAGAAGTTTGTTGGATGGGCTCTGAATTTAATATCAAAGTCCTCTGAGAAGAACAGCAGGCTTTTCCTAAAATTTAATTTATGTGTCCTTTTAATTTTGTATATATATATATATATATATATATATATATATATATATATATATATATATGAAGATTAATCTTTGCGAAGTTTTGCAAGGCTGCCTCACCTCGCAGCTTTGCTTACTGGTGCACAGAGCAGGAAGTCAGGAAGCCTGGCCCTTGGGGGTCCACCTGTGGGACTTTGCACATCTCTTCATCTTCCCACCACACATGGGGCAGAGGAGTTGAGGTCTAAGAACTCTTCTGACTCTAAACTTAGGAATGTTCATTGCTACTTTATGAAAATAACGGGGGGAAAAAAAGAGGAAGAGAAACTTGACATATAGGCCCTCAGGTGAGATAATCCGTTTCCTATTTGGGGCAAGTTCTGAGGCTGGTGAAGTACCTACCCTGAGACAGCTCTTGCCTTAATGCCTGAAAATTCCACCCCGATGCTCCCTTTCTTTGAATTATGTCCTCTCCTTTTAATTCCCCCTTTAAAACCTGGATATTCTCAACAGCCAACCTCATTTACCTCCCAGGGTTTTCTTCAGTTTCTCTAGAGTGCTTTTGTGGTGGTTTTGGTGCGGGGAGGTGTTCCGGGGAATGGCTGTCAATCTTGTGGTTGCTCCGCCCCTCTCCCCAAACTCTAATCTCCTACCTCTGCTCAGCTTTGCTCAGGCTGTAGCTACCGTCCTTTTGCTACTCACCAATCCCTTGTTCCTCTCGTTTTGTATTCAAGAAATTGATCAAATATTTTCTCATGTCCTCTTTTACCATGGTGAGTAAAACATTTTTTTTTTTCCAGTGCCTGGGATTGAACCCAGGGCCTTGCCCCTACATTCTAGAATATCACTGCTGTATTCCAAGCCCCTCAAAAGCGGTGGCTTTTCATTTTATTTGGCCATTTCGATAGTGTCTGTGGATGGGAAAGTGAAAATTAGTAACATGTTTGTTAGTACCCAAGAAACTCCTGAAGATGGAAAAAAAAATTTTACCATGACTTATATTTGGTATAAAGCTATCTTTTAAAATTTTATCAGCTTAATAAATATTCCTCTGGACACTGAAATATTTATACACAATGGATAAATCAATACTAATTTAAGAAATTACATTTCCCCAAATATTTAGGCATCGATGGAAAAATTTAGTAAATTATTTGAGTTTATTGCAATTACATTAGACTGGTATAAAGAAGGAATCCTGACTGTTAAGACTTGCCTAGTATGAATTGCAGTGCTTCCATAGACACCAGAATTTCTCCAATGCCTGACACCGAAGAGAATATATACAAAAAATTTCAATGATTACTAAACTGGTTATATATTACATTTAAAGGAGAATATCACAAATTTCTTCATTAAAAAAATACTTCTAGTGTTTATGTTGAGTTTGCACTTACTTTTCTAGATGTTATTTTACTTCCAAGAGTTGTAGTCATATTTTCTAGATTGAAAGGAACAACAACAAGAAGAATGTACCGCTTGAGGTCAATGAAAATTTTAGGATCTGGATTGATACCCAGTGGTTAGGATATGGATCTTGGTAATGCTGTCCAGGGTGATGCAAACCCAAACCACTTGACATTAAAAAGGTACTTATAACACAAACACATTCCCTCTTAGTATCAAGATTTATTTGTTCTATCATGATTCTCTGCCTTTCATATGGATTTTAAGTATTTTTTGCGGCTGGCATCTTTCCCAGAAATGGCGTATTCTTTAAGTACTGCTAAGTTGGCATTATGAGTTCCACTGTCCTGGTTGTGACAGAGTGTCCTGGTAGGTTCAAATTATTAGAAACTGGTGTTTGCCTTATCAGGACCCCATTATAATTAATAGGGCCACTTTGAGGTTTGCTGTTCCAGGAGATAAGAAGTCAAGTTCATGTATTGCCCCTTGCTCTCTGGAACATAATTTTCCATTTTAGAGCGCCTGCTGGATCTTCTTTTAAATTATTGTATATGATCATTGGTACTAATGATCAGTACAAATCCCCTTTCACTGTGGCACTGTTGGCAATGCTGGCCCTTCGTGAAATAGTCTCCATCTCTTTGGAGAGCACTTTCATCATATTTTTAAGAGATTCATAGGTCTTTTAAAAAATATGCCTGTGCATATGTATATACACACATACATATTGATGCTTGTAGATATGTACATCTATTGGTGCTTTTAAAACAAATGCACTACTAAATATTCAAATATGTAAAACATGGCTGCTTATTAAAATCCATAAAAATTAAGTATGTCCTATTTTTTCTTTTTGTGTTATAAGTACCTTTTTGCACATTTTATAGTCTCTTTTGTGTGCCATTACACAGTCATAGCCTTATGAAGCTTTTCAATTAACTGTGATTGTTATTCCCTTTCTGATGCTCAAATCTGGTGGTGGGACTCCCTTTAATTTGCCATCTTTGCTTTTTTCCATGTCTGCATGGTGATTCAGACCAACTTTGATTTTTTTCCCTGCTATTCCCAGACTTAGGGAAACTACCCTTTGTGGAGCAATGTCAGGAGTCCTGGCTCCTCTAAATGAATAGCTGTATCGCAAATCTGAGTTTCATGAGTTCTTGTGAGTAATGGTTGTAAACAAAACCATTATAGCTGCTTTTGGCCACACTGGTGACAGAGCTTGGAGAGATCATTTGTTTATAGCCTCTAAGTTCATACTGGATTTTTTTCTAATTTAGCATATGCTAGTCTACTTTAATTATTTACTTAATAATCTGAGGTTTCAAAGACTATCAAGAATTTTCCTTACAGTGAAAATAATGCTATATATTCAGTCTATTTCAAGCCAGAAAATCTTCTGTGCATCATTTTAAATTTGCATTGTTGTGATCACTCTGAATGGAATGTATCTTTTATCTTTTAATGTCATTGAAATTTATTTTTCACTTTTATGACAAATCGTTAGAGCCATGATTTTAATGGTCATGTAAGATTCCATTGTTTAGATATAGGGATGCATCTTAAATATCTGCTTTTCATTGGATATTTGGCGGTTATCCCTTTCTTGTCTTTTTCTCTTTTTTTTTGCTATGATATTATCACATTCCTAAACCCCTTTGTGGATGAAGGTCTTTTGGTTAAGTCCTGTTTTCTAAGGGGGGAATTCTGAGAATTTGGATTAGTGGCTCAAAGGGGACGTACATTTTAAAAAAACTCCTCATGGGAAAACCAGGAGGATGATAATAATACCTAGTTCGCAGGGATTGAGTCAATGTGTGAAGACCTCCAGATAGTTTCTGGTTCATGATAAGGATTTGGTCCATGTGTGCTGGGTCTTTTAGAACACAGAGCTAACTGCTGTCCATACTGCTGCTCTCCATTTACACTACCGTGAGCAATGCTGGAGAGAGCTAGCCAGGCACTTTCTGAGCACGGAGGTTTCCAGAAAGTCTGGGTTTTACTGTGAACACATCTCCCCAGCTGGCCCTGTGAAGGTGGCTGCTACTGTGTTGGCTGCTTACCAAGTGGGGGAGGGGGGAGATTTCCATCTGAAGCTGCTGGAGCGTGGCTCACATCTGACATTATGGTGGATGATGATTTAAGTCACCCAGAGACCAGGCCTGCCTTGGTGCAGCATACCGAGGGACATGGTTTCCTGAATTTACTGGACAGCTAAAATTGTGAGCCATGGTGCTCTGGTGGGAGATCTCCACATCCATCTAAAGGCGGTTTCCAAATAGCCTGACAGCAGGAGGAAGAGTAGATATCAGCTCTTCAGACCCTGTGCTAAGGCATGTGGGAAATAGAAGAATCAACAGGAGCAGTATCTGCCCCCAGTGACCTTACACACCTATACAGTCTATGCTGTCAGTTATTTTCCCAAGCACTCATCCCCGGCAGCTTTGTGTTGTGACTAATGGAAATTTTCCTAGAGTCTTGCCCTTGGCTGAGTCCATTCTCGGAGCCTACATTCCTCTTCCTCCTCCTCCCTTCCAGAAGCAGCTAATGACTGAGTGACATGGCCTGAAGGTGTGACTTAAGTGTGACCACTGCACCTCACTCTTTAATGCAAGACTGGACTTTTCTGAATACCGTATTTCTGCTTAACAATTTTCTCACCCCATCCTAATTCCCTATCTTACATCCATCCCACCCCACCTCTGAGCATGCCCTGTATAAAGCAGGTATGCCTGAATCTCTGTGACCTAAGATTAGGAGATAACATGGATGAACAAGGTAGTGTTTCTAGAGTTTAAACACAGGTAGGAGCTGAATCTGTATTAAAGACCCAGTAGTGTCTAAAGGAAGGGGGAGAAATAGTAGAGGAAATGGTATGTGTTAGTTAGCTTTGTGCTGCTGTGACCAAAATACCCAACAAGAACAACTTAGAGAAGAAAAAGTTTATTTTAGACTTATGGTTTCAGAGGTTCAGTTTTTTGTTCTGGGTCCAAGGTGAGGTAGAACATCTTGGTGGAAGGGTTTGACAGAGGAAACTGTTACCTCATGGTGGCTGGGAAGCAGAGAAAAGGGAGGATAGATCCTTCTAGGGCGTGTCCCAGTGACCTGCCTCCTCCCACCATGCCCCACCTGCCTCCAGCTACGACCCAGTTAGTCTTTTCAAATTATTATTCCATCAAATGGATGAATCCACTCATTAGATGATAGCTTTCATAATCTGATCATTTCATCTGCATTAGCACAGAAACTTTTTCACATCTAAACCGTAAGAAGATATTTGAAGAAGTTCTAATCTTTGAGCTGTATAAATATGTTTATAATATAAAATTTTAAAATAGACAAGAGAATTTTACACAAGTGTTATGAAAAGTTGGAGCAGTGTTTTATGGGAACGTGATGATGTGTTGATTAGAGCCATTATTTTAACCTTTGATTTGCTCCGCCTGGTCTACCCAGTTCTCAACATTACATCTATAACTGAATGACAGTGCTCTGCTATTCTTGCTGGTGTCCTGGCACCTGGATTCTGAAGATGAAGTTGCCATTCATTTAACAAATAGGTGTTGAGCATTTACTATGTGTTAGGCTTTGTGTTGAACACTGGCATAAAAAGGTATCCAGCTGGTTTTCCTCTTCACTCGTCCACTAGTGGGTAAATGGAGGTAAAGTTTCTAATCCTGTTAGAGAAGGGTAGATCACACCCTCTTCTCCTTACCTTTTTCTACTCTTGGTTCACAAAAAAGGAAACTTATTCAGTGTCTTTATCTACTGTTTATAATATGGAGGAGAAAAAGGCCCAAGTGTGAGGATTTCTATATAGACTTGACAATTTTATTACGACTTAAAGAGTCATAATGTTGTATCAAAGTCATTCTGCCTCTGTTACTTAACTCCAGAACTACATGCTCTTTGCCCTCCTAGGACTGGAAAGCCTCAGAAAAGCTATGGGAAATATTTCAAAACAAGTTGCACAGTGTTTGATGGATAATCAATCCAGAGCCCTGAGATGTATAAACTACTCAATTCAATAGAATTTTTTTTCAAAAGCAGCTACAAGATAAAAAAATACAATAGAAGTCCCACAGAGCTGAATATCTATCCCATGATGTAAAAGAGGAAATTAATAAGGACTTCCCAAGTATTAATATTCTCCACTCCCAAGGATAAGAAGGGGCAGTTCTAGTGAGCCCAGGATGGCAGCTATAAATATATGAGCTCTAATATTAATTTTAAGAAAAAGTTAAGCCATATGTCAAGTATGTGGGACTTGCAGAACATATTTTAGATGATCTTTGTTTTGCCCTCTTCTATCCCTAAACCTTCTTTTGGGAAGTATACACTCGTACACACACACACACACACAATCAGTGGCAGTAATTTTTTCCCAGGTCCATGGGTGTGATCCATTAACCAGCAAGTCTGGGAGATGGGGTGGGGGGCAGGGAGGAGTAGTCGAGGGGAGCCAGAATATGCCTCACCTCAAACATGCTAAATTGGCATAAGGGTTATTTGGAGCTGAAGATAATTGAGAATCAACAGATGCAGGAGGAGTTCGCTTCCCTTGAAGTACCTGCGTTAAAACAGAGCATACCTTTCCCCATGAAAAAAGTTCCCCCTTGTACCAACAGGAAAATAAGAGACTTATCATCAAGGATGTCAATACCAAAATGAGTTTGCATAAACACTTGACCAAATTAGCTCTCACGTTCCATTAATTCTTCCCCTTTATATTTCTAACCACCTCCCCACAATTTATTGTCCTTTGAACCTATGTACCCTCTCCTGTGTTAAAAGGACAAGTAAGTCCCAAAGTTTGCTTCATTGAATTTCACTTCTTTTCTATGGTCCCCCATGTATTTAAATATTGATTAAAAACTGTGACTTTTCTCCTTTTAACCTGTTTTATTTATTTATTTATTTATTTTTGATACCTGGGATTGAACTCGAGGGCACTGGAATACTGAGCCACATCCCAGCCCTATTTTGTATTTTATTTAGAGACAGGATCTCACTAGTTGCTTAGTACCTCACTTTTGCTAAGGTTGGCCTTGAACTCACAATCTTCCTGCCTCAGCCTCCCAAGCCACTGGCATTGCAAGCATGTGCCACCATGCCCAGCTTAATCTTTTTTTTTTTTTTTGTTAGCTTAATTTGCAGGTCCCTAGGCACTGAATGTGAGAGTAGAGGAAAGCTGTTGTCTCCTTAGCAGTTGAGATGAGCAAGAAAACATTTAGGAGACTGATATTGGTTTCTTCTTTCTTGTGATTTTTGACAAGTGTCTAAGCCAGACTTTGACTTGGGCTTAGCGACCAATCCCAGCTGACTGCCCTTGGAGCTTGTGGTGGCTTTCTGGGAGGGCATACCACAATGAGATAGAAAAGTTTTTGATGTTTCTTATGAAGCGTCTTCTCCATTGTTCCCAAGACTTCTCACCCCTCCCAAATGTGCTCATAGCCAGAACTTAAAGAATGTTGCAGGCACACAGAAGAGCTACCGGCACGTGCAGGTCTACCTAGCAGTACTCACAATAACCAAGATGTGGAATTAGGTGAGGCCTGTTAACAGATGAGTGGGTAAAGAAAATGTGGTGTATATAAACAATGAGATGTTATTCAGTCATAGAGGAGGATGAAGTCACATTATGTTTTAGAAAAATGGATGGATGGAACTGAAGGTTATTATGTTAAGGGACATTAGTTAGACACGCAAAGTATCATGTTTTATCTCATATGCAGAAACTAAACAACAAAGAAAAACCAAACCAAGCAACCAAAAAAAAAAAAAAACCTAGAAATAGAGGCTGGAGCAGGTAGAGATGAGGTAGGAGAGACTAGGAAGGGAGTATGGATGCAATCAAGGCCAGATATGTGCATGTATGGAAATGTCACACTGAAACCCATTAATTTGTACAAGTAATATTGTGGAGTAATTATAAAGAAAAAGGATACTATAGGTTGGCTCTCTCCTTCTTCCCTATAGCTCATGCCTAGTCCCCAAGAGAACTTTAAGCAATTTGCCCCCTACCCTTCATGGGTGAGTGGCTAGATCCCAGTGCAGAGGGTCCCTGTCTGCCTTGTTGCCTCTTGTTAATACCACAAAACTCTAGCCCAGGGTGCCTTTGTGGAACCTCTGGCTGCTTACTATGGTGACCATGTGCTGGGGACAGAGGCAGACCAAACTTCCGAGGACATTCATATCCAGTGTATTGATACTTAGATTGGCACCTGGAGATGTAGACTAGAGGTATGAGATCTGGGCAGAGTCCTGTCCAAGGTCTAAGTTGGCAGTGGGCCCATGGAGGGTTACAGTGCCCTCTGGGTGGTCATTTCCCCTCTCCTTGAATGTAAAATTTTGATAGAGACTGTTGTATGGGGAAGGCTCTGAAACTGATCCTATTCACAGAAACATCAAAAACAAATTTGCATTCCAAGATAGTTAAGGGGGATAGCTCAAATTACTGCCACTTTTGAGGATCTGCATTATGTAGAAGTGACAATTGCCATATCCTCAACCAAACTCCCAGTCTGACTGCAGAAGGAACCTGAGGGCCCTGGAGGATAAAGGTGATCTCACAAACTCATCTGTGCAGACGCTCCCATTGTAGCTGCTGTTTCAGATGCGATATCTTTTCCAGAATCGATTAACATGATCTCAAGAATGTGGCAGGTGACAACTGATTTGGCAAAAAACAACAACAACAACAACAAAAAAAACCCTTCTATTCCAGTCAGAAAAGAGGATCAGAAACAGTAATTTTTTTGTGATGTTTGGTAACATACATTTACAATTTTTGCCTGAGAGCTTTGTCTATTCTCCTGCCCCTGGAAGAGATCTGGAACATCTGGTCACTAGCAGAATATCACTTTGATTTACTATGTTGATTCTGAAAGTCGGGCCTCATGAACAAGAAGCAACCAGCATATTGGAGACTCTGGTAAAACACATGATCTCCAGCGGCTGGATAATAGACTCTGTAAAGATTCAGGGCCAGGCTCATCAGTAAAAACCTGGAGGGGCCCCATGACAGGGCGATTCAGGTCACCCTCTCTAGAATAAAACACAAATTAATGCATCTTACACTTCAAATTATGTTTCTTGCATTTCCTGTCAATACCAGAAATATATCTTGTAGGGGTTCAGAAAGCAGCTTACCTCATACCTCAGAATATTGCTCCATTATGTATCCCAAATCATGCAAAGGGCTGCCAGGTTTGCATGGAGTCAAGAGCAGAAAAGGGCTTTGAAGCGTGTCTAGGCTGTGGGGCCATCAGCCTGTTATTGGAGCTGTACAAACTGGAATACACTGTAGTGGTAAAGATGCCACCAACAGAAAAAGATGCCCTGTGATGCTCATGTCACGCCTCAGTGGGGGAAGCTCAGCACTGGTTCCTTGAAGTTCTGGATCAATCAAGAATGACATGACCTTATATACCTTTAGATAAAAAGCAAACACACAAAAGCCTCCCTCCATGTTCCAGGACCTGGGAGGAGATGGGTTCTGAGGGTTACCAGCATGCCATGGGCTGGAACTGCTCCTCCTGACCTTTCATCTTGTTAGTTCATCAATTTGGCTGGGTTCAACCTTATTAACCCAAGTTTATGGCAGACCCAGAAGCAAATCACAAGTGGGAATTGGTGTCTCTGGGGTGAAGCAGAAGTAGGAATGGAAAGTATAAGCCAGATGCATAAGTTAGTAGGTCCAGAGATTTCTGTCATCCTCTAGTGTTGCTCTTGTCTCCCCTCCCCCAGCTCTTATCTGGTGGAATGAACTGCCCTTTAGGACCAGCTGACAGAGGAGACAAAAGCCAAACTTAAGGCCTGGTGGACCTGGTATGTGGGGGCAAGCTGACAACGCTGACCGCAGCCATGCAGTCTCCAAGCTGGCCTCCAAAGACGACAGCAAGGGATCTTCTCAGGGGGCAGAGCTCCGAATGGTGCATCTGATTGGCCGTTTTGCATCTGAGGAGTAGTGGCCAGAGCCTAAACTGTACATAGACTTAAAGGCAATCGTAAATGGCTTGACCCTGGAGAGTGGGGGCTGTATATTCTCTTGCTCTCTTCTTTGTCCCTCTCTCCTTTCTTTCCCGTTCTTTTTTCTTCTCTTCAGTACTTGGGTGTATAAGTACTCGCTGTTCATTAATCACCAGTCCTGCCTGCTGTCTCCTGGGCAGGATGGAAGCTTAAAGTGAATCAGAAATCATCATTCTTTTTTTTCATCCCCTTCCACCTCCTGACTTGTATTTTCAAAATGCTTCCGACATGCCTGGCGCCATACTGGGCACCATACAAAGTGTTTTATGTGCGTAAAGTCTGTTTTAACCCTCAGAGAATGTACCTCACACAGGTGTTTTGGGATGGACCTCACACAGCATCCAACCGTGGTAGTAAGTGTCGTGCTGCTATTTGAACCAAGGCAGATACATTGTTTTGACAAAAGAATTGATGCCGGTGTTCCATGAGGTTTAGCCCTTGAAATGACATCAATCATTAGCAACATTAATATGTCTTAAAGTTTTATTTTCTTGAGTTCTTTGCATTTATTTTAAATGTGTGGTAGGTTGCCTTAAACAGCTTTTGAATACCTGTTGTGCTGAGGGGTTGTCATTTAATAGTAAACTTCAGTGGCTATTTGTTCTATCTGCCCTCTAAGATAGATTTTCTTTGAGCACTGCAACATGAGCTTTCCAGTTCTTTTCAAAAAAAGTCTTTGTTTGTTTTGAAGCATGCTTTCAACATGTTTGTGGGAATGCAGCAGCCACATAGCCCTGTGATTGACAAATGGAAAGGTCAAATTGATTGCCCAAGGTAATTTTGCAGGCTAGCGGTGATGTGGGCACATGATCTGTAAATCTGGCTCTGTGCCCTTAGCTCTAGCCACTGGATAAAAGAATCACCCTAAGGTCAGGGAGCACCTGTAAGCAGCTTTAGTCTGGCACATGCACGGTGTGCTGTTGGTATTTGCAGATTTACCATGTTCTCCGTGATGTTGGTAATTGCCTCTTTGTGGTGGTAACTTGGCATTTTTTGCTGGGGTTTCTTTTCTTCCTTTGTATTCTAATGCATTTTAATGTTGATATCATTACTGGTAATAATAAAATATTGGGCAATTTTTAAAGAATAGCACTGTTAAGTAATAAGGAGTTTTATTCATATATTACTAACGAATGTGCCTTAGTCAACCCCATGGTGTCCTCCTTGTGACAAAAATCACTTGTGTATTGATCATCTAAACTGCCAGCTAGTAAGACTTTGCTTAAAAACCAAATGATTTTGCGTAATTAGCTGAGGACCACAAAAATTATCTAATTAGCACATTTTAAGAGATGACTTTATAAGATGGCAAATGTAAGTCATCTCAGCAATTAGACAATGAATTAATAAGTTCCTTTTGTGTAGTATAAAAGTCCTCTCATACAAAAACAGAGCCAGAACCTTAGAAAATCATAAAACTTCTATGAAGATGTAGGCCATATAGGCTTGGTTATTTGCTTTATTCCTCATTTAGTTTTTCCTTTGTTTTTTTTAAGTTGGACACATACCTTTATTTATTTATTTTTTTATGTGGTGCTGAAGATGCTAGGCAAGTGCTCTACCACTGAGCCACAACCACAGTCCTAAATTTTCCTTTATTTATAGGACAAGGATGTGGTTGAGGTGGGTGAGGTATTTATCTTGGGAACAAAAGGTTAGAGGTTGCCCCAAACCTCAGAAGTTATGATAGAGTCACAAAGCCATATTTAAAAAGAACCAACATTAGGACTAAACCCCCTAGTGAATAAAATATCAATATGTAAAGGCAAGATTCAACTCTGGCTTGGATGGCTTATCTCACCCTGTCCTGGTCCTATTTCCTTATCTGAGTACTTATCCATGTTCCCGTAAGTGCCAGGAGGAAGAAACTATCAGCACCCTTTCCCCATGGTATCTAAGGGATCTGGCCTTCCAGGCATGCTCAATATATTCTTTTTCCCCCCACAAATGAATGAAAAACTATTGTTCAGTGGAAAGAAAACTGGACAGAAAATCTTACCAGCTATTCACTGTGTAGCCTAACGAAGTCATTCCTCCATCAACCTTATCTTTGAAAAGAGGATATTGAACACTATGAATCTTGTGGTCTTTCCAGCCTGCTGTTATAAGATTCATCACAGGCATGAGGACACACTCTCATCATGGAGATTCATCCATCCAACCACCCAATAGAGTTTATCAAGTGCTATCCAGGCACCCAGCGACGGGCCAGATGCTGGAGGCAGATAGGGAGCGAGGATCTCTGACCTCCAGTAGCAGACAGTGCTGCAGGAAGACAGACATGTGGGCAGGCATGGGGGGACATAATTAGAATTGCTCTAATAGATTGCAGATGAAACATTAGGATGGAACCTAATATTTTGAAGGGTAACCCACATTTTCACAGAAGATTTGAGTGCAGAGAGAAGGACAGGGAGGAGTTTGTCAGCCAGAGAAGGAAGTGTAGGGCATTCTAGGTTAAGGCAGAGGCTGTGTGTGGTGCCATGTGTTTTTTCTTCCTCTCTGCCAGAGACTGGACGCTGGGAATAGGATGGAGACTTTTAAAGTCAATCTCAAGAGTAAGGTGGAGACAGCTAATCTGTTTTGATTCTCCACAGTTTTTTGATTTGTGCATAATGGTGGGCTTTGTTGTTACATATTAGTATAGGCACACAATATAACAAGATAATTTGGCCAATATCATTCCCCAGCACTTTTCTCCTCCCTTCCCCCTTCCCCTTCCTGATTCCTTTCCTCTATTCTGATTTTGCTTTTCATGAGACACTCCTCGCAACCTTTATTTTATTTTTGCTTCCACGTATGAGAGAAAACATGAACTTTAACCTTCTGAGTTTGACTTATTTCACTTAACATAAGGGTCTCTAGTTATATCCATTTTTCTGCAAATGCCATAATTTCATTCTTCTTTAAGGCTGAGTAGTATTTCATTGTATATATGTAGCATGTTTTCTTTATTCATTCATCATTGATGGGCATGTAGGTTGGTTTCATAGTTCAGCTATTGTGAATTGTGCTGCTATAAACGTGGGTGAGCATGTATCATGATAGTAGGATGTCTTTAACTTTTTAGGATACGTACTGAGGAGTGGTATAGCTGCATCATACAGTGGTTCCATGCTTCCTATTTTGAGGAATCTCCATTCTGATTTCCACAATGGTTGCACCAATTTACAATCCCACCAACAGTGTAAAAATGTTCCTTCCCTCCATGTTTTCTCCAGCAGTTATTGTTATTTGTATGCTTGATGACTGCTATTCTGACTGATATGAGATGAAATCTCAGTGTAGTTTGGATTTGCATTCCCCTAATCACTAATGATGTGGAAGATTTTTCATACATTGACAGCCATTTGTCTTTCTTCTTTAGGTAAGTGTTAATTCATTGGCCCATTTATCAATTTTTTTTTGATGTTGAGGTTTTTTTTTTTAAAATTCTTTATTCTGCATATTTCTCGAGACAGTGATTCTTTTAGTACAGTAAGTAAGGTGTTACCCTAGCAGTTGTAGTGCAAAGTTCTGATGATCTTTAAAATAATCCATCTTGGGGTCAGGTCCTCTTCAGGGTCTCTGTGTTCTTCCCTTGTCTGCCCTTAGCATCTACAACCTCTCCCTACCCTACCTGAGGGAATGATGGTCCTCTCTTGGCTGGTGGTAGGACATATCAAGATGTAGAACCTGGCCAAGATAGAGGGGTGTGTGTGTGTGTGTGTGTGTGTGTGTGTTTTCAGACATGGCAAACTGCCATGGAACAGTGTGGTTGGAGAATGAATATGCTGGAATAAATGAATTTACCCATAATGGAAAAGAGAATCACCATCCCTGGGAGAAGTCGGTTATAAGCAATAGAGTGGCTTAAAGCACTAGAAAATGTAGGGCTAGGCTAATCACATAAATGCTTGGGTCAGAGGCGAGGAATAATAAACATATTTCTTTATATTGGAAAAGTGCCCTTGGGGATGGTTAAGTTTTATGATATATATCATTTTATTTACTATCTTAATAGCAGACAACCTTTCCAGAAGCACCCAGGGGTAAGATGCCAAAGCAGAAAAACAAATGAGGGAAAGGGGGCTCCTGTGCTGTCAGATTGGATTACTGAGGACAACCGGGTGCATCATCCACCCCACCAGATAGTGGCTGATCAGCTTAGCAGGCAGCGTGCCTTGGTTGAGAATGCTGGGCACTAGAACAAAGAGAAATCCATTTTCGGCTCCTAGGTGGAAGGTTTCATTTCAGAATCCCTCTCCGGGGAGCTCCTCTCCATGGACAGCTGAGGCAGAGGTGAACAATTAGGTCTTGGTGCATTTAGAGTCTTCACTGACTGGCAGTCATTTGGGAACACTCTTGTTGTTTTCTGAGGTCGATGGGTGCTGGTGTCTTTGACCTGAGGCTTGATGGACAAAGAGGAAGACAACAGAAGCTCATGTTCATCCTGTCTTCTTCCTCTTGGTCTCACAAAGGAAAGAACCTTTGCTAAAGGTCAGGTGATGTCTGGATTGCCTGGTTTCCTTCTCCTTCCCACTGGGTCTCATTTTCTAGCTGGGCAACTCGGGCCCCATTCATTGTTGAGATTATCTCTTGAATTTCAGGTATTGTTTCTTTCTTTTTGTCCTTTTTCAGCAATGACAATGGTGATGGCTTTGTGCTGGGTAAATAATCCCTGACAGAGAATAGCATTTGTACCCACCAGAAAATTTTAATGGCTCAAATATAAAGCAATATCAAATATCCTATACTTCTTTCTCTTATCATGATCTGAAAATTGAAATATATGCCAAATCTAGGCATGTATCTTTCTTTTTATAGGCCAGTGGTCATTAATTGCTGCTTGAAACACTATGCTGAGAGGGGTAGTGAGATTGCTTCCAAATTCAGTGAGGTGTTCTCTGCTCAATTAGACACGTTTAACGAGTGGATGAAAGGGCCAGGAATTTGTGTTATCTCATTTTGACTTTTTAAACTGTTTTGCATGCTTTGAAGCTTGTCTCCCTGGTTTCATGTGCTGCTGTCCAAACAGCTGGACACACTCTTCAGTTGCAGAAATGTCTTTCTATGCTGGGATTTATATCTCTATCACTTATGAATGTTTTCATGCATAGGACTGATGGTAGCAAATAGAGAATTACTGATCTCAAGGTGGAGTAGTGTGTGTGTGTGTGTGTGTGTGTGTGTGTGTGTTGGAGATTGAGCCCAGGGCCTCATGCATGCTAGGCGAGCACTCTACCACTGAGCTATACCCTTAGTCCCCAGAGTACCATTTTACTTATCACTTTGGAAAACATTTTAAAAATGGTAGTAGCCAGTGTTAGTGATAATGGAGGATTAAACGGACACTCTAATATACTTCTTGTGGGAATGTAGCCTGGTCAATCCTTTTTGGAGAACACTTGAAAATCTACATAAAGGTCTTTAAAATGCAAACATACTCTTTGACCTAGGAATAATAATTATTAGGTTTTTTTTTGGCATTTAACCTCAGGACCCATTTAAGAAGGTAGGAAGGACAGTTTTAGATGACTTGTATCAAGGCTCCCCCAATCCCAGGCAGAATAGTACAGAAGGAGATACTGTGTACTGAGAGAAAGAGACGTCTTTACCCTGGGTCCCAATACTGAGCCAGCTACTATAAAACCCAGCACCAGGCAGTCCCCCCGCAGAATTCAGGATAGTACCTATAGAATGAATTTTGAAACCTGTTTTAGTGCCAGGTGGGACTACACAGCCCCATTGCAATTCAGAATTGCAATTACTCTCAATCTCAATCTCTGGCCTCGTCCTTCTGCTGGGCTGACTTCAGTAGCAGTTCATGGATACTCCTCAGCAGCAGGCAGGCCAGAGCAGTTCTGAGCTTTGGGTACCCTCAAAGACATGCCAGCCTCAGTGGCCCTGAGCTTCTTGCCTGCCCCAGTGTTGCATTGGCCCCAGGCTGTGGGACCATGCCAGAGAGCCTGCCCAGAACCTCTGGAGGGGCTGTCTATGGGAGGGCCTTTCCAGACAAAACCAATCTGTGAAGAGTTAAATACCCTCTCCTTTAAGTGTGCAGACATCCCATGCACAGCCACAAGGACCAGGAAAAAGTAAGGAAACCTGACACCAGCAAAAGGGCAAAATAAGGTGCCAGCTACTCACACTAAAGAAACAGAACTATGAGAACCACCTGCCAGTTCAGAATAACTCAGTGAAATTCAAGAAAACAGAGACACGAGATCCAGATGTTTGACCTTGGTCCCTGACTAGGACACAGGACTTGGGTGCCTCTTCTGGGGAAATACTCATCTAGTTACTCATTTTTTTTTTTTTTTACCTTCTCTGTTTAACCTTCCTTGTCGACAATTGAGGGTGATGCCACACCGAGTACAGAAGAAGCCTTGTCCACCGGGTCATTTTATGTGGCCACTACAAAGTGCCCGTGAGCCTTTGGTGCAGTTTCTGCCTCCCCCAAGGCTCCAACCCTGAGCTCTGTGTTTATTCTTCTTGGATTGCACAGTTAAAGCCGTCCACAGCAACATCAAATATACAGTGAGAAAGTAGAGTAAAAGTGTAGAAAAGCACAGAAATCTTTATTCTGACAACTCATGCTACCAGTACTTTCTTTTTGCCCCTGTGACCAAGGGAAGTTATCTGCTTAAGACAACCCATTATAAGATGCTTTTCCCAATCCTCATGATAACCACAAATCAAAAACCTATTATATTTACAAAAATTAAAAAAGTAAGTAGTTAAAATATCCCACTAGAGAAGATCACTTAACCACAAAGGAAGACAGCAAGAGAGAAAGATAGGAACAAAAGATCTGGACCCCGTAATGGGAAATAACTAAGAAAAGGGCAATAGTAAGTCCTTATCTATCAATAATCACCTTAAATGTAAATGGATTTGATGTTCTAAATCAAAAGACATGAAATAGTTGAATAGATTAAAAAATATATCTAACCATATGTTTCTAAAACAGACTCACTTTAACTGTAAAGACACAGATTGAAAATGAAGAAATGGAAAATAATACTTTATAAATCAAAACTAGAAATGAGCAGGCATAGCTTTGCTTATATCAGATAAAATAGATGCTAAGTCAAATGTTGTAAAAAGAGACACAATGTCTTTAAATAATGATAAAAGAATGAGTGTTATAAATGGATATTTATTCATATAATTAATGACAAAATAAATGGTTCTGTATCTATAGAATGTGGCACCTATAACAATAATCATTAACAAATGCCTATCACTACATGCGACATTAGCAAATCTCACAAATACAATCATGAGCAAAAGAAAACAACCCAAAGACTAATCATCTACTGTTATGTAAGTTTGAATCAAACAAAGCTAATCTATAATTTTGGAATTCGAGATAGTCATTCCTCAAAGTAGAATTAAGGCATAGTAATAGGGAGCGAGAAGTGGACTTCTGGGGTGTAGGTAATGTTCTGTATCTTGATCTGGATGGTGGTAGCATGAGTTGTCAGCATATTTGAGATTTGTGTGCTTTTCTACATGTTTATCATGTTTATTATTGAATAAAAAACTTAAAGAATTACACAAATATTTAAATAGCTGATTAGACACAGTCAAATCGAGAAATAGTGTTATGTTCTCTAAGCTCTCTAAAAGAATGCATTTTTCTGTTAGGCGCAGTGTTTTATATTGTTTAGATCCTGTTCATTGATGGTGTTATTTAATTCCTTTTCTGGTGATTTTCTGTGTAATTGCTGTATAAACTGTCGAATGAGGAGTTTAAGTTCTTTAGCCATAATTGAAGATGATTTTCTTTTAATGCATCAATTTTTGTTGCGTATATATATATATATATATATATATATATATATAATTTATTGTTGTTGTTTGTTTGTTTGTCTGGTGTATGCTCCTATGTCTTCTTTGGTAAATTGACCTCTTATTATCATATAATATCTCTTTTTGTCTCTAGAAATTGTATTTGCTTTGAAGTTAATCTGATATGAATATAGCTGCTCCGTGTGTGTGTGTGTGTGTGTGTGTGTGTGTGTGTGTGAGGGGGGGGGCGGGCAGGCAGATATTACCACAGAGTCACTTCTTCAGCCTTTTTAAAATTTTATTTTGAAACAGTGTTTTGCTAAGTTGTTGAGCCTGGCCTTGGACTTATAATCCTCTTCCCACAGCCTCTCAAATTGCTGGTATTTCAGGCGTGCTTAACTACACTTGGCTCCTGCTTCCTTTTAATTAATGTTTGCATGATAAATCTTTCCCCTTTCTTTTACTTTCAATTCTGTTATATTATTACTTGTAGTGAGTTTCCTGTAGACAGAACATAATTGGGTTATGTTTTTAAATATTCTCTGCCAACAACTGTCTTTCAATTGGTATATTTAGATTATTTAAGTGTAATCACTGATACGTCAGGACTTCAGTCTATTATTTTGTTTTCGTTTTTTTTTTTTTTTTTACCCCCTGGTGCTGGGGATTGAACCCAGGGCCTTGTGCATTCGAGGCAAGCACTCTACCAGCTGAGCTATATCCCCAGCCCTGTTCTGTGTTTAGATTTCTATCTTATTTTTTCTGTCTTCCTGTGGTTACTTGAATATTTTATAATTCCATTTTGATTCTTCATAGTGTTTTGGAGTGTGTGTCATTGTATAACTATTTTATTGGTTGCTCTAGGTATTATACATATATTCATTATATCACAGTCTACTGGTATCATTATTTTATCAGTTTCAGTAAATTGAAAAATCTTGTGTCTGTCATTCTTGTTAATAATTCTTTGATAATTTTTCTACGTATATTTAGAACCAGATCTGACCTAGTCCAAGGTTTGCTTCAACTGCCCAACATAATTTCGAGTACTTAAGATCATAATGGAATTCCATTTATCTATATTTTTGTTTGCTAGGTTCTTTCTTCCTTCCTGATGTTTCTAAATTCTTTTCTGTTTCCTTTCTGTTTATATTTCTACTTAAATTTCTTTAGATTTTTTTAAAGGGTCTGGGCAATAATTTTTTGTTTCCCTTTTTCTGAGGATGCCATGATTTTCTTTCATTGCTGAAGGATATTTTTTTTAATGGGATATAGGATTTTGGTTGATTTTATGTTTTCTCTTAGTACTTTAAATATATGCTACTTCTTCTGGACTCTATGGTTTCTGATTAGATATCTTCTGTTCCTTGATGTATTTTTTTCTCTTTTGTGGGAAGTGTCATTTCTCTTCTACTGCTGTACAAGATTCTTTTTTTTTAAATTTGTCATGTGTTTGCAGAAGTTTGTCTATGATGTTTGGTGTTAATTTATTTATGCTTATTGTAAATGTTAAGGATTTACTCAGATTCTTAAATCATAGGTTCATGCCTTTTGCTGTATTTGGGCAGTTTTTAGTCATTAGTTCTTAGCATACTTTTTAGCCCTGCATTCTTTTTTCTCTCTTTCTAGGATATGAATGTTAATATTTTTTTTTTTTTGTTATGGTCCCATAGGTCCCCGACACTTTGTTTATTTTTTAGTCTGTTGACTCTGGCTCAGATTGCATAATTCCTTCCTTCCTTTCTTCCTTCCTTCCTTCCAAACCTGGGCAATTTAATGTAAGAGGACAAAATTTTATTTATATAGCTTTAGATTCTAAATTGCAACTAACTTTTATGACACTACCATTGTCATGTTTTGATTTAATAACAAAGACTATCAATAATTAACTGAAAATGCTATTAAAATACCATTACCACTTACTACTACTTCAAATTTTCTTCATATGTTTTAACCAAAATAACATATTATTGATTGAGTGCATAAGTAAATATCAGAATCCAGTTGTCATTTAAAAAAATCTTTAAAAAAATATATATTTATTATATATGACAACAGGATGCATTATAATTCATATTACACATATAGACCACAGATTTCCTTATTTATTTATTTATTTTTATTGATTTTTAAAAATAAATGATAGTGGAATGCATTACAATTCTTATTACACGTATACAGCACATTTTTTTCATATCTCTGGTTGTATGTAAAGCTGTACACAAAGTAGAGTCACATTCTTCATGTCTTCATACATGTACTTAGGGTAATGATGACCACTGCATTCCACTGTCTTTCCTACCCCTATGCCCCCCCTCCCTTCCCCTTCCTCCCCCTTTCCCTTTTGCTCTATCTAGAATATATTTAATACTCCCAGCCCCTCCCCCCCTGCCCGATGCTGAAACAAATTATGAATCAGCATCCTTAAATCGGAGAAATAATTTGGCATTTGGGTTTTTTTTGGGGGGGATTGGCTAATTTCACTTAGCATTATATTCTCTAGCTCTATTCACTTACCTGCAAATGCCATGATTTTATTCTCTCTTAAGGCTGAATAATATTCCATTGTGTATATACACCACATTTCCTTTATCCATTCATCCACTGAAGGGCATCTAAGTTGGTCCCACAGTTTATCTATTGTGAATTGAGCTGCTATAAACATGGATGTGGCTGTGTCCCTGTAGTATGCTGTTTTTAAGTCCTTTGGGTATAGACCGAGGAGAGGGATAGCTGGGTCAAATGGTGGTTTCATTCCTAGTTTTCTGAGGACTCTCCATACTGCTTTCCATAGTCTGCTTGTCTTTTTGTCATTCATTTGGAGGCCTTCTTGGTTCTTGATGTGATGAGTGCTTCTTTTTAAATTTGAACCTGGAAATTGTGGGTACTATGGTAGGAGACTCTCAATCTCATTGAAACCTTCTGTCTAACTGACTCTTTCCTGACATGGCTGTCATGTCAGCGGAATGGGGAGCTCTACTTTGTTACTGTCTGGTGGGGTGGAAATTCCTCACAGGGCTCTGTTGACATCTGAAGGTGTGGTCCCTCATTTCTAGGCAGGGCTGGGTTTCTGGCTGTGCAGTAGATCTCTGTGGAGGCCTTTTTGTCTGGGTAGTGGTAGGAGTGCTTCATTTCTACTCCCCATGTGGCCTGCACTGAAATTGGAGCCATGGCCTCACTCTTGACTTCCCATGAGGCTTCCTTTGACACCACCCTAGAAGTAGACAGGGAGGATCTTTTTCCTGCTGGGTGGGAATGGGAGACCTGGCTCCCCACGTGGAGCCCATGGACACCTTGGGGCTTGGAGTCCCAGCTTCCCACTACTATCCCAGTGAGTGTGTGGGCTGGGCAGCAAGGGTGGACGAGCTCTAAGCTGATAGTTTATGGTGGTGGGAGCAGCACTGGAGTTTTTCCATTCTTTGGCTGGAGCAGAGCAGTTTTTATCAGAAAGTTTTCTGTCTTGCTGGGCGGCCTCTTTTCTGGTCCTTGGCTAGAAAGAGCAGACTTTTATTCAAGCATGTTTTTTTTTTTTTTTCATTTGTACCTGTTGGTGTTTTTCAAATTCTGGCTTTTATAGCCCCAAGTCTCTATATGAGACAACAAAGTAGCAAGAACCAAAATCAGAATCCCAGGGAAATCACCGCTGTTTTGTACCTGGGGCCCTAAGGTTATCAGCAGGTGTGTGTGTGTGTGTGTGTGTGTGTGTGTGTGTGTGTGTTTTCTGTCTACATTTTATGTAGCATCTTTACAAATTTTAATATGGAAGGAAAATAAGGGGGAAAACCCCACATGACATAAGACCTTGATTTCGTGAAAAAATTTATGCAAATGAACATTTACACAGAGGATTGTGAACACACAAGTCAACACAGGCAAAGGACATATACCAAAACTTAATTCCTTATCTTTGGGTAGTACCTTCGCTTCTGATTTCTTCAAATTAGTTAATTTTTGTATTGATAACTGTAAGAAATAAAGTAAAAATAGTTTTCCTTTTGTTTAAAAATAGTTTATCCATAGATTGTAAGAGGGTCGTTTTACATGTCCTAGACATTGAAGTGTTAAAGATATTAAAGTAGAACTCTAGAAAAAATACCAAGGTTGATTTTCTATATGAAATGAAAAGAAACCAAAGGTACAGGCATATTCAGACCTGTCCTTTACCATTTCACTGCCATGATTTATTTTTTAAGCTACCTCTAAATGTAAAACAGAATGATGGTGTATACCTCCACTTTCCTAAGTTATCAGATTGCAGTGAAGCAGTTCCTCCCACCATCTTTACGCTCTGTAAACAAGCACTTCACCTTTTTGACCCAGAAGCCTATTAGTGTGACAAATCTGTCTTCACCTGCTCTGTCAATTAGACTTACAAGTGAAGGGCAGCCTCTTGGCTTCCATGCTCGGCTCTGAGCTTCCATGCTCATGCTGAGCATGATGGTCACCCTGTCACCCTGTTACCCTTCACTTTCCCCTCCTGGAAGCTAAAAGGGATGATAGTCTGTATCTGGAAGGTAATGAAATGGTCAAGGATTAACTTTTGTATATTAAGAGGACCTCAAGGGGAATGTCAAAATCCTACATTTCTGCCACCCCTCCTCCATCTGAAATTTCTGTTACTAAATCCGAAAATTCATGCAGCTCAAACAGTACAATGCACATTCAAACTTTTTTTTTTTCAAAAAAGATGCTTTTTCTTTTACTGTGGAAATCTGAATGTGAAGATTTATGAAATCCTTCCTTAGAATGCTGGTCCCTTATGGCTAACAGACTAGGATAAACAGTTTGTCTGCCTTCTTGGATGATAAATCAGAAGTATCCAGTATCGGTTATTGAAGACACCCTTGCTTCAAGTATTACAAGGCAGTTGGAGAGATCATCCGGCTCCCCTGCCTTCCTCCTCATGGAAATTACTTTCCGTGCAAAAGAACAAAAACAAAAACAAAAAATAAAGTACGTTTCTAACTGCCAGGCCTGAGTTGGGAAGATCTTTTATTTGTCGGCATTGGTAATTTAATTTCCCAGATACGCATGGTTCTCCCTTAGCATTTAGGCATTGGATAAAGGCCCATTTTTCTGGCTGAGTTAACATGTCCCAGGGATCAGCTTCTCCCTCTGAGCAACATCAGAGGATTCCCCTAGACTGCTCTGTTTTCCAGTGCTAACCTGCTAGATGGAAGATCTTCATTACATGTTGCTCATGTGCAGATCTGGCGTATGCTCCCCTGTTTCCTAGTGAGAAAAGACAGATTCCAAACTTCATTCATTGCTTTACATGGGAATCTGAGCTGCCACATGTAAAGCAAAAGAGCCTGCAGAAATTGGAGAGAAAGTTTCTGTGTTCTTATCTTAAGTCAGTTGGAAGATGACCAACCTATACACACCTTACAATAATGGAGAACCAGCCTTTCAAACCTCTGGCTCTGTTTCCCATGCCACAACCTAAAAGATGGCCCATACAACTCATGATCCAACATCCAGTAAGCTTGGTGTGATGGGCACAGGTGCTATTTTGGACATGTTATGATACATTAGAAATGACACGAGAATGCGTGAATCCTGTTCTGTCAATCAACTTTCATACACCAGAGGCAAAGAAAAGAGTAATTAAAAGTACCATCACTTGAGCTAGTGAATTGTACACCCCAGGAGTCTCCTCTACAACAGGGTTAGTGCAATCGGCTTGGGCTGGAATTCTACCTGAATCTAGGCCTCTCTCCCTTCTGATTTTCAATCTTATTCTCAGGTACTGGAGATAGGAATGCCCACATGCTTGGGTAAGAAAGGATAGAGGATGAGCAAGATAGGTGAGAAGCAAGATAGGTGACATATTCTCCAACATGCACTGGGTATCAGCATCAGCATCACCTAAACATTTGTTAGAAATGGGACCCTGCCTTAGAGGGACTGGGTCAGAATATGCATTTTAAACAAGATCCCCAGGTGGTTTGTTCCTGTTTGAGAAGCACCATCCTAGCAGCCCTGGGTATTCAGCTAGCCCACTCACCTGTGACTATGTCTTCACTGTGACCTTACTGACCCTGCCCTCCACGAAGCAGGGACCAATCTATCAAAAATTTGAGTAACCAAATTTGTACTCTCAGCTATTGAAGAAGGAGAAGAGAGAGGAGAACAAAAACAGCTAAGCTCCCATTCACTGCGTGGGGACAATTGTGGTTCTAATAAAATTAAATGGCTACTTTCCTGAAGTTGAATTAATTGAACTTTACTGAGGGTTTTCTCAGCATGCTAATGTGCTTGTGACTATTAAGACAAGAACATAATACGTGACATTGCCCAAACTCTACAAATCATAGAATCCCATTTTGAGGGATCCCTATTAACAATGAATGTTTCATGGAATTCATTATGGGAAGTGTTGATTTCAGGGAAATCATGGTTCTGGTTGGAACAGGTGAAATCAAGTTCCCCATCTCCATCTCCATATGAAGTTGAGTTTTGTTTAATTGCTTGAACTTTGGATTTGCAGATTTTTCAAAAGTTAAGACACCTGTAGTGAAGTTATATCTAACATGATAATTAGAAACTAAAGTTAGCACATAAAGCAAAAATAGTTCAGTAAGAACTTCCTTTGGGGGAAAAAAAATCACCCTTTTAAATATTGCTATATTCTAGCCTAACCCACCATCACTTATAGAAGTTCAATATAGCTTCTTTGTTATCTCTCACTGGTATTTGCCCAGCTTCTCTTTTTATTGTTGCATATTAATTACACAGAATGGTGGCTTTCATTGTGGCATATTAATATGTAGGTGAGAACCTGATCAGTGTTTGTACTCCATGTAATTTGAGGAGCATATATTCTTAAACACTAGAATTACATCGGTATGAGATTGCTCTCGCTTTTAAGTGTGGGTGGGAGCTAAGACGGAGAGAACAGCATATTCATGTCTCCTCTTCTGAGCTATGGTGAGCGAATGCCTTTGGTGGAAATGACCATGGAATGATCCATACTACTTAAAGAGTTATGTCCTTTTTCTCTTAGCATGTATTATTAAATTTACATTAAATTTGCAAATGCTGCAAAGCCTCTTTGTTACACACACAATTTCAGAAAGTGGTTTTTTTTTTTTGCTAGGGGAGAATCAGAAACCTGGATTTTTCTTACTTGTTCTTTTTAGTTACACATGACAGTAGATCCTTTTGGATATAGTTATACAAGCAAGGAATGTATCTTATTCTAGTTAGGACCCCATTCTTCTGGATGTACATGATGGGGGTCTTACTGTTGTATTTTCATTTATGTACATGGGGAAATTACGTCACATTCATTTCACTGTCTGTCTTTAGCCTATCCCCACTTCCTTCTCTTCCTTCCCCATTGTCTAATCTACTGAATTTACATTCTCCCTTGTACTTCCTGCCCCCTTATTTTGTGTTATCATCCACCTGTCAGAGAAGACAGTTGACCTTTGGTGTTTTGGGATGGGTTTATTTCACTTAGCATGATCTCCAGATCCATCCATTTACTGGTAAATGTCATAAAGTCAGTTTTCTTTATGGCTGGGTAATTGTGTGTTGTGTATATATATATATATATATATATACCATGTTTTCTTTGTCCATTCATCTATTGAAGGGCACCTTTGGTTCCATAACTTGGCTATTGTGAATTGAGCTGCTATAGACATTGATGTGGCCGTGTTACTGTAGTATGCTGATTTTAACTCCTTTGGATATATATACCAAGGAACAGGATAACTGGGTAAAATGGTGGTTCCATCCCAAGCTTTTTGAGGAATCTCCATGCAGCTTTCCAGAGTGGTTGCACAATTTGCAGTCCCTCCAGCAATATAGGAGTGAACCTTATTCCCCACATCCTGGATAACATTTATTGTTGCTTGTATTCTTGAAAATTGCCCTTCTGACTGGAGTGAAATAGATTCTCAGCAGTTTTAATTTGCATTTCTCTAATTGAATATTGCTGTATTCCAGCCTAACCCACCATCACTTATAGAAGTTCAGTATAGCTAGAGATGTTGAGTTTGAAAGTGCTTCCTCTTTTTATATTTCCTGAAATAAATGGAAGAGTATTGGTATGAGTTCTTTAAAGGTCTTGTAGAATTTGACCATGTATCCACCTGGTCCTGGGCTTTTCTTGGTTGGTAGGCTTATGATGGTGTCTTTTATTTTGTGGCTTGAAATTGACCTGTTTAAATTGTGTATATCATCCTGATTCAATTTGCGCAAATCATATGACTCTCAAAATTGATCAATGCTTTTGATATTTTCTATTTTATTGGAGTTCAAGTTTTCAAAAATAATTTCAAATTATCTTCTATATTTCTGTAGTGTCTGTTGTGATATTTCCTTTTTCATTATGTATGTTAGTAATTTGAATTTTCTCTCCTTCTCTTCGTTAGCATGGCTAAGGGTCTCTTTTGTCAATTTTTAAAATTGTTTATTTGGTTTCAATTTCATTGATTTCTGCTCTGATTTTAATTATTTCCTGTCTTCTACTGCTTTTGGTGTAGATTTGTTCTTTTTCTAGGGCTTTGAGGTGGAATGTTAAGTCATTTGTTTTTTGAATTTTTCTTCTTTTAAGGAATGAACTTCCTGCAAGGAACTTTTCTCTCAAAACTGCCTTCATAGTGTCCCAGATATTTCAATACTATTTCAATACATTGTATGAGTGTTCCCATTTATCTCTAAGAATTTTTTAATCTCCTCCTTGATGTCTTTGCAACCCATTTTTCATTCAGTAGCATATTGTTTAGTCTCCAGGTGTTGGAGTAGCTTTTATTTTTTATTTTATCATTGATTTCTGATAGAATGCAGGGTAGTATCTCTACTTTTTTATATTTTCTAAGAGTTGCTTTGTGGCATAATATATGGTCTATTTTAGAGGGGGATCCATGTCCTGCTGAGAGGAAAGTGTATTTGCTTGTTGAAGGATGTAATAATCTATATATGTCAGTTAAGTCCAAGTTATTGTTTGTATTATTAAGTTCTATAGTTTCTTTGTTCAGCTTTTGTTTGGATGATCTATTCACTGGTAAAAGATGCATGTTTGGGTCACACAGAATTATTGTGTTATGGTCTATCTATTTAACTCTTGAACTTGAGAAGAATTTGTTTTATGAATGTAGATGCTCCATTATTTGGGGCATATAAATTTACTATTGTTATGTCTTGTTGATGAATGGTTCCTTTAAGCAGTATGAAATATCCTTCTTTATCCCTTTTTATTAACTTAGGCTTAAAGTCTACTTTATTTGATCTGAGGATGGAAAATCCTGGTTATTTCCTCACTTCATGTGAGTGGTATGATTTTCCCTACTTTTAACCTTCAATCTGTGTATGTCTTTTCCTATGAGAGCAGTCTCTTGGAGGCAGCAAATGTTGGGTCTTTTTTAAAAATCCAGTCTGCCAGTCTATGCCTTTTGATTGGTGAAATTAGGCCATTAACATTCAGGGTTATTATTGAGAAGTTATTTGTATTTCCAGCCATTTTTGTTTATTTTTAGTATTTAAGTTGACTTGGTTTCTCCTCTGATGAGTTTTTCCTTTAGTATAATACCTCCCTTTGCTGATTTTCATTGTTGTTTTTCAATTCCTCTTCATGGAATATTTTGCTGAGGATAATCTGTAGTGCAGGCTTTCAAGTTGTAAATTCTTTTAACTTTTGTTTATCATGGAAGATTTTTATTTTATCATCAAATCCAAAGCTTAATTTTGCTGGATATAAGATTCTTGGTTGGCATCCATTTTCTTTCAGAGCTTGGTATATGTTGTTACAGGATCTTCTAGCTTTCACTGAGTTGAAAAATCTGCACATAATGTAATTGATTTCCCCCCTATGTGTTATCTGATTTCCTTTCTCTTGTGGCTTTTAATATTCTCTCCTTATTCTGTATGCTAGGCATTTTCATGATAATGTGGCTTGGTGTGGATCTGATGTGATTTTGTACATTTGGTGTTCTGTAAGACTCTTGAATTTGGTTTTCTAATTCTTTCTTCATGTTTGGAAAATTTTTTGATATTATTTCATTGAATAGATTATTCATTTCTTTGGTTTGGAACTCTATTACTTCCTCTATCCCAATAACTCTTAAATTTGGTATTTTTATGGTATTCCATATTTCTTGAATGCTCATTGTTTCTTACCATTTTCACTGTGTGAATATATTCTTTTCAAGATTATATATTTTATCTTCATTGTCCAAGGTCCTGTCTTCCTAGTGGTCTAATCTGTTTGTGATGCTTTCAATTGAACGTTTTATTTGGGTTATTGTTTCTTTCATTTCAATTATTTCTTTTGGTTTTTCCTTAGAACCTCTATCTCCCTATTGAAGTAATCTTTTGTTTCCTGTATTTGTTTATGTAGCTCTTTGACAAAATGATAGTTTGCTGCCTATATTTGCTCTTATATATCATCCTTTAATTTGTAGAACATTTTAATTGTGTACATCCTGAACTCCTTCTCTGTAATTTCTTCTGTTGTGCTGGCCATGATTCTAATAATTTGGTATCCTGATTTGTTGCCTTTTCATATATTTTGTGTGTCTTCCCTTTTAGCACTGTGGATCCTAGGCATAACCATTTTTATCCTATAGGCTTATAGTGCCCATGTAGGGATCTAATCCTCTCCTTTGAGGTGAAGAACAATGTTATCAGATTCCAATATAAACAATATACACCCTAAAAACAAATGTTTGCTCTTAAGACATTTACAGGTTGGTCACAATTTACAGAAATGGTGAATTCAATTATTATCTACAATATATTCAGTAGGTTTGTAAAAGGGTTTACAGTTTCTGTAAGGGGTGAGGAGTAGGATGATATGCTGAGGAGGTAGGAGGTGAGGATATAGCATTGTTATATCTTAGGAAATATGAAAGAGAAATCTAAAGAGGAAGATTAGAAGCAGGAGAAGGGAGAGAAAGTAATTTTGGGTAGACAAGTATGTGGGAATACAGTAGACTACATAAAACAAATACACACACACACACACTAAGAAAAATTTTTAAAAAGTTAAAATAGTAAAAATTGTGGGGAAAAAGAAAAAAAAAGAATACATAACACAATTGTAATGTATTATTCAGACATCCCAGTCCTCAAAATCCTAATTCATGCAAAGTACTTGGATTCACATATGTTGGGGATGTGAGGGCGGGAGAATAGAGATGGAGACGAAAAAAAAATCTCAAAGGAAGAAACAAGAATTATTTTGGTTGGAGATCTGCATCTTTCCTGCTTCCCTTCTTATCCAATAGGTGGGGTCGTCTGTTGTTAGCTGGTATCTCCACCCTCAGTGAAGATAACCAGGGTGTCACTGTTCTGGGTAGCAGCTGCTGAGGAGAGGGGGAGTTAGAAACGGGGTACCTGGCCAGCCGGAGTTCCAAGCTGGGAGTTGAAGATGGTGATGAAGGTCCCAAGATGGAGGTGACTGCTTTCAGTGGTGGGCTGTCAGGTCAGGTGGGGGAGCTGAGTGATAGTGTTGGACAATGATTTCAGAGAGGAGCTCTGTGGTGTGCAGTGTGTGACTGTTGGCTGACTTCAGAGCCTGTGTGAGGTTCTCAGGTGCAGGCAGGCTACTGCGTGTAGGGGACTATCTCCACTGCTGTAGAGTCCCAAGATGACGGCCACCAGGGGAGCCCCATGTTGGTAGGTGGAGGTCCACATGGGAGTGGTGGCTGGAGTTCCTGCTTGTGGGAAGCTGCTGGGTGTCCTGCGTGGGAGCTGCAGGGGTGATTTTTGCTTGGGGTGAGTGGCCGAAAGTTCTGCACAGGTGCTGATGGTCCCACTCAGGTCCCCGGTGGTCCTGCGTGGGCAAGTAGTTGGGAGACCTACTCCGATGCTAAGGCCTGGAGCCCTGGACCAACTCGGCTGTGAGTCTTGCTCGGGAGCAGGAATATTGTGCCCAGATAAGCAGTATTCTCATGACTTGTGTCCCAGGTCACAGAGCCACACAGAATGCTGCCTCCCTCTGGCCCGCCATCTTGGATCCACCCTGATGTCCAAGCTTCCATTTTTAAATGAGGGGAATTTTAAAAACTATCATTGCCAAACTTGGATCTAAAAATGTCTGTTTTTTTTTTCTGCCAATAGTGTATCTCTTTGTATTGTAAATATATTAAAGATAACGAGTATTTTAAAAATTGTGTATATATCTATCATCTGTGTGTGAGTATGTATGTGTGTGTGTGTGTGTGTGTGTGTGCACGCGTGCACCAAGGGTTGACCTTGAAGATATATGTGTGTGTATATGAAGATATGTATATATCTTCAAGGTCTACCCTTGTAACACACACATACGCACACACACATATGGATGTGTGTTCCAAGTGTAGACCTTAAGGTTTTTGGAAGGCAGCTCCTTGTGAGAAATGGAGCAGGACATAGGAAGGAGTCTTTACTTTGGTGATTTGTGTTTAACAGAAGCACCGACTTCTCGCCTGTCTTCTTCCGAGGCTAGTTGACAGTTAACATGGAATACAATTCTTCTGGATTCCCAGGGACAGGTGCCATTATCTGAAGAACAACCTGGTCCTCACTGAGCCCCTTTTGTACCTCAACTATGACCCAGCGATGTTTACAGAAATCAATTTGAAGAGCCCAGGTTAAAAACAAACAAACACACACCCCGAAAAATGTGGGGTGGGGGGGAGCCTTCCAAGGCAGATAGCATATCTTCCCCAGCCAAGCGAACTGTGCCATCCAATTATTCCCAATTACAATTGCGTTTCTTTCTTTAATGTTTCCTATGCTGATCTCCAAGTTGCTAATGAAGCAGGCCCCTGCTGTATGATCCCCATTGTTGCGACTTGCTGGGCTTAATTGCTTTGTCTCCATAACAGACAGACATTCTGAACAATTAGACAATAAGAAGGAAGCAAAATGGGGAAATGGGCTTAGATTCTTTCATTTTAATTATGCTGATAGTGCACCCTACAGTTCTGAATCAGTGCTGAAGTGCTATTTTTGAGAGCATTCAATAACATCCAACTAGAGTTAATAAATTTATATTTCTAATGCAAAAAAAAAAAAAGCCCCTCCTCTAACTCAACCGGTTGTTGCTTTTTGCAGAGCAGCGATACTTGCTATGCACATGGCAGGCTTCTCCCTCACTCTTCACCACAAGGGCTGTGTTTTTCTGCAGCATCCCCATTTTCTGTATAAGGAAAATAGAGTGTCAAAGCTGATTCAGTTCACCGTATATCTTGGGGATCTTGTTCCCCAAGTATTTCCAAGAATGACTCTTTGAAAATTTTTGTTTGCTTACATTCCTTTACAAATGTCCAAAACATTGAAATGGGGCTCAGATTTCAGTCTGTTCTGTGTTGGAAGATGCAAGGCCCTGTGTGGTTGGGTCCCTACCTCATCTCCGCCTGTGCTGTGTTCCATTCTCTGAGCCTGAGCTTAGTCCCAGCGGCTGGTCTTCCTCTGGCTCTGGGTGGCTGCTTCCTTCCGTCCTCAGTTCCAGGGCCACCTCCCCAGAGATGCCTTCCTGAATCCCTTGGTCTGTTTTGCTCTTCCTCTCACACCCTCCTCCCTGGTTACTGTTTCATTGAATTCACATTGTTGCCTTCACAGAAAAAATTGGGATTGCATATTTACTTCTCTGACAACTTGTTGATCACCTGGGTGGCATCAGCCCAGGAACTACCTGTGTTGTATCAACTACTGTGTAAGCAGAAAGTTAAACAGTGTTTGAAACTAGTAGGTGCTTAATAAATATTTGTTCAGTGACTAAATGAATGAATAGATAATAGGTAATGACAGAGCATCTGTGGTCTATTGATTTCTTCTCTAAACTGACCTCCCCATGAAACTGAGGATGCCTTGAAGGTAGGGATCTTGGTTCTTGGAATGCTCAAGGTCTAACATTGTACTCTTGATAGGATTGTAAATCAGCTAGTGCTAGAGAAAGGTGTGAAAGAAAGTTCCCAAAGGGCACAGGCCTTGCAGTCCATTCTGTACGCCATGACAATGGTGGGTGAAGAAATAGATGCTCTCAAAAATAATGTAGTTTATGCCCACGCAGTACAGTGAGTGGGATTGTGTTCTCACTTATTTTCCTATCACAATGAAACCTACACTCATTTTCTATTACTTATTTAGATGAATGATACTTAAATGTTAGATCTATGTTCATCTTGTTTTGCTTCTCTAAGGTATGCATGCAATCTCAATGTGGATGATGCAAACATTCAGAAAAGGATCTAAAAGTTCAAAGCTAACCTCAGCAACTTAGCAAGACCCTATCTCAAAATAAAAAATAAAAGGGGCTGGGGATGTGGCCTGGTGATAAAGTGCCCCTGGGTTTAATCCCCAGTACCAAGAAAAAAAAATCTAAGAAACAAAAATCCCCACTAATTTCACAACCTGGAAAGAACACTGTTAATCTTGTGATGTTTCCTTACAGACTTTCACACACGTGCACACACAAACCCCTTACCAATAACAAAACAAAATGGAATACCATTTGTTCTCTTTCTTTTTCATTATTAATTTATTTTTTATAATAACATAAAGCTCACTGTCAGCCTTGGCCTCTCTCTTGCTCAACCCATGCTGCTCTACCTTATGGAGTATGACTTCCACCTTTACCTTCAGTGAATCTGTACTTTGTTTAAAAACAATCAGTCACATCATTGAAATTTAAAACTTTCTTTTCTTTTTGTTACGAAGGATTGAACCAAGGGATGCTCTTCCACTGAAGACCCTTTTCATTTTGAGAAACAGGGTCTTGCTAAGTTGCAGAGGCTGGCCTTGAACTTGCCATCCTCTTGCCTCAGCCTCCTGAGTTGCTGGGATTGCAGGTGTGCACCCGGTGCTCAACATAGATTTTTGATGATTGCAAAATATATAATTGAAATACGAATTATAAGGTATTCAGCTGCTTTCATGATATCAAGTATCAAGTTTGTGTTCTTTTTGGTTTCAGTAACTGTTCTGTGGATACTCATGTATCTAAATGCCTTCACCTGGGGACACAGGCTTAGGAGACACTCCCACACAGAGTAGAAATTCCATCAGGCCCTCCTCTGATGCTGGAAGTGATTCCCAGGGAGTCGTACAAGTCCTGTTTCCACCAGAAGTTAATAATGTTGGATTAGCTTTGGCTACTTTCTTTTTTTTCCTCTCCTGTGAACTTTATTCTTTTTGCCACTCCTCCCCAACCCCCACCGCATCTGTGGAATCTCAGTGTTTTTCTTATGATTTCAATAATATTATACATACTAAAGATTTTCTAGATTTGCTATATTCATGTAAAAATCTCCTTCCTCATGGCTGCCATTTTTCTTGTTCTTTAAAACATTATAGTTGGCTTTATTAGAGTATGATCTACCTGAAGTCATACTCATCAATTTTAAGTGTGTGATGTAATGAATTTTGACCAATGTACAGAGTCTCATAACCACTGTGGCGCTCAAGATGCAGAACATGTCCATCGAGTTTCCTTGTCTCCTTTGCAGTCTGTCCACTGGCTCTGTCCTTGGAACCTCACAACCATTGCTGTGCCTCAGGCACTTCTTTTTTACCTTCTGGGATTGCAGACAACCAGAATCCTATATTGTGTTGTTTTCTGTGTCTGACTTCTTTCAGTTAGCTTAAGACAATTTAATCACGTGTTAATCATGCTTTTTTGTGTCTATCACTAGGCTGTTCTTTTTTATTGCTGAGTAGTATTCCATAATATGACTATACCATAATTTGTTTATCTCAATAGGCATTTGAATAGTTTCTAAGCTATTTGGTTCTTAAGGATAAAGGTGCTGTTGAGGGTGACAGAGACTTTTTTTCTAGGCAACTTGGATTTATTCTTCCAACTGAAGCAAGAACATTGTTAGATATATAAAGCAATGTTTTGTTTTGTTTTTTTTTTCAAGATAATGACATGAGGCTGTGGAAGGCAGTAATCCCTGTACAAGGAGAAAAGGATCAAAGAATAGATGATACAAATAGAAAACAATCTGGCATCTACAAATTGCCATCTCTGATGTAAATGATACAGGTGTCTCAATTAAAAGGCGTAGGTTATCAGATTGGATAAAGAAAAGTAAGAATTATATGCTGCTTACAAGAAACCTAATTTAAACATAAAATCACTAATAGGGTAAAGGAGAAAAATATATACTATTTTAACACTAATTGAGAAATCTGGAGTGGCTTTGTTAATATCTGACAAACTAGACTTCAGAACAAAGAATATTTTCAGGGGTAGAAAGGGTAATTTCACAACGATAAAGGGGTCAATTCATCAGGAGAACATAATACTCATAAATGTTCATATACTTAATAACAGCTTTAAAATACAAGAAGCAGTTGTTATGATTGAAAGTAGTAACAGGGCACAGTTTTAAAAATTTTTGTTTTAATCAGTTATACCTGACAGAAGAATGCACTTTGATACATCACGTGCAATGGAGTATAATTTCTCATTCTTCTGGTTCTACATGATGTAGAATCCCACTGTCATATAGTTATATATGTACATAGGGTAATGATGTCTGATTCATTCTGCTACCCTCCCTGCCCCCCTACCTTCCTTTCATTCCCCTTCACCTCATCTAAAGTAACTCTCTTCTTTCCTGCCCCATCCCTTACTGTGAATTAGCACCCACATATCAGAGAAGACTTTTGGCCTTTGGTTTTGGGGGATTGGCTTATTTTGCTTAGCCTGATACTTCCAGCTCCATCCATTTACCTTAATTTCATTCTTTTTTAAGGCTGAGTAATACTCCATATCATATTCATACACACACACACACACACACACACATATATATGTATAAATATATGTATATATCACATTTTCTTTGACCATTTATTGCTGAAGAGTATCTAGGTTGGTTCCATAGTTTAGCTATTGTGAGTTGAGCTGCCAAAAACATGCATGTGGCTGCATCAGTGTAGAATGCTGATTTTAAGTCCTTTGGGTATAAACCGAGGAGTGGAATAGCTGGGTCAAATAGTGGTTCCTTTCCAAATTTTCTGAGGAATCTCCATACCACTTTCCATATGGTTGCACCAATTTGCATTCCCACCTGCAATGTATGAATGTGCCTTTCCCCCCACATCCTCGCCAATATTTATTGTTGTTTGTGTTCTTGTTAATTGCCATTCTGAACTGGGGTCAGCTTAGGGTTTGGCTTCCTTAATAAGTATCCTAATGCATAAGAAGTAAAATCAAGAAACAATGGGATGAATTCAACTAAAAAGCTTCTTCTCAGCAGAGGAAACAATAAAGTGAAGAGAGAGCCTACAGAATGGGAGAAACTCTTTACCACAGGATATACAAAGAACTCAAAAAAGTTAACACCAACCCCGCCCCCCAAATATCCCAATTAATAATGGGCTAAGGAGCTGAGCAGATACTTCACATAAGAAGAAACACAATTGATCAACAAATATATGAAAAAAGTATCCATCTCTTCAGCAATTAGAGATATGCAAATCAAAACTACTTTAAGGGCATAGTTTTAATCAGAAATTTAAAAACATTTCTCAATATTTGAGAGAGACAAGTAGACAGAAATATAATATATATATATATATGGCTTCAAACAATGCATTTATAGAATATTCCACTCAAAGAAAATGCATATTTTTCTCTCCTAGGGTACACAGGACATTCACCAAGTCAGATTTTATTTGTGTTACTAATGTGCATTATTGAATTTAAAAGAATTAAACATGGAATATAATTAAGTCAGAAACCAATAGCATGCTTCTGGGAAATTTCCATCTCTTTGGAAATAATATATGACACTACTAAATAGAACCCAGGTCAAAAAGAAGTGAAAAGTAAAGTGAGAAAGAATTCTGAAAAGAAGAAAAATGAAAATACAATGTATCACAATACGTGGGATCCTGCTAAGGTAGTACTTAGAGGGAAATGGATAGCATCAAATGATTCCATTAGAACAGAGGTGTCAAATCCGTGACTCAGTTACCACCTACGTAAGTTAGAAAAAGAAAACCCGATTAAATCCTAAGTGAGCATGAAAAGGAAATTATAAAAAAACAAGAAACAATAATATATAAACTTTAATCGTAATATAGAAAAAGTCAGTGAACCTCTCAGAAGACGGAGGGATACCCAGTATGATGAGGTGGTTGTAATGGTCATAAGGGAGTGCTGAATTTCTTCCCCTGTGGACTGTGAATGGGATGCTTCCTATGGATTCTCCGATGTTAAGATTCACGTTTCTGGTGCAGGTCTGCTGGTGAAGCCTTCTGTCAGACGTCAGTTGTCTGCGTCAGTATTTGATCTTTGGTGTTCAGAGGTTTTCACCTGGTAGAGAGTTAGAGGTTGACAGCGTTCCCTGCAAACTTCAGGTGCCTCTCTCTCTGCTGCGTTTTGGATGGCTCTTATGGTTGTCCCCAAGTTCAATTGATCTTTTCTCCCCAGGTGATCTGCTGTTGATCTGTCCTGTTCATTTTCATTTCCCATCTTTCTCATTCTCTAGAGTGTTTACTGGGAATCTTTTACACCTTCCCGTCTCCACCATGCCTGAGTTTTCCTTTCCTTTGAACACACAGGCGATAGTTCGAAGAGTTTTATTATCTTCCTTGTCTGACTTCCATCACACCTGTCATTTCTGGGTCTGTCCCTTTGAACTGACTTTTTTTCTTGGTAATGAGTTATCTGCTTTTGGACCTGTCTATTAAGGAACTACTTTCTTATCTTAATAGATACATAGTAATTGCACATACTTATGAAATCATGTGACATTTCAATGCCCGATCAGATAACTGACCTATCCTGCCCTCAGACGTTTATCATTTCCTTGTGTTGGAAACCTTCAAAATCCTCTCTACCATTGCTGGTGGGACTGCAAACTGGCGCGACCAATTTGGAAAGCAGTATGGAAATTCCTGGGAAAGCTGGGAATGGAACCACCATTTGACCCAGCTATTGCCCTTCTCGGACTATTCCCTGAAGACCTTAAAAGAGCGTACTACAGGGATACTGCCACATCGATGTTCATAGCAGCACAATTCACAATAGCTAGACTGTGGAACCAACCTAGATGCCCTTCAATAGATGAATGGATAAAAAAATGTGGCATTTATACACAATGGAGTATTACGCAGCACTAAAAAATGACAAAATCATAGAATTTGCAGGGAAATGGATGACACTAGAGCAGATTATGCTTAGTGAAGCTAGCCAATCCCTAAAAAACAAATACCAAATGTCTTCTTTGATATAATGGGAGCAACTAAGAACAGAGCATGGAGGAAGAGCAAGAAGAAAAGATTAACATTAAACAAAGACATGAGGTGGGAGGGAAAGGGAGAGAAAAGGGAAACTGCATGGAAATGGAAGGAGACCCTCATTGTTATACAAAATTACATATAAGAGGTTGTGAGGGGAATGGGATAATAAACAAGGAGGGAAATGAATTACAGTAGATGGGGTAGAGAGAGAAGATGGGAGGGGAGGGGAGGGGGGATAGTAGAGGATAGGAAAGGTAGCAGAATACAACAGTTACTAATAGGGCATTATGTAAAAATGTGGATGTGTAACCGATGTGATTCTGCAATCTGTATTTGGGGTAAAAATGGGAGTTCATAACCCACTTGAATCTAATGTATGAAATATGATATGTCAAGAGCTTTGTAATGTTTTGAACAACCAATAAAAACAAAACAAAACAAAACAAAAACCAAAAAAACAAAATACTCTCTACCAGCTATTTTGAAATATCCAATGAATTATTGCCATTCATAGTTACCTTGACTTTGTTGCATGGGACCTTAGATGTTCTTCCTTCATTCTGACAACACCCCTGTACCTGCGGTCTGATCTCTCTGTGTTGCTTTGTTCCTCTACAGTAACAGGCTCTGGTAACTGTTCTGTTTACTACTTTTTAGCTTTCACATATAGCTCAGTAATACGTGGAACTTGTCTTTCTGTGCCTGACTCACTTCATTTAACATAATGTCCGTGCATGCATGTTGTGCAAGTGACAGAATTTCATTTTTTATGGCCGAATAATATTTCACTGAGTGTGTGTGTGTGTGTGTGTGTGTGTGTGTATTTAGATACAAACCCTCCCTACACGTTTTCTCTAGTCATCTATCAGTGGACATCTAGGTAATTTCTAACTATATGTCATACTTGGGGAATTTTATGTTGTTGACTGATGGATTTATTTTATATTTTAAAATTAGTGTCAGATTCCAGCTTAATTGGATCCTTTAGAACTTTGAAGTTTTGTTTGGGGAGATCCGTAGTAACTTTTAGTCTAGGGGTCATTCACTTGTACCATTTTGATGATACGCTTTGGAAACTTCGGTTTGTTGGCCTGTGTCTGACTGGGTCTTTCCAGTTGGTAGGAATGTACACTATTCCCAAGCCTCTGTCATCTCGGGGAGTTGCTCTCCCTATTTGTATGGTGGTTTTACTCCTGGTCTTTCCCTCTGTTACACCAACAAGTCTCCGTTCAGCCAATGACCCAAGAGGACTTTAGGGCAGATCTCCCTTACTTGTGTGTGCCTCCTCTCCTCCCCTCTACTCTCTGCATACCCTCTTCTCTAAGGCTCTGCCTGAAATCTGATGTACTTCTCCCCAGCCAAATGAGACCCCCAAGCTCTAGTCCCCCCTTTCTGTTGTCTAGTTTGGAAATCGCGGTCAACCTGCCATGGTGGGGCTCACTTGGGTCCTCCCTCTGAGATCGCGGGCTTCCCCTTCCTGTTGTCCAATATCTGAAAACTGTTGTCCAGTGTCCAATTTTCTAGTTGGTTAGGATAGAAAGTTAAACCTGTCCCTGTTAACTTAATTTGACTAGAAGTAGAATTTTTGAGTCTTTTAATTTTGATGTCTCTATTTTGATTACACAAGCTTAAATTCTAAGGCATTTAGTCTACTGGTATTTTCTTGTGTGATTCTTTCATTTGAATTTTTAATTTTTAGAAAGTTGACTTCTATTCATATAATTGATAATTATTCATATTTTTCTAGGCTAAAATAATGTACATTCTTTCTGGATTAAAAATATTCAATTCATTAATATGCATCCAAAATT
Source organism: Urocitellus parryii (assembly GCF_045843805.1). NCBI lineage: Eukaryota > Metazoa > Chordata > Mammalia > Rodentia > Sciuridae > Urocitellus > Urocitellus parryii. Next base: position 142,728,957 of record NC_135531.1, read on the forward strand.
TATTTTGGAACCTGAAGTGTTGAGCTAATGGATTTCAGAAAGATCTTTACCATTTAGTAATGACATGTCTTTTCTTTCCTGGTTTTGTGGTATTTTGTAGCATGTTTTTGGATTTCTTAAACCTATTGTTCAGTTTTTAACTCATGGTTATTTATAAGCAGTTTATAGTTCATCTTATCATTCCAACAGATGAAATACTTTAAAGACCCTATCTTCAAGTTTATTTGTAGTATATAGAAAAGTTTCTGATTTTAATACTTGTTAACCATACACTTTATTAAATATTTTCTCATGATCATATGTCAAAGATTTTATTTAACTAATGAGGGTAATTATAAGGTTTTAAAATGGGTCTCAGAATTTGAGAAGCTATACCTACACATACGTTATTTAATTTTGTAAAGAAACATTAGCATAAATTTTTCAATTAGATACAGTTTATTTCCTTTGGGGTTGTCTATTCCACAAGACACAAAATTTATTTGAATCTCTGTTAGAGAGAAATTTATGAGTTAACCTTTTCCTCAAGGAGTCGTACAATATCCCAGTCAACAAAAGTTCCCAAGCCCAGAACTTTGTTGAAAGAACTTCTAGAAGTTTCTTGTGCCTGTTTTCAGATTCTGAAACATTTCCTGATGCCTAGTCTCTCGATATAAAATTTTATTTTTAAATCCAATATTCAATTCTCCCAGATTTCTAGGTGAATTACATCATTAGCAGTTCTTGACTTTTTACTATTTTATCCCGATTTATGACAGTCATAGTATATCCCACTGTCTGAAATCATTTTAGTATGCTTCACGTTTCACAGTTTATAATGTACATTTGCTCATTTACTGACTGTTTATTTACAGGTTTTCCCAGAAGACTTTCCCCTTGTCCTGTGCTTCTTAAGGGGATGACTCTGCAGGTCAGCATGACTCCTCTAGTTTCCCTGTAGGGTGACAGGACTTCCCCAAGCTGTTCTTCAACCTTCTCCCAGCCTGTTGGTTGACCCATTGAATTTTAGATGAAGAGAATGAAAGTTATGTAGAAATAATTCAATTCAATCTTTAATTCATAGTTGAAGTGACTGAGGTTCAGCACGATTGAAGGTAACCTAGCCAGAGGTGACTTAGCCTAATCATGCCGCTGGAAACACAAGAGAGCTGGGATGATTATTTTGGTGTCCTAAACCCCCTTTCTGATGCTGTCAATCAGCAAATCAGAATGTATCAACTGTGAGCACACTAATGATTGGATTGGTAACTAACCGTAAACATGGCATAATAATAATGAGCCAATACATTATGCAAAGAGACTTTATTTTAAAATGTGTCAGGGTGATCATGGTGTTGGAGCGTCACAGAGCAGCGAGAGCAAGCCAAACCCACCAAAATTTTTTTAAAATTTGTTTCTGAAAATACATTTTATCATACATATTTAAGACAGACAACACAATAGATGGGGGGACATATAAAGTAAAAAGGTTACTGTCACAGGGAGTGAGCATACCCATCACCCATACTTACCCATGTCTGATTGTTCTTGAGGTAGTCATAGCTGAAACTGACTGGTTTAGCAGTGTCTGTGTCTGATGTGAAGCACATGGTCATTATCTGTAGTCCCCATGGTTCTATGAGGTCACTAGACTTGTTCATCTCCTATCTGCACGTCACATCCTCTGATCTCCATCTCTCCATCCCCTGCCTTGACCACTGTTTTGTTCTCTCTGTTCTCAATCATGCCAAATCTCAGTATCTTCATCTATAAATTAAAGAGGTTGAATTAAATTATTTCTATGTAACTTTCAGTTCTCTGAAACTAAAATTCAATGGGTCAAGCAATAATGGGCTGGAAGAGAATTGAAGTACAGCTCAGGGCAGTCCTGCTGCCCTACAGGGAAAATGGAGGGGCTATGCTGACCTGAAGAGTCGTCCCCTTAAGAAGCACAGGACAAGGGGGAAGTCCTCTTTCCAGATTATTCTGGGAAAAACTGTAAATAAACTATAAGTAAATGAGCAAATGTACATTATAAACTGTGAAACATGAAATGCAATACAGTAATTGCAGACAGTGAAATGTACTATGATGTCACAAATCAGGAAAAAAGGATAGAAAGTCATGAACTGCTAATGATGTAACTGTCCACCTAGAACATCTGGAAGAATAAAAAAATCTATATTTATATTTTTGATATGTTAGATTCCACATGTAACAGACATCATATAGTTTGTTTCTTTTGTGTTTTACTTATTCCCTTAGCCTACTGTCCTTCAAGTTTATACACATTGTTGCAAATGAGCACACCTCATTCTTTTCAGAGCTTATATGAACATACCACAGTTTCTTTACCCATTCATCCATGGATGGACACTTGGGTTGTTGCCATGTTTTGTCTACAGTGAACAGTGCTGCAGTGGACATGGGAGTGAAGAGATCTTTATGAGGTGGTCATTTTTTTTTTTCATTTCATTTCCTTTGTATATATGCCCAGAGGATGGATTTTTGAATCACATAGTCATGCTCCTTTTAACGATGTCAACCAAACTTATTCCACTAGTTTATAAAGTAATTTGCATAGAATTACCAAAATGTCCTTGCATACAAAAATCTTGAAGAAGTAACCATAAAGAGGATCTAAAGATTAAGATCTTGGTGAGAAAAAGAATATGGATGGTTTAAAATATTTCCCCCCTTAAAGGCCTTTTTCTAAAATGTAAAAAATGTTATGACATTTAATACTACAAGAGTAGAGTTATTAGTTTAAAAAGTTACTCTGGTGGCATTAAAGAAGAGCCTAGTTACCAGAGGACAAAATGAGAGAGGGCCATAATGTATGTCCTAATTATATTAAGGCAGTGCATAATACCTACCTTAATTTCCCCAGGAGAGACATTTGATTCCTGTGTGTCTCTTAGAAATGAAAACTGATTTTTTTTTTTTTTTACGATCTGGTTTGAGGTTAAAATGTGCCTGTTGATTTATGTTGGCAAAGGCCTGGTGTGAGCAGAACTCGGCTTGAAGGTGAAGGCTTCTTTTTTGCCACACTCAGAAGCAATCATTTTCGAACAGAATCATAACGTGGTATGGTAATTCCATGCAAATTTTTAAGGTTGGTGGAAGTGGCGAGGTTGGCTTGTTTATTTCTCATGTCATCCAGAAAAATGTCAGCCCAGAGTGCTCCTGAAATCATAGATTGGGAAGAGCATGGAAGCACGAAGGAACGTTATTTGTGATTTGGGTCCACGGTGCTGGCAATTGCTCTCTGAGAGCAATAGTGAATGTTTTTTAGAGATGTTTTGATGGAGAAAGATACAGAGTGTTATTATTGTTGACACTCCAGTGTTCTTACGGAATCTCAAAGCACGGGGACTGGGGAGGTCGTTTGGGTCAGGGAATGAGCTGTGGACAGAGGAGAGAGCCTTCCATAGAACTTTGGATGTTGACACTGCCCATCATTTCTCCCCTTCATAAGGTGGCAATCAGTATAATTAAACCAGTGGGAATGAACAGTCCCCAAAGGTTGTCACTGCTGCATGCAAGAAAATTCTGGAAGGAGATTTGTAAGAGAATCAACAACTCAGAACTCACTGTGTGCAGGTGGCCCACAGTGCCAGGGAACACATGGTGGGGAAGACGGTGAGACCAGTTTGACCCATGGGATCCGAGAAGACTTTTCAAGTGGGTGAGTGGAAGTGGAGACAGTTTGGATAGGACTTGGGTTGGCAGAGAGCGTGGGACTCCTCATCTAGGCAAGGGAAAGGAGATCTTTGGGCTCACATTGGACTCTCTGGTTGCTGCTCCGACCGACTGGACGTTGAAGCCATCTCCCCAGCTCCAGTAGACGTCACCCTCTGAGCTCTGTGCTGTGGGTCCTATTCCTCAAACATTCCTCTGCCTTCCTGATGCAAGGACATGTGGCTAGGCCCTGCAGAATGTTCTTGTGACCTCGCTGCCTTCTATGTATTTATGCAGCTTTCAGAGGTTTAATTTACTCTTTTTAAAACATGATTTCCTGTAGGGAGGAGAGAAAAGATGTGTTTTTTTTTTCTTTTTAAATAAACTGATTCATCACTGTTTTTTTGATTATGACAACACTTAACAAATGCTGGCTTTAGGAATATCAGGTTCATTATGGGATATTTAATAAAATAATAAGTTCAAGATTTTTAAAAACTTTTGCTATAAATTTATTTTTAATTTTGGACAGATTATAAATTCCTTGTTTTTTTTTTTTTTTAATTTGTAGCTATGATACCTTTAGAATTGGATTTAGGATATAATTTATATAGGATATAATTTATGGAATTCAAGATTTTAATTTAAACATTTCAGTATATTGTCCCTTAAATGAAGTTAGGGCTACACATCAAGTCAGTTTGTTAGGAAACCAAATCAAATTTTGAAAAGCTCAAACATGGCTGTTGGAATGTGGCTTTACAAGCAACGGCAAGAAAATGAAGAATTATTGGGAATGATAATGCCAAGAAATCACACAGCTTTGGAGAAGTCTGGAAAGATAAGATCTAGTGTCTTCAAAGTTTGAAGCAAGATTGTACTCTTAGGAAAAAAAAACCAACAAAAATACAAAAACCAAAACCCCTCAGAAGCATGTAAGTGGTTTTACTTAACCTTTTAAATGCAAAGGAGAACTTTTTTTTTTTTTTTTTTATTGGTCGTTCATAACATTACATAGTTCTTAATACATCATATTACACGGTTGATTCACGTGGATTATGAACTCCCGCTTTTACCCCGTATACAAATTGCTGTATCACATCAGTTTCCCTTCCATTGATTGACATATTGCCTTTCTAGTGTCTGATGTATTCTGCTGTCTGTCCTAGAACTTTTTAGCAACTGCAAATAAGAGGATGTTCTATTTTTCTTCTTTCTTTAAGAAGGAAAAATGCATTTTCTAACTAATTCAAGAGCAGTAGGAGCTCACAGTGTTTTCTTTCTGCAAACTTTGCCTTTTGTCAGCGGGAGATGGAGGTGGTTCTGAGGGGTTGTCGCCTGTTTTCCCAGCAGGAAGTACAGGATAGAAAGAGCAGGGGCCACAACATCAGCGGGCCTCCTGGGCTGCCCACCGCCTGAGTCTGTGGTCAGGGAGTATTTTGAAATCCCAAGCTGCTCTGGCCTTTGTGGAACTGCCCAAGAGTTGTACTTTGGCTCATTTTCAAATTCGTGGCAATATATGCTGGGACCTGCATCTCTGGCTGGGCTGGCTCAGCTAACCCGGCACTTCTTGAGTTTCAGAGGATTTCAGAGGCGGGAGGTTCTCAATTTTTGTGCAACAGGGAAAAACATCACCAGGAGTCCAGAGGCCCAACTTAAAGACTCAGCATTGCTGTGACCAGCACCATGAAGATAGGCGAGTTATATAACACATGTCTGGACCTCAGCTTTATCACTCAGACACTAGAGTTTATTAATGATCCTAACCTCAAAAAATTGTTTTGGAAGATAAAATTCATAATCTGTAATGTAATATAAAACAATGCCTATGAACAAAGATTTTGTGGTCAAAATTTTTTTAATTAACATATTTATTGTCATCCACTTTGTGCTAGGCACCACCACATGGCGATTAAAAGAGACTTTATAATTTCATTCTTCTTTAAAGCTGAGTAATATTCCATTGAACACATACACACACACACACACACACACACACACACACACACACACACACACATATACACACACCCCCACATACACACCGCATTTTCTTTATCCATTCATCTATTGGAAGGATAGTAAAATGAAACAGACATTATCACCTTATGTATGTATATGACTACAGGACTGATGTGATTCTACAACATACACAATCAGAAAATTGAGAAATTATACCCTATTTATGATATTTCAAAATGCATAAATGCATTCGACTGTCATGTGTAACTAATTAGAACAGATAAAAAAATTTTTAAAAAAGAGACTTTATAGAATTATAGGAGGTTCAAGGGGGCAGTATATAAATTAGTAAATAGATGTATCATTCTAAAATGTATGAGGTTGTATAAAAATGACCTATATAAATAGGTTTGCCAAGAGACTATTAGAGAGGGGAAACTTCTTTAGTTGGGCAGTCAGGGATGGTTAGAGGGTGGCCTGACTTCTCCTTTTTCTAAGTATGTGGATCTTGAGCTTGTCAAAACTTATTTTAGGGAATGGCTGTGAAACTCAGAAACAAATATATCTGAAGGAGGCACAGATCTCCGTCTACCGACTCACACGTACAAAGATATACAATCTGTTTTTTCTTAAGTGAATTCGATGGTGCTTTGTGCTCCCATTACATTGAGAGACTGAAGTTAAGTGAACTTCTTTGTATTTTGTGCCTCAGAGAAAAGGGGGTGTGAAACTTCATGGCAGTGAATTTTGGATCTCTCTTCTTCCCGTGGGTTACTGCTAAGCCAAGGAGTGTGTTGGAGCACTGGGCCATTCATCAGGCAACGAGGTGTATCATCTTTATTTAGCTGCTAATAAGCCACATTGTGCATCTTCTGATCTTGGTCTCCTTTCTCCTTCCTGTCACAGACACTCTTCAAAGTCACAGACTCACTGGGTCATGTGGCTGTGGCTTTGGGTCCTTGCTGGTTTGCGGAGTGGAACTGTGCTTTACCATCCTGGGGGACTCTGGGAAACTCCTTCTGTGTTCCTGACCCTCCAACTCTGTTGCCCATTGTCCCTCCTGAGGGAGTGGGAGGGAGGAAGCAGGGCCAAAGCTGGGAGCCCCAGGGACCACTCTCCTCTCCCCCCTCCCTTTCCTTTCTCAGTCTCTCTCTCTCTCTCTCTCTCCCCCTCTCTCTCCTCAGCTAATCCTTGTAGTCTTGAGTGTAGAGAAGATTTTGTTCTCATTTATCTAATTCTTCTAAGCATTTTTTATATCACCAGCCTAGCCTTTAATATTTAACAACCAAATGATGGGACCTTTTTTCTGTTTTGCCATATGCCCTCTGTGACAATGAGGCCCACTGTCCTGCCATTTAGGGAACATTACTGACCCACAACCATTCCCCACTCTCCCTTGCTAGCAGAGCCCAGATTTTGGGGGTGGGGTGGGGGGGAGCTATTTGTGCTTTACAGTGATTTGAAGTCTAAGCCAAATCCAAGCCAATCATGACCCAATTCCCTTTGCCAGTGACTGGTTTAGGTGTAGACAGATGCTGAAATCCCCGTCAATAAGACAGAAAAAGGACACTTCTGGAACATTCTGGGGAAGATGTCCTTATTAAAGATGGAGAAAGACGTCATCATTAATGATAACCAGGATCCACTAGGTTAATCAGCACTAGAACCATTCTAAATGCAGACTTCTTATTAATGAAATACTGTGTTCCTTATTATTTTAGTTAGGCTAGCTAGGTATTATGTTATTTGGAGAAAAAAATTATCCTAATCAATAAAGCAATTGGAGAAAAGGAAATGCAGGGAAGATAAATGTGCTAATACCACCTCTGCTTATGTCATTCTCAGACTTTCAAAGAGAAAATGGACCCAGAAAGGTGGGACTAGGCCAGTAGCTTGACAGAAATAACAGGGGCTCACCTAAGGGAGTCTGTCCTCCAAGACCACCATACTCCTGTTCACTCCTTGACCCATGACTGCTGAGCTGTGTGGGGTCTGCATGCACTCACTCTTGCTCTTGGTCTTTCATCCTCTTTCTCTGGTTCAAATAACCCAGTAGGTAGTAGGTATGGAGCACTCTCATAGTACTCATGCTTAGATCCGTTCTGTGCTTCTATTACGCTGAAAGTCGTGGTTCTGAGAGCTTGGTGTTGTGACTTACCTCCAAGTCACTGAATCAAAAGCATGGAATGGTGGGTATACGAGGTGTATGACTTTATCTTCGTAGCTGACGTCAGGCATGTAGAAGGCACCACTACCCATTGCAGACCGCTTCCTGTGGAAACTGGGTATTTCACGGCATATTCCAGTAGGAGTTGACAAGAGAAAACATAATCAGCTTCCTTGACCTGGTCAGTTCAGGGACATGGTCAGAAATAGGACACAAATCCAAGATGATAGCAAAATGGCAAATTTGACATTGAACTGTATAACCAAGTGAGAAGGTTGCAGGCAGAATCATGCTGTGAGCCCTTTGGGCTTTGTTCAACCCTCTGGAGATGGGCTCCCAGCTCCCAAGGTGTTTGGTAAGAACTAACTTAAGTTATCCACATCTGTGAGGTTTTCTTTTCTTTTCATTTTTTTTTTGTGTGTGCATTTTCATTGAGAAATGATGAATGAATACAACCCTCCCCCAATGTCACTCTGTGCAGATTTCCTTCAAATGGCCAGAAGCCCTGAAAAGTGATTACATGCTTTTATTTCTCTCCACCACGACGTGATTAGATTTACTGTTATCTCACTTGGGGAAAAGTGAGGTTACAATATGTCAATCATTCCTGGCTGTATCAGGAGGGACTGTTTTCATAAACAGCAGACTCCTGACATCGTGAAGCTGCACTGGAATCCAGGGTTCTCACGTGTCAAAGGCATTTTGCCTATTTGGCCAGACTGCCCTGGACAGGTGAGTGCGTTCTCTCTGGACTCTTTACCTGCCAAGGGCTTGGGCATAGAAACAAGGGGCATTCCACAGGCAAGGACTCACAGTCTGCCTGGAGGGCATCCTGTAGCTATTTATTTCCCCAATCCTGGACAGCTAAAATGTTGAAAAATTACTTGGAACCATAGGAGATGCCTTGGGGCTCAAGGCAGGTCACATTTCTGTTCCTCTGTTTTCTCGGGGGCTGCCTTGAAGTACCCTTCACCTCTAGAAGCACCAGAACAGGTCTTAGGGGTGTCCCTAGTCTCTCTGCACCTGCTTTGACCATCTTTCTCCAGACTTTTTTGGTAGTTGTGACCTCATGTCCAGTTGCAGAGTATGTAGAAAATTGTCCTAAAGCCCGTTTTTTTCTGTTAGTTGCTATTTTTGGATGCTGGAGGTGAGGGGGTGAGGGTGAACATTCTGTGTGGAACAGAATTCTATAAGTTGTACCTGGCTATCATGTGTTCTGTCAGGAGCCCCTGGAGATGTTTTGTGCCTACAGAGATGCCCATGGGACACAGTTTGTCTGAGAGACAGGGTTTCAGCAGGTTGGGCTTTGAAATCTTCATTTGTATCCTGATTATTCCTCATTTTGACTCTCTAGGCAGGATGGGCTTTTCTCAGAGGAGGAGAAGGTGCAAGTTAGGCATGTCACCCTCCTATGCATCCAAAAAAGTGCATGCCATAGTCTGTCAACCTGTCTAAAGGTTGCCTATGTTGGGACCTCATTGCTTTGGGGAAACATAACTTCTTGAAATAAAACCGTGGGAGTGACGTGGAAGAAGTACTATGATCCCACAATCTGTGTTTTCCACTAACCCGCCATGAGGTCTTGGGCAAGTAATTTCCTACAAATTGGGGCTTCTTTTTTACCATGTGCAAAAGGCAGGAGGTGATTTCCAAGTTCTCTTCCAACTGGGCATATTAAATTCTGCCTAATCTCAAGGACTGCCTCCTTCATGAGGCTTTTTCTAGCCATCTCATGACTCGGTTACTGTTTCTTCTGTAGAATCGGAACGATGCCATCAGTCCCTGGTTGTCTGCTTTTATGGGCTCTGTACCCCAATAAGTATTTGCTGAGCCAATATATTTGCAAAGAAAAAAATAGGGATAGAATTTCGAACTACCATATAATTTTACATTTTCAATGTATGTAAGTAGTGTTGCTTGAACAAAAGAGAAACTCTTGTAGGTCATGCTGTCTATCCTCTATGATTGTTGAAATTTTACTCCATAAATCTGGTCTTATCAAGGCGTTTGGATGGAATAATTTACTTAAATGGTCCAGGTTATTGTCTATTTCATAAGAAGTTTGTAAGAATCCAATAATGTGAGTTTCCTCTGAGATATGCATAGTTGATGTCCAGTTTTCCAAGAGTTACAGATTGGATCTGGAATGTTTCCCAGTGGTCTATATATTAAACACTTAGTCCTCAGATAGGGGATTTTGAGCAGTGGTGAAAACCTAAGGTTTGATCTGTTTAATATCATGTAGATATTTAGTAAAAGATCTGGGTCTGTCACCAGTTATGCTGACTCCAAGTTCAGTGTTCTTTGTTATTGTATGCTGCAATTGCTGCAGTATTTCTTTTGAATGATAAAGGCCAATTATATGAATGTAGATGGGAGAGGAGCAGTAAGGATTTAAGGTTAAGGACTCAGGTCTGGACAATTATTGCAGATTTGGGATTAAATCTTCAGTGTAGATGTCACCAATTACTAGCTATATGACCTTTTGCAATTTAATTAAATTATCTGGCCCCAAGTTTCCCATTTTTAAAATGAAGATTACAATAATACCTATTTCAAAGAATTCTGAGTATTAAATAATGCATATGAATGGCTTAAATGGCCTGACACACTGTAGAACTTCATAACTATTAACTACCGTGAGCATTATTACATGACATTTGATCAGTAGGTAGAGAACTTTGCATAATTACATCTGTGACAGAAACTAGTTCTTCTTTGGCCATCAATATTTTTATTCTTTGAGTTTTTCCAGATTGGCTAATTCAAGTTATTTTACAGCTGCTTTCATTGATATGTTCAACTAAATATGAAACACAGATTCATGAGAAAGGATAGGAGGAAAACTAATGGGAGCCATTCCTAGTGTATTCATCTCTAGACTTGTCTCTCTCAGAGCTTCTCTGAGCCCAGGGTTGTCTTTTTAACCTTTAGTCTGTTGCAGGCTGATACATTTGCAGAATACAATGCAAATATTTTAGCAATGTCAAGTTGCTATAAAAATTTCTGGGTACTTACTCTGGGTTTCTCTTTTGATGTCATTGTGAGCCAGTCCACAGGTCCCACTTGGACTAGCACTGGCCTATACCGTATCCTTCCCAGTTGGGTTTACCAGGGCCAAAGTTCAAGCTAGTCTGACCTTGGAGTGTTCCCCAAACCTACAAGGCAAGATCACCCTGTAGCACAGCTTTTTAGGAGAAAATACTTTACTATTCCATCTAGCTCAGAAAAAGTCACCCCCCCCAGATGCTGATTTTGTGATAAAACATTTCTGCTCAGGCTTGGAAGTTTAATTACCTGGTAGTAAAATGAAAGGTTTAAATTGGTTAATGTAGTGAAATCCATCCAGCAAAATCCCTAACAAGTAGCGGGTGGAGGATGAAGAAGGAGGCTCAGGGCTGTGTTATGTCGTAGTGATTTTCTGAAGGATGAGCTGTCCCAGAAAGCATCAGGCTTGACTAACAGTCTCCAAGTTGGGAAGTGGAGGTGATCAAATAAGAAACTAGTGGAATTAAGAGAGATCTGTTCACGAGAAGCCAGAGGAGGACCACGATACTAGGACATAGGTGGGAGTGTCAGCCTGTGTCACAAAGATTTAGTAGGGTGCTGGGTAGGTGGCTTTTATTTTTTTTCCTATTCTTGTCCTGTGGAATCAAATCATTTCAATTTGTTCCTTGATTTAGTTAACCAAACATTTCTTTAGTGTCTTTTTAGCATTTTCCTAGATACTCAAGACAAATCAGAAAAGAAACAACCAGATTTATAGTCTATTAGGGAAAAACAGACAGACAAGCATTTGCAGTAAGGAATAATACTAGGGGAGCCTATTGGTGACGAAGTTATCACCTGATCTATGGATCATACAAGGATTTCCTACAGAGGCATTCTCCAGGCATGGAGTGGAAGGTTCCAGACAGAGAAAACAGCAGATGCAGATCCATAGAGGTGTGAGAGAGCTTGGTACATTTAGGGATCTGAAAGATGCCCAGGGTGGTTGAAGAGGCCAGAGCTGGAGGTGGGGGGGGGACTTGGAGTTGGGGGTGTCATGCAGAAAGGATTCCTACAGAGCTTCTTTTGTTTTCTTTTTCTTTTTTAATTTGTTTTAATTAGTTACACATGACAGTACAATGACCTTGACATATCATACATTTGAATCAGATGGGATATAATTTCTCATTTTTCTGAGTGTACAAGTTGCAGAATCACATTGGTCATGCAGTCACATATATACACACAGTAATAATAATGTCTGTTTCATTCTACTATTTTTCTTATCCCAGCATCCCCTCCCCTCCCATCACATCTCTCTACCTAATCTAAGGTAATGCTATTCATTTTTTTGCCTCTCACATCTTCATACATGTATTTTGTAAACAATGAGTGTCTCCTTCCACCATCTATGCAATTCCTCTTCTCCCTCCCTTTCCCTCCCACCTCACTTCCCTATCTAGAGGTAATCTTCTTCCCATGCTCTTCCTCCCTACCCCATTTTGAGCCCCCCACCCCCTGCCTTATATCAGAGAAGACATTCGGCATTTTTTTTTGGAATAGCTAACTTCACTTAGCATAATCTACTTTAATGTCATCCATTTCCTTGCAAATGCCATGATCTTATTATTTTTTAGTGCTGAATAATATTCCATTGTGTATAAATGCCACATTTATTTTTATCCATTCATCCATTGAAGGGCATCTAGGTTGGCTTCATAGTCTAGCTATTGTGAATTGTGCTGCTATAAACATTGATGTGGCTGTGTCCCTTAGTATGCTGTTTTTAGGTCCTTTGGGTATAGTCCGAGAAGAGGAATAGCTGGGTCAAATGGTAGTTCCATTCCCCAGCTTTCCAAGGTATCACCACACTGCTTTTCAAATTGGCTGCACCAATTTCCTGCAGAGCTTCTTGAATCACAGGCCCAGGTGGCTGTCTTGAGCACAATGGAAGCCAGTGAGGGGCTTTCAACAGGAACCAAGACTGGTATAATGAGATTTGTATCTAAGGACTTCAGAAGATGATATACAATCAATCAACAAATATGTGAAAAAAATGCTCATCATCTCTAGCAATCAGAGAAATGCAAGTCAAAACTACTCTAAGATTTCATCTCACTCCAGTCAGAATGGCAGCTATTATGAAGACAAACAACAATAAGTGTTGGTGACGATGTGGGGATACATTGCTGGTGGGACTGCAAGTTGGTGCAGCCAATATGGAAAGCAGTATGGAGATTCCTTGGAAATCTGCGAATTACACCACCATTTGACCCAGCTGTCTCTCTCCTCAGTCTATACCCAAAGGACTTAAAAACAGCATACTACAGGGACACAGCCACATCAGTGTTTATAGCAGCACAATTCACAATAGCTAAATTGTGGAACCAACCTAGATGCCCTTCAGTAGATGAATGGATAAGGAAATTGTGGTATATACACACAATGGAATTTTACTCAGCAATGAAAGAGAATAAAATCATGGCATTTGCAGGTAAATGGATGGCGTTGGAGAAGATAATGCTAAGTGAAGTTAGCCAATCCCAAAAAACAAATGCCGAATGTTTTCTCTGATACAAGGAGGCTGACTCATAGTGGGACAGGGAGGGGGAGCATGGGAGGAACAGATGAACTCTAGATAGGGCAGAGGGGTGGGAGGGGAAGGGAGGAGGCAGGGGGTTATGAATGATGGTGGAATGTGGTGAACATCATTATCTAAAGTAGATGTATAAAGACACAAATTGGGTGTCAACTTACTTTATATACAGAGATGTGAAAAATTGTGGTATTGTGGTTTATATGTGTAATAAGAATTGTAATGCAAAAAACCCCCAAAGTACATATATAAAGACATGAATTGGTGTGAACATACTTTATCTACAAAGATTTGAAAAATTGTGCTCTATATGTATAATAAGAATTGTAATGCATTCTGCTGCAGCTGTCGTGCATTTAAAAAAAATGAAATCAATTTAAAAAAAAAAAAGAAACATGACTTCAGCTTCAGTGTGGAGAGGAAAGAGATTAAGTATAAATAGGAAGGGTTTAGGAAGACAGCTTCCAAGCTTTGGTTTGGGTGACTGGATGAATGGTGGGTGGGGCTGAGAGGAAGGCATAGATGTGGTTGGAAGCTGATGGATTCTACTTTAGATTCGGAGATTCCTGTGGGAAATCTAATCTGATGCATCCAGAAAGTACACAGATATAGAGGCTCTGGATTTCCATAAATATCTACTGAGCCAATATATTTGCAAAAAAAAAAATGGGGATATGACATTGAACAACTGCTATATTTCTAAAGGAAGCACTATAGGGCTGGAGAGGCCTTCCCATCAGCTCTTTTATTTTCTCCTCCCTCTCCTGCTCTCTTAAACTCCAGGGGCTTTCTGTCTTCACATTGACACGAGGATCGTGTCCACCTGCTCTGCTGTCTTGCTAACCTCCCATGTGTCTTGGCTCATCTTATGTGGTTTATAACAAAATGCCAGAGATGGAGTGGTTTATAGGAAAAAATAGGTATATTTATCTTATAGTTCAAGAGATCCAAGATACATGGTCCTGGCATCCCCTTGGATTCTGGTGAGGGTCTGATGGCAGAAGGCATCACGTGGAGGGGCTCAGAAGGTAGGTAGGGAGTGACATAATATCAGGGACAACATAACTTTGTAACAACATGTTCTGACAGTAACTGTTCCATTTTCAGGGGACCCAACTCACTTCATGAGACGTCTCTGGAGAAAGACATTCATTTGTTCGTGAGGATGAAATTCTCACGACCCTGTTCTGCTCACAGGACTGACCACCTCTCTGACATGGGTAACATTCGTAATCAGATTTCAATATGAGTTGTGTGTGTGTGGGGGGCAAATCTTATTCAAACCATACATAGCACCATGGGATAGTCTTTCTGTTCAGAACTTGTCTGTCCAGTGTCTTACACATGGTTGGTGCTCAATGGATTCAGTTCAATTTCTGTAGTGGCATATGCTCAGCACACTGAAATATCTCCTATTGATGAAAGATAATGAGCTGTGAGTATTCAGTGAATTACTCACCCCCAATACATCCAACCCAGGTATATGCACATTCTTATAGCGTGTCCCTCTAAGGCTGTGAACTCCTCTTAAGACATGCCTCTGAATCAGTGTGTGTCACTTCTTCATACCTATTTGTAAGAATTATCACATGCTTCCATTTTTTTCCCTTTTTTATATATGTATCTGTCTTAATAGATTTTTTTTAAGCTCCCGGAGAACAAAGGCCTCACACCAATTCCCCTCTAATCATAAGGAATATATGTCAAGCCCCGTGTAGGTACCCAAACTATGAAGAGGACCAACCTTAAATATACTATGGTTTTTTCCCCAAAAATATACATACCTGTGATAGTTTGATTTATTAATCAGGCACACTAAGAGATTAACCATAATAACTGAAAATAAAAGAGAATATTTGTAACCGTGTATCATAACTAAAGTGATTTAAAGCTTACGAGTTGTGTATTTCTGCAATTTGGCATATAGTATTTTGGAACCGAGGTTGACCACAAGCAACTAAAGCGGTGGAAAGTAACACGGTCAATAAGGGAGATGCGATGTGATTTGCTCCTTTTTTCCCTTCCACAACATCTAGGATAGTTGGTTTCTGCTTCGGAACAAAACTTTGTAGCCTCGTGCACACAGAAGCATCTCTAAAGGGGCAAGCAGGCACTGCCGCAGGCCATGGGAGGTTCTGGAACAGAAGGTGGGGAGGCCACAGAGATGTGTGTCCCTACGGTGATATGCAGGTGGTTGTTCACTTATTACAGAGTTGACTCTGTCAAGAGCACATGTGTGGATGCAGAAGTTATGGGGCCTTTCCTTAGCCATATTGCTCAGAGTCCTATTGACTCCAGCCATTCAAACAGTCTACCATGGCTTAGATGTAGTTTGTGCCCAAGAGGCTCATGTGCTTGGTCCCCAATGTGGGGATGTTAAAAAGTGAGGGAACCTTTAAAAGGTGGAGCCTAGTGGAAGGTAATTGATTGAGTATATCACCCTAGTAAGGCAGTAATGCTGGTTTTGCAGTGTGTTAGTTTTGGGGAGAGTGGGTTGTTTATAAAAAAGTAAGCCTGATCCCTGGATCTCTGGCTTCCTGTCTTGCTGAGTGATCTCTGCTTCTTGTATACTCTCCTGCCATATGTATACCATGATGTGATGTAGCCAGAGGATCCTCAACAGAAGCTACCCAATCTTGGACTTTTAGCCTCTAAAACTGTGACATAAATAAACCTCTTCTCTTTGCAAAGTACTTAACCTCAGGTACATTGTTATAGCAATGAACAATGAACTACACAATCATTTAGGTGGGTTCCATCTCTTTCACTGGGTCACTTTCTTCTAACGTAGGTGGCTTAGTTCTGGTAGATTTCACTGGCCTTGATTTTGAGCAGGTCTTGTGAACCTTACTATAGTCCTGAACCTGATTTGCTGCGCTGGCTCAGAAGACTATCAGAAGGCCAAAGAAAGAGATACATTCCTGCTGACAACTGCTCAATCTCCCACTTTCCTAACAACTGGACCCACTGTAGCCTATTCTGTCTAATCCTTGGCACATCAGTTTGTGATAGTTAAGCCCCCCCCACCCCAAACACTGCTGCTTGTTGGTCAGTTTTGATAGGAAAACAGCCATTATCTGCATTTTATATATGAGAAAACAAGAGGTGCTTGCATGTGACTATGCATGTGCCCATGCACATACCCAAAGAAAGACACAAAGAGACATTAAGCAATACACACATGAAAAGAAATGTTTGGAGGGCTGGGGAATTTTTGTAGGGTTGGGGGACCTGAGCCAAGATGGTTTATAAAGTAAGGGATTTTATTTCCTATAATTTTTTTCTTTTTATCCCTCAACTTTCTTGATGCTGTCTTTGTTTTGCAGAGGTTTATTTTCCTGGAACATTTCGCATGATCCTTCTCTCCTGTTTTCTCCATGATGAGCTTTCTCCTTCTTGTTGGTCAACACTTCCTGCCTTCAGTTCCACACTTGTCTGTCAGGCCAATACTGTTGCATCATTCCTATGCTGGGTGGTTTAACAGGTGATCCCTCAAGGATAATTTTTTTTTTCATTCTGAAGAAATCTGAGTGCTCAGGAGTGGGTTTGGAGTACCCTGCAGGCTTTACCCCAGCAGAGCCGTGATACTGGTGGGGTAGGTCTTCCTGATAGTTACAGTGGATTGGATTAACCATAATAACTGAAAATAAAATAGAAAAAGAAAAGGCATTTACTTTTATTATCAGCAAAACCCAATATATGTGCTTATAGAAAATTTAGTACATATAAGTTAGGAAAAAATTTCTATACTTTGAAATAATCTAAAATAAATTTTTCTTTATTATTTTTGTTTCTCACTATAATTTTTAGAGGTTTAGGTATATTTGTGCTCACACTACAACTGATTTTATGTCTTCCCATTTCCTTTAGTGTTTTCACTAAGACTTCCCACATTATTGGAGGCTTTTGAAGAATATAATATTTAATATATTCGTAATATTATGCAGAAAATCCTGTTGGGCTTTTAATTGGCTGACAGCTGGGGAAGTTTAAATCATTTGTTACGGTTGTTTCCAACTTTCCTTGATACATAACACTGCAGTGAAAATGTTTAAAGAACAGGTTTTGCTTTAAAGTTTTCCTAATAATTTCTACTTCTAACAAAATATTATCTGAGCCTCTCTCTGTTCTGAGATTTCTCCAAGTCTTTCTTTCTTTTTGAACCAGGAATGGAACACAGGAGTGCTTAACCACTGAGCCACATTCCCAGCCGTTTTTATATTTTGTTTTAAGTCAGGGTCTCCCTGAGTTGCTTAGGGCCTCACTAAATTGTTGAGGCTGGCTTTGAACTCGCCATCCTCCTGCCTCAGTCTCCCAAGCTGCTGGGATGACAGGAAAACACTTTTCAAGTCCTTATAAACTCCTCTACCACGAAAATGCTCCTTTCTGATCTCTTCCTCTGCATCCTTCATGACCTGGCTCAAATACAATCATCTGTGAGGCTTTCCTGGGTCATGCAAAAACATTAACTCCTTCCATAGGTTTGCACGGGCCTTTCTTTGTTTACAAAGAAATTCTGTGTTTCAGAGACTCATGTTGAGATGTCTTAGCTCAAAATGTGTTTCCCGGGAAGCCCACATCTCTTCTGGCCAAGTACAGGCCCCTCTGTTAAAAGTTCTGGTGGAAGCACTGGAATTATCCTTCACTTAACATACTCTGATTAGAGTTAGACAACTAATTGTGTGATGATTTCTTCAAGCTTTCATCCTTACACGAAATATAAGAGGACTGTTTCACCAGGGTGCACCTTCAATCCTCAGAGCTCCATACCTTGTCAGTGTGCAGGAAACATCTGTTTGCCAAATGAGTGGAAGAATGGATGAATGACCTTCCAAAAGTATTATAAATGTAGACATCTCTAGAGAGGAATAAAATAGAAAGATATAGTTATCTTTACTCAGAGCAATATTTGTGTTTGCTCATAATCTACACCAGCTTTATGGCCAACATGTACTGAGGGCTTAGTGCAAAGTCAAGTGCTGTGCTAAGCTTTTTATATATTTCATCTTATCTAAAGATTACATTGGTCCTATGGGATGGCTACTATGAAGCCTTCCCCTATATTCTTAGCTGAAGAAGTAGAGGCTCTGAGAGGTTATATAACTTGCCTACGGCCACACGTTTAGTGAGAGGTGGTGTTGAGGTTTGTCTGACTTAAATTTAGGTTCTCAGCTACTCTCTTAACTTATTTTGACCACTATAAAAAAATCACCATAAACTGGGTGTCTTATAATCCACATGAATTTATTTCTGGTAGCAGAGGCTGGCTATCTGATATCAGGGCACCATCATGGTGGGATTCTGGTGAGGGCTGTCTTTAGGTGTTAGGTGGCCACCATATTGCTGTACCCTTATGTGGTGGAAGGTGAGGGAGAGAGCTTTCTGGGGTCCCATTTAGAGGGAACCAGTACAATTCAGGAGGGCTTCCTCCTCATGTCATAATTACCTCCTTAAGTCCCAACTCCTAATACCCTCCCACTGGGGGATTGACATGTCAACACAGGAATTAGGGGAGATGTAAGCATTCACTATCTTCCAGCTACAGTGACATCTCCTGGAAGGTTCTGTCTTTACACCAAATTTCTCTCTTGGTAACTGCTCACTTAGTGGAATTAGGTCTCCGTCTTGAGCCCCAGGGAACAAGGCTTTTCCTCCTCCTTCAACCACATTTCTCCTCCATACACAAAGACAGAGCCTCTGTCTAAATAGTGTCTCTCTTAAATTTGACCATTCCCAGTTTCTCTAGCCGTTCCATTTGGGATCAGAATATAATTTCCCCAATTTTTTTTTTTTTTTAAATTTCATTTGGGTGCTGTTCATTCACTATGGACAATTAGTCAGTTTCTATGTCTGGAAGGAGGAAAGGTGAATATCAGAGAAAGGAGGAGTGAAAGCCTATGTGTTGGGAACTCTGTTTAAGAGGTGGCCTGCCGGACCATGGTGTAGTGAAGACTATGAGCTCCAGAGACCAAGTGCTTCAGCTCGAGTCTCAGCTCTAACACTTACTGTCTGCATGAACGTTCAGATGAAATTCCTGGGCTGAGCACTCTGGACCAACCGAGATGGGGTACCAGGCTCTCGATGTCATCTTGCAGCCTGGAGAGGTTACCATCTTCTGACATGTACTGAGCACATCCCATGCACCTGTGTGTGTTAACTCATTTTATCCTCACAACAGCCCTCTGGGTTCTATTATCATCCCACTTCACAATGCAGAAAAAGACCCAGAAAAATTTTCTCAGCGAAGCTCCTGTAAATGGAAGGACCAGTGGTCCAGCCCTGGAGCCTGTGCCCCTGACCACTCTGCCCTTCTGCCTCAACTTTGTAAACCCATCTGCAGGGGCCTTCACAGCCTGCACGCTTGAACGACTCCCCTTATATTCTTCCGCTCCAAGTGATTTGACTCCTCTGACAAACTCTTATCTCCGGGACAGTCTCTGCGGTCCTTACCTGCCTTCCCTTACGAGGGTTATTAAAATGGGAGCATGGCTCACGGTGATGGATGGCCTCGAGGCTGATCATTTGCTACCTCTCCTGGCTCTCGGTAAATATTTACTTTTTGTTCTACAGGAACAATGAGGTTTCATACAGGAGATGGATGTTGAGTGTATATATAATATTATGCTTGTCTGACTCCTTTGAACACCCAACTCTCATTTCCCTGGCTTACTGGAGAGAGGAGGAGGTGCCACAAGGTGAGTTGCTTGACTTTTCAGAGGACGCTGGGGAGGTTTGAGAGCCGGATGGATTTTATTTTTTAACAGAAGGGCTAGAAACATGGGTCTCTCTCAATAATTTAAGATCTTATCAGGAGCTTTCATTTACACATGTATCAATGATTGCATTATTTACCTAATATGGCCCTTGAATTGATTCACATTTTAAACATAGATATATAATTTAGCCTTGCCTTAAACAATGATGTCCCCCAAATCATGGATGAGATACTCTGAATTACTAATGCACATTGCAGTATGTGTTTAACTATTAAAATACAAAATGCTTCTCTTCCTTGCGGAAATGCTTAGGACTAGGTGACAGGTGACTTGATCACTCTCAGCCCTGCCACCTCCTTGCCCTGTGACCCCATGTGGATAGCAGTTCTTTTCAGTTCCTCCATCTTCCCCTGTACACTATGAAGCAGCTCTTAAGCAAGTGTTAAGAGTGGTTTTTTTTTGTGTGTGTGTTCCAGCTTGAGGTAGTGTTTATAACAGAAAAAGAGAGTTCATGTAGGCAGACGGATTCATCTAAAATTTTTTTCTCACTTATACAAAGGCACTTTCCAGTCTTTGCCTTGGAAGTACGTTGGCAGTTCTTGTCATTCATCTATTATTGCTACTCAGAGAAACACAGGAGAGATGAAGCTGCTAGAAGGTTCTGTAATGTAGTTAGAATAAAGTTCGAGTTGCAGGGGGGAGGGGGGAGGGAGACAGAGCAGGAGTGAGCAGAGGGAACCAAAGCTGTCCAGTTGCAAATTCTGCATATTAATGACCTCACCCAAACTTCTCGCTGGTGCATCTCTTCTTTTTATCTTTATCCTGTCTCTCAACCTCCTCCCCTTCTCCTCTTCCTCTTTGTTTTTGCATTAATGTTTCATTATTTATGGCAACTTGAAAACATTCATATCTGCTTTCAGAGACACAAATAATAAGACTGATACTACTTCCCTCAACATCTTTTTTTTTTCCTGTTTTTTTTTCCCTCTTTGTTTAAAATGCCTTTGAAAATATGTCTGCATGGCCAACATGAAAGGAACTTTGGCAAGAGGAAGAGTGTTTGTCCCCTGGGTGCTCCCCTCTCCTCCTCCCTGTCCCTCTCCCTTGCCTCCTGGGATGGAGCTTCTGACTCTGGAGTGCCAGTCTCTGCATAGCTGACCCACTCTCTGTTCTGTTGCTGTGCTAGCACTGCAAGGGCTTTGGAAATCACCCCAGCTAAGTCCTTAATCTTTTTTTTTATATTTGCTTTTTAGTTGTAATTGGACACCTTTATTTTATTTATTTTTATGTGGTGCTGATGATCGATCCCAGGGCCTTGCACATGCTAGGCGAGCGCTCTATCTCTGAGCCATAGCCCCAGCCCCTAAGCCCTTAATTTTGTATGCAGGCTTTGATGTTCAGAAAGATGAAGGACCTGCCTTGGCATACCACAGTTTACTCTGGGGCAGGGGCAGTGCTGGGATCTTGACCTCAACACTCCCAGACCCCGGATCCTGTTACCCTGTGACTTTTACCAAATGGGTTCTGCCTCCGGAACTTTATCCTGACAGATCTTGTTAGGGTCACATTTTTTATACCTTCTAATAATGGCTGGTCCTTGGTCATTCTCCTTCCAAATTCTCATGCTTGGATTTAGTTAAATCCTTGTTTATTCATGGCCAGCCCTCAATGCCTGCTTTCCTGTGACTTTTAAGTAACTTAAAGGCAGGGCTGAGTCTCTTTTGCCCACAGCGTTTCCCCCAGTTCCCACTGTAATAAAAACAGTAAACTCTTATTATATTATTAGTTGGGTGCTTATCTTGGACCAGGCTCTGTTCTGAGCCCTCCGTGTGCATTAGCTTATTTAATCCTAACAGCCCCCGGGGGCTGTCGTTGGTTGTCATCCTCATTTTATAGATAGGAAACTAAGAAGCAAAGAGGTTAATTAACTTGCTGGAAGGTCACCCGGCTACTTTTGGGTTTCGAACTTGGGAAGACACATAGCCCAGGACCCGCCTCACTCTCTGCCTTTGCTGCCTGTCTCCCAGCAGGTGCTCATGAAATACAGTCAACTTGGTGTTTTCCTTGATTGCTGTTCAGAGAACACACTACCTTGCAAGATGATTAAGAACCAGGAGGTGTTTGTGGAATTCTCATGGAGGAGGAGGAGGGAAGGAAATTTACTTTTGCATGGAGGAGTCCTGATGCTAATGAGCTCATGATTTTGACAGTGTGCTTGTTAATGCAAACTCCTTGGCCCTATCTTGGGTCCCTCATAGGAATCTCGGGCCAGGGACCCTCTGAGTCATTGACTACTATCCAGGTGATGCCAATGCAGGTAGCCTGGGGATGGCACCTGAGAAATGTCTTTTTCAAAGTTCTTTGTTGACCAGTCAACCTGAGCAAGGGGGTACAACCTTTTGAAATCTGAAGCTGCTGTAGTTCCTGCTTTTTCTGCTTAGGGAACATTTTGGGGCTCCTAAGTGACAAAGCCTAAAGCATAGAACCTCTAATAGGCCTGAAGAGAAACCAACAGGGTAGGCAGCATCAGTACATGATGACCACAGATCCTGGAGGGACTGCAAGCCAGAGACTGCAATTAGGCCTCCTCTTGACGTGAGGCAATCAGCAGACAGAGTGGCTTCTCCCAGGAGCACTTCAGATGGACTCTGGTTGTCAGATGCTCAAGAGTGTTTCTGGATACAGGCAGTGGTTCCATTGACCTATAAGAGGAGATGTCAGTGAGATAAGACAGGGTGATAGGAACCTGCTCTTTCACATTTCAGTACAGTGGTTTTGACTCATGGCATTAGGAATCAGTGCTTCACCTGGCTGTGGAGAGGCCCATCCTGAACTGTGGGACAGGGCATAGGCATGGGTGGTCCCTTGTTAGGTAAGTACATGGGCAGTTCCGTTGCTTTAGTTTATAACACTGGCCTCTACCAGGACCATTCATAAAAAGCCCACAATTGCTATATTTTTTTCTGTGTCTGGTGTTTCCTTATCCACTTACCTACCCACTGTGTCCTTCCATTTTGTCATCAAGTGCCAGCTGATGATTGGCTCACAGTGGCCCCAGCAACATCTAGCTGATTGGCTCCTCTGCAGTGATGCTCATTGGGCTGTTTCCCTGCCCTTTCAGACCACGGAGCTGCTCATTGGGGGACTTTTTTGGCTCCGCCCACACGACCCATCCAATTGGCCTTAAGAGCAGGAGGATTGTGGGAGGTGGAGAGGCGTGTGTTGGTGTGAGAGGCTTGTGGGAAGCTGGTGGTGGCAGTTGGGCTCTGAGGGTTTTTCCTGAGGAGCTGTTTTGTTTGGCCTGTGTGGTTCTAAAAATAAAGTTCGTTTCTTTTGACAAATGTGGACTGCAGCAATCAAGCACTTGCTGAATACCCGATTTGTCTTAGGCACTGTATTAGGTACTTGTTACCTGGCAGTCAGCATCCCACAGAATTGCTCTCTTGGGGTTTTCCCTGCAACATAGATTTATAGTCATTTTTTTGCTGCTCATTACCCTGTTTCTCAATAATAAGGACTACCTTATCTCATTCTTTTCAAGATAAAAATGCAGGAACCTCACATTGCTCATATGTTTGTGTGCATAATACATGTCTACATAGATATAAGCCTGTATACACATGCACATATGTACACATACTGGTGTAGACATACATTTATCAAGAGAGGGTGGATACTCAGAGGTGAGGGTCATCTTCTTATTATTCTTTCAGCCGGCATTTTGAGTGCCTCTTTTGTGCTAGTCACTAAGCGAAGCCAGACACTCTTTGGGAGCTCAATGAGTCTCTTCCCTGTCCCTCGGCGTGGGCCAGGTCTTGACTGTTCAGGGCAGGTGTATGCTTGTTTGCCTTTATTGATGTCATGTATTAGAGTCATGAAAAGAGGGAATTCCTCATTGTGCTAAACCTAAACCAAGCATTCCTGACCCCTCTGGAATACCACATTATATAGCAATGTCAATAACTCATCTCCTATTCACTAGGTCCTAAAAACCATCACACCAAACCCCACGTAGCATGTTGATATGGACACGGATGCTCTTACCACATTCTGCACTGTCCCCAGCATTTTGAGAGCTTTATGGTCAACAAATTAGCTTGGATTTATTGTAAATTATTGATTTCAGCATCCAAAGGTTAATGAGGTTTGTGCCTTTTTTTTTTCCCCAGCACTTCTGCTCTGGGGAGAATAATGCGATAACCCAAAGACACAGATAGTCAATGAAAACAAAACAGATGACTGTAACGTGCGTCTTGGCTATACTCTGATACTTACTCCTCTTGCCCCTTCTCTTTCTTTATCTTTCTCAATGTATTCTGATTTCTCAGCGAATTTTTATTTCTGAATGCAAAGAGATGATTCAGGTGATCCCAGGCAGGGCTGTCACAAATCATAGATGACTCCCTCCTGGACCCTTGTGTAGAGAAAGGAAGCTAATCTACATAATCTGCCGAGGTTTCTTTCTTCTGATACACCCACAGATATTTCTGTCTCCATGATAGAAACTCAAACTGATTTATGCTCAATGAGAATCCCCAGAGGAACAGGGTGGTCCAACCAGGTGCTATTATATTAGGAGGAGGAGGCTGGAAAAGGCCGACAGGCCTTTACATTCCCAGTCTGTGCTCCAAGGAGCCTTTGCACCATCATGGAGATGGACTTACAGAACTTCACACTATTGTGCTTTTTTTTTTTTTTAATCTTTACGTAGATTTTCTGGCTCAATGATATAGTTGTAAGTAGTTTTGTTTCTATCCTTACATGCATGATAACATAGACTTTACCTAGTGTTTTTTTTGTTTGTTTGTTTTTTAAGATAAGACTAAACCCTCCAGCCACTCAGAGTCTGTGTTCTTCAAGGTCTTGGGTAAAGAGTGGCACAGACTTGGGCTGGAGATGTGGCTCAGCGGTAGCGCGCTCGCCTGGCATGCGTGCGGCCCGGGTTCGATCCTCAGCACCACATACCAACAAAAATGTTGTGTCCGCCGAGAACTAAAAAAAATAAATAAATATTAAAAATTCTCTCTTTCTCTCTCTCCCCTCTTTCACTCTCTCTTTAAAAAAAAAAAAAAGAGTGGCACAGACTGAGTTAGCATAGAGTGGTTTTTCCTTATATCTGTATCTGACCCAGTGCCTGAGTGGAGGTCAAGCCTGGATCCAGTGAAGAGCCATTAGAGAGAACACTGAAAATTGTTCTTCAACAATAACTGTCTACCCACAGACAGATGATAGATGATTTATCTTTTTTTGTCAGGCATTCCTTTGATAGTTTCTCCTTGGTTTAATTCTTTTGGAGTAAAGAAGGAACACAGATAGAAGGCAGGTTGCTGGACTAAGATCATATTTTAATCACAGAATATTGGGACTGGGAGGAAGTTGGAAATACTTTTTGAGCTTTCATCTAATTTTGTCACCAGAAAGATGAAGCCTACAAGGGAAGTCCCAGGCCCAAGACTGTGAAAAGCCAGCTGACTCTTCTCTCCACCAGAAAATCCAGGTGCCCTGGTCCTCTCCTGATAAGAACCACTCTGAAAGCTCTGAGGCCATCTTCATACCTGGATTGATTTTTTTTTTTTGAGTAGGAACCACAGATTATCCCATAGATCCACTACCTATCAGTCACAAACTATTACTGTGAAACCAGTCAGGATGCATTTTTTAAAAATTTTTATTGTTGGTTGTTCAAAACATTATAAAACTCTTGACATATCATATTTCACACTTTGATTCAAGTGGGTTATGAACTCCCATTTTTACCCCAAATACAGATTGCAGAATCACATCGGTTACACATCCACGTTTTTACATACTGCCATACTAGTGTCTGTTGTATTCTGCTACCTTTCCTATCCTCTACTATCCCCCTCCCCTCCCCTCTCCTCCAATCTTCTCTCTCTACCCCCTCTACTGTAATTCATTTCTTCCCCTTGTTTTTTTTTTTTAATTTTTTTCCCTTTTCCCTCACTTCCTCTTGTATGTAGTTTTGTATAACCATGAGGGTCTCCTTCCATTTCCATGCAATTTCCGTTCTCTCTCCTTTCCCTCCCACCTCTTGTCCCTGTTTAATGTTAACCTTCTTCTCATGCTCTTCCTACTGTGTTCTTAGTTGCTTTCCTTATATCAAAGAAGACAATTGGCATTTGTTTTTTAGGGATTGGCTAGCTTCACTTAGCATAATCTGCTCTAATGCCATCCATTTCCCTCCAAATTCCATGATTTTGTCATTTTTTAATGCAGAGTAATTGTGTATAAATGCAACATTTTTTTATCCATTCATCTATTGAAGGGCATCTAGGTTGGTTCCACAGTCTAGCTATTGTGAATTGTGCTGCTATGAACATCCATGTAGCAGTGTCCCTGTAGTATGCTCTTTTTAGGTCTTTAGGGAATAGACCGAGAAGGGCAATAGCTGGGTCAAATGGTGGTTCCATTCCCAGCTTTCCAAGGAATCTCCATACTGCTTTTCAGATTGGCTGCACCAATTTGCAGTCCCACCAGCAAAGTACAAGTGTACCCTTTTCCCCACATCCTCGCCAGCACTTGTGGTTGTTTGACTTCAGAATGGCTGCTAATCTTACTGGAGTGAGATGGTATCTTAGGGTGGTTTTGATTTGCATTTCTCTGACTGCTAGAGATGGTGAGCATTTTTTCATGTACTTGTTGATTGATTGTATGTCCTCCTCTGAGAAGTGTCTGTTCAGGTCCTTGGCCCATTTGTTGATTGGGTTATTTGTTTTCTTATTGTTTAATTTTTTGAGTTATTTGTATATTCTGGCTATTAGGGCTCTATCAGAAGTGTGAGGAGTAAAGATTTGTTCCCAGGATGTAGGCTCCCTATTTACCTCTCTTATTGTTTTTCTTGCTGAGAAAAAAACTTTTTAGTTTGAGTAAGTCCCATTTGTCCATTCTAGTTATTAACTCTTGTGCTATGGGCATCATATTAAGGAATTTGGAGCCCGACCCCACAATATGTAGATTGGAGCCAACTTTTTCTTCTATCAGATGCAGTGTCTCTGATTTGATATCAAGCTCCTTCATCCATTTTGAGTTAACTTTTGTGCATGGCGAGAAAAGGGGTTCAGCTTCATTTTGTTGCATATGGATTTCCAGTTTTCCCAGCACCATTTGTTGAAGATGCTATCCTTCCTCCATTGCATGCTTTTAGCCCCTTTATCAAATATAAGATAGTTGTAATTTTGTGGATTGGTCTCTGTGTCCTCTATTCTGTACCATTGGTCCACCTGCCTGTTTTGGTACCAGTACCATGCTGTTTTTGTTACTATTGCTCTGTAGTATAGTTTGAAGTCTGGTATCACTATACTGCCTGATTCACACTTCCTGCTTAGAGTTGTTTTTGCTATTCTGGGTCTTTTATTTTTCCATATGAATTTCATGATTGCTTTATCTATTTCTACAAGAAATGCTGTTGGGATTTTGATTGGCATTGCATTAAACCTATAGAGAACTTTTGGTAATATCGCCATTTTGATGATGTTAGTTCTGCCTATCCATGAACAGGGTATATTTTTCCATCTTCTAAGATCTTCTTCTATTTCTCTCTTTAGGGTTCTGTAGTTTTCATTGTATAAATCTTTCACCTCTTTTGTTAGGTTGATTACCAAGTATTTTATTTTTTTTGGAGGATATTGTGAATGAAGTGGTTGTCCTCATTTCCATTTCAGAAGATTTGTCGCTGATATACAGGAATGCCTTTGATTTATGTGTGTTGATTTTATATCCTGCCACTTTGCTGAATTCATTTATTAGCTCTAATAGTTTCTTTGTAGACCCTTTTGGGTCTGCTAGGTATAGAATCATGTCAACTGCAAATAGTGATAATTTGAGTTCTTCTTTTCCTATTTTTATGCCTTTAATTTCTTTCGTCTGTCTAATTGCTCTGGCCAATGTTTTGAGAACTATGTTGAACAGAAGTGGTGAGAGAGAGCATCCCTGTCTTGTTCCAGATTTTAGAGGGAATGCCTTCAATTTTTCTCCATTCAGAATGATGCTAGCCTGAGGCTTAGCATAGATAGCTTTTACAATATTGAGGTATGTTCCTGTTATCCCTAGTTTTTCTAGAGTTTTGAACATAAAGGGATGCTGTACTTTGTCGAATGCTTTTTCTGCATGTATCGAGATGATCATATGGTTCTTATTTTTAAGTCTATTGATGTGGTGAATAACATTTATTGATTTCCTTATATCGAACCAGCCTTGCATCCCAGGGATGAAACCTGCTTGATCATGGTGCACAATTTTTTTGATGTGTTCACCAGAATTTTATTGAGGATTTTTGCATCTAGGTTCATTAGAGATATTGGTCTGTAGTTTTCTTTCTTTCAAGTGTCTTTGTCTGGTTTAGGAATCAGGGTGATGTTGGCCTCATAGAATGAATTTGGAAGTTCTCCCTCTTTTTCTGTTTCCTGAAATAGCTTGAAAAGTATTGGTATTAGTTCTTCTTTTAAGGTTTTGTAAAACTCTGCTGTATACCCATCGGGTCCTGGGCTTTTCATAGTTGGTAGTCTTTTGATGGCTTCTTCTATTTCCTCAATTGATATTGGTCTGTTTAGGTTGTCTATATCCTCCTGACTCAATCTGGGCAGATCATATGACTTAAGAAATTTATCAATGCCTTCACTATCTTCTATTTTATTGGAGTATAAGGATTCAAAATAATTTCTAATTATCTTCTGAATTTCTGAAGTGTCTGTTGTGATATTGCCTTTTTCATCCCATATGCTAGTAATTTGAGTTCTCTCTCTTCTTCTCTTCGTTAGCATGGCTAAGGGTCTGTCGATCTTATTTATTTTTTCAAAGAAGCAACTTTTAGTTTTGTCAATTTTTTTCAATTGTTTCTTTTGTTTCGATTTCATTGATTTCGGCTCTGATTTTAATTATTTCTTGTCTTCTACTTCTTTTGCTGTTGTTTTGCTCTTCTTTTTCTAGGATTTTGAGATGAAGTATGAGATCATTTATTTGTTGGTTTTTTCTTTTTTTAAGAAATGAATTCCAAGCAATGAATTTTCCTCTTAGAACTGCTTTCATTGTGTCCCATAGATTCCAATATGTTGTGCCTGTGTTTTCATTTAACTCTAGGAAGTTTTTAATTCCTCCTTGATGTCTTCTAAAACCCATTGATCATTCAGCAACCTATTGTTCATTCTCCAAGTGATGCATGATTTTTCCTTCCTTCTTTTATTGTTGATTTCCAGTTTCATTCCATTATGATCCGATAAGATGCATGGTATTATCTCTATTTCTTTATAATGTCTAAGAGTTGCCCTGTGACATAATAAATGATCTATTTTTTGAGAAGGATCCATGTGCTGTTGAGAAAAAAGTGTAACTGCTTGATGTTGGGTGGTATATTCTATATATGTCAATTAAGTCTTGTTTATTAATTGTATTTTTGAGTTCTATAGTTTCTTTATTCAACTTTTGTTTGGAAGATCTGTCCAGTGGTGAGAGAGGTGTGTTGAAGTCTCCCATAATTATTGTATGGTGGTCTATTAGACTCTTGAACTTGAAGAGTTTGTTTGATGAACATAGCTGCACCTTTGTTTGGGGCATATATATTTATGATTGTTATGTCTTGTTGGTGTATGGTTCCCTTGAGCAGTATGTAGTGTCCCTCTTTATCCCTTTTGATTAACTTTGGCTTGAAATCTATTTTATTTGATATGAGTATGGACACTCCTGCTTGTTTCCGAAGTCCATATGAGTGATATGACTTTTCCCAACCTTTCACCTTCAGTCTTTGTATGTCTTTTCCTATCAAATGCGTCTCCTGCAGGCAGCATATTGTTGGATCTTTTTTTTTTTTTTGATTCATTCTACTAGCCTGTGTCTTTTAATTGGTGAGTTTAAGCCATTAACATTTAGGGTTATTATTGAGATATGGATTGTTCTTCCAGTCATATTTATTTATTTATGTTACCTAACATGGTTTGTTTTTCCTCTTTGATTATTTTTCCCTTCACTGTACTACCTCCCACTGTTGGTTTTCATTGTTATTTTCCATTTCCTCTTCCTGTAATGTTTTGCTGAGGATGTTTTGAAGAGATGGTTTTCTAGCTGCAAATTCTTTTAACTTTTTGTTTAACTTTTGGAAGGTTTTAATTTCATCTTCCATCCTGAAGCTTAATTTCGCTGGATACACAATTCTTGGTTGGAACCCATTTTCTTTCAGCGTTTGAAATATGTTGTTCCAGAATCTTTTAGCTTTCAGAGTCTGTGTTGAAAGATCAGCTGTTATCCTGATTGGTTTACCCCTAAATGTAATCTGCTTCCTTTCTCTTGTAGCTTTTAAAATTCTCTCCTTAGTCAGTATGTTCGGCATCTTCATTATAATGTGTCTAGGTGTGGATCTCTTATGATTTTGCACATTCGGCGTCCTGTAGGCTTCTAGGATTTGGGATTCTGTCTCATTCTTCAAGTCTGGGAAGTTTTCTAGTATTATTTCATTGAACAGATTGCTCATTCCTTTGGTTTGGACCTCTATACCTTCCTGTATCCCAATGACTCTTAAGTTTGGTCTCTTTATGTTATCCCATATTTCTTGGATGTTCTGCTCATGGTTTCTTAACAGTCTCCCTGAGCTGTATATGTTCTTTTCAAGTTGAAATATTTTGTCTTCATTGTCTGATGTTCTATCTTCTAAGTGTTCTACTCTGCTGGTAGTATTCTCATTTGAGTTTTTAATTTGGTTTATTGCTTTCTGCATTTCTAGGATTTCTGTTTTTTTTTTTTTTATAACCTCTATCTCCCTGTATAGTTGATCTTTTGCTTCTTGGATTTGTTTATGTAATTCATTGTTGAAGTGATCTTTAATTGTCTGATTTTGCTGTCTAATGTCTTCCTTGAGACTCCATATCATCTGAAGCATGTATATCCTAAATTCTTTATCTGACATTCCATCTGCTACAGTTATTACGTCTTCTAAAGTTGAGTTGACCTGCATTGCTTCTGGTCCTTTCTTTCCTTGTCTTTTCATAGTGCTGGCATTTCTTTCTGCTTGGTGAAACTGTTGTGTTATTGAATTTTCCCCCTATATATTTATATTGCTCTTGTATAGTTGCAAAGTCTCCCTTTTGTGGAGAAAGACAATGTTAACAGTTCTCAGTATCAATAGTAGGTCATCTATGCACACATTTTCCTTATTACTACATTTATAGCTAGACTCTATGTCTACAAATGTTGGTTATGATTATCGTTTACAAATATAGTCTTGAGTCTTATGAAAGGCATACCATTTCTGGTAGCTTGAAGAAAACTGGATTTCAGGTGTATGATGTAATGTTTATGGGGAAGGAGTGAGGGTATGGAGTTAATCTAACTTAGTAACTTTGGAGAGCTCTAACCAATAGATGGGTAATTTATGGAAGAATGTATAGATTCAAATTCCTATCTGTATTTATAAGATTACCCTACTTATGAATAGTAAAATTTAGGGGGTTGCAAGTGGGATAGAGGGAGTAAGAGGGAGGAAAACAGATAACAAGGAAAGGGAGAGAAAAAGGAGAGCGGGAAAAAGAAAATACAAGAAAAAAGAAAAAGAATAAAAAGGGGGAAGGGAGGTGGGGCATATGCACTTCCTCTATAGTATATTATTCTGGTGATTCAGTTGTTAAAGACCTTTTTCATGTACAATTTTTGGTTTCACATATGTTGAGGTTGTGAAGACCCGAGGGGGAAGGGTAGAGGAGACTGGGTGAATGGCTGAAAAGAGAGAGAGAAGAGAGAAAAAGAAAGAAAAAAAGAAAAAAAATCTCTCTCAGAACTCTGTTTTCTTTTCTTCCAGTTGGAGGCGTTGTCTATTCCTAGCTTGAGTCTCTGGGTTCAGGGTGGTGGTGGTAGTCAGTGTGAGAGGACTTGAGCTTCCACCTGTGGCCTCTCTGCTCTTATTCTCTGAGATGTTAACCAGGTGCCTGATCTGCTGCAGAACCGCACTGGCAGCCACGCCAGTCAACTGGTTGGTGGGTTTTAAGGGTTGGTGGGATTTTCCAAGATGAGTTCCATCAGTTTTTCTCATAAAGTGTTTGATGAGGTGTGGGTTTTGGGGAAACCTTATGTTTATCAAGAGCTCGTTCAGGTGACCTCATGGGCGGGCGGCAGGGCCCCTCCTCCAGTTGGAGTGGTCTGTCTGCCTCACCAGCAGGAGGCTGGGCTTCTCCAACTGGGGAGGTCTGTCTACCGCTCAGGCGAGTCACTGGGCCTGTTCTCCAGGTCGCAGGTCTGCCTACCGTGCAGGTGCAAGTGGCAGCTCTGGGGGATGAATTTTGATTGCAACGGGGTACATGGGTTAATTGATAAAGGTCGGCTTGAATGCAGTTACTTAAGAGTGCATGCAATTAGTGAAGCTAAATTTTGGAAAATGTTGAAGACCCTGAGGGGTCATTTAGAATCTCAAACTCTTAAGAGATAACCCTAGAAGTAATCTAGCCTGGATCATAACTTCATGTACCCCAGTCCTTTTTATAATATGGCCTCTTGGACACCACAGAATAAACTAAAGCCAAGTCCTAAAGCATGTTTCTTGCTTTGAACACTGGAAAACTTTCCTTAATGCTAGCATTTTTCTAGGTTTTTTGGTATGCTATCTATCTCTGAAGCACCATTTGAGAACTAGGCTTCTTACAATGAACCTTTCACAAATTAATGTGGTCATCAAAACCTTGTCCTTTTGGGGAATTAAGTATTGCCATAAAGAAACTTTGTGCATGACCCCTTGGGTAGCCAAAAGGCCACTCTTGTCAGCCAGAGATTTCAGAGTTTGGAGTGGAACACAAAGAAGCAATGAAACAGAACCATCTGACTCCTTCCCATGCGGTTTCAGAAAGTTGAGACATGTGACAGTGGTACTCAGATTTTTATAAAGCAGAATGCAATGATGTTAGAAATTCTTAAATAGGCATTTTTTTAAAACAATAAAACATCAAAATGAGCAAACTATAGCTTTTTAAACAAATAATTGAATCCAAAGGGAGAATATGGTGACTAACTGGATACACTGCCTGGATTCTCCTTCAGGAGTGGAGGTCAAACCTCTCCAGCTACTGGAAGTGCTAGAGAAAGCTCTCAGTTCTCATTGGAGTTGCCCCACCTGAAAAGACTGATGTTGCCCAAGCTCATGTCCCCTTCCTGGGGAAGGGCCCGTCCAGTGGCCAGTTCCATATGGAGTATAAAGCCTTAGTTCCCTGCCCTCAATCTGTGCAATCCCAGCTCCAGGGCTTCCAGTGGGGTTGACTGAGACTTTTTTGGTATTACATCATGACTGAACTCATTGATTTGTTCCAATACTGCTTTCTCCCCTGTCTTTCTATAGGGGTTGGCTCCCCAACATCCCATCTTGCTTTCTCATACTTGCTATTCCATCTCAGTCTGCTTTTTAAATTATTTACTTGATTGACTGGTACTGAGGAATGGAACTTAGGCACTTTAACACTGAGCTACAGACACAGTCCTCTTTATTTTTAGTTTGAGACAGAGTCCTGCTAAGTTGCTGAGCTGACCTCACTTCTAACTTGTTATTTTCCTGCCTCAGCCTCCCGAATCACTGGGATTGTGCACCACTACCCAATTGAGTGTCTGCTTCATTAGGAAATCTAACCTACAAAGGAGAAAGAGGGGGTTGGGGTTGTGGTTCAGTGGTAGTGCACTTGCCTAGCATGTGTGAGGCACTGAGTTTGATTCTCAGCCCACATACAAATAAATAAAATAAAGATCCATCAACAACTAAAAAAACAAAATAATTTTTAAAAAAGAGTAACTTTCAGGATCACCTTAGGGCAGGGATCAGAAAATTCTGACCCACAGGAATAATTCTGGTTCACTGTCTGCTTTTGTAACTGAAGATGTATAGGCACCCTTTTCGTTTACATTGTCTCCTATAGTCATCTTCCTGCTGTGATGGCAGAGTCCAGCAGTCGTGTTTGAGATTGCATGGCTCACAAAATTAAAAAATCATGTGTATATTATCTGACCCATTACAGAAAACTTTTGCTGGTCTCTGCTACAGAACGCTGGATGATAGAGAAATTCAGAACAAGAACCTCTGGGAACATTAGACATTCTGAATGGAATTTTCAGGATCTGTTCTATAAAAGAGTCTTCAATCTGTTCCTCTCTTGTGAGGAGAGACAAACTTGTTTCTGACTCTCTACTGGGTTGACATAAAAAAGAACATTAGTTTCTGATTAATTCTCAAAACTAAAACTAAAGAGTTTGGGCTTTGGCATATGAAATAGATTCTTGCTGTGCTTTAAACTTCATATATATATCTTCCCAATAAACTTCAGGTTGACAGGTTGGTGTCTGTGACTTTCATTTGACTGATAAATTGAAATTCAAGTTAAGTTGTTGCCTCTGATCTTGGGGTGTTTTTTAGGACATGGACCTTTTGTTCTACATTTATCTTTTTATCAAGAGAAATGGAAAAACAAAGAATCTTCCTGTAGTTATGAAGCATTAAGCAGGGAAGAGGTGGAAGGTGATTTTTTGGAGGAGAGAAAATAATGCTTCCTTGATGTTTGTTTATGTATTTTTTCATCCAGCGTGTGTTGATCAGCACTGAGTTGGTGTGTTGAAAGACAGGAATCTTGAAGAAACTCTACAGATGATCCTAATGTGGGTCAGTGGTTAGGGACCACAGAGCCATCCCCTGATGGTTAACACCTAGCCATAGTATCCCTCTACGGGCTTGCATTTACATAGGAGGCACCTTTAACACAAGAGAAGAAAACTTACTGCATTTCTGCTCTTGGTGATGCATCCAAAAAGTCCTTAGAAAATATCTGCCACTGATCAAGCAGCACATGAGAAGATGCAGATAAATGGTCAAGCTAAACAGGTCCTTCCTACAGGGAGCCTCCCTAGGGGCAAAGAGACGATTAAGTAATAACTGCAAATGGAAAACACAGGGGATGGAGGTTGTGCAGGGTACTGCAGATGTACCTACTTAGCATAGGTAGGATCTGGGGGGAGAAATGACATGTAATCGAGACCCAGAGTAGGAGTAAGAGATATCCAGGTAGAAAGACACAAGAAAAGTGTGCTGTGTAGAGAAAACAGCATTTTCACAGTCCCAGGTGCGAGAGAGAACATGATGTAAAAGAGGAACTGAGTGTGTTATTATGATGGCTGGAGTATGGAAGGGACACCTGATAAGTCCTGAGGGTAGTTCATGGGTGCTTGCCTGCAAGCCACAACATGGAATGTCAACTTTATTCAAAAAGGTAGCTGTTTTCCAGGGAAGACATTGGGATACTGAGAATGATTAGGGAAGTCAAAGTCAGAGGCACCGCGTGTGTTGGCCAATGAAGCTGGATCTCTGCACTTCCCAAGTAGGATGCATTTTCTTTGACCGCCCCTAGACCAATGCAGCATCCCAGACCACTGAGGCCCATCTGCTCTGACCCTGTCGGTCCCACCTCTGAAAATACCATAGGCTTGTGTTCAGTGGCCTCAGTCCTTCGCCTATGAGACCAAGTGAAAAGGACATTCTGCCATCTGAAGCACTCTGTCCATCAGTATTTTGATTAAAGTCACTTGGAGGTTCTTTTTCTGAGTGGAACAGATCTTCCTTGAAGCAGCAAGAGTGGGCCATTTCTTATGGACTCAGGAATTGTTAGGGCAAAATGCCTTTTCCTACTGAAATCATACCTGATTGCAGATCAGCACACTACCGCCCAGGGAAGCCATTCCTCTCTTGCTGATGTGCCTTAAGTCGTGTGTCGTCAGACAGAAGTAGGTGGCTGAAGAGAAGGGCAGTTTATCCTTGATGCCTAAAGGGCTCAGCTAAGTAGGTTGAAAGTCCTAAATTGCTCTTGCGCCTGCACGCTTAGCTCCGGGAGAGGCCACTGGTTTGGGGGATTCATCAGTGCCCTCCACTTTCTGTAAAATGACAGGGTAGGAAAGATTTTCTCAGATTGGAGATGGATGCAACATTTATTTTTGGTGCTTTTATTTGCCTTACTTATTTTCTTAGATCTTGCAAGACATATGGAAAAATGATAGGACAGTTTTATTTTTAAAATAACATATCAAGATGATGTATATGAAGAGGACCTCAGGGAAGATTTCAGAAGATCCTTGATTTCTATGTGCTTGAAGATTTTTCTATTTTCTGTCTGTTATTGATTTCTAGTATGATTCCATTATGATAGAGAACATGCTCTGTATGATTTCAATTCTTTTAAGTTTGCTTTTGTTGGTTTGATGACCCAGGATAGGGTCTGTCTTGGTGATTGTTCTGTAGTTACTTGAAAAGAATACGTATCCTAATGTTGTTGGGTAGAGTGTTCTATATATGTCAGTCAGATCCTTTTTGGTCAAGGGTGTTGAATTCTTCTGTATCCTTGCTGATTTTTCTAGTACTTCTATTATTTGTTGAAAGTAGACCATGTAAGTCTCCAACCATAATTATGAATTTTCCTATTGCTCCTTTTAGCTCTATCAATTTTGGCTTCACCTTTTCTGCATTTCTGTTGTTTGGTCTATTTGAATTTATCATGACTGTGTCTTCTTAATGGATTGGCCTTTGAAGTTTTATGTAATTCCATCTATCTCTTATAATTTTGTATGCCCATAAATCGAGTCTGTGCAAACCCCTCGATGTATTTTAATTTCAGTCCCTTAATCCTTGTCAGAGCGGTGGGGAATGCACAAATGTTCTGGGGCAGGCAGCTAAAACAGAGGCAATGAGAACTTCCCAACTGGCTCAGAAATGATTTTTTAAATATATGGTAAGCCGAGAGAGGTTGACTCAACAAGCTGATGCCGTGGATTTGAGATTGTTGTTTTGTATGACATTTTCTAAATTTAAAGGGGGTATTAAGGAGGAGCTTGCTGGACCCCACTCTGAGAGATTCTCATTCCATTCTCTGTGAGGTATGTATTGGAAACCTAGGTTTTTAATAAATGCCAGGTAATTCTGATGTTTTTGGTTTTTCAGCCACATGTAGAACCATATCAATGCAATGAATTAAATCCTGCCTTTGTTTTTATTTAGAGTCAACTTGGACAAGTTCTGAGCATAGCCTAGTTCCATAACTTGGCCACTATGAATTCTTCTCTTATAAATATTGCAATGCATGTATTGATTTAGTGTGCTGATTTCACTGAGGAATGGAATAGCTGAGTCATGTTGTGGTCCCATTCCTAGTCTTTTGAGGAATCTCTATACTGATTTCCAAGTAGTTGTATTAATTTGCAGATCCTACCAACAATACATGTGTATTTATTTTCCCACATGCTTGCTCACAATTGTTGTTATTTATATTCTCAATTACCATTCTGACTGGGGTGAGATGAAATCTCAGTGTAGCTTTGATTTGCAGTTTCTTGATTGCTAAGGATGTTGAACATTTTTTTCATATATTTGTTGGCCGTTCATATTTCTTTTCTTTTCTTTTTTTTTAAAGGGGGGGGAGAGCAATTTTTAATGTTTATTTTTTAGTTTTCGGCGGATACAACATCTTTGTTTGTATGTGGTGCTGAGGATCGAACCCGGGACGCATGCATGCCAGGCGAGCGCTCTACTGCTTGAGCCACATCCCCAGCCCTCATGTTTCTTCTTTTGAGAAATGTCTGTTGGGTACATTGGCACATTTACTGATTTTGTGTGTGTGTGTGTGTGTGTGCGTGTGTGTGTGTGTGTAAATTTTGGAGGTCTTTATGTATTCTTTATATTAATCCTCTGTCAGAAGAGTAACTGGCAAAGGTTTTCTCTCACTCTGTGGGCTTTCCACACTCTTGTTTCCTTTGCTATACAGAAGCTTTTTAATTTGATGCCATCCCACTCACTGATTCTTGTTTTTCTCGTACTTTTAAGGATCTTATTAAAGAAGTCAGTGCCTGTGTCTATATGTTGGTGGGTTGACCCCATGTTTTCTTCTCTCAGAGGCATACTTTTGGGTTTAATTCCTAGGTCTTTCATTCATTTTGAGTTGACTTTTGTGCTGGGTGATAGACGGTTCTAGTTTTATTTTTTTTTCTTTTTCTTTCTTTTTTTTTTTTTAGGCTGTTGCGAATGGGATTGCTCTCCCAATTTCTTTTTCATAAGGTTCATTAATGATGAATGAGAAAGCTGATGATTTTTGTGTGTTGATCTTGTTATCCTGCTACTTTGTTGAATTTTTTAGTCAGCTCTAGATTCCTTCTGGTGAAGTTTGTTGGGTCTTCTAAGAAGAGAATCATGACGTCTGCTAAGGGCAATAACCTAACTTCTTTTCTTATTTTAACTTGACTTTTTTTGTTTTGGGGTTTTGAGGATTGACCACTGAGCCACATCCCCAGACCTATTTTGTATTTTATTTAGAGATAGGATCTCACTGAGTTGCTTTGAGCCTCACTAAGTTGCTGAGGCTGGCTTTGAACTCTCTATCCTCCTGTCTCAGCCTCTCGAGCTGCTGGGATTACAGGCGTGAGCCACTGTGCCTGGTTTAATTTGATTTATTTCCTCCTTTTGCCTAATTGCTCAGAGCTAAACTTGCAAAAAAATTACATTGAATAAAAGTGGTGAGAGTGAACATCCTTGTCTTATTCCCGGTTTTAGAAGAAAGGCTTTCAGCTTTTCCCCATTTATATGATGTTGGCTTTGGGTTTGTCACATAGAGCATTTATGATGTTGAAGTCAGTTTCTTCTAACCCTAGTTTATTCAGTGTTTTTTTTTCACATGGAAAAATATCCTTTTTTTTTTGCATCTATTGAGATAGTCAAATGATTTTTGGCATTATTTATGTATTGAATTATATCTATTTATTTGCAAATGTTGAACAAACCTTGAATTCCTGGGTTGAAATCAACTTGATTATAATATATAAATCAACTTCTATATATATTTTTTGAATGCAACTTGCTAAGACTTTACTTTTGTAACTATGTTTATTAGGGACATTGGTCTGTAGTTTTCTCTTTGTGTACTTATTTAGTTTTGGTATAAGGATAATACTGGCTTCTTGAACTGAATTGGGGGATTTTACTTACCTATTTCATAGAATTATTTGAGAAGGGTTGGTGTTAGTTTTTTAAAGTAGATTTCAGCTGAGAATTCATCTGGTCCTGGGCTTTTCTTTGTTGGAAGGATTTTTATTTTCATTTTATTACTGCTTCAGTCTCATTTCTAATTATTGATTACTTTCATATCCTCTTGGTTCAGTTTGGGTAGGCCATATGTGTCTAGAAATTTGTAAGTATCTTTCAGATTTTCCAATTTATTGGAATATATATTTTCAAAATAGTACCAAATGACCCTCTGAATTTCAGCAATGTCTCTGGTGATATCTCCTTTTTCATCTGTAATTTTATTGATTTAGTCTTCTCTCTCTCAGTTAGTTTGACTAAGGGTTTATCAATCTTGCTTATTTTTTTCAATGAACCAACTTATTGTTTCATTGATCCTTTGTAGGTTTTTATTCTCAATTTCATTAATTTCAGTTCTGATGTTATTTCCTGTCATCTACTCTTATTAGGATTAATTTCCTGAATATTCCCTGCTTTTCTAGGGTTTTGAGAAGTAACATTAAATTGTTTGGTATTTTTTCTGATGTTGTTTTTTTCCTCCTTAATGTAGGCACTCAATTCTATGACATTTCCTCTTAGAACTGCCTTTATAGTGTCCCGGAGATTCTTATAGGTTGTATCTCTGTCTTCATTTGTTTCAAAGAATTTTTTTTATTTCTCCCCTGATATCTTTTAAAATCCATTAATCATTCAAAAATGTGTTAAAATAGCTTCTGTTTTCTAAATCATTGATTTCTAATTTTAATCCATTATAATCTGATAAGATGCAAAGAATTATCTCAATTTTTTTGTATATGCTAAGATTGCTTTGTATCCTAAAATATGGTATATTTTGGAGAAGGTACCTTGAGCAATTGAGAAGAAGGTGAATTTGACCCTTGATGGATGAAATATTCTATGTATCTCTGTTAATTCCATGAAATATTCTAAAATCTCTGTTAGGTATGAAGGTCCTGGTTGTCCTATGTGTTGGTGAGGGAGATGTGTTAAAACTACTAAATACTATTGTATTGGGGTCTGAGTCTCTTTGTTGAGTGGTTTGTGCTATGGAAGCAGGTAGCCTAATATTTGGGGCAGAAATGTTTTCAATCGTTGTCGTCTTGTCTGATAGTTCTTTCATTGTATGAATCAATGCTCTCTGTCTCTTCTGATAATTTTGGCTTGATGTCTGCCTTGTTGTATATGCAAGTAGCTACTTCTGTTTGTTCTGGTCTTCATTTGCACGTTGTATCTTTTTCCAGTCTTTAACCTTCAGCCTGTGGATGTCTTTGCCTATAAGATGAGTCTCTTATAAAGAGCATATTATTGGATCTTGTTTTTAATCACTCTGCCAGTCTATGTTTTTTAACTGGAGCGTTGCAAATATTTATATTCAGTGTTATTATAGAGAGATGGTGATTATTTCCTGCGATTTTGATTTTTCTTTTTTTATTTTAAATACCAGTTCTTTATTAGACTTACATTTTACAAATGTTTAGAACATTTCAAAATTCTATTGTCCTTTTTAATAAAATGTAAAATATATATATTTTATCTTTTAAAAATTATCTTTATTCTAATTTATTACGTATGACAGCAGAATGCGTTACAATTCATATTATACATATAGAGCACAATTTTTCATATCTCTGGTTGTACACAAAGTAGAGTCACATCCTTCGTATCTTCATACATGTACATACATTTATTTCAATCCTGATTATCCTCTACTTAGCTTCTCTTCTAATGAGATTAATCCATTATCTGGTTCTGAGGTTTTTTTTTTTAATTTCTACAGCTTGAAATATTTCTTTAAGTATATTCTGTAGTGGTGGCTTAGCAGTCATGAATTATTTTAGTTTATGCTAATCTGGGAAGTTTTATTTTTCAATTCTTAAGGATAGCTTTTGTGGATATAAAAATCTTGGCTGGCAATTATTATCTTTTAGAGCTTGGTATACATTGCTCCAAGCCCTCCTGGTTTTTAGAGTCTGTGTTGAGAAGTCAGCAGTACTTCATATTGACTTAACTCTAAATGTGACATGTCATGTCTCTCTTGAGGCTTTTAAGATTCTGGTTCTATATGTTAGCTTAATTATAACTTGTCTTAGGTTCTTTTTGATCTTATCTATTTGGTGTTATGAATACTTCCTGTATTTGGCTTTCCATGGCACTCCCAAAGTTTGGAAATTTTTCTGATATTATTGAAAAGTTGATGGATGCCCTTAGTTTGTGCCTCAGCACCCTCCTCGAGGACAAGGATTCTTAGATTTATACTCCTAATGTTGTCCCTGATTTCCTGAATATTCTGGCCATGATATGTCATCTTCTTATTGCTAACTGTGTTTTTAAGATTGTATATCTTGTCTTCACAGCCTGAAAATGTGTCTTATATATGGTCTAAACTATTGGTAATGCTTTCAACTGAATTTTTAATTGGCTTTATTGTGTCTTTCATTTCTAGGATTTCTACTGGGTTTATTTTCAGAATCTCTCTCTTCATTGAAGTGGTGTTCACATCCTCATTTTCTCTCTTAGTTCATCTTTTAGTTCATTGACTGTTTAAGCCATCAATTTTCTATATTCTTTTTCTGGTATTTCCTCCACTGCAGTGTCTATGGGGTCAGTTGTTATGAACTACTGGGGACATTTTATTCCCTTTTTTCATATTGCTTGGATTCCTGTACATCTTCTAGAGTGTTTATATCTTCTACTGTCATACAGGGGACTTTTGAGTGAGATTCTTTATTAAGTGCCCGGGAGCAGGTGAATATTTCAGTGTCAATACTCCACTCAAAGTGAACCTGCTACTGTGTCCAGTCTCTAGCAGCACATTGAGAAGAGATGCCAACCTTCAATAACTACTTCAGAATAAGACTAAAAACCATGTAAACCTCTAAAAACTTATTGAAAATATTCTCTAGAAGACCTTAATCCAAGTGGGAAATGAAAGTGATGTTCTTGAGTAAATTGAGAAACTAGGTATTAAAGAAAGTAAAGCCAGTAATTAATTTTATTTGACTCTCTGGTCAGCTTTTCTTTTACTGCTTTGATTCTAGTCTGTGGAGAGTTGAGATATATTGCCTAGATCTCCTCCACCAATTTCCAAATATTTTTCTTACTGAAGTTTTTAAATAGTCTTCTTTCTGGGACTTCAGATATGGCATTATGTGGTTTGTTTGTTCTCAGCTCTGACCCAATGTGCTCCCACTTGTTAGGAGACTCTCTGTGCAGTGCTCACTCCCCTCTGCCTGGTGAGCTCTATCACTCTCCTCCTTGCAGGAGCCTCAGTCCATGTGCTGGAAGGAGGGGTGTGTGAGGCATTGACCTCTCCCTCCCTTCTAAGCTTAGAGAGGTGACTTGGGATCATGGGATTCTGTCTGACTTTAATGGGTCTCAGTTCCCCACTGCAGTGTTAACCAGGTTCCTTATCCCAGACCTCAAGTCACTAGTTTCAAGTGAAAGTGTCCTTCACACTTAGCTCTGTAGGCTAAGTTTGCTGCTGCCAAATTGCTGTTTTAATCCACTGTTGGGGAGCTTCTATGATATTGTGGGTTCCTCTGACCTGCCCTCTTCCACTCCCCAGAGGGATAAACTAAATAGATTAAGGATTGTTAAAAATACTGGTAAGAGAAATAAAATTGAGTAGGAAGGCAAAAGAAAGGTTAAAATATTCAAACACTGAGAAGAAAGAAAGCAGAAGAGATCACAAGAGAGGAAGTGATCAAAAGGGAGGAAGACAAAGCCAAAGACAGAGGAAGGATAATATGATTTGACTGTTAGAGGGAAAGGAGAGTAAGAGTAAAAACAAACAAGAAAAACAAGAACAAACCCTCAAATTAAAAAAAAAAATCTTAACCACTATTTCTTAAAAACCAAAATAGTCAAAGGGCAATAAAAGGAAAAGAAATGGTTAAAAAAAGTAGAACAAATGTGTATATGTATATACATAAACCAACCAGCAAATACCACCAGGACAAGAAAAAAAATTCTTAAACACTGAAAACACGTTTCCACTAAAGTGGCTGAACTTGTCAACAGGGCTGGATATGAATGGAACATTCTAGAATACCCTTCTTTGCCTTTGTTCTCTGACTAAAGCTCTCTCAAATGGAGCAAGACCTGGGAGTGACTCAGCCACGCTCCTGTGGTATTGCCACTCTACTTGCTAGGGTGGCCTGGGAGTGTTTCTGGTTGAATCAGTTCTCAGCTTCCCTGCTCACCACTATAGAGTAGGAGGGAAATGGCAGTACCATGTCTTGGAGTTTTGTCCAGAGGGCCTAGATTGCTGTACTTCTAGGGTGGGCCCACCGAATTCTACTTGTGAAGCTCTGAGGCTGAGGTCTAGCTCTAATTGGAACTTGTTAGGTGGTGTTCACTTTGGAGAGTTTAAATCGGTGCACCCCTAGGGCTGGGCAGAAGCCAGGTATTGGATGGCTGGGTCTGGGGTGTTTCCTGCGAACTCTGCTCGTTGATATTTCTGAAGGCAAACAGTGAGGCATGTGCTGAGAGAGGACTCTGTGTGGAGAGGACATGGCATATTTCATGCAACCCACTGTCCTCCAAAATGAAATTTGAAGACAACTCTAGAATATAACCACATCTACCTGGTCAGTCCTCAAAGGGAGAGGGATTCCCACTGCGCTTCCTTCCATAGCTCTGCCCTGAATCCCCAGGATCCACTCCTCTCTCTGTTTTGATGGTGATCTTACAGGTGCACTGCAGACCACACAGTAAGCACTGGCTGGCACACAGTTGCACTAATTGCTGTGATCTCTGAGCTTCTGGTAGCAGCACGATTCAATATGCCCTCTTCAGCCTGGCTCTCCACCCCTGGTCTATATTTACCTGGTGAGACATATGAGCACTTTTCAAATACCAGTTCACTGTGCAGCCTTTGTATGAGCTAAGCACTGCCTTCTACAGGTGTTTATGTGCCAAATTCCTCCACTGTGTTTCTCTTTCTCCTTCAGTTGCCCCTACCCTTTGTGGTGACATGGTGGTGTTGTGGCTGCCACCATTGCTCCAATGTGTTCTTTCTTATCCTCTGTTCATTATACCAGAACTTCTGGGTCTCTGACTATCCAATATTGAATTATCATAAATTTCCTTAGAAACCCACCTTGTGAAACAATAATATTCCCTTTGCTTCAATTTCACAGAGTAGTGACTGGGAAGTTCATC
Organism: Urocitellus parryii; assembly: GCF_045843805.1. Taxonomy (NCBI): domain Eukaryota; kingdom Metazoa; phylum Chordata; class Mammalia; order Rodentia; family Sciuridae; genus Urocitellus; species Urocitellus parryii. The sequence continues at coordinate 142,773,230 of NC_135531.1, forward strand.
CTTCCTCTGCTTTGCCATCTTTCCTCCCATGTCTGGCATTTTTGAGAAAGTAGAGAAGAATGGGATTGGGGAGAAGGGCCCATGAAGGTCAAGCACTCAGGGCAGTGCCTGGCCCAGCAGATGTCAGCCAGACATCACTGTAGATTTAAAGCAGCGAGGCGATTTGATGGAATTCTCATTTTAGCATGTTTGAAGTCTCTTAGGAGGGACTGTAACCTGGTGATGTGCTGAGAAGTAGAGAAATTCAGTTTCTTTCCAATGCTATAAGAATTTTCTGGATGGTTCTGGAGGCGAAGCATTTTCCCTTCTCCTTGGGCACTAACATTTGAAGTCCATGGACTCCTGTGGATCCTGCCATATTGTATTGCACTAATTTTTTTTTTCCAGTAGCTCCTGACCTAGAGAGACTTTACTTGATCCTCTGAATTGAGGGAAGAAATCCACAAGTTGACTCCACTATGGGAAGGAGGACGAGGGCCAATATATAACTAAATGAACTATTGTCCACCTGATGTCCCAGGTTTGAAACTGTTTATTGTGGACCTGGGATATTCTCCAGGAGATTTAGCAGCCTCCACAAATTATCACTCAATGGCCCCCAGATGTCTATATGGCTATGTTAGTCAGTTTTGAGTCACTGGGGCCAAAATACTTGACAAGAACAAGTTAGAGGAGGAAAACGTTTATTTTGGTTCATGGTTTCAGAGATTCAGTCCATGGGCGGCCGACTCCATCTCTCTGGGCCCTTGGTAAGGCTGACTATTGTGGCAGAAGGGCATGGCAGAGGTACAGTGCTCCACTTATGGTGTCTAGAAATCAGACGGACAAAGGAGTCAGGGGGACAAGACACAATCCCCAATAGCATTCTCCCCTCCCTGTGACCTCCTCCTCTAGCCATGGTCCCAACTGCCCATAGTTACCGCCTGATTAGTCCATTCAAACTAAGATGGACTGATTAGGTTACAGCTCTCATAATCTAATCATTTCACATCTGAGCATTTCTGCATTAACATAGGCACTTTGGGGACACACCTCATACCCAAACCGTGACATTGATTTAATCATGCATAACACCTGTGCTTTTTTGGCTTGTGGCATGTTGCTTTCTAGGCTGCCTTCTGTATCAGAGAAGTCAATTTAGAATGCAATGACTTATATCACAGCAGGTGGATGTGATAAATCAGAAAGGAGCATCATCACAGTAAGTCAGATGTGCCATCTGCACAGGGAATTAGATGTAATGGGAGAGGAAATCTATACATTTCCCTAGGTTGTGTCCATTTGGGAAATAAAAAACTATTAGGGCTCTCATGGATAAAAGTGTTTTAGGAGAAAAATTGGAAAAGCTTAAAGATGAAAAAGTAAGAAAAAGTATGGCAGGTGTTTAATTCTAAAAGCCTAAGTCACTTGAACAGAGCCAAGATAACAAGGTAAAGGGTTAGGCAGAGACATCCCAATTGTTTGTTTGAGATATGTGACTTAAAAACACAAAATCAACAAGAAAACAAAGAAGGCAAGACAGGAAGAGATGGCAGACCTTGATGAAGTATTCTTTAAGAGTCCAGCTTTATCTGGTAGGGTAGCTATATCCCTTTAGGACAGAAAATCAGGAGACAGAGATCCCACCTCATCACCATATCCTCTTGGCTGCCTTTGATGCTTCTGATGACCCTGTCTTTTTAGCGATGGCCCATATTGACAGGAACAATCATGGAATCATCAGGGAAGACTCTGAGCAAGAGCATCTGTGGCCAGGTAGTGTTTGATGAGTTTCTAGGCTATGTTTTAGGGTTTATGAGAGACCTTAGAGAATGGCCATTGTCAATACAAGATAGTCAGCTAATCTCTGGGAGATGGAGGTTGTTGCTAGACTTTTCTGAGGTGGTTGACTCTGTTGTGCTCCATACATCTTTGTGATGGTCAATTGCATATGTCAGTTGAATGGGACATAGCACCCAGATATTTAGTTGGGCATTATCCTGGGTGTTTCTGTAAAGGTGTTTTTTTTTTTAATTAATGAGATGAACATTAATAAAATAAGTAACCTTTGAGTAAAACAGGCTTCTCCCTAATGTGTGTGGGACTCATGGAGTCATTTGAAGGCTTTCATAGAAACACAGACTGACCTCTCCAGGAGCAGGAAGGAATCCTGCCAGTGGACTGCCTTTGACCTTGGTCTACAACTCTTCCTTGGGTCTCCAGCCTGCTGGCCTACTCCATCAAATTTTGGACCCACCAAACTTCCACAATCATGGGAGCCATTCTTTAAAATAAATCTCTTTCTCTGTACCTCTAGGTCTCTTTCCTTTTGGTTGTTTTCTGGAGAACTCTAATACAGTCCTTATAGGAGAGTCAATCTCTAAAGTATAGGATGCCTGGTGGTGAAGGACACAGGCTCTGCTGCAGAGAGGTCAAGTGTGGAGTCCAGCTCCGCCATTTACAGTCTGCATGGTATTGAGTTACTGAACTTTTCTAAGATTTAGCATCCTATTTTATAAAAAAACATAGAAAAGAACCTACCTTAGTTGCAAGTAATAGAATACAATTCAAAATGTCTTAGGCCAGTACTTCTGGAACTTTGATGGATAGTACGTCTGAGGTTTTAAGTTAAAGTTCTTTCCATCTTTTTTTTTTCTTTCTTCTTGTTCTTTTTTTCCCTCTTCCTTTTTGGCTTATATCCCTGGAAAGTGTAGTTATATTTATTTCAGGCACAGTTGGATCAAATGTTTTCAGGAATTTATGTCTTGATTTTCAGGCTCTCCCTTCCTCTCTTTGGATTTTAACCTCCTGAGAATTCTAGACTTGTGTCTTATGAGATTGAAAAGCGCAGAGAAGATAGGACATCTTTCCCAGAAGTTCCAGAAACATTGGTTTGGCTTTGCTGGTTCTGACTTCCAATGGTCAGCTGAACACAGTACTCAAATAAAAAGAGGTATGATTTTTAGACTCCAAACTCTCCAACATTAAAGCATGTAGTTATCTCTCCCAACTTCAGACAGGCTTTGTGTGTGGGAGCAGGGGTTGGGGTGGACATCCTGGATCATTGAAACTTTGGATCTAGTCTGCACAGTGAGATGTTTTGCTTATTAAGTAGTTTCCATTAATGAAGTGTTTCCAGGGAGGTCTCAGAATTATCTCTCTTTTTTTCTAATTGAAAGTTTTAATTAAGTTTAAATTAGACAATGTGACTATAAAGTGGAGAAATAAAACAGGACAAATAAAAAAAAACCTACAGAGGAAATTAAATTAGTAAATGCACATTGGACAAGAGCGCATGGGTGAGCTGGGATTAAATGGCTCTTTTTCGAGAGGGACCTGGGCTCTTTGCTGTAAGTAAATGACCTTCTCCAAGTCATGAAATGATATCCTAATGGCCTAAAAGTCTTAATGCACCTCCCCAATTTATTCCTTTATGATCAGTAGGTCCGCTGAGTATAATGCACTTCCCTGTATACCAAGAGTGAATGACTAGAAGATGAGAATGTAGAGAGAGTTATTAAACTTTAAACCAACATAAAGATTTATATCTTGAACTTTTCCTTTTTCGCAGAGTGTTTTCTGGCAGGCTTGGTTTCAAAGACTATGAAACACTCCCAGCTTATTGTCCAAAGGCCTTTCTAGAAATATAAATGATTGGATAATAACCTGAGTCACCCGAGCATGTTGGAAAGATCTTTTGCTCAGATATAATCGCAGGGGTCTTAGCTAAGGGAAACTCATTATAGGTGCCAATTATTAGGGTTTTGTGTTTTTCATCCTGATCCAAAGCACTACCCATCAGTTACTGTGAGTCACAGGGATGGTGAAAGCAAGCATGTCACATTCATCAAGTTAGTGTGCTTACTTTCTGGACTTTTGGAGAATAGTTCCTGGGTGCTTAGTCAACCATGTTGAGTACTAATTCAGAGAAACGGGCTGGTCCACGTGGCAAGGCCAATTTTAGCCTCTTTCTTTGCCAGAAGAGTGTTTGGAAGTCATCGGCAGCATTCATTGCTCTTGATAAGTTCATTCAACTCTTGCAAGAGGGAAATGTTTCTGTGTTGCTTATAGTGTGCTTACAATTCCAAAATGGTCCCTGGAGTGTTTGACATTGAGTTGATTTTAGATATAAATTGAAGGTATGGGTTTTATTTACCCTTAGAGTTTAGTGAAATTGGTGAAAAATTTACTTACTCCACTAAAATCATTTATATCCTCAGTAAATAATGAGTGCCTAAAGTGGAGTAAATGTGGTGCTAGGAACAGGAAATATTATTAGGATGAAATTTGGCTTAATCTTTGTCCTCATGGAGCTTACTATTTAGTGGTAGCATCAGACTAAGACACAAATTTGTAATTTCTAATTACAGTAAGTGTTACAAAGCCAATGATAATGTACTGGGAGAGAAGGGAGAAATATAATTTTGATTGGAGGTGAGGTGGTTAATACATACATAATATGCACATACACACATGTACAGATACTTTTTCAAGAAGACATGATGTATTCTAAAGGAACATTGTGTTCAAGTGAATAAAGGGTTTGGGCTGTCAGGGTTCTTTGGATGCAGAATCAAGTCAACACTGTTGGAGTGTTGGAACTCTTGAATTGGTATTTAACAAACGTGGAAATTACCAAAATGGATTTGTAAGGTCAAGTTTATTTTAAAAATAAAAAATGCTATTTCTTTAAAAAACAACACAATCAAGAGTGGAATTTGTTTTTCTGCATCTATTCTTGTTGAATGTCATTTAAATACCTTTGATCAAAGAGGAAAAATTATTTTTTACCTACTAGGAAAAACTGAATTTGAATTCATGTTGGCTCAACAGCTCATACCTTTTCACACCAGCCTGAGTCTCTTGTAGTCCTCACCATACCCAATACTATTTACTTCATGAGCCTTTGTTGAGCATGCTATGTGTTAAGCACAGCTCCTACTATGGTCTGCCACAGTAGGAGGCTACAGCCTAGGGGGCTTAAATAGCACTAAGTTATATTCTCAGAGTTCTAGAAGGTAGAAGTCCAAGACATGGGTGCTGTCAGCATTGTTTCTGACGAGGCCTCTTTTCCTGCCATGTAGGTGGCTGCCCCTCTTTGCTGTGTCCTTACATGCCCTCTTCTCTGTGTATGACTGAGAGTGAGCTGTGGTGTTACTTCCTCTCCTTACAAGTAGAGCAGTCCCATAGGATTAAGGCCCACTCTTTTGACTTCTTGTAAACTTAATGAAACATTTAAAAGCACTGTTCCCTTATAGAGTCATAATGGGAGCTGGGACTTTTCCACATTTTCACATGGATTTTGGGAGTGGGGTGGGGTGGACATAATTCAGTCCATCACAAGCACTGAGAATGAGGCATACTCTATATTAAGCACTAAAATATAGAGAGAAACAGGGCTGTCCTATCCTTCCCCTCATAGAGGCTCCTATCCAGTCAGGTGGGTACACAGCAAATAAATAACTGCATAAATAAATATTTAATAATTGGACTAGTGAGCACATCTTGGGGGGAAAATATGATTCTATGCAAACCCCAAAGATGGTACTTATCTAGAAACCTTAGTCATAATGTCAAGGTTAAGAAGAGCAATGCTATGAATAAGTTCTTCATTGAAAATCTTGAGCAGATTTTATGTGGTAGACAAAGGTAACAAGTTTCAAAAATGGAAATACAGGGAGGAGTTTTGCTTTTGTTTTTCTTTAAGAATAGCCCTGTTTCCGTTCCACGTTTGGAATTGCCTCATGCAATAATATAAAAATTGATGGGGAAAGAGGTCCCTTTTATAACAGGCGTTATGGCCAAAGGAACAGATTTTCTAGAGTTATCTCCCTAACTATTTCAAGCCAATCATTCAATACCAAAATCTAGTCTTTGCTCTCAGGGGTGATATGGAATGAAGGGTTGAGCAATTGCCTAGGTATTTTAGGCTATTGGGCCATCTGGATATTTCTGCTTCTCCAAACATCTCCCCTGAACTGCCAGTCTTGCCCACATACCAGAAGCAGAGATAATCAATATTTTTTTTCCCCATCAAATATCTTCCCTAATTCTTCATGTGTTGGACTTCGATTACGTTCATAATCACAACCTGGATTTGCACTGTGTACCTAATTGTAAGCTGTCCCAGGTTCACAGAATTTCTTCATGTTGCTCGCCTTGCCTGGCCTTCTTGGAGACACCTCAGAGCAAGGACTTGAATGTGGATAGAGAGGCTTTATTTTTGTGCTAGGATGTCTTTTGGGAAATCTTCACCAGCAATTCCTCCAAATCTGGCAAGAGATACATTAATACAGTAAAATTCACAGATGAAAATCTTGACATCAACTCTCAATGGTCAATAGAGCAAAGACTGAGGTCTCTCTCTGTCCTCATTTGCCCTCTCTTTTTTAAGAATTTTATTTAAAAAAATATCTTTTATAGTAGATGCACACAATACCATTATTTTATTTTTATGTGGTGCTGACGGTCAAACCAAGTGCCTCACACATGCTAGGCAAGCGCTCTACCCACTGAGCTACAGCCCCAACCCTTGCTTACCCTCTCTTCCATAACCATTTCAGAGTCAAGCTTGAGCTGGAGTTAGAAAGAAAATTCTAAGGAGGAGATCAGAATGTTCTCAGTTGAAACTGAGTAACAAAAAAGCCGAGGAGAGACAGAGAGGAAGGGTTGAAGAAACCCTGAAGAAATCATTAAAAAGAATTAGCTGTGCTATGATTTTATCTCATTAGGACTCCATCTCTGGGTAAGCTCAAATGTTTCATCCATATCCCATTTCCCTATTTTGTGTTCTCTTCATTACTCCTTTGACACCTGCAAACATTATTTTATTTTACATATGGCACAGGTTACCATGTTTTAACAACATTAAATAGTTAATTTTATCATAAATGATTTGAAATGGACAGGAATGCAGACTGTTACAACATGGCAAATACCCTCCAGCTTGATCAGATCCTAATACCATGCCAAATTTGCATCAGATAGTTTAATTTGAACCAAAGAGATTAATTTTTTTTAGATACACATAATAGTTTCTTGTGCACCTTCTTCTCTGATTTCCCTCCCCATTCCTTAAAGGGTTAATTACTATTGTGGGCTTAGCTTGTAATCTTGGGAGTTGAACCCAGGACCTTGCACATGCTAGGCAAGTGCTCTACCACTGAGCCACATCCCAGCCCTGGGCTCAGTGTCTATCGTCCATCTTGTGCTTTTGCCTCAGTTACATCTCCAGATATTGATAAACATTACATAATATTGCTTTTTAAATTTTGAAGTTTAGCATAAATGATATTGCATGTAGCCTTCTCAACTGTCTTTTATTCTCGTCATTATATTTTAAAAATTAATTCATGCTGATACCAATCAGCTCTAATTCATTGATTTTTTTTTTCATGGAGCATTAAGTAAATATACTTGAGTGCCTTTTTTAGTTTTTCTCTTATTTATGTTTGTATCTTTGATAATCTTTATTTAGAAATGGAAATTCCAAGTTATAAATGATCTTTTTCTGTAAAAAAGTCAATGTATCTTATTTTACCACAAATCTATTGAGGTATAATTGACAAATAAAAATGTATATTAGGTGCAGTTAAGGTATAAGATGTGATGTTTTAATATCTATATTCATTGTGAAATGATTACCACAATCAAGCTAATTGACATATCTGTCACTTCATGTAGTCACCTGTAACGGTGAGAAAATTCAAGATCTACTCTTTTTTTTTTTTTATTGTTGGTCGTTCAAAACATTACATAGTTCCTCATACATCATATTTCACAGTTTGATTCAAATGAGTTATGAACTCCCAATTTTATCCCGTATACAGATTGCTGTATCACATCAGTTACCCTTCCATTGATTGACATATTGCCTTTCTAGTGTCTGATGTATTCTGCTGTCTGTCCTATTCTCTACTATCCCCCCTCCCCTCCCCTCCCCTCCCCTCCCCTTTTCTCTCTCTACCCCTTCTACTGTAAATCACTTCTTCCATTTGAATTATCTTGTCTTACCCCTCCTTTCCTCTTATATGTCATTTTGTATAACCCTGAGGATCGCCTTCCATTTCCATGCGATTCCCCTTCTCGTTTCCTTTCCCTCCCACCTCTCAACCCTGTTAATGAAAATCTTCGTCTCAAGCTCTTCGTCCCTACCCTGTCCTTGTTTCCTCCCCTTATATCAGAGGAGTCATTTGGTATTTGTTTTTTAAAGATTGACTAGCTTCACTTAGCATAATCTGCTCTAATGCCATCCATTTCCCTCCAAATTCTATGATTTTGTCATTTTTAAATGCAGAGTAATACTCCATTGTGTATAAATGCCACATTTTTTTAATCCATTCATCTATTGAAGGGCATCTAGGCTGATTCCACAATCTTGCTCCAAATTCCTCAATAGGACACCCATAGCGCAAGAGTTAACAACTAGAGTCAACAAATGGGACTTACTCAAACTAAAAAGTTTTTTCTCAGCAAAAGAAACAATAAGAGAGATAAACAGGGAGCCTACATCCTGGGAACAAATCTTTACTCCACACACTTCAGATAGAGCCCTAATAACCAGAATATATAAAGAACTCAAAAAATTAGACAATAAGACAACAAGTAACCCAATCAATAAATGGGCAAAGGACCTGAACAGACACTTCTCAGAAGAGGACATACAATCAATCAATAAGTACATGAAAAAATGCTCACCATCGCTAGCAGTCAGAGAAATGCAAATCAAAACTACCCTAAGATACCATCTCACTCCAGTAAGATTGGCAGCCATTAGGAAGTCAAACAACAATAAGTGCTGGAGAGGATGTGGGGAAAAGGGCACTCTTGTTCATTGCTGGTGGGACTGCAAATTGGTGCAGCCAATTTGGAAAGCAGTATGGAGATTTCTTGGAAAGCTGGGAATGGAACCACCATTTGACCCAGCTATTCCCCTTCTCGGTCTATTCCCTAAAGACCTAATAAGAGCATGCTACAGGGACACTGCTACATCGATGTTCATAGCAGCACAATTCACGATAGCAAGATTGTGGAATCAAGATCTACTCTTAATGCTACTCTTAAACTAAAATGACCAATACTTCATTGACAACAGGAACTTTTTGCCTTGTGATTTGTATATGCAATTATTTCTCTTGAGTATGCCTAGGTAAGTGTGTGAATCAACTTTCTGTCACTATAACAAAATACCAGAGATAATTAATTTGTAAGAAGAGAAGGGTTATTTTAGTTTAGTTTTCTAGGGGTTCCCGTCTAGGATGGAGGATTGATGGAGGCATTGCTTTGAGGCACTATTACGGCAGCACATCATGGTGAGATGCATGATAGAGCAGAACTGCTTACATCACAAGCCAGAGTGAAGCAAAGAGTGAAGGGAAAGAGACTGAAGTCCCACTATCCCCTTGGAGAGCAGGCCTCTGTGACCAAAGACCTCCCAGTAGGTCCTACCTCCCAAAGCTTCCACCACCTTCCAATATCGCCACCCTGGGGACCAAGACTCTAAAACATGGACCACTGTGGGGTACTTGAGATCCAAATTGTAGAAGATAGTGTATTAGTTTCCTAGTGCTGCTGTAACAAATTTATGCAAACTGGTGGCTTAAAAATAACATTTTTTTCCCCTCTCTCACTTCTGTAGATCAGAAGCCCCAAATCAAGGTGTTCACCGTTTCCTCCAGGGGCTTTCAGGGAGGAATCTTTTTCTTGACTCTTCCAGGTTTTGACGGTTGACATTCCTTGGCCTGTGTGTGCATTACTCCACTCCTGCCTGTCTTCACAGGGCTGCCTCTGCTGTGTTTTTCCTGTTCTGTATGTCTTTTCCTCTTCTTATAATACAAGGTCATTGGACCCACCTCAATAATTCAAGAGAATCTTGTTTCAAGATCTTTAAAATAATTACTTCTGCAGAGATCCTTTTCCTAAATGTGGTCACATTCACTGGCTCCATGTAGACACACCTTTTGAAAACCACCTTTCAACCCACAATAGTTTCCCAACCTCCTCGTTGTTGCCATTTTGAGCCAGATGGTTCTTGGGGGTAGGGAATAGCCAGGGTGTTTACCAGTATCTCTAGCTTCTTCCAACCCACACCAGCTACAGCAAACAAAAATGTCTCTAGGCATTGTCAAATGTCCTCTCAGGGGCGACCCACTACTTCCCCCCCCCTGCCCCCCCATTGACGGCCACTGATATAGGAGAAAAGTTACCAGATTTTACCATAAGAGCATTTTCAACTTTACCGGATATTGTTGATGGTGATCCAAAGTCACTGGGTCATTTCAAGCTCTTATCAGTGGTCTATGATAGTGCCCAAGCTCCACGTCATTCCATCATCGTTGGACTATAACGTTTTGCGACAGTTTGATGCTGTCTCTTCGTTGTTATGATTTATAATCTTCCTACCAGCATGGCTGAACACTTTTCCTTATTGTCCACTTGGGTTTCTTGCTGGATGAATTTCTCTTTTATACTTTTCGTCCACCTTTTCGTTTTTGTTTTCTTTTGAGTTACCTTTTGTTTCTTTGAGTTATGGCTCTTTATTATGTTCTGGAAACGGCTCATTTTTTTGGTCATGTCCAATGCCAGTGCCCTCCTCCTCATCTGTAACTTGTCTTGCCTTTTATTTATGGCATCATTTGTGTGGCTAACTTCTGAGTTATAATGCTGTCAGTTCATGAGTTCTTTCTAATGGTTCATACTCTCTGGTCTTTTAACATCTCTGTTAAACGTAAGGAGGAAGTCATCCCACTTGAACAAAACACTATAAAGACTAATCACGTCTAAAAAAAAAAAAATTGAGTATTGTGGGGGAGGCACCATAACATATTAGAGAGGTACAGAGCTTGAGGGTGAAGGCTGGAGTCCCTGCCCACTCCGCCAGCGACTGCGTGCTTTGGAGAAATAACTCAACCAGGACAAAGCACTTGTCTCAAGGGGAAGAAGATTTGGGTCTCCCTGAGGTCCCGGTCCATTTAAAAAATCTTCATAAACCTGAGTTTTCTAAGGGATGCAAACTTATATTCTCAGAATCATCTTAAAGACTTTCTAGATTATTGGTTATAATTACTCCATCTATAAGAGTGAAAAAAAAAGCCACAAGAAAGGAAGCATAATAATGAGGGTACAAATAAATAATAAAATGTCTACCTAAAGCACATATGGTCTCTTTTGAATGCTTAGGATGAAGGCTAAGAGTTAAACCAGATGATGTCTTTTTTGTTATCAATGCCAATCAAATATTACACATACACATGCTTTTTAGCATAATTACATATATTGAATTACTTACCTATAATTCTTAATATTGCCATTGATGTCTAGCCTGATGACAGTTTTTTGGAGCTTTCCTATACAGTACTGTATTCTTCCTCTGCAGGAACACTTCCTAAAACATACTTCACTATAATGGATGCTGTGATTTCCTTTCAAGCTGGATCTCACTGCGCATGACGTGGTCTTCAGCCAACTTAGGGATCAGCCAGATCCCCACAATGATCATGCCATCACAGCTGCAAATGAATTCAGAGTTGACATCGTGGTGAAAATCTTTCTTGTTTGGCAGATTCAGTTTTGCTTGATATCTTCACTTACTCTTCCTAGAAGTTTTTGTTATAAAGCCAAAACAATAACAACAGCAGCAGCATAATAACGTTTTTATTCATTTCAGTTATAACATACTTAATACTTAAAGATTGTTTTAAGCCAATGATATAACTATTAAATTTCAGTTGCCTTTGAGTCACGGGATTTTTAACTGTTAAGCATTTATGCACTGGTTAAAGTAGACAGTTCTCATTTGTGCCATTGTGGGTGTGAACGAACAGAGACTTTCAACTTCTGATCAGTAAGCAATGACATGTGCCGATTTCCCTCTAGTTAGTTTGGGAGTTCAGCTTCACATTACATTAAACGGGGGTGACACTTGTGGCCTCCAGTGTGGACAGATGACCTTTCTGGAGATCATAGCACCTAATAGATCATTTAACAGGAGCAGCTCTGACACAAGATCAAACTCCTTAAACGTTAGAAAAACATCATGCGAGTCAATGCCATGTTGAAATATGCTGTCATTTTCGATAAGTGTCCACAAGTGACATGGGCAGCTTTGAGAATTGCTGCCAGTGAGGCTGAGGACAGAGTCGAGCTATGCAGGAATGTAGAGTGGTCCAAGTTTGTCTCCAGGGAAGAAAATAAAATCTAGAGGAGAAATCAAAGGATGCTAAAAAGAGCCTTTGCTTTCCTCTTGGCCTTATAATACCATTCTTAGACGGTGTGATAGCATCTGACGATTCTGACTAGCAAACGAAATAACTTATAGGTTCTTGACACAAAAACACGATCAGTAAAACTTTGTTAGGGAACAAGAGCAAGGCCACTAGCTGATCTTTGCTCCCAGCCTTCTTACTCCTTGAGTCACTGCACTAACTCATCTACCTAACAATTAGTTGTTGACTACAGCATTGACCCACAGTCTGGGCAAGGCGCTGGCAATTAGTGGCGAGGAAAGACACTGTCCCTGCTCTCCCAGAATAATGTCACCAAGAAATTTTAAATCAGAACTATCCTAAACACTGCAAAAGACACATGGTACTTGAAGGCTTCAGCAAAGAAGATCAGCAAGGCTTCCCTGAGGAGAGGATGGTTGTGAGCGGAGGGTCAATAGAAGCTAAATATGGTAAGAGAGAAATGAAAGAAATACTCCAGGCAGAAAATGGCATGTTCGGAGGCCATGTGAAGAAAGAAAGATAGGTGGTGGCTTCCCAGGCTGAGAGAAGAGCACTGTGATGTATGGGGCTGGTGAGGCACACCCACACCGGGTCCAAATTTGCAGGGTTTTGTCTTCCACATTCAAATGCTTGTTTTTTAATCCCTAGAAATACTGGAAACCATTGAGGAATTTAAGTGCCATATGGAGTTTGGAGAGGTCAGATTAGGCATGCATCGTCTAGTTAGGGAGGCATTCCATTAGTCTGGATGGATTGGAGTTCTCTTGAATGAGAGTAATGGGGATGGAGATGATAAAAAGTGGGTAAATGCAAGAGATATTTAGTTACTCATGGGGCTTGGTGGTGGATTGGGGAAAAACAGTGAAATGATCAGACAGTGATTGGAAACAAAAGCTGTTAAGGAAGACCAACCCTGTTTCTAACGTGTGTTACTAAATGGCTGAAGTGGATTCTAGCCTTGAGGATCCATCAGGATCTAGGTCCATTCCTTCACTGTGGAGATTGAACATCCAAGAAATACCAAGGCCAGAGCAAAAAAGTTTTATTTAAAAGATAGAAGACAGAGACAGAGAGTCCTCCACAGAGGAGGGAGCCCAAGTTGGAAGTTGGTACCCTAGGAAGTGGGGGTAACCTGCCCTTTATAGATTTTGGATTTCCTAGGCTGGCTCCCTTTTGCCCAGCCTCCCCATTCTTCTCCCTGCCCCCTACCACTAGTGCTGTCACTCATTGAAGCAGAGAGCACTAGCAGAGGCCTTCTTTTAGGAGGAAGACTGTGAATTTGGCTTGGGGACTGCTTTTTGGACTTTTGGGTATGTGGGTGTGGGTCTATAGTTTAGAAGTCTAGCTGGAAATAACAAATAAAAAATTGGCATTTTTTTTGTGTGTGTGTGCGTGCTGCCCTGGAACTTGTGATCCTCCTGCCTCAGCCTCCCGAGTCACTGGGATTACAGGCATGCGCCATGGTGCCCAATTGGCAAGTATTAACGATGAGGGTAAAAGTCTTTTTCCTATCTGTAATAATACCATCATTCAGAACATTTCTGTGACTAGATGTGCAGGACTTTCCCCCACAAACCCAAGAAGTTCTACAAAGGACATCAGTGGTGAGGAAAGACAAAGCCTCTGCTTGGTTGTTCTCTAGTTCCGTTCAGTTCTTAAACTAGTGACGTGGAGACAGCGTCACATCCCACAGGTAAAGGATTGAGTCCCACAAGACTGTTCCCCACTTCAGATGCCAGTCTCAAGCCCAGGCTGGAACCTGTCTGTGCTTTTGACAGACCAGGTAGGAAGGCTGATGGACTTCCATGATCTTTCCAGGAACACTGTTCTCCAGGTATCCCCGTGTGTTCAGCTACCAGAAAGTCTTGGAACCCAGTTCTTTTGGAATTTTAGGGAAGTTTTATTAAGCAGATATGATCGATTATATATCATTGGTCAATGTGGATCCACTCGAACTTCAGACCCCCTGCCCTCTCTGGAGATGGGAAGATAGGACTGAAAGTACCAACCCACTAATCACAAAGGTGGATTTTTCTGGCAACAGCCCCTATGGGGAGACTGTCCCATAGACAGCTCATTAGCATACTAAAAGGCATCACTTTGGAGATTCCAAGAGTTTTAAGAGCTGTGAGCCTGGAAATTGGGCCAAGACCAGAGATATCTGTCTATCTATCTAAGTTATATACACACACACACACACACACACACACATCTAACTATAGCACATATATGCCACATAAAGTAATCTACATATAAAATATGCATGATATGTATTTTTGTAATAAGATATATTTCTTCTTATAAGATTATTCTGGATTTTTCTGGATTTTCTGTGTGTACCCGATGCATTCACAAGGGGGGAGAGGGAGGCTAAAGTGTGAAATTTTAGTGAGAAAGATTTGATGGCCATTTCTAGCTTTTAAAATGGAAGAGAGCCCCAAGCCAAGGCATATGGAAGCTGGGAAAGTCAAGAAAATGGATTACCCCCCCTCCCCCCCGGGAGTCTCCCAAGAGGAGCCACGTCAGTGGAAACCTTGATGTTAGCCTAGTGAGACCTGTTCTGGGACTTAGATCTACGGAAATGTAAGATACTGAATTCCTGTCATTCTCAGCTCCTAAGTTTGTGGTAATTTGTTATCGCAACAGGAAACTAATGCAGTCACCTTAAAAGACCTTGAGAAAAGGGGGTCTGAAAGAAAGCGAGAGACTGCAACATGTATTGGTCATCTCAAAAGGAGCAAAGTGCCACTGAGACAGAAGAGGAGGAAGAACACCAGGAGAATACAGGGGCCTGGAAGCAAGCGGGGAGCAGTGTTCAGAAAGATGTCAAACATGATGGAAAGTGTTCCCTGGGTTGGGTGACAGGTGCTCACCAGTGACCTCAGTGGGAGTTATGTTGGTGTGAGGGCTGCAGGATCCATATTGGGCTGGGAGGTGATGTGATTGGAAGGTGAGGAACAATGCTAGAGACTATGGATAGCTCTTTGAGGATGTTTGCTTGTGCAGTAGAAGGAAAATTTACAAACATATTTAAGTAGGAACTATGTTTTTGAAGGGACCTTGGCACTGATGACAGTTTGGATAAGATGATTCTTTGTTATGGAGGACTGTGTTGTACATTATGGGATATTTAGTAACATCCCTGATTTCTACCCACTAGATGCTAGTAGCAATTTCCTTGTTTAGTGTGACAGCCAAAATGTCTCTAGACATTATCAGATGTCCCTTGCAGGGGAGAACAAGTGGTTGAGAACATCTGTTTTGGAGAGAGAACAGAATTCCCTGAAATTGACTGTGTCCCAGCATATCAAACTTATTTTTTTTTTTCTAAAGTTTAAAAGGCCATCAAATGAATAGGGCATTCTTTGATTGGATCTTTCAAAGCTCATGTCTGTAGAAGCATATTATTCTTTGGGCATCTGTTCTGAATTGATGCAAAGTGATTTCCTATAAATGGCATTGTGCATGCTCTGATATAAGAATCAGAAAAGGTGAGCCTGTGATGGACGCCAGAGTATATTCAAAACTTGTTCTAATTCTGCCTGTGCTATTTAATCTAGAGCAGTGACCCAACAATAATTGAACTGCATGTTCCAAGAAATGGTCCCTTGCCCCCAGTATCATCTGCCTATAAGAATTCTAATAGCATTAGCTGAAATCCCAAAGCAGGTGCCCATCAAATCATGTTGAAATAGTTCACATTGTGGAAAAAAATATGACAGATTGACTGCATTCTAACATGGCTGATGTGGCATTTCAGAAATTTAATAGGAATGCAGTCCAGACCTTGTTTCTGAGCTTTGAAAAAAAGAATTGCATTTGGTTGTTGTTGTTTTTTGGATTGGGTACATGTGCTGAATCCCATAGGTATGAAGACTATACCTCTGACCTCCGTTCTCAGGCTCTTCTTTGTGAATTGGTGTTTTAGGTGTGCCTAAAAGATGCTGAGTTATGTGGAATCTGATTTATTTTATTGGTTTAATAATGCTCTGTGTAGTTTGGGAGAAGGATATGGAGAACGTCTTGTAAAGTAAATTAAAAGCAAATTTTCACACTTGATCACACATGTAAAAGTGAGAATAATTCAATGATGAGACATATGCTTTATTAGAGGTCAGTGTACTCATTGTACTTATTAAATTTTGTTTGCATTTTAATAAGAGTGCTTTCCTCCCAACCCAGTTTTTCCATTTCTAATGCTGATTTAAAGTTATAGCTGAGATCTGGTGTCACTCCATTCTGGACACTAGGACTACATTCAGCATTATAGATTTTAAGCTATGTCTGGCAAAGCAAGTTGAACTATAAAGGGCAGTTGCTTCAAACTTTTAATTGTATTAGTGATGCATGACTATTTTATTATAGAAACCACCATGTATGGGAATAAAATAAAAATCTGCCTTGGCATATGCTCTTCCCAGAGACAAAAAAACTAGTATCAGCTTTGGGTTTATCCTTGTGAAATTTATTTAATTCATTTGCACATGTAGACATTCCTGACAGAAGAGAGTTCAACTTAACTATTTTTTAACAGTGCAAAGGTGATATGCACTCAGTAGAAACTATACTTTGAATTTTGAACTTTGGTCTTTTTGGGCAACGTGCAGTGTGATCTGATCTTGTGATGCTGAGCAGGGGCAGCAAGCCGTAGCTGAGTCAGACCCAGGATCTTGAAAGTTGGCAACGAGTACTCTGCAGGGTATTGTTGCCAGGCTATGAGGGTCTGGAGGTTAGGTGTTAAATAAATTTTGGGTTTATAGTATTTCCAATCTATAATGGGTTTATTGGAAAATAACTATATCATAAGTTACGGAGCATCTGCAGATGGGAACCCACCAAACCACTTGTGTAATTTAGTGCACGTGGGTTCTTACAAACATAGGGCTGAATTACTTGCATTATTCCATAACATTTATCACACAGCATCCTCGAAATAGTTGCCATGTAATCTCATGTAGTTTTATTTCATTCTGTATTATATCATAATATTGATATATTGTGTTTTTGCTATTTCCCCTTCTGTGGACATTTTGGTTGCTTTAAATGTCGCACATTGTGAGTGGTATTTCTCTGGACATCCTTGCATGTGCTTCTGGTACAAGCATTTCTTTGGGATTGATATCCTCCAGAAAAATTGTTGAATCAAAGAATTGATGCTTCTTAGAAAGAATCTGTTTTAGTAGATGATTACAAAAAGGTAATGACTTTGATAAAATGTTTTGTAATTATGAATAGCAGAAATGAAAACTGGGTGGGGTGGCCTGTGCCTGTAGTTCCTACAATGGGGGAGGCTTGTCTGGACAACATGGTGAGACTTTGTATCTTAAAAATATTATAGATATGTTAAATATAAATAGAGGAATTCAATTACGCCATGTGATTTGATTCTGAGGTTTAGCAAGTATCTTAACTATTTTTTCCCATAGGTTTTTTTTTTTTTTAGAACAGTCTTAGGTTCACAGTAAAATTGAGAGGAAGTTAGAGATGTCTCTACATTCACCATTCACAGCCTTCTCCATTATCAACACCCTACACCAGAGTAAATTTGTTGCAGTTGATGAACCTATTTGGATATCTCACGATCACCCAAAGCTCATAGCTGGTATGAGGACTCACTCTTGGTCCTGTGAATTCTAAGGGTTTGGATAAATGCATCATGTACTCACCATTATTGTGTTAGTCAACTGTTCATCACTGTGACAAAGTGCCTGAGAAAACCAACTTAAAGGAGAAAGATTTATTGTGGCTCATGGTTCTAGTCTTTGGTTGGCTGATTCGATTGTTTCTGGATCTGAGGCCAGACAGGACATCTTGGTGGGAGGGCAGGATGGAGCAGAGCTGCATACCTCATGGGAAGCAGAGAGTGGAAATGAAGAAGGGATCAGAGACATGATAACCCTTCAAGGGTATGTCCCCAGGGACCCACTTCCTACAGGCCCACCTCTTCAAGTTTCCACTCCTGTCAGCTATGACTCCACTGATGGGTCACCCACCAATGAGGTCAGAGCCCTCATGATCCAGGCGCTTCCCCAAAGCTCTCCCTCTGAATACTGATGCACTGGGGAGCAAGGCTTCAACACATGAGCCTTTGGGAACATCCCAAACCCAAACAATTATAGCAACAAACAGAATATTTTCACCACCCCCAAAGTACTCTGTGATTCACTCCTTTTCCCCTTCCTCCTCTCAACCCCTGGAACCACTAATCTTTTTTTTAGTGTATGTGTTTTGTTGAGAATTTTTAAATTTTTGTTCTATTAGTTATGCATGCAGTAGAATGCCCTTTGCCACATCATACATGAATGGACTATTACTTCTCAGTCTTCTGGTTGTTACATAACATAGAAGCACACTGGTCATGTGATTATATATGCACATAGAGTAATAATGTCTGATTCATTCTACTATCATTTCTACCCCCATACCCACCCCCCTATCTTCACTTTCCTCTGCCTAATCCAAAGTACCTCTATTTTCCCACTCCCCCATTGTGAATTAGCATTTGCATAGCAGATAAAACATTAGATCTTTGGTTTTGTGGGATTGGCTTACTTTGCTTAGCGTAATATTCCCCAGCTTCATCCATTTACCTGCAAACACCATAATTTGATTCTTCTTTAAGACTGACTAATATTCCATTGTGTATATATGCCTCAGTTAAAAACTCAATACTGATCTTTTTTTTTTTTGATTACATCTAGTTTCATGTTTTCCAGAATGTCATACGGTTGAAATCCTACAGTATGTAGCCTTTCGGATTGGCTTCTTTCACTTTATAGTATGTACATAAGGCTCCTCCATACCTTTCCATGGCTTGGTTCGTAGCTCATTTCTTTTTAGGGTTGAGGAAAAAAGGGCATTGTCCAGATGGACCTTATTTTACCAGTGAAACCTAACTTTGATGCTTCCAAGTTTGGGCCATTATGAAGAAGGGCGCTATAAACACCTGTGTGTAGGTTTTGATGTGGACGTATGTATTCAGCTCATTTAGGCAGATATGAAAGTGTATGATCGGTAAATGGTGCAGTAAGAGTATGGTTAATTTTATAATAAACTGCCAAACCACCATCCAAAATGGGCTATATTGTTTGTATCACCACCATTACATAGGTAATAATGTCCGATTCATCCTACTATCATTTCTACAGCAGAGACCTGGGGGGTCTCTGATGCCCCATGTTCCTGTCTGCATTTGCAGTTGTCAGTGTTGTGTATTTGAGCCATTCTATGAAGTGTGCATTGTCACTTTGTTTTAATTTTCATTTCCCTTATAATGTTTGAGCACCATATTATATTTCCTACTTTCCATTCTGTCTTCTTTGGTGAAGTGTCTATTCAGATCTCTGGCTGATTTTGAAATTAAGTTATATATAAACACACACACACATATATTTAACAAAATTGTGTCAAACCATTTTCAGCTTGCTAATTTAATTTTATATAGATGTCTTTCAGTATCAAAATACAAATAGATAGCTTATTGATATAATAGTGTTGGGATTAAATCCAGGGTCTAACACATGCTAGGCACTCCCTCTCCACTTAACTACACCCTGAGCCCTAAAATATATCCTTAAACAGTTGCATGACATACATCATCTCCTGAATGTACCAAAATTTATGCCTCAATAGAAACC
The DNA here is from genome assembly GCF_045843805.1 of Urocitellus parryii. Taxonomy (NCBI): domain Eukaryota; kingdom Metazoa; phylum Chordata; class Mammalia; order Rodentia; family Sciuridae; genus Urocitellus; species Urocitellus parryii. Next base: position 142,793,070 of record NC_135531.1, read on the forward strand.
TGTCATTTTGGTTGTTCTCAGTTTTTTAAATAAAATAATACAAGTAATACCCTATGTAAACATATTAGTACTCTTTTCTGTCTAGGATAAATTTCAAGCAGGGGAATGGATCAAAGACTGCTAACTGCCATATTGTCTCCTAAAAATGTTGATGCCAACTTACTGCCTGACGTCAACTTTGACAAGAGAAGGCTTTAAAAGACATGAAAAATTAGAAGCCATGAAGTCAAAGACAAATCTACTTTAGTATATAGGAAATGAAAATGTCTCTGAAGCCCGAACACAGATAATTTGGAATATTGCAGACTTTTACCCATTGTGAGGGACAATACTTCTGAGGTTTACAATTAATAATGAATTCAATATCTTTTTAACTAAAATAGTGCTGTGGTTCATGAAGAAAGAAAGCAGTATATCCTGCTGGATACAGTGGCACTCCCAACTACTCCGGAGTCAGAGGCAAGGGCATTGTAAGGTATTATTTTCTTATCTTAAGAGTTATTGGTAGGGCTGGGGATGTGGCTCAAGCGGTAGCGCGCTCGCCTGGCATGCGTGCGGACCAGGTTCGATCCTCAGCACCACATACCAACAAAGATGTTGTGTCCGCCGAGAACTAAAAAATAAATATTAAAAAAAATTTCTCTCTCTCTCTCTCTCTCTCTCTCTCTCTCTCTCTCTCTCTCTCTCTCTCTCTCTCTCTCTCTCTCCTTTCTCACTCTCTCTTTAAAAAAAAAGAGTTATTTGTAAGCCAGGCATGGGGTTGCACACCTGTAATCCCAGCAGTTCAGGAGGCTGAGGCAGGAGGATTTTGAGTTCAAAGCTACCTTAGCAACTTAGCGAAACTCTGTCTCTAAATAAAATATGCATCTAAAAAAAGGGCTGGGATGTGGCTCAGTGGTTAAGCACCCCTGGGCTCAATCCCTGGTACCTTCCCCACCCCCAAAAGTTATTTGTATATTTGGATAACAGTCCTTGATATTGTCTGTTGTGGATATTTTCTTCAAGTCTGTGGCTTGTTTCTCAATTCTCTTGAGTGTTTAAAAATTTTTAAATACTTTCTTGTAACATTTGAGAGCCTATCAGAGAATGAAGGAGAAATGTAATCTATACCCTTTTAGAATATTAATATTGATTTTAGCAGAAATGTTAAAGAGGTATGGACTTGCTTAGGCCTTTGTCACTTTTTCTGTAATGGCATGAAGTGGTTTTCCTCCAGTTGCCAAATAATTGCAATGTGAAAACATATTTAGTTTTGAGAATACCGAATTCATGAGACCAGAGGTGATTTAATCCTTGGCAAAATGTGCTGAGCTTCTCATTTAAGAAAAATAATTAAAACAAACTGGAGGTGTTCATGCTTATATCTGCTGGATTTACAAGTTTTCCTATGGGAGAAAGTTATGCTTTAATGAAGAATTAGTTTAAGCTGGATGGATTAAGTTGATAAAATTCATCTCCATAGTAATTTAGCAAGGGAAAAAATTAAGATGTTGGCCACAGTTGCTATTAATTTGGTCTGAGCTGAAGGTCTGCATGAATACCTTTGGGAAGGGTGACTTGCATTCTAGTTGGTGATTTAGCTGAACTGGCACATAGTAGGTCATTGACTTAGTAAATGCCTTTGCCTAGGAGTTACATTTTAGTATAGAGGACTTAGTTTCCTGCTTCCCTTCTAGTGTTGACATCATATTTTCTTGCTCAAGTTCCATCTGATGCCCCCTATATTTTAAGAACCAGTCTAGGCCTTGGGGATTATTCAAGGTGACATAACATGATAACTGGATCCAAAGAGTTTCACAGATAAAGATTAAAATAAAGAATGAATATATGGACCTTTCTAAGATCTCAGATATCGTTTATTTTTCCTGAATGATTTGAGAGAAATTGCATTTTTAAAAATCACTTCCTAATGTTAACTCAGGGGGACTGTGATGGTTAATTTTGTGTGTCAAATAGGTCACAAGGGTAAGGGTACCCATTATTTCTGTGTGTATCTGAGTTAAATGAGCACTTGAACTCAGTAGACTAAGTAAAGCAGGTTGCTTTCCCCAGGATGGGTGAGCCTCATCAAGTCTCTTGAGATCCAGCACTGAACATAAAGGTGGAAGAAACCTCTGCCTATGTTGAGCTGGAGTGTTGGTCTTCTTATGACCCTGGCTGGAACTTACCCGACTGGTGCCTCTGGTTCTCAGGCCTCCAGACCTGGTCTAGAGCCCACAGCCTCAGCTCTTCTTGCCCGAGGCTTTGAGACACATATTGGAACAGTACCCCTGTGTTTCCTAAGTCTTCAGTTTGTAGGTGAAGGATCATGGAACTTTCTAGCTTCCATAAAGAGCCAATTCCTTACAATAAATCCTATAGTTATATGCAGAACCAAAGCACTTAAGTTGAAAACAGTTTATCTAAAACAAAACATTCACAGGAGGTAGGGGGAGACTTTGCATCCACAGGGTCTCAAGTTGTGGCAAGAAGGGCCGATGCTTCCCTGTTACTGATCCTCCAACTGTACAATTTCACCTGATGATTCAAAATCATGTGATGAAAGATCACACTGATTGTATTCAGCAGTATATGCCAATTTATTTTAACATGCGTAAGTTTAAATTCTCAGTAATAACCATGTCAGGGAAGAATCATAGGAAAAATCAATATTCCTGTTGAGAGTTTTTGATAGTACTTAATGATTTTGTGAATTTGCTATATAGATGTGAAGAAGGCTCAGTTAATGTCTGTAAAGGAGTTATCAAATTCTGCTTTAAATAAATAAAGTCTGCACCAAAGCTATATAGGATAAATATGGCTAGGAAATCAAGTCTTAGTTGGAGTGGCTGGAAAAATGACGAAATTGATCTTGATAGGGCTGTGCCTTAGTTTTCCCATTTGAAAAATATCCGTCATCAGGTTGCTACTCCCAGTGTTGTGGAGAAGATGCAAGGAGTCCATCCAGGTGGCACTCTTAAAATAACATGCAGCATCTAAAAAACCTTCCCTACTCATGTAGAAAATGAGAAAATCTAGTGAAGACTTCAGACTCTGCCTGATCGACAGGACTGCTCCGAATTTCACATGCGGAATTCTGTCTGTCTCTTTGGGTGACGTTCATCACCGAGAACGAAGGGTTCTGAAAGTGAGAACATTGTGGGTGAGCTCCCATGGGTCTCTTCAGCAGCATCTCCTCCCATGCCCCATAACTAGGCTCCTTGAAGGCAGGCCAGAAGCCATGTGGTGTTGGGTAGAGTGACGTGGTAGTGTGACAGTCATAGCCCGCTGGCAGAGGAGAGGAGAGTTGAGACAGACAGGGTCTTTTCAACAGGTGAAAGGTTTTATCACCACATGGGAAGTTGTTTGGGGTTTTCAGAGTAATTCTGAAAGAGACCATGGCATGGAGAGATGGAAGGAGAGCTTCACCTTCTCCTTGTCCCTAAGAGACCCTCTCTGTGGGGCTGAGTATCACGAGAAGCTTTTCACATTGACCAGGAACCCTTTAGGGAAATGGCTTGGGAACCTGGTCAGTGGCCCAGGTTCTAGAATCTTTTTAATAGTAGACTCACTTAAGATTACACATGTCACTTGATCTTTTGTCCCTGTCTTATAGACAAGGAGCCTGAGGACTAGATTGGTAAATTGACCTGCCCAAGGTCACCCACACAGAGCTTATAAGACACAGTTTCGAAAGAAAAGGAAACACAGTGAGAAAAAAAGATTACAAGAGAGGTGTCAATGGATTGACTTCATTTCTCAGGTGCATTACCCTAAAATTCCACACCATGGATGATCGTACGAGGCCTGCCATTTCCCAGTTGCTTTCAGTGTGCTTGGCATTTCACGTGCGCATCTCATTTAGACCTTACAACAGCAAGACCGTGAGTGGGCAGTGTCGTCCTCCCTGTTGTGCAGATTAGGGAAGCGAAACCAGGAGACAGGGTCAACAAGTTGTCTGCATTATGCAGTTGACCATGGCAGAGCCAAGACTGGAATGGTGAGTTCTAGCAAATTGGATTTCAGGTGTCATTGGGGCACCTTAAAAGACTCATTGGAGGAATCCCTGCTCACCCCTCCCTTCTGGGCTTGCGTTTGAATATCTATAAAGTGAGGGGATTGTTGACAAGCTCTCCAAGGTCCCTGCACCAGTTGTTCTTTAATTCATTTTTCCTAGTGTTTTGGCGATCCACTCTGACTTCAGGTTTGTCTAACTCCTTGCATGGAGAAGTTTGAGAGAAAGCGTGTGAGGTTTTCTGTGGCTGACAAAGCGAGGGTTAAACCAGGAGATAGCTCATGGGAGAGGTGGTGAATGGATGGCTCTGGTTCATCCCGGGATGATCATGTGCCTCGGGGGACCACCCTTTTAGGTCTTCTTCCACTCCATTATTTTTGTTTTGATGGATGCTGATATTACCATGTTCCTGCTTAAATGTCTCCGTGCTTCTAGTTTTTCTAGATTAAATGAGGTTTTAACAAGGTTTATGGGGTGATTCGTTGTCATTAAAATAACAAATGGATTGAAAGCAGCCTTCTGTCTCTCTGGAATCCACCACCATTAGCGGACCATAATCCAGCTGGTGACAGAGCTACAGTGAGCCAGGAGGCTATCAAAGAGAGGGGGAATTGTAAAATTGTCTGTGATTTGTGGGTAAGGAGAGAGAATCTCAGAAGTTTCAGAAAATGAATTGAAATCCAAGGCTGGATGGTCTGGCTTCCTAAAACAGAGAGCTATAAATGTGAAGTGGAATTAAATTGGGGAGATACAGTGCCCTGTACGACATCCTACACTTTACATTTTCAACTGTATTACTGACTGAGAGGCCAGAGAAGTAATAGATATTGCATGTTTATTTTTCTAATGCTCCCAGCTGTGGAAATAAGTTGAAGTAAGCATTTAAAAGTTTAAACCTAGCAGGGTTTTCAGCTTCAGAAAAAAAAGTTGCGAGTTAAAGCAGAGCATGGTTATCCCTTGGGCGAGATGCTAATCTGTACTAGGAATTCTGTTTCAAGTCTGGGGTGCTGTCTGGGCAGGCAGGAGTTGGAATCCTAGGTGCAGGAGGGCTAGAGTCCTCTGCCTGGAAGAGATGCTCACCAAAGGAAGCCAGATCATTATCAAAACAAGAGAACAATTTCGCTTCATGTTCCCGACTCTGCTTAAGAGAAAAATGATTTGGAGAGCCAGGTTGATAACAATCATGATCAATATGATGTGTCTTTCAACAAACTGCTGGTTGAACCTTGTAAAATTCATCACTACAATAAAGATGTTGCATTCAGGTCAGCTTAGGGAACTAACTAATTACAGAAACAGAGACCACAGGAAATGATACAATCCTCAAACTGACAGGAGTTGAGAAGAAGGTTGCACTAGAGTTTGTTGCATATGACATGGATCAGCTAACCCTTTCAGAATGAAAACAGGGATGCGCCCCAGACTACAGAAGCCTCAAAATGGAGAAGTCTCACAGTGACACAGCCCCATCAAGGTTTATAGCAGTGCAATTCACAATAGTTAAGCTATGGAACCAACCTCAGTGCCCTTCAGCAGATGAATGGATTCAGAAAATGTGGTTTGTGTATACCATGGAACATTACTCAGCTACAAAGAAGAATGACTTTATGACATTGCTGGTAAATGGATGGATCTGGAGACTGTCATGCCAAGTGAAATAAGCCAATTCCCCCAAACCAGAGATGGAATGTTCTCTCTGACAGATGACTGCTAACTCACAACAAGGGGGAAAGCAGAAGAATAGAAGTTCAATGGATTAGACAAAGAGGAATGAAGGGAAGGGAGAGGGGACAGGAACAGGAAAGACAGTGGAATGAATCTGACACCTTTCCTATGCACATATATTGCACCACGGTGAATCTCAATCCTGTGTTCAACCACAAGACTAGGGTCCTAATTAGAATAAGATATATTCCATGTTTGTATATCAAAATAGATTCTACTATCATATATAATTAAAAGGAGCAATAATTAAAAATAATTGAAAAGCTTTAAAATGACTTCTTGTACTCAACTTTTCCCATGGAAGGCTGTGTGACCTGGGCAAACCTCTTCCCTCTAGGGGCTTCAGTGTCTTCAGATTTGCCTTCACGTATGTTTGTTGGTAGCAGAAATGTGACCAATAATACATCTTATTTGCTCTCTCATTTTTATTTTGTATTTTGTTCAAATGATGCCAGGCACATTGCCTTGTAAACTTTGATTTGCTACATAAATTTTAGACCATAGACTCTTCTTCAAAACACCCAACATAGCCACTTCCCTCCTCCCTGAACTCCAGTGTGTTTGTCAGATGTTTCAGAGTGTGGTTAGTTGGCTCCTTAAAAAACAAAAATTGTATGTGATTTCATTTTGCACCCTGAATGCTCGGCACAATGATTTCATGTAACTGGCACCCACCACCATGCTAGAGTCTGAATGTTTGTGTCCTCCCCAAAGTCATCTAACCCTCAGTATGATGATGTTAGGAGGTGGGGCCTTTGGTAGATAATTAGGTCATGAAGACAGAGCCCCTGTTAATGGGATTTGTGACCTTATGAAAGAGACTCCAGAGAGCTTCCTCGCCTTCTGCCTTGGACAGATGCAGTGAGAAGATAACTGTGACTTAGAAAGTAAGCCTTTGCCAGACACCAGATCTCCTGGTGCCTTGACCTTGAATTTCCAACTTCCAGAACTATGAGAAGTACATTTCTAATGTTGATAAGCTACCCAGCCTATGGTATTCTGTTACAGCAGCCTGAATGGGCTAAGATACACCACCACTACCAATATTGACAATAATCACTAGTAATAATGGTATCCATGGTAATAGTTATCATTGATTTGAGGAGCTTACTACATGGTAGGAATTGAGGAAGGCACTTTATGTACAGTGTCTTATTTAAATCTCACAAGATGAGAAGCAGAGGTTAAGCACCTTGGCCAAGGTCACATCTCCGGTATGTGATAGGGCCAGGACTTAACATGTACCCCAGGTCTGCACATTTCCAAATCCATAATCTCATCACAATGTGCTTCTTTTCTCCAAAATTTATTAAATAACAAATTGGGAATAATTCTTACTACTACTTCCTGTTGGAAATCTTGGCTATGGGCCATCAAATTTATCAGGGTTTGTGTTCCCCCTTGGTACTCTGAAGATATTTCAAGTTAGAGATGATGGGACTAACATGTATTCTTTAGGGAAGTATTTAAAGCATATCTTTCTAAAATTTATTTTGTGTGAGGGGGAAAAATTCTTTTTGCATTAAGGAAAAAAATTGATTGGCTCATTTTAGAGAAAAGTTTCAGGTGAGGCTGGATCCAGGTGATCCAGTCATAATATTTCTTGCTTTACCTTTTCATCTCTTGTTTCTGCTTTCCCTGACTTCCCCCTCCTCCCCAAACAGTTTCTAATCCTTATGATAGAAACATTACTCCAAGAATTTTAAACAAAATTTCTTTTCATAATTTTAGAAGAGAAATATTTTTCCTGGTAGTCTAGTAAAAATCCTCAGGGCAGAATTACTGCCTTAACTTGGGCCATATGCCTATCCCTGAGCCAATCCATGTGTCCAGAAAGAATAAAGCATTCTGATTGGCTAAGACTATGTAAGATGACCTCATTGTGACTCAGGAGGCTAATGTAAAGAGAACCTGGATGAACCTGGACCAAACCTCTAAAGCTGAACAATTCCTCCAGGAAAGGAGTAGGTTGATACTGCAAATGGATGTATAAAGCAGTGGCCTCCTCTTAAAAGCTACAGAAGTGGGTTGCTGGCTTTTAATACAGATTGGTAATTTTATACTTCTTTTTAAAAGGGTAGTTAGTATCTATGGTGAATTAATGCACTCTGCTCAATTTTAACATCTCTGGCACACACCACTGGGGATATTCTATATGCTGTGACGACTTGGTCTGTGGAAGTGGTCCCCGAAGATTTATTCTGAGTTTTCCGAACATTCACACCATTTGTGAGACAGTGGTCATATCTAGCATTGCACCCCCACAGCTTTATTCTCACTGTCCTTGATACATAGTCAGTGCTTAGAAAAAAATATGGTTTTCAAAGACTAAAGTAGAAAAAAAGGGACACTGTATAATTTCTTAAAGTTCATGTGTTGTAGAACCTTCTTGAGTATAAATGACTCCCTATAACCAAAACACATATTTTGGATGAATTTAAAATAAATAGTATTTGAATGCAGTGGGGTTTGAGTCCGGTTAGTCCAAGTTCATGATTCGAGAACTTGAAAGGCTCCATTGTGTTGCTTTTCAAGGGACCTCAGATATCCAAGTCCAGGGCTGGGGCTGTAACTCAGGGGCAGAGCGCTTGCCTAGCATGTGTGAAGCACTGGGTTTGAGCCTTAGCACCACATAAAAATAAATAAAATAAAAAGCATTCTGTCCATCTTCAACTACAAAAAAAAAAAAATCAAAATCCATCGCCTTCAGGACCTCATAATATATATTTCCTTTCTAATGCCTCAGACTAATTCTGCTATTGAGAATCAAATTAAAATTTACTACATCCTTTCAGCTTTTTTATGTCTAGTTTTAGGGTGCTCTCTATATTGAATACATTTTTTGACCTCTTGTTACCATAATTTTGTAGGCCCATTTTTTTTCTGAGATGAAACATTTGGGGCCCTAAACATAGAGTTTGGGTCCAAGTATATTTAAGATTTTTTTGTTCTTTATGTTCAGAATGTCCTAAAATATCATGGTTAAATTGCTTCTTAAAATATGGCTTTCTTCATGTCATTTTCTTAATCAAGAACAAAGTCTTCAATTTGCTTTTTGGTCCTGCAGAATTAGTCTCAACTATCAAATTTCATGTTCCACTGCTTGGCCCAAAAGGCCATGGTCCACGTGAGCCAGTCATTTTGACCGTCATCTTCCCTGTTCACTGTTCATCTCTACATTACTCATAAGATCTTGCCTTGGATCTAACCATTAGCCCTCAGCTTTTCCATTATCTTTTGCTTTGATTGCAATCTGTTTTACTCATGGAAATTTCCCAGATTGTAATCTGGAGAAATATCCCTTATTTTAATTTTTATATCATGTATGGATGGGGACCTGCATTCTTAAATTGCTTTGAAAAACAGAAATGTGGATAAAAGGGTTCAGTGCTCAAAGTGGTTAAGGAAATTGTACTTCCTGCTGTGTTTTTTTTTTATTTTGAGGGCAGAGAGCAAGTATAATAAATGTTTTTTTTTGCCCTGAATTCCAACATAGAGCTTGTCCCATAGTAGGCATTCAACAGATGTAAAATTAAGTGGAGTGCTGAAAAGTTCAGCCTTTCATTATGTAGTTGGCTGTACTTTCTTCTGAGTTTGATATGCAACGTTCCATTTTATTAAAGGACCTGGAAACATTCTTTAAAATAGCACCTGTAACTTGCATGGGGTTTGTGTTTTTCATAGCCATTTACTGTAAGGCATGTCACTGGATGGAAATGAGAAAAAAAACTCATGTTGCTCTAACTTGAATACTTTGACTTCAGTATGTGGAGGCATCAAGCAATAAATGTTATTTTGATGGTTGAAATATGGCATAACATATTTGATTAGTATTCCATCTCCAAAATTTACTCTGAAGCAGCTCTTCCAATATTACATTTGGCTAAATATTTGGTGGTGCATTCTGACTTTTTGGAGCATGTGAATTCATTCTATTTCTCCTCTTTCAAATCTATTGCGCTTGAGTTTCATGGTTAAGGTAAGAAACTGAAGAGTTTCCTCAACCTAGTTGTGTATAAACTACTGCCTGTACTCATATCTCTAAACACATTTTATAGGGAGGATTTATATGTCAAAAGCTATAAGTTAAAGTTCCTAAGACAGAAATTCAATAATTTGAAATAATACCCAAGTAATTGAACACTTCCTGCAGATATGCTGGTGGGCTAGGAACTTCTGGAAGAGAGATTGTCTAACAGCCCCTGACCACAGCAGCCATTCCTTAAGACTGTACCCTCTTAAACTAGAAGAAGTGACTTTTGTAAAAACTCGTATATTGGAAGCTAGTTTTCTGTGAGTCATGTTCCTGTGGATGTAGGCTATAGATCTGGAGGATCTAGATCTATAGCCTATAGCATATAGGCTATAGATCTAGAGTTTGACTTTTTTGGTCCTTGATTCATTATTTGTGGGTTTTATTTACAGCTGCCTGCCAGACTGAGTTTTAATACATTAGTTTAAAAAATTTTAATTATTATAAATCTAATATTTAATAATTATTTTAAAATTCTAAAACTAATAAATTAGCTTTAATAAATTCACAAGGGTTGTTAATTTAGATTATTAGATGGCCTTAGGAGCTTCAGGAAGTTAGGTGTTTTTAAGTGTCATCACTGAGGCATAGAAAACTTACCCAAGGTGGGATGGTTTCCAGAATATAGAGACTGTGTCTCTTCCAAGATTAGCCGGGCAAGTTCTCCAGCTCTTTCTCTCTTCAGAGTGGAGTGTGCAGGTATGATTGGACACAATGGGCTGGTCATCTTAGAATCATCTTTTTCTTGAAGCTTCTTGGATGTCTATTTTTCTTCTGTTTGGGAAAACTCAACAGCTTTCCTCTGAGTAGTTCTTCTTAGGAAGAGGCTCAGATGCAGAGATCTCTATTTTGATCCTAAAGGATAATTAAAAATGGCACATGTGAGTCTTCATTTGTGACATGCATCAAGGACTGCTTTCTTCTGCTATGGAGTACTTCTCAGTTTGCATCTCTGGCACCTCTCAAAATCTCCCATTTTTACTTTTTAACTAAATATTTAAGCATTTTTATAACATTAGTGACAGTATACATGGTTATTTGGCTGATCTCAAAGGTTTTGAGGATTCATTCCCATCCAAAAGCAAGGTCTAATGATGGTTGACAATAAAATTTCTAGGGGTGTGTTTATATTTTTTTTTAAAGTAGGTGTTGTTTCTTTTTATCTAGGAGCTTCAGAGGTATTATTTTCCTGTGGATTTTTGAGGAATTTTACCCTTCACTATCACACACAGAAATGTCTGAGGAAATGGTCTCTGTTAAGCATTGAGCATCTCTTCTTTCCCTTTTGCAAAAAATTTGCATACTCTGTGCAAGCCTGCTTCACTGCAAGGCGAAGTAAAGCTTCTCTGGGAACTCATGGTTTCCAAGGACTTAAAAAAAAAAAAAAAAAAAAAAGTAAAATCAGAACCATGGACAGCAGCTTCACCTGCATTGCAACATTGGTTATTTCATTGAGTATTTAATTTATTTATTTATTTATTTTTTGGTAGAAGATGAGCAGGCATGGAATTTCACCTTAAAATTGTAAGTGATCATAGGGAAGATTGTACATGCATTGGAGGGAACTAGCCTGTGCACAGCAGCTCAGCCTGAGTCTCTGTGTACCTACCTGATGGTAATAGCAACATTTAAAAAACACTTTAAAATTAAAGCATTGTCACATACACCAGCTATGTATTCAGGATGCTTTGGGAGAAGGCCCACACTTCTGGTTTAGGAGGCCATTTTTTTCTGGTTTAGCTCCTCCCTGCCTCCCCTGCACTTCTTTCAGCTCTTTTCCTAGGACTCTGCCCTCCAGCAAGTTGTTGAATTTTGGTGTAAATAAGAAGATTTTAATGAATCCAAATTAATCTTACCCAGAATATGGACTATGGATTAATTCTATACGCTCTAATTATATCCTTTCTCATCCTGTATTCTAGACTCCATATAACTTAGCTAAATTTAAATCTACAGGCATAGCATACAAGACTCTAGAAAGTGTAGGAGGAAGTTCCAAACTTTCACTCTAGCACTAAAGAGGGTAATTATATGCTTACCTTCCATACTTTGTTACATTTTACCATTAAATGCAGAATGTTGATTTGGGTCATCTGGAAATTGTTCTTGTGATGGATTTAAATTCCAATGAGTCACGTACGGATCTGATTGGAAGTGACAGGCCTGCTTCCTTTTCCCCTTTTTGCTTTCTCACAGTTAGCACCCAACAATCAGAGAATCCTGATTAGTGCTTTTGCAGAATGAGAGTGTGCAGCCTTTGCTCTTTCCCCATAAGATTAGGAGCTCCTCTTATCTGGAGAGAATCTGTTTCTACCTTGCATCCAAAGCTTGGGGCCACAATTGGAGCTTAGTACATGTGTGCTGAATAAATGGGTTGAAGTGGCATCAGCATGACAATCAGCTTGAGTGTGTGTGCTCCTATGGTATTCTCCTTTCCACTTTAGTTATCTGGGGTTAGTCACTGTTTGCAGGTGCTCATCCTCCAGCCTAAAGCCCTATGCCTCTTTTAAATAGTAGCATTTCCTTTTAGGGCATCTTAGAGGACATTCCAAGAAGACAACTACTTTAAAAATTTCAATATCTTACCTTTAAATTATGGAGAGGCATCATTTCTTGAAAGTTGTCCCAAATGCCTTATCAAATCATCAGATTAGCATGACAGCTGCTTATTGTTTGCATTACTAGGTGCTCTGCTTCATGTGCAAGCTCTTTGAAAAACAGCTTTAGAGATGTATAATTGACATGCAAACTGCACATATTTCAAGACATTTGATAGGTTTTGACATAGGTATAAATATGTAAAATGATCACTACAATCAAGGTAGAGAATGAACTGGTCATCCCCAACAGTTTCTTTGCCCCTCTTTAAAATCTCTCCCTCTCACTTTCTCCCAGCCCTCCCCAACCTCTCCCCCATCACTAGGCAACTGTTTCTTTGCTTGTTATAATACTGTGAAGTATTTTCTCTTTTTGCAGTGCTATTGATCAAACCCAGGACCTCATGTATGCTAGGCAAGCACGCTACTACCACTGATCAGTATCCTCAAACTGATTTTTGCACTTTCTTGAATTTCATGTAAATGGAGTCAGAAAGGATGTATTCTACTTCGTCTGGCTTCTATTGCTTGGTGTAACTTATTCTGACATTCACCTAGACCACATAATTGTTCATATCAGTAGTTAATTTATCTTCATTGCTAAGTACTATTGTATAGATGGAACAAGGTATGTTTATTCATGCACTCATGGATAGATATTTCGTTTGGCTATTATTATGACTAAAATTGGTGAACATATGGATATGTTTTTATTTCTTTTAGGTAAATACTTAGGAATGGAATGGCTGGAGGCTGGATCATATGTAGGTGTTATGGGTTGAATTTTATCACCCTCCAAAATATATTGGAGTTCTATCCCACAGTACCTCAGAATCTGATCCTTCTTTGAAAAGGGCTCTTTACAGAGATAATGAAATTTAAATGAGGTCATCAGAATAGGCTTTAATCCAATATGACTACAATTCTTATAAAAAAGGGGAAATTAGAATGCAGACATACACAAGAAAGAATGGACATGTGAAGCTAAAGACAGAGATCAGGGTGATGCGTCCCCCTAGCCAAGGATTGCCTGAGAAACCAGGGGATTGGTGTGGGACACTCTTCCTCACAGCCTTCAGAGGGGACCAGCTGGACCTCTGTCTTCCAGAACTGAGACTATGGATTCTTATTTAAGTTGCCCAGTCTGCAAAGCATTGTCAGAACCACCCAGCAAACCAGCACTGTAAGCGTATACTTCGTGTTTTAAGAACATACCTGACTGTTTTCAAAGACTCGCCCATTTTGCATTCCCAGCAGCAGTGCTTAAGAGTTTTAGTTCTTATGTAATTTTTGTGGTCATTGTTGGTACCAGAGATTGAATCCAGGGGCACCGAATCACTGAGCCACATGCCTAGCCCTTTTTATTTTTTATTTTGAGACATAGTCTCATTAAGTTGCTTAGGGCCTCACTAAGTTAGTTGCTGAAGCTGGCCTTGAACTTGTGATTCCCCTGCCTCCCTCTGAAATTGCTGGGATTATAGGCTTGCACTACTCTACTCAGCCCATGGGTTTTAGTTCTACCTTAAGTTCCTCAGCACTTGGTGTGCTTAGTCTTTTTTAAGTTTAGCCATTTTCATAGGTATGTAGTAGTGTTTCATGATGGTTTTAATTTCCACTTCTTTGATAATTAGTGACGTTCAACATCTTTTCATGGGTTTATTTGCCATCCACATATCTCCTTTGATAAAGTATCTGTTCAAAACCTTTGCCCATGTTTTAATTGTGGCATTTGCTTTCTTTGTGTTGCTTTTGAGATTTATATTTTCTACATAAATATAAGTCCTATTTCAGATATGTGATTTGCAAAACAATTTCCATTCAGTTTCTTATTTTTTTAAAAATTTTCACACCACTGTATTTTGAAGAGCAGAGGTTTTAAATTTTGTTTACATTCAACTTTTCAATTTCTTTTTTGCTGAAGTGTCATAACTAAAAACATCTTTGCCTAATCCAATGTCACAAACATTTTCACTTATATTTTCTTCTGGATGTTTTGTAGAACCTAGAAGTTTTACATTATATTTAGGGTTAGGATTCATTTTGAGTTAATTTTTATATATGGTGTGAGGTTTGAATTTAATTGGGGTTCTTTTCTTTGCCTATTGAGGTTAATTGTATTGAAGTAACTGTTTTCCAATTGAACTATTTTACGATTGTTGTAAAAAAAATTGATTGTACATGTTTGGGTTGATTTGTGGAACTTACTGTTTGTATTCCATTGATTGATTGATCTATTTCTATGCCAATACCTCTTAATCTTGATAACTTTAGCTCTGCAGCTCTCAAGTGAGGGTGATTTTGATCTCTAGGGACATTTGCAATGTCTATAAACACTTCTGGATGTGACAGTGGGGAAGGGGAACTACTGGTATCCAATAGGTAGAGGTCAGGAAAGTGGCTAAATATCCAATAATACATGGAACAGTGCCCCCTAATAAAGAATTACTCATCCCAAAATGTCAATAATGCTAAGGTTCAAAGCATCCATTGCTTTATAAATCACCTTGAAATCTGATAGCATACCATCTCTGTTCATATTTTCCAAAGTTGTTGTGAATATTCAAAGTCCTTTGCATCTCCTTACAAATTATAGAATCACCTTGTCAGTGATTCAAAAACAAAAAAAATTCAAGATTTTGTTCCATTTCTGTATCAATTTAAGGACCGATATCTTAATGTTTTTGAGTATTCCCATCTATAGACACTGTTATTTCTCAATTAACTTAGGTATTTAGGTCTTGATTTCTCATAGTAAAGTTTTATAGTTTTTAGCAGCAAGTCTTATGTTTTATATCACACTGATCCTAAGTACTTCATTTTTCTGCTGATATTGAAAATTGTGCTGTTTTCAAATAGTAAAGTTTTAAAGAAGAAACATCTAATTTTTCCCCAAGAACTTGGAGAGTTGTTCAGTCCATAATCTGATCTATTGGGTTTTGTAATCCCAACCCCTCATATAACTGTATTCCTGGAATTCCAAGTGATGGAGACCCAAACTCATTTAATTTGAGTAAAAACCAATATCTCATTGGGTCACAGAAAGAGCCACAGACCAGGCCCTAGAACTCAGGAATTGACAGCATTTCTATTCCTTTCTCCTTAAGACCCCAGACTTTCTACCAGACATTAGATTCATTTCTCAAAATATTCCTTGCTAAAAGACCTGGCCCTGTGAAGCCCCTGGGCCACAACCTTATGCTTTATGGATAGAGACGAAAAGTTTATTCTCAGCTAGCTCCCCCCCATTTTTATTAGTGCATTTTAGTTATACATAATAATAATATTAGGGCTCACATTGACATAATTATACAATCAGCTAGTCCTTTTAGAAGATGCCTAGGACAAACTTTAGTTGGTTAGTGACCCAAATCTTACCCTGCATAAAATGCTGTGGCCAATACATGTGGAACAGTGTTGGATTTTTAAGGATTATATTCCATTTTGTGGTCAAAATGTTAGAGTCTCTAATTAGAACAAGGTGGTGAGGAGAACTGGAATAGACGCTCTGCAGAGAGAAGCCATCACAACCAGTGACAGACTCTTTAGACCTAAATAGGCTGGAGAATTCAACAGAGGAGTCCTGTGCTGTATCATTAATTTCTCCTGGAAGTGGTGACATGAATTAATAGATGTTCACCTCATTCTCACTCTTTCTGTTTGCATGATTTCTTCTCTCATGGACCGAGGGCCGGTTTGGAAAGTACTTCTTCATTTTTATGTCTTTCCTCCATTCAAAGAATGCACATTTTGTTTGACACCCTTGGCTTCCCAACTCAGAGTATCTAAATATGAGTTGAGGAGGGTCCCATTCAAAAGGGATAAACATGAGCCATTGAAAGAAGACAGGCATTAGAGCAGGGGGTTCTGGTAATAGAGTTGACTCTCGTTCTATTGTGATTGCCAATCCTGAAAAGTATCTTCCGTTTCTCTAAGCCTCAGGTTTTCTTTCTGCCATTTGGGAAGGAAATAGATATGTAATAAAATTATATTAAATAATTATAAAACCAAATTATATTAAATGATTATATTTGTATATATTGTATTTTATTTCTCAAGAGGATCCTACCTTTATTAGGTTCCAAGTTTACAACAGAATTAAATTCTGTTGATGGCATTAGATGGCTCCTTCCCCTCCTCTTACCTCCCTGCCCACTCCCCCAGTGCCATTGGATTACCTTTTGGTTGAAAAGTTCTCAGGAGATGGATCCAGAAGGTGTTTTCTGACAAGCCCAGCTTTTGTAGCCTTGCAAGAGCATGGGAGGGCTACAGTGTGGGAGTGTTGCTTCTACTCCTTATGGGAATAACTATCTCTACACTTACATAAGGAATTTGTGCAGGCATTTTGTGTCCTCAGCTAAAGAATCGTTCTTCGATAGGAGAGTACAGTGAATAAAAGTTTGCATTTAGAGATAAAAGAAAGATATTTGTTTTTCTATACTGTTTTCCATCTTTTTCTTCTCTGATGCCCTCCAGGTCCTACTAGTAGCAAATGTGAAGGAGAATGAAGATAGCCACAAAACTGCTGTTACCATTGCCAGTTGTTACCTCATGTGCACCAAAGCCACTGTGAGGACTTTTCTCTGTTGCTTTATTTAATCCTCACAACAGACACATGAAGCATTATCTCTATCTTCTGGATGAAGGAAACAAAAATGTAGACAGAAATGTATAGCCACAGTTATATAGCTAGTTACTGCCAGGGCTGGCCCTGGAAATGAGATCTGGCTCATTCTGAAGCCATTTTTTTGTCATGATGTTCTGCCTTCCAGGGGTCCCAGGAAAAGGAGGGCTTTTCAAGGTCAACCCCTGGTCACAGAGAAATGAGCAGACACTGAAGTTGAGAAGTTTTCTTTTGGTTAAAAAAGTTATTTCCTATGGTGAGAGAAGTGACATTAAAAAAAAATCCATGGATAATATGTAAAACAGGATCTCCTAGGCTTTGCTTTGACAGTTGAGCTTTGCAGGTTACAAAGGAATCTGGACATTGAGTTATGCCATAGTTCTCCTGACACAGGTGATTCTTGGATCATACTTTAAGAAAAGCCAAATTAGCCTATTATGTGATCATAATAGGTTCTGAATTCATTGTGGGATCCAGGTTTGCATTAATTTGGCCTGTGTGTGTGTGTGTGTGTGTGTGTGAGAGAGAGAGAGAGAGAGAGAGAGAGAGAGAGAGAGAGAGAAGAAGAAGGAGGAGGAGGAGGAGGATAGGAAGAGAAAGCAAAGCATGGGAAGGTAATTAGGTTCTCAGGAAAAGGACTGTGCTGTTGGAGTCAGCTATGTATAGCCCCAGGGCTGTACTCCACATGCTGATGGGTGTGCATAGCTTCTTGCTTCAAAGAGTCTCAAAGGCACTGTCCTGCCCCGGTCATTTCTAGACTACAGATTGCAGTTCAGCCTTAGCCAGTCTCAAAATATTTGTTTTGACCACTAGAGAGATGAAATAGTGGAGCCAAGCAAAGCTATTACCACTCTAGAAAAAAAGAACAAAGGAAAAAAATCAAGAACCAAAAAAATTCCACCACAACATTTTGTTAAAGGGGCATCGGGAGCAACATCTTCCACCAACGCACAGGAAGCCTCCTCCTTCATCTCTCCTGCAGATCCCATCCCTGGACCCTGATCTCCCTTCTTCCACTCCTCATAGAAAACCAGAGATCTTTTCACAAACATGGAAGAAATAAAACCTTCTGTGTTCAAGTCCCTGTCTAGAATGTAAGCTATAGGAAATTGAATAATTTGTATTATCCAATTTCTAGGATAATATGAATTATCCAATGTTAATTGGATAATTCTTGGCATCTAGACTGGCGCCTGATACATGGTAGATGTTCAATAAGCTGTTGCCTGACAGAAGGCATGTGGGAATGCACTCTCCACTGGCTTTGACCACACTCTGAATAAAATACAAATTTCTGAACATGGCAGACAGGCTCTTTCTAACCTTCAGCTTTATCATCAGTATTTCCCTTTCCCTTGCTCACTGTAGTCTAGCTTTCTTTTAGCTCCAGAATCCATCAGAAATCTATATGCCTCTGGCTTCCCCAGTGCTATTGCTTCCGGGTGGAATCTGCTGCCCTTGGCTATGACTTTCAAGGCACCTGCCTATCATCCAGGTCTCGGCTTGCTATCACTTTCCAAAAGGGGCCTTTCTTGTCTTCCCCTGCCTACCACCCTTCGACCTCCCCACCCCCCGCCATTGCACATTGGATTCTCCTGGCTTTTCTGTTTTATTTTCCCTTTTTGGCTTTAAACACAGTTTGTATTTATTTATTATTTATTTAATTCTTCGCTCAATCATTGCCCATTTGTCCCACTGGATGATAGGTTCCATGAGGGCAAGAACTTGTCTCTTTAACTCCCTTCTGTATACTGAGGGCCTAGCTGAGAAGAGATTGTACATAGAAAAGACCCTGAATAAATATTAAATATTGGTTGAGTGGACATACCCTTTTTTTTTTTTTTTGGCTGCAGGATATTCCAACTAAATAATTGAAGTCTTGGATAGGCATATTCAGTACCCTGCATTCAAGAAAATGCAGCCAAACACCGGCTAACCCAGATTCGTTAAAAGGAAAAGGGCAAACCTGTCATTGTGTGGGGATGTCAGAAATGATGGAGTCGATGCAGACAGGACAACTGACCTGTCTTGCTGGTAATTAGTAGCCCGAGGCGAAGCTAGTAGCAAGAGTGGGCGGGAGGCAGTACTTAACCACCCAATTAAAAGGCTGTGGGAGCTTAAATTTAGAAGCTGTCTGTGGCCATGCCATAGAAACCACGCTGAGGGAGACAGTTGGTTGCACAGCCCTTGCTCGGAGGGCCATTCTTGCATGTCAGAAAGATAATTAAAGACACTGTGACTCTGCACATTTGCAAATTATGACCAGTGGTCCTGTTGTCCTGAGCAGACGAGACCACAATGAGTTAAGGCCTGGGCCCCTGCATAGGTGATTCCAGGTCAGAAAGTATTTAAACTCCTCCTGTTTGAAAGAGAGGAAGGCGTTTTGATGGATGCCAACCAGGGAGAGGCCTGGGTATATTTTGAGCCGGGGGACCTGTACTCACATACTAGCTCATCCATTAAAATACTTCATGACCTTGGGCAAGGCCCTCAACCTCCTTGTGGATCGCATTTAGATTGAGGATGTTAGGACTCTTGGTTGGAAATAACCAAAGATTTCTTTTTTAAAATATACTTTTAGTATATTTAGTTGATAGACCTAATACCTTTATTTTGTTTATTTTTATTTGGTGCTGAGGATTGAACCCCATGCCTCATATGTACTAGGCAAGGGCTCTGCCACTGAGCTACCGCCCCAGCCTGACCAAAGATTTGACCTGAGATTTTGTTAGGCAAAAAGGAAAAGAGAAGAAAAGCCTTCATTGGCCCACATAACTGTCAGTGCTGATGGCAGAAGGTGCCTCTGGCCTGGCTGGATACAGGAATGGAAATAATTCCCCTGGACTGGATCCCGCCTCTCTGTCTCTTGGCCTCAGGCTCCAGTGGCTCTATTCTCAGACTAGTGTTCTCTGGTGACGAGAAACACTATAGCCTCTATGTCACCATCAAGTCTTTTTACCACAAAAGACTTTTCTTGCAGGCATCCTGAAATTCTCCAACTGGTCACTTGACTGGGGGTAAGTACATCCATGTCAGGCGGAAAGTCCTCTACCTGGGAGAACCGGAATCACTTGGCTTTTGGCACCCATCTTTCATAGCCCTGACAGCAAGCCCAGGAGGTCAGCTGCTTCCCCTGGCACACCTGAAACTCCCTCACCAAGATCCAGTGGGAAGGGGGCCAGCACGAGAATAGAATGCATCCAGATGGGCTCTGGGCCTGCTTCACTCTCAGAATTTACAGAGTTCCAACAGCAGCTGTTCCTGATGATTTTGCACTGTGTCACATGCGATGGATCAAATCCACAGAGCGGCATGATTGCAATGGCTCATCAGGCTGGGCCTAGGGTTGGGCAGAGCTGGGTTCAAATCCCGTCTCCCCCCCCCCCCCCCCCCCGCCACAGTGAGTTGCTGTAGAACTCTGGAGAAATTACCTAAACACCTTCTCTCCCTAGTAAAAGGGAATAATGCCAATACCTATTTAACTGTGTTTTTGTGAGGGTCAGGTGACATCATTTGGAAAAGTGCTTTGCACACACAACAAACACACACAGTGATTTTTAAAATTACTTTTGTGGGTATAAATAAGTCCAGACCTTCCATTCTCTTCTCTTTAAGAAAAACCCATAGTAATGCAGAATTATGTGGCTAACCTTGAATGTGCTCTCTTTACTAAATGTTTATCTCTTCGTATTAGTTCTCCAATTGTGTCATGGCAGGTTGTCATTGTAGTGCCTTATTTAATATTAAGCCTGTAGTCTAACCTCTCCTTTTCCTGATATTGTGGAGAAATTTCCCATCAAGGAGCAGAGCTGTGCTTTTACATCTACCAGTGTGTCCGGGCTCTAGCACCGTTGAATGAATCCCTGATTCAACTCCAAGTAATGAAGCTTCCCTAAGGGCATGGTGCCCATGATAGATGACTTAGTTATCCTCAGATGCTCCAACACAAGGGAAAAGTTATTATCTCTTATTATTGAGTGCAAAAGAGGTATTCAATAAATAATTACTATGTAATTCATGCCTTTATTATAGCATTTCTATCCATGATCTTATTCTGTTAACATTTTTTAGAAGTTCATATGCAGACATGGGGTGGAGCTAGCTCCTCTTTGTCACATTAATCATTGGAGGACATACTCGGAGCCCTAACTTGAGTACTTTCTGTGGTACCCAATAATTGGAGGAGAAGCGTCTAGGGTCTGCTGCTTCTTATAACTATTCCCTCCTCCTTTCCTTGTGTTACTCCAAATAACATGTTATATAATAATAACATAGAAGAAAAGTGTCTTGGAAATATAATCCTGGCTTATGTTTCTTAAGCTCTTTCATGTCCATCATTTCATCCCTCAAAATTTCTTGGAAAAGGTTTTCCTTGAGATGAGAGCTGCTTTCCCTTTGGTGAGTCTACTGTCTGATGAGGTTGTGTCTGCCTCAGTGTAGTTTATTTCATTTTCTAAGGAAGTCATGGCATAATCAGTAGTGTGGGTGAACACACTGCTCCCTTTCCTAAAAGTCTGAAAGATCTCGTTTATTTCTGGGGTCCATAGCTTACAGGCTTACTACATCTCTGCTTCTTCTCCCCTCCACAAAGTGAGATGTGACCTCTGTCTGTTGACTTATGATAAGTTCTTTCAGCACATTGTATATTAAGAAAAACCAGGATGTTTGTAGTTGGAAAAATCTCTACAAGTGAACATATGTATCTGTGAACACTTGAGTAGGGTGGGATGTTTACTGTTTCTGCTTATCCTAGTCACTCTCCAGGGTACCATGTAGTCCTGCTGAGGTCACTGAACATAGTCCCTGCCTCTGGCCTGGGGAAGGCACTGGATAAGCACTTGTTCATTCAGTTTCTCTCTTTTGGAGATTGGAATCTTGGAAAAACCCTGTGGCCAGTGCACTTCATCTCCTGGTTAACTGGCTCTTCCTTCAAGCCTGAGATATTGCAATCCTTGAGTGAAATGTTACTTTCTCCCTTAAGTTAAGGCAGTGCTAATTCCAATTGATGGCCCACACAGAACTCTGATTCACACAGGTGGCACTGATATCTACACTGAAGTGCCAATGACTGTTCATCCTCCCCATACTCTGATTTCCCTTGGATATGTGTCCAGGAGTAGGATTACTGCATCATAAGATGGTTCTGTTTCTAGTTTTCTGAGGAAACGTCGTATTATTTTCCATGATGACTATACCCATTTCCATGTCCATCAATGGCATGTGCGAGTTCCCTTTCTCTCACAAGCATCTAATTATTACCCGATGAATTTCTTTTTTGAGTTCCCTTTGTCCCAGAGACATCTAATTATTACCCCGATGCATTTCTTTTATTTTTAAAATTTATTTTTATTGGTGCATTATAATTGTACAAATAGATTCATTGTGCCATATCTGTACATAACTTGATCAGTCTTATTTTCTGGTACCTTTCCTTCCTCCTCCCTCCCCAAATCTACTTGCTCTACTCTATTAATCTTCCTTCTATTATTATTATTTTAATTAGTAGACTCATTATAAAAATAAGTGGGATTTATTGGGGTATACTCATTCATGGATATAGCATAATTTGGTAACTTTCTTTCTCTGGTACTTCCCTATGCCATCCCCTCTTCCTTCCCTCTTGATTCTCTTCCTCTACCCTTATATTTTCATGAGATTCCTTTTAAGATTTCTCTCTCTCTCTCTCTCTCTCTCTCTCTCTCTCTCTCTCTCTCTCTCTCTCTCTCTCTCTCTCTCTTTCTCTTCCATCTATGAGAGAAAGCATTCAACTTTTGACTTTCTGGGTCTGGCTTATTTTACTTAGCATGATGTGAACCTATTATATTTCCAAATGGAAAAATTTTCCCTAAGATAGGAGCCATTTTTGACTAGAGCAATGATTGAGGAACTTTGCCTTAAGTCCTAGTGTTCAGTTGACTCCATCTGGACTGGTTCTGGGAGAGTGAGGTTAACTGGCTCTTCCTTCAAGCCTGAGAGATCACGGATCCTTGAGTGAAATTTTACTTTCTCCCTTAAGTTAGGCAGTTCTAATTCCAATTGATGGCCCACAGAGAACTCTGATTCACACAAGTGGCACTGATATCTACACTGAAGTGCCAATGACTGTTTGTCCTTATAACTGATTGGTGTCCAAAAACTGACTGGTGAGTGGGAAAGATGACCAACTTCTTGTTCTCTGATTTCTGTGTTCTGAGACCATGTCTTTAGTGACAACACTGCTGAGGCTGTGTCTCTTGAGATTTTTTTCCCTTTTAATTGAAAAGAATGTAGCTCTTGTGATTTTTCCCCCCCCCCCTGAGCTGGTGAGAAGCCAGTTTAGCTTAGAGATGGAAGCACTGTCCATGTGGCATCCTGAAACTCCATTAGCCACAGCTGCTGAGAACAGCTTCAGGGTAACAAGATTCTGGTAGACAAGTCACCAGCAAGCAGTACCTACAAAGCTTGAGGCATCAGAGATGAGCACCATGTGTTGGTAGAAGGCAGAAGTGGAGGCCCTCACCTGCCGACTTCATGGTTGGGGATCCTCATTATCCCCCATTGTCTTCCTGAACAAAATTGAAAGATCTCTATCTCTTTCTATGCTGAGCTTTGAGTTTAGCAACTTTTAATGGAATTAATGGGCAGAGACATCAGTCAAAGCAGATTGCTGGCTGTACTGACATGCCAGCCTGTCATATCTTCATAGACAGCCGAATTAAGGGTTTATTTACTTCCTCAATTTACTGTAAATGGAATTAACAACAGGCAATTTGGGAACCTGGAGAACCACAGATGCCAATAGAAGCAGCCACATTTTTCATATTTTGTGCTTATTTGTGTGACTGAGGAAGGGGACTACAGAGAAAAGTGTAGGTTGATTTTCAATCATCATCAACATCATCATTGTTATTGTTACTATAATTGCTATTAATCAAAGACTGAGACATTTCAAATGCAAAACAAAAAATCTAAAATGTGATGATGCCCTGAAGTGGCCCTCTTGTCTCCTGTTCGTGTTTTAAAGAACAGATTTGAAAATTCATGTGCACTTCTGAATAAAAATAAGTTAGTTTTTAAGATCCACTTCCAATCAACCATAGAAGGAAATCTCACTTCTTTTGCCATGAATGGCTTTCAGGTCTTCTCTTCCCATTAGGTGAACCACATCCGAGTGTCTCTCATAATAAGATATATATGTTGGGAATGGCTGTGGGTGATGCTATAGGGCATTTATAATAGACCTAGGGGAACAAGAACTTTGTCATCTCGGTGTCACGTGCCTTTGAGAATAGTCCAAGAACATTTGAAATTTTTATTAAAATTGTTATAACTTATAAAATTAATAATAAAAGAATTACAAAATTAAAATGGTGATTAATAAATGGCTATTCTCATTGCTAGAAAGTGTTAGAAACTCTTCTTTGGGAAGGAGGTTGTTAGAGCTGTAAGAATTGGCACCCAGGGTGGGAACCTGGCTCTCTGGTTCTTTTACCCTGGGCAAGTGCCTCTTTCTCTCTGGCATTGATTTTTTCTTTTTTCCTCTCATCTAGAAAATGGAGACTCAGTGATCTTCAAGATGCCTTAACTTGAGAGAGATTTTTGATTCTATAAATTGCTCTTGGGTTCAGCCAACAGGCATAGGGGGAAGATGTGATCATAACTTTAGAGCAGTGTTCACTGCAGAGGGTCCCAGTCATCCATAAGCTTGGGCCTCATTGGAAGTGCTTATGCAAAAAGGAAGATTCCAGGGCCTTTTCCCTAGAGAATCCAATGTGGTAGCACTATGGCCAAAATCTTGACTTAAACAGATGCTTTTGGAGTCTGTGAGGCGTGTACATGTCTTAAATGAGGGGTAATGTGGTAAAAATATGAGAATCTTCATAGGGTTAAGCATCATTTGAAGGAGGAACTCCCTTTCGAAAATAGTTTTTCTTGAGTAAACTCACCCACACCTGATTCTTAGGAAAATATGGTAATTGCTTTGAGCAGATGTGCCTTGATTTGTGCAGAATTAGAGGAGGTAGAGGAACTCCTGGAACAATAAAGAACAGGCGTGCCAGCTGAACAAGAGCAGTCCTGGGACTTCCAAGGGAACCAGGTTAGGAGTGGGAAGACTTAAGTCTTGTTCCCAGCATTGCTGTTTGTGTTCCTATAGTCTTAGACAAGTCAAATGAGCTCTCTGAAATGTGCTTATTTACTAACGGGGGTAGGTTCTCTGATGCACCCACATATCCCCTCAGAAATGAATAAGTTAAGACTGAGGGTGTAGCTCAGAGGTAGAGGGGGTGCACAGTATACTGGAGGCCCTGGGTTTGATTCCCAGTCCAAAAATTTTAAAAATTTAGAAATAAGTGAACTTCCTTTCCCAGCTGCAGGAAATGGTCCCAGAGCATGGCCCTTGACTCATTGCTATCTTTGGAAATGGCCTCAGCTGGAGAAAACTGCCTTGCCCAGTGTCTGTTTCTTAGGCAAAACTGGAATAATGACTCACCCCCGTGCAGGGGGAAAGGCCCAGCCTCCCCGCCACAGCCACTGACAGTTCTGAAGAGCCAGCCTGGTCCAGAGCTCTGCAAGGGACTCACTGAGGCTCTTGCTGGGACTCCTCACAGCTCAGCTTCTCCCTCTGCCCAACTAGACATCCATCTCCTTCCTTCCAAAGGGGTGGATCATGATCACTCCCCGATAAAGACCTTACCCACACATCTGTTTGAAGAAACCCAATCAGGGACAGCAATACCTGTTGACTATCCTTTATCCAAAATGTGTGAAACCAGAAATTTTTCATGTTCCAGATAATTTGGGGTTTTAGAATATTTGCAAAAATATAATGCGATAACTTGGGGATGGGATGAAAGTCGAAACACAAGACTCATTTATGTTTCATGTAAGCCTTATAGATACAACCCAGGGGTAATTTTATGTACTTACTTTTGACCATGACTGAAGAATTGTGGAATTTTCCACTGTGGTATCATGTTGGCATTCAAAATTTTGTTTTTTTGAAGCATTTTGGATTTTAAATTTTCAAATTAGAGATATTTATGGCATGCTACCATTTATTGCATGCTAACTATCGGTCAGGTAAAATATCAATACAAACATTGGTTCTGCTTTTCTCCTTGAAACCGTCCTGTCAGGAATTCTCATGTCATTTGAGAAGTACTATATGTGTAAGAGGAAACATGGTATGTAAAGCTGCTTTGACTACTGCAAAATAGAATTACTGCTAATTATACATTTTGACTGTGCAATTTTTTTTTAAATATTCTCCAGAAGTCCTCTCCAAGTTAAAGCCTTCTAACTAGCTCTCCTTTCTTTCCTCCCTTGTCCACTACAACCTGCCCCCATTCAACCACCTCAAAGGGAACCCAGAGGCCTCTTGGGCCCCAGATTCTGGCTTTTCACAAGTGCTCTGTAGATTATGGTACCACTGTCTTTTACAAATGGGCTTTGCATGGAGTTCTGGCTGTTGATTTTCAAAAATCCAGAAAATATACTTGCACAGGAACAAAAGGAGCACTGGCTCTCTGTGTCCTGGAGCCTCCGTCTTAATGTTCCACACCTTAGCTCATTCATTCACCTCTCTACTGCACACTTTTCTGCCACTTATCATGTATTAGAAGACATGCTCAGCAGAGGGCGTGGCTAAAGGGATGACTGCCTTATGATGACTGTTTATTTTTTAATTAAAAAAAATAGTTGTAGATGGACACAATGCACTTATTTATTTTTATGTGCTGCTGAGAATCGAACCAGTGCCTCACACATGCTAGGAAAGCTCTGCCCCAGCCCCTCACAGTGCCTATTTTAAGAGGCTGAGTCCCTGGTATCATCCCAGGCCTTGCCCAGTCATTTCCATATCCTGATTTGGGGGTTTGGGGGTTTGGGCTCAATGGATTCCTTGTGCAGCTGTGCATATGCTGATTCCCTTGGTGCATCTAGGAGTGGCAAGAGGTCCCCCCTTTCTGAGGGCTGATAGCCTTAAATTCTTTGTATTTGAAACAGCTAGAGAATTCCCAAATTAAACTAAACATACTCCCTTCCCTTTTTTTTTTCTTTCTTTTTCCATACTGCCAATCAAACCCAGGATTCTGTGCATGCTAGGCAAATGCTTCACCACCCAGCTGCATGCCCAGCCCATTTTATTTTTATTTTAAGACAGGATCTCTCATGGTTGCTCAGACTGGATTTGAATTTATAGTCCTTCGCCTCAGCCCCCCCAAAGAGCTGGGATTCCTAGTGTGCAGCACCACATCTAGCTTAACCAGACTTCTTGACTGGAAATATCTTCCTTGGATTTGGCTTAAACTCACACAAGGATTTCTGTTATTTTTTCACCAAATTTTCTCACAACCTAAGAAGGAGTCGAGCTTGGTTCAAAATAATTGTTAAAATTTTCCTTCAAAGCCCCACCAGCCGGCTCTCTGCCAACAACCATGTTTATTTTTTTAGAGAATCAATTGTACACTCAACAAAGGACTCATCCCTTACAGTCAATATTCCCTTCCCTGCATACAGATAATATTTATTGTAGCAACTTGAGGGACCAGAGTCAGTTTCTTTCATGGGGTTACCTGTAGCCAATCCAAATAGCAGGTGTTTGGAACATCATCTCCCTAAGCACTGAGATTTTATCTTGATCCTGTTTATTGGCACACAGATCGGTGGGGAGGACTGTGATTCTCTGCTTTTCTGAAGCCCAAAGATAAAGGTGTGGAGTGTGGACCTTGTTGTGTTTACTGACTAAACCCCCAGGATACCTTCAGATGACCCAGCAGGGAGCAGTCTGCGGAATATGCAGAGCGGTTATTACTCTAGGAATGAAGGAAGCATGGGAAGATTTGGATACTGAATTTTGCAATTTTATTGTGTAAGGAATGTGAAGAGTTGTGAGGATTTAAAAAATAAGCATCATATAAATTCTTTTCAAAAATTATTCATTCTGTACATATTTATTTGGTTCCTTCTGGGTTCCATACGGCGTCCTAGGTAAATATGGAAAAACATGGAGACTGGGTCCTGAAGTTTCCATTCCCAGGTGAGAGTCAGAAAAACAATATAGTATCAGGGTAGTATATAATGGTGGTGCATATTATGAAGCAAATGGGAAAGAGATCAGGAATAATGATGAATAAGGGTTGAGGATCAGGAGCTGTTTAGGTTGTTACTGAATATGGTCTTTTCTGCATAGGCCCACGAGGAAGGAGAGCCCTGAGCCTGTGAACTCTATGACATGGCCCACTGGCAGAGGGTCCTGCAGGCATGAAACCCTGACTTGGGAAGCTCCAGAGAAGGCTAGTGTGTCTGGAGTTTGGCAGAGGGAGTGAGACTGGTTTGAAGATGTAGGTGAGGACATGCATGGAGTCTGTAGTTGGCCAGGGTAGGAATTTAAAGTTTAGGTAGTAGAGGGAAGGGGGACAATGGATTATAGCCTGGGCCTCATCTAATATTAAGCAGTAACCAAGGCCGTGCCTCAAGCGAGTCACTGCAGCTTGCTTGTATCAGCTTTCAAGGAGGCGAGACTTGGGCAAGTCACCTGTATAGTGCACCAACCTTTTTGGGAAAAATTCCTCCACAATATAACCTAGAAGTTAAGAGCATGCACCTGGCAGTCAAACCCCTCAGGGCTGGAATCCTGACTCCACCACTGATTTATCAGCTAAGTAACTTGGACAAGTTAATTCATTCTTTGAACCCAGGTTTACTCCTCTGTAAAACAGAGGTAATAAGATTATCTGTTATAAACTCATTTAATCCCCCTGGGGTTTCGTTCCGTGAAGAACACCAGATAAAGCAATCCGAGGCTGAAACACTGGTTTATGAGCTACAGCATGACTAAGGCCATTAGGGAAGATGACAGTCTGCAGAACCGAGAAGTTTATTCTCTGGTCCATTTCACTTATTATTTCTTAACTTTTCCTGCTGTACCCTCGCTTCTCTTTCTCAAACTCTTACAGAGAGCCTCGCTCCACGTGGAGTGAGCTGGTGTACTGCTAGGTGACGTGTTCCTGTTGACTTCATTTGCAGATGGCGCTCCTCACTGTGAGAGGCAGGGATGGGTGAGGATGGGGGCTCCTGACTATGGAACTTAAGGTGGGTTAATGAAGTGACCTTGTTGCCAAGACCACAGCATTGGGAGGTTCATAGCTCTGAGCATAGCTTGTCTGAGACATGTGACCCCTTTGCAGTCTCCTCCTCATACCCTTTGTTTCTTAAGATGTGGCATTGATCCACAACACAGTGTCCTTATTCACAGACTGGGCATATTGGGTTTGTATTAACTAAGCCAGAGATGTTTCTTTTGTTTAAGTGACACTAAAGAGAAGTTTTTCCTAAGGACAAAGGTCACCTTCTTCATATGTCCCACAAGGCCTGCTATAATCTGAGTTCTGTTGTTTCCTAAGCCACATTCTTCTCTATACCCCAGCTTCACTTCCTGACTCACCCAAATGGAACCTGCAGTTTACCAATATCCTGTTACCCCTTCCCCTGTGCCTCAGCACGTGCTACCCCTTTGCCTGCCATTATTTTCTGTTCCACTCCTTCCCCTTCCTTCTGCTGTTTGCTTGGTGGCCACCTTCTTTGGAATTTTGACTTTCCCAAACCTGAGTTAAAGGTGCTTCCCTATGTTTCAGCAATCCTTGGATTCCTTTCTCTCATTCCATTCATTGCTGCTTATGGTACTTGTTCAGATATTTACCCTTCTTTTCTACCGTGGTTTGTAAGCTCCATGGGTATGGGGTCTTTAGCCATTCTCTGTTGTAGTCACTCGTACATTTCCATGGACCAATCATGCCAGACATACAACAGGTATCTACATGTCGTTACATGCATAAATGAATTAGACCGGAGCTCCATCATAACTATATCCAGACATGATTCAAGTGGGCTGAAGCGACACCTTCAGAGCTCAACAGGCTAACGCCCTGCTCTCCTTAACAGGAAGACTCTTTGGAGCCACTGCTAGGAACTCTCTGATCTTACATGAAATGCATCCATATCATTTGTAAAACTGGAATTATCTGAGAGGGGATTAAATGTTTGGTCCATAGGAATCAAGCAACAAGAAATCCATATTCTTTGAGGCTTAAGATAGCATGTTTGTTAGGCTACTTGCTGCCAGATGAGACAAGATTGGATTTTTGTGGTCTCCTCTGGAAAAAACCTTCAGTGTCAGCTTGCTGAGAGCTAGGCTTATTGGCCCAGGAACATGTAATGCTGTGATAATCTCCTTTGGTTCCAGAAAAAGCTGAAAGCTATAGACAGGTGTTTGATCCACTAATCCATATCCCATGGCTTACTATTGATTGAGTTTGGGTAATGGTGGGAACTTCATTGCCTTTCTGCAGAAAAATATTTTTATGTCCTAGAAGCCCTTATTTCCCCATCGAGATTTCAGAGAAGACTGCATGGGACTCATTGTGTCTTCCTTCCTTTGTGTGTGAGGGAGAAGAGAGAAACCAGTGTCTCGATCTACAAACCCCAAGAGAGAGGGTCTCCAATGAATAAGGGATTATTACCACCGTGGCTCCTTTCGAATCTTCACAGTGGATGATGTTTCTCAGGATGAACTATGATTTACTCTGGGAATAATAGAAGGGAATCAATTCTTTTCACTTGTAAATTCTATACAATACTGCTAGTCCCTGGGATGGATATATGGGAATCAGAATTGATATATCACATTTAAAAAGGCACTAAGTTGATCCAGTGTAGCAGTAGCTATGTTAGCACCATCACCAAGACACATTTTCCAGGCATTTTGGATTCTTAGGGTCTCAGGCTTACTTAAAATAGAAACCAGCAAAGGTTTGAGTGATTTTTGTCATTGGGTAACCTGGTACTCAATGGAGTACCAGGAGATTGGACAATATTCAGTTGCAAGCATGACACAGAGGTATTTTCATAAGTTTTTTTTAAATTTCTTTTTGTAGTTGTAGATGGACAGGATGCCTTTATTTATTTTTTATGTGGTGCTAAGGATCAAACCCAGTACCTCATACATGCTAGGCTCTGCCTAGCTCTTCCACTGAGCTACAGCCCCAGCTCTTTTATAAGGTTTTTAAAAAAATTTTAATACATTATATAGGACAGCAGACTGCGTTTCAATTCATATTACACATATAGAGCACAATTTTTCATATCTCTGGTTGTACACGAAGTAGAGTCACACCATTCATGTCTTCATACCTGTACTAAGGTAATGATGTCCATCTCATTCCACCGTCTTTCCTACCCCCATACCCCCCCCTCCTGTCCCTTCCCCTCCCTCCTTTTTGCCCTATCTGGAGTTCATCTAATCCTCCCATGATCCCCCCACCACATTATGAATCAGCATCCTCATAAGCGTTTTTTAAAGCCACAATTTTATATTATTTCCGCTGATCTTTAAGATCATCCCTTCCCATCTCCATGATAACTCACAGAATAAACAAAGCAGGTAGAGACTTTGGGTTGTTACCAATAGGTCAGGATCCTTTAGGCTCCATTATTACTTCACTCCATATATAGCTCTTTCTCAGAGGACCCTGGAAAAGCTTCTACAATAAAAAAAACTCCAGACTTGAAGCAGATGTTAGGAGAAGTCGTCTAATACATTTGGTTTGGAACAACAAGAAAGCTACCCATGAGCTCAATGCCATCCGACTTTGGTGGGAGGTGGATGGTCATAGAATGTGACTGTGAATAGTAGATTAAATATTTTTTGCTCTTTTTAGTTTACTACATGCTGGAATTTCAGTTTACACTGATTTATAATTAATATTAGCCCTCAATTGTCTCTGGCATTTGAAACCTTAGTTATTATTTCTTAGCAGAATCACAGAAACTCAGAACTATAAGGAAAGATTATCCAGCCCAATCCCCCTCATGTATCAATATCAAGCTCAGACAGTGAAATTAATTTCCCTGAATCTTTCTTCCATTGTACATAACTTGTGATCGTGTTAGTGGAAATGCACAATGTTTAATTTTAAGGTTTCTGTGTGCTAGGAATTATCTGAGACTCGAATTTCATTGCACTTTATATATTTATTTTTTTATATAAGGATGAAGGTAAGCTTGAATTGGCTGCTTCAATTGTCTTGGTTACAGAGGCATTTTGGATTCTTGACTCTCTGAGTCAAGATGTTTGTGAACATGGTAGTGTTGCTTCTCTCTCACTTTGTCCACGAGATCCCTTTGACATCTGAGGAGTGTTCTGAGATGTGAGTTACTGAGTGCTGGGCTAGACTCACCATTTTAGGGACCCTTTGGCAAACCACCCTGACCTAGGCCAGGCAGACTCTACATTTCCCTATACCCATGAATACTGTTAACAGCAAGTGAGGAAGAAATGTTTCCAAGAATCCCAAGCCTTGGAGGCATTAATGCATCTGTAAAACTCATGATCATTTAACAGAAATTGTATTATAAATTTTTTATTAGATTCCTGGAAATGTCACAGAAGTTTACTAGACTCACACATTTTGTTTCTGTTGGGATTTTTTTCTGTACAGTTAAACCAGTCAAACTTGCTTAAATAAATGAAAAGAGATGATTTTTACTGGCCTGTGTTCTTGAAGAGTTCAGGACAGGTCTCATTTTACTAATGGTGTGACATAGGTGACATATTAACCCCTATCTTCTCTCCCCTGGTTTTGGCTCACTTCTCTTTGGACTCCATTCTGACACTTTTTCTCCTCCAAAGAAGACAAGCAGATGGCTACAGAGGCAGCCTATGCGCTTCTAGGACCTGGTGGAAGAGCAGACTCTTTCTTGAAATTCCCACAGGAGTTGCATTGGACCAGTTAGGGTCACGTGCCTATCCTTGAACCAATCATTGTGGCTAGTGAAACACAGTGAGCAGATTGGCTAGGGCAGGATTAGGAGCCCACTTTGGGAGTTTGGAGGAAAACCTACTCCAAGCAAATAACTTGGAAGTGAATAAGGGACCAAGTTCCAAAAGGAAATCAGGGTAAACTACCCAATAAAAATGAACTACGTGACTGCATGACAAACATAATTCTGCAACCTGTACACTCAGAAAAATGAGAAATTATATCCCGTCTGATTCATATGATATGTCAAGATCATGTGAAACTAATTAAAACAAATTAAAAAAATGTTTAAAAAAATGAACTACTGTGGGAAAGCCAAAAACATAACTATGCTTGGCCTCATTCCAAAAGGACTTGAAGGTGGGTTTCTGAAGAGTAGTTTTGAGGTACTTCTCTATCGATGCGTTACTAGTATGAGACTGAGTGGAAAAGCAGACAGTTACCTCCCACTCCTTAGGACGTATCTATTCTCTTAGTTGTGAATCAGGTTGGTATCTTAGATTAATCAGTAAAACAAACAGTTTGGCCATTAAAATTGCAGGGATTTTCTTCTCACAAGCATGCTGTTCCCTGTACCAGCATTTGGTTCACTTGGGAACTCGTTAGAAATGGAGAGTATCATCAGATGCCCTCCCAGTGCTATCACATGAAGACCTGCATTGTGAAAGATACTGAAGTAATTTGTATTCATGTTAAAGTTCTCATGACTGTTTCCAATTTTTTTTTTTTTTTTTGGTCTCAAGTTTTAAGGTGTTTGGTTATAATGGACTTTGGTATAGTTTTTTAAATGTTTCTTTTGCTTAGAGTTCCTTGAACTTCTTGGATCCAGATGTTTGAAAAAATTTCAGGCATTAATTTCTCAAATATTTTTTTATATTCCTCTCTTCAAGAATGCATAATTTTAGGCTATGTGTAGTTTTTCCACTATTCACTGATGGCTGTGTTTAATTTTTTTTCTCATTTTTCCTTCCTGTACATTTGCTTTTGGATATTTTTTTATTCCTCTGTGTTTAAGTTTACAAATCTTTCCTTCAACAGTGTTTAAGAAACTAGACATCTAGTCTAGATTATTTCTTACCTCATTGCATTTTTCTTCTCTGGAAGTTCAACGTGGTTATGCTTTTCTATAATTTTTTAAAAAATAACTGTTAATGAGCATGTTTAATATTCTTGTCTACTGATGCTTTCAATTGTGTCATTTCTGAGTCTATTTCCATTGATTTTTCTCTTTATTATGACTGCCATTTTCTTCCTGCTTTGCCTATCTGCGTTATTTTTTTTTCCTGGATGCTAGACATTATAGATTTTACTTTTTTGATTATTTTTGTTTGTTTGTGTTTCTTTAAATATTTATACATTTTATTCTGGGACACAGTGTATTTAGAAACCATTTGAGACTTTCATGGCTTGGCTCTTAATCTTTGCTAGGGTTAGCCAGTGGAGCCTTTAGTCTGGAAATAACTATATTCTACATCCTTAGAGGCAATTCTTCTCTGAGAACTATCTTATTCTTTATGT
This sequence comes from Urocitellus parryii, assembly GCF_045843805.1. NCBI lineage: Eukaryota > Metazoa > Chordata > Mammalia > Rodentia > Sciuridae > Urocitellus > Urocitellus parryii. Next base: position 142,827,355 of record NC_135531.1, read on the forward strand.
ATTACAAGGTCTTTTTCCATTCTTGGGACAAGTTTGGTGGAAACACAAACTATGACGATCCAGTGTGAACTCCAGAGATTATTCCATTTTCTTTATATAGATTCTGATTGTTTTCTTACATATGTGATGTACTCATTTTTACTCAGTTGAAGACTTGGTAAACCTCTGTAGCTCTCCAGAGCTTTCTTTTTGTACAGCCATCTCCTTTTCAATATTCTGCAAATTCTAGCCCTGTTGACCTACCAAATTTTCACTCTGTTTCCTCAACTTGGGAAAAACACTGGACTCCGTTTGGTTCCCCTTTCCTGCAGTAAAACCTTGAAACCCCTTCCAGATAGTTACCCAGAGCAATTATAAGGCTCACCTAATTTGTTTTCCTTCCTGCAGGGATTGCTGTCTGGTGCTCTCTCTTGTCCAAACCTAAATACTGTTGTTTCACAAATCTTGTCGATATTCATAGTCATTTAAGGCAGGAGGGTGAACACAATCCCTGTAAACCAACATGGCCCATGTTGAAAATTCCTGAACCTACAACTTGAGAAATAAGGTCTTAGAAAACTTCCCAAGCCTCATTGTGCCCACCGTGTTCTATCCTCACTTTTCAGGGATGGAATCATCCCCTAAGATTTTATGACCCTAAATGCCACTTTTTCTTACTTTCTTGTCAGATTGTTTCTTCATCTAAAAAGTGAATGAAGGGGACTGAGGTTGTGGTTCAGTGGTATAGGGCTCACCTAGCACATGCAGGGCCCTGGGTTTGATCCTCAGCACCACGTAAAAATAAACAAACAAAATAAAGGTACTTGTTCATCTACAACTAAAAAAAAAAAAAAGTGAATGAAGTATGCTTAGAAAAAAAGATAAGACCCCTGATAAGTATTTGTTTTTGGATAGCACAGGTAACTTACTATTATCTATTGCTGGGATCACTTTCTTTTGGAAAGATAGCGGAGATAAAACATATTCTAATGCAGAGATGGGACAACAAAACAAAACATCAAAAATCAACTAGGCCAATGGATCACTCTTAGAAACCACTCTGCATGAGATTAGGTCAGATAATGGAGAAAGGGTGAACTTGGGGAACTCTCTATCACCCATTGAATGTTAAATCAATTCATCATTCACATGAGGAGACACTCTGTTGTGTTCACAACTCTGGGAAATCAAGACTTCAGGCTTCCTTCGCATTTTCAGCTTAGTCTATCTCCAGGCCTGAGGGACACCACCGTTCTGCTCCCACCCTCTCCAAGTCAACATCATCTCCCGTGTGGACAACTGCAGTGATTCCCAAAGTAATGGCCTTGTTCCCACTGCTGGCATGTTGCAGTCCTTTGTCCATAGAATCAGCCAGAGTCATTTTTTAAAAGCTCATTTCTGATCCTATTAAGTCCCTGCTTAAACTCTTATAATGGCTTTCCCAAAGCACTTAGAATGAAATCTAGGCTCCTTACCGTGGCCTCTCCTGGCTTCTTCTCTAACTCATCTTGCATTTCTTGTCTCCTCTGCTCTGAGCACACTCGCCTGCTTCTGCTTCTGCTTTCTCTACCAAACCAAGCCTTTTTTTTCCCCTCCAGGTCTTTGTATTTGTTCTCTCTCCCCAACTTTTCTTCCTGCCCTTCATCTGGTTTTGCTCATGGTTGGAGCCTACTTATTTTAAGTCCAAGTTCAAAATCATAGAGAACTCTTTCTGACCATACTATATAAAGTGGTCTCTTTCCTACTGTCTGATCACTTTGTGATCGTATCTTTAATGGAATTCATTACAGTTTGGAATTCTCTTGATTTTTTTCTGTCTTCCCTGTTAGACAAGGTACTTGTCCTCATGAAATTTATATTCTATCTTATTTCAGCCATATCCTTGTGCCTAGAATAGTGCTTGGTACATGACCGTCACTTGCTGTACATGCAGAATGTAAGAAATAACCATAAGACTATATCTGGTACAAAAAAACATATTTAAGCTAACAATTCTAGTAAGCAGTCAATATTTGAACTAATCAATGCTCCATCCCACCACCTATGCCTATCTAGATCGTTGGTACATAAATATATTAAACTTACATCTCTGACACTCTTTGACTTGTTAGCTTAGTTAATAGATAGGTGGTTTAGTGTATTTTGGTGTGTACCTTATATTTTAATAAAGATGTTTTGTATATGCTATACCTGAGAATCTATAGTAAAAATATAAATTCTTTTCAAAATTAGATTTTTCTTAGATTCCACCTTCTCAAAACAAGTTAGAATGGGGTGTCAAAATCTTAGGAGACTTTATCTACATGAAACATGCATGAATATATCTGAATATGACTTTTAAACATGTATTGATACCTGCATATGTGACCTTACTTCCAATCATCATTATGTACACAGGTAACTTCCACATGACGTTGTGTCATTTTACCTAAAGAAAAAAACAAAAAAAAAAAAACAACAATAAAAAACACCCTACCTAACTCCTCTTGGCTGCCTGTGATAGAAATTATATAGACAATTATTACTGTGAGTATGATAATTTCAAAAATGGCTTATGAAATTCCATGGGGTTTGTCAGAGCATAAGACTATGGTGGGATACCCAGAACCAAGTTCTAGTCCTTTCTTCTGAATGTGAGTTTATAGGGCTGCGGAGCAGATTCCTTCATGGAATGCAAGGAAGCCCAGTCCTCTTCTGGGGTCCTTCATGCTACTTTGAGTGTGTGGTGTTTTTCATCCAAATGATTCCCCACTTGTGATTGCCTGTTAAAGCAAAGAATCAACAGGGTCTTTTGGTAACCATGGAAGCCACTGGCTCTCCAATGAGTTATTTTTAGATTGCTTCACTGAATAAATTTCTCTTACTTCGTGAGAGGAAAATAATTCAAAATGATCTTAACAATTTGAGGCATCACACTTGAAAACAAGAAAGGGATGTTTTAAAGAAGAATCTTATGGTGCCTCATTTTAATGGCAACCTAAATCCTGGTACAAAGGAGACTTGGGAAGTTATATTACTGTGTACAGGCACTTACCAAAAGTGTGGGAGTCATCAAACAGTTCTATGTAAGTCTTTGTATTTTAGAATCTAAGTTCTATAATTTTTTAAAATTAATTTTTAAAATTTTCCTCTATAAATCAGAGGCCCAAAGGGAAGCCTCAAGTAAATCCTGCTAGTACTTCAGGCAAAGGTGCTAAGAAAACAGTTATACCTCTGACTTCTGGGTAGATTAGGACATAATGACACTTGTACAGGTTGTTAAATTCAGACATGGAGCCTCCTTTCAGCCTCAGCTTAAGTAGAAGAAAAAAAAATGTCCTCAATGAGCTCGCATTTCCAAACTATAAGCTCTTATCTCAGTATTATTTTGAAAATCTGCACGGATAGAATTTTCTAAAAACACTAATTATGAATTCTCCCCTGACCAAAGGACAAATTACATTTTGCTCCTGGAAATGCTTCCATAGTAATAATATCATTATTGTTATTTATAGGATTTACAAAGTGACTCAAGGGTGCATTCATGAGCTTTGGAAGATGCATAGAAGATGTAGAAGATCAAATTCTAATTAGGTCAGCCAAGACTAGAAAGTGATTCCATTCATAATATTTTTACTTTTGCCTGAATAGTATTTTTAAAATAGCTAGAAAAAAGCCAGTGTTAGATCTGTAAAGAACCTTTAGCATTAGGCCCTCATTTCACACACACAAAAAAGAAGTAAATCCACCGAGTTATTGTCTCCTGTTTCTCTTGACTTCAGATCCGTTAGTCTTTTCTACCACAGATGAACCTAATATGGCACCAGGGGGCTCAATTAACATTTGTGGCTTCCTTTTACACATACAGTGAAATCCAAACTCTTTATCATGGACACCATGGCCCTAGGTGGTCTGGTACCTACTGATGTCTCCTGCCCCATTCCCTTGGCTCCTTTTCCTCCTCTCCCATGCATCAGCACACCAACCTTATGTATTTCCCTTTCCTGATAATATCAAGTTTGTTGCTACTTCAGTCTTTACACTTTCTGGTGACCCTGCTTGGAAATCTGTCCCCTAGTTTGGAAGGTCTGATTTTATTTTTGGTAGGTAGAATCCCTCTGATTCTCACCTTTGGGTGTATATGCATGATACAATCTACTCTTGAGCATAGGTGGAGCCCATGAATGTGATGTTACTTATCCAGTTGAGTTTGAGTTCATCAAAAGAGAGTCCCACATGGGCCTCATTTAGCAGGGAGGAGGAGGAGGAGGAGAGAGAAGGATATAGTACCAGGAATTAATATGGAGCGAATGATGTTATATGCATTTATGAATATGACAAAAATAAGCACCACAGTTATGTATAACTATAATGCACTAATGATAAAAAGGAAAGTGAGGTGTCCCAGAGACAATCTCCTGTTGGCTTAACGGAAAGCAAATGGCCAAATTGTAGGGGGATGGGGAACCACATGGCAAGGGCCTGAGGGTGGTTCCTAGTGGTTGAGAATGTCCCTAGCAAAAGATAGCAAGAAAACGGGGACCAATGTCATATAGCCGTGAGGACAAGAGTCCTGCCAAGAGGCCAGCAGAGGTCCCTGTAAATGAGATTCTATCTCCTGCCAACACCTTGATTGCAATCTGCAGCACCCTGTGCCCAGGATCCAGGGAATCCATACCCGTACCTTGACCCACAGAAACTCTCAGGCAATAAACTTGTGTTTAAAGTGAGAAGTTTGCTGCAATTTGTCATGGAGTGGTAGAAAACTAATATCTTTTCCATTTCAGGGTAAGTGTCACTTCTTTCTCAGAGAGACCTCCCTTGAGCCTTCTAAAGTTCCTCTCCAATTTATTCTCTTGTTAGCACTTAACAGAGTCTAAAACCATCTTCTTTGCTCACTGTCTTGGTCATTACTTATTACCCAAGACCTAAAAAGTTGTTGCCCACGTAGTAGGCCCTCAATAAGCATTTTGTTGAATGAATCATCAAATCCAAATTAACCAGTTTTTATCAGTGGCCCATGACTAAACTGCTAAATGTTTCCCTGGACCACCAGGTGGCAGATAGTTTAGAGAAGGAAGTAAATAGGATAGAAGAACTCTGGCCTGGTGACAGGATGTCAATTCTCTAACGACAGCATTGCCATCCAGATTTTAATCGAAAACCATCTGCCTTTATTTTTCTTAACCTGGTCAGTTGGACAGCACATCTGCCATTACGGGTATTTCTGTAGCCAAATGATATGATTAACTCTTTTAGAACAGGAGCTTAGACACAGAATCCACTTCTCCGATCACCACCAGCTACAGGACCAGAAGCAGAGTTATCTGCTTTACCACTGACTGCCATTTGCTATTGTGATTTTTTTTCTTTCTTCCCATCTAGATTAACTTCTTGAGTGTAGATCTGGTTAATTTATTCTCAAGATTTAAGTTGACTTTTCATTTTTTCATATCTTTTGAGCAGATGTTCGTATGCACCAAAAGAATTAACTGTCCTATTTTGCCTCCTATTGTAACCCCACCAACTGGAACACACTTATTTAACTAAGGTCCCTCATATGAGCACCTTATTGATGGGAAGCAGGTTCAAACATGTAGGTAGTATTCTGTGGCATTTAAAAGCCATGAAAACAGAGACCTTGTCTGTTTTATTTTTTGCTATATTTTAAATTGATGCATTATGGTTATACAAAAAAGTAGAATTCATTTGATAGGTTCCTACATGCACATGACATAGCTTGGTTAGGTTCATTCTGCTGTTCTTCTCCTTCTCCTTTTCTATATCACTGTACTCCCTTCTTATTTTTATGAGATAACATGTTTTTAAATTTTTTATTTCTCTCTTCTGCATATAGAAGAAAACATTTGACCCTTGACTTTTTGAGTCTGATTTATTTCACTCATCATGTTGGTCTCCAGTTCCATTCCCTTACCAACAAATGACATAATTTTATTCTTCTTTATGACTGATTAAAACTCCACTGTGTGTATATACCACATTTTCTTTATCCATTCATCTATTGAGTGACACCTAAGATGGTTCCATAACTTGGCTATTGTGAATTGTGTTGTTATAGTTTGGTATGTCTCACTATACTATGCTGATTTTGTATTTTTATCCCTTGGAATAGTGACAGTATTATCACAAGTGCTCAACAGATAGCTTTGAAGAAATGAGTGAATGAGTGAATAAAACCTCTTACCACTTTAACTAGCATCAAGAGAAGAAAGATCTGTATTGCAAGACGTTTCCTAAAGGAGATTGCCCTTTTTCCTTTGAAGAACCTATGCATTTGAGACCAATTCAACTGTCATCTCTGAGGATGATAGGTGTTAGAATGGCCATTTGCCATTTACAGGACACCTTTTATTGAACATCATCCCATGCCTGGTATTGTGTGAGGTACTGAAGACACAAAGCTGAATAGGACACTTGACCAAAGAGTTTTTAATCTTGCAAATCTAATCTATTACCATGCCATCAGGATTGGCACCTAATGTAATGCTAATAAAGAAGCAAAATTTCACTGAAGGACAGGGCCTGGGAATTCTGAAGATGCTTTTAGTGAGTGTCTGGCTTTGTAATATAAATATCCCTTTACCTGATCTTGTTAAATTAAGATGATGCTAGCTGCAGAAACACATAAGCCTCAGTGGCTTAGCATAATAGAAATATGTTTCCTGGTTGTCTGTTCTCCAAAATGAAGTTCCAGATCATTTGGCAATTTTGTTCAAAGCTGTGATATAGGGATCCAGGATTCTTCTCTCTTGCAGATAAGTTTTAGCTTCCAATGTTATGGTTCAAGAGGAAAGAATGGAAGACCTCCTTGGTCAGACCTGGGTGTGCCACCAATAGCTTCTGCTCATAACCCACCCACCAGAGCTCTGTCCCGTCACACCTACCTGTTCGAGTTATAGTAACATAGGAAACATTCACACGATAGGCATGTATGTTTACCAGAGCACAACAAGAGAGATGATTTCTATTCATCAAGCAAGAAAAATTTTAATCATTTATTTGAAAGATCAGTGTTTATTTTTTAAGTTAAAGTTCCTTCCCTCAAGGAATTAGGCATTTTGAATGGATGTTTCAAGCAAGGAACATGATTATTATAATAATAAGCCAAAATACTTAATAAAATTGTCAGCTATTCTGACAAAAACATTTTTTAGATACCATAAAACTATAGTGAGTGCCGTAAAGGATAGTAAAGTCATGTTCCAGGAAGAAAAAGAAAGAGGTTTGGTAAATAGCCAGCAAGGCTGTCAAACTGATTCCCTGGTATTGACGAAATTCCCTAAGAGTCTCCACACCAGCTCTGTAATCTGTGTAGAGAGATCAAGAGCCAGGGGCCAGAATAATTGGGTTTTGCTTTTCTGTTATTTACCAGCCTGTTAGCTTTTGACAGGTATTTACATTTTCTGGTCCTCAGCAGATTTCTAGAAAATGGGGATAAGACAGTCGCATTGTATATTTGTCATGTATTTGTTTGGGAGATCAAATAAAATAATGACTTGCAGAACTATGTTGTGAAGTGAAAATTGCAGTGTAAATGAGAGGTGGTATCTTCCTCCTCTCCCAACACCTCCATCACAGTGAGGATCATGTGAGGAAAACGTAGAAGGCAAAGTAGGGATGTCCATGTGTTGTCGGGCTTGTTTTGCACTGTTTGTCTCTTCCCGTCTGTGGTCCTAGCTGCAGCATTCATCCCTTCCCTTGACAGGCCCTAGATTCTGAAAGCAAACAACCTCCTCTACCATTTATTGAGCCCCGCGACACTGTGGTTGGCACTAGGTGGTGTAGGCTCCTTCCTACCTGTTCTTATTATATCCTCCCGCTCAGCTCCAGGGGACAGATTCTATTAAGCCCCCACTGTCCTATTTTTGCAGATGAGAAAAACCAAAGCTCACAGAGATGAGGCTTGTCCTTTAAGGTCACGGAGCTCATGCTTGTGACTTCTTGTCTCTCTCGGGTCCTCGTGTGGCTATGATGTGCCAGGTACCAAGGTCTTCTGTGGCGAGCAGGAAAACATCCTTGCTAACTTGAAGGAGCTTTCATCCTGCTGACAGTAGCCTTCAGGTCCTTATGCATGCTGTTTCTTAAAAAAGAATAGACTTCAATTTTTAGAGCCCTTCACTTTTTAGATTCATAGCAAAATTGAGCTGTAGGTGTAGAGAGTTCTCCTACGAGCCCTGCCCCACAAATGCACAGCCGTCCCTGCTGTTGTTATTTTACAATATCCCCCAGCAGACTGGTCCATGATCATCAGCATCCAAACAGAAGTGGATTTGTTATGATGGATGAGCCTACATCGGCACATCATAATCACCCCCATTCTGTAGTTTACATAAGGTGTTGAACATTCTGTGGGTCTTGACAGGTGCATAATGACACGTATCCATCATGATGGTATCCTGCAGAGTGAGTGCGCCGCTGCCCTGTGGGTCCTCTGTGCTTCATCGAGTGCACTCTTCCTTTTGCTGGCAATGCTCTCTTGGCACCCCTTCTTCCTTTCTTAGACCAGCTGGTTTCTCCCTACCCTAAAGGCTTAGTCCAAGGGTTATCTTTCCCAGCCCTTTCTGGTACTTACCTTGCTCAGGTAGTACCTCAAAGGTGTCTCATAGATGCTTGTGAGGGAAGCAGTATACTGCCTAGTGGTTAAAGCAGTGGGTCTGGATGAAGACAGACTTGGTTCACGCCCTGTCTCCATCACTTCCAAACACTGGAATTGTGAATGGGTTACTTCAGTTCTCTGGGTCTCAGTTACTGCATGTGTGAAATGGGACTGTTAGAGCATGAGATGAAGCATGTAAAAGGTTTGCCCTTGTGTGATAAGTGTGATCATACAGCATTCTCATTTCTTCCTCCTTCCCAGGATTGCAGGGCCTGCTGCAAAAGACAGGGATGGGGAGTGGTCATCTGCCTCCAGTGTCAGCAGTGTGGAGTTTGAAGGTTCAGCATCTCTAAAGTGGCATCTTGAGTGAAGGAAGGGCAGGGCTGTGACTTATGTGAAGCCCTGATTTTGATGACATGGTCCCTCTAAACACACCCAGATCCACACCCTTGCCACAGAAACCCAGGGCTGAGTTATGATTTTAATCAGATCTGCCTTTGCTGAGGTGCAGTGAGGAATAATTAGTGGTTGGGCCGAGAGCGGTGCTGCACCGCTCAGCCGGGAGGGGATGCTTCCTTTAGCATTTTAAATTAATTCCCTTGCTGAGGTAGCTTTCTTACTCTTCCTTCGTTGCTTGGAAGTGGAACTTGATGGGTCTTTAGAGGGAGCAGAGCCACCTCTTTCTGAGCCCCTCCCTGCCCAGGCACCTTTATGGTCCCCGGGTGAAGAGGAAGACATGTCTTGGCAACCAATTAGCTAAAACAGGGCATCTGGAGGCTTGTAGAACACATGCAAATTTCAGTGGATTAAAGGTCAGTAGCTAATAAATCCAGAGCAAGCAAGGTATTTTCTCCTAGGGTTTAGAATGCTGCGGAATGCCATCCTGGAGTTCCCAGGGTCCTTAAAGGAAGCAGCAGGTGTATTGAATGTCCCTCTTTGTTCCACTCCAAAGGCAGATTGTGCTTTGGGCTCCACATCTTGTCATGTCCAATAGAAGTTTTAGTTTCCTCTCTCTCCTCTTCCCTGTTGTGCTTTGAAGCTCTGGTGCCTCTTGGTGAGCTAGGTGGGTACATGCTTTACTTTGGTTGGAATCAGAAAATGTATGGGGGTGGAGACCCAAAGCCTGGCTTGTTACTATCTAAAATGTAAAATAAAGTCCACAGTGCAAAAAATGTAGAATGTGACTACGACTTCTTTGCCATGGAGAAGTGAAGTCTATGTCCCTGCCTCTTAATCTGGGCAGGTATAAAACACAACAAATTGTGGCCGTGCAGTTTCCACAGTTCTCACGGGAACACGTACTCTTGGCGCCTACACTGTCCTATAAAAGTTTGACTACTCTGAAGCTTACCATATTGAAAGGGGGGCTGAAGCCCCACAGCCCTTAATTTCAATGGAGACTAGCTTCTGAGTTACCCCAGACCAGGTACCAAATATGCAAGCGAAGAAGCTTCCAGAAGACTCTCGTTCCTAGCAATTCTAGCCGTTTCCAGACATATCAGTCTCCCCCAGCCATTCATCTTTTTCCAATAAAGGTCTTAGGCAATGGGGAACAGAAAAGCCATCCCTATTGTTCTCCATCGATATTCCTCTCCTGCTTGATAAGATGGTTATTATTTCATGCACTAACTTTGGGGGTGCTTTTGATGTAGAAATAGATAGCTGGAACAGTGTTTTCATGAAGCCATCCCCAATGGGTGAGGGAAGTAGGGTAACTTCGAGCCCAGTTGTTAAAAGGCTGTGGGAATCATGAAATCAGTGGCATTCGGAATCATAAGGGACCTTAAATTCTAGCAAGTTAATCTACAGCCTTGCAGATACCACTAATAGGAATTAAAAAAATATTTTTTAAATACTTTTCAAATTGTAGATGCACACAATACCTTTATTTTATTTATCTTTTTATGGTGTTGAGGATCCAACCCAGGTGTGAGGATCCATCACACATGTGAGACAAGCACTTTCCTGCTGAGCCCCAGCCCCAGTCCACTAGTAGGAACTTTTTGGCTTAACATCTGCAAGCAGAGAGAATATGCACTTGGTTTACGTGCCTCCAAAGATGAGGAACTCATAACCTCATAAGCATCCTCTACTACAGAGGTACAACTAGAAGCACTGAAGAGAGATGCACATGGTTGGTGATGGACTAATGTATCTTCCTGGGAGAAAGTGGCTACCTGCACAGGCCAGAGCTCATGAGACTCTATGGCATCTGCTGTTTGGACTATTCAACTGGAATCTTTCACAAGCTGGCTTCATTTTTGTTAGCCAGTCTCTTTCCAATACCACTTTGGGGTCATGTTGGATTCTAGTGATAAAGGATAGGGAGGAAAAAAGCTAACCAGGGTAACAGTCTTGGAGATACAAAAAAAAAAAAAAAAGAAAGTCATGGTTCACCACAAGTCACACATGAAAAACCAATGCAGTGCAGCCACAGAAAACACTAATTCTCTCTTCAGTGGAGAGCTGGGAAGAGCAGTCACAGGTGGAATCCTTTAGCAGGCTGATGAATAAGCCAAATCCTTTTTGCAATCCCAGAACTCCAAGAGATAATGACAACTTAGAATATTTTAAGAAGATGTCAACAAAGATGTCTTGTAGAATATAATTGAAGGATCTGGGCATGTGGGTATGTTTAGCAAAAAAAAGTAAAAAAATAAGGAATGATGTCATAAAGCCTTCAAATACTTCAAAGGTTTTAGATAGGCAAAACAACAACAACAACAACAACAACAAACTGTGGCCAACTTTTTTCTTTGCACCTTTATCCAGGCCCGAATTCATTGCTTGGAGCCCTGCATTAAGCTTTTCTGGTCTCTGATTTTTTTTTCTTTCAATCAGGTTTCTACAAATGCAGATGTGAGCTTTGCAGATCTTTCCTATCCAGTGACTCTATTTTATAAACAAATATTTTCAATCAACCTCTTTACTCTCTTAGAATGAACTTCACATTTAATGTAACTAAGGGGCCACTAATTAAAAAACAAATAATGTCCTAATTTCATAGGGTGCAAAATAGAAGGAACATGGTTTATAATCATGTCGTTATGTATTTCAATGTGTACATGCACCAGCAAAATTCAACTAGAAGACAAAAGGAAATAGGTTCTTGAATCCATAGGAAAAGTCACCAGGAATGTGTGAGTGACAAATGCAGATTGGTCTAGGTTAGCTGGTTTGCATTTTGACTAGTGACTCATACCTAAAACACCATTGTTATTAATGACATTTTATCCCAAAATATAGTTGTTAATGTTTACAACAACAACAACAAAAAAAACAAAGTACACTCTTCCCTCTGGTTATAAAATATGTTTCTGGAAAATACAGGGGCTGATAAGTCTTCACTTTAAAACATTGTGTTACCATGTAAAATGGAATTAGGGTCTGGGCTCAGGTAATTAAAAGCAGGAATTTTATATAAATGAACATCCGGTGGGACGTTAGACAGTTGTACAGGATGAATGACAGAAAGCACTTTTGTCTGTAGACTGTCCTATGAACGACAGGACACTCAGTGGCCTTGGCTGGTACCCTCTCAATGCCAGAAAGGCATTGTGTTATTTATGAGATTAAATCTTGAGAGGATAGAAGGTAGGAAGAGGGTTTTAAGCAATTTTTAATTTGAAGGACACAAATGGGGGATCTAAATGGAAAAAACAACATAGTCCCTATCATCCCGAGTGGCTTTTTAAGGTTGTAGGTGTAAACCGGTTTCCTCTGTCCCTCCTTCCCCATCTCCCCCTCATCTGATTCCCTGTTTATTCCCCTTCCCTCTTTATTGTGACCTTATTTTCTACAGCCGTCGCCTTCTGTTTATTTCTCTGATATTAGACATCACGTCCCCCTCCCCCAGCCCCAGTGTGATTTCAGGTAAGGAGTTGGGATCAGTCAGGACACAGATCTCATTTCACCTCTGTCACTTTCCGGCTGCCTGATTGCTTTAGTCAGCTTTTTCACTGCTGTGACTAAAGGATCGGACCAGAACAACTTTAGAGGAGGAAGGAAGAGTTTGTTTGAGGGCTCAGGTCTCAGAGGTCTCAGTCCATGGAAGGCTGGCTCCATTCCTCGGGGCTCCAGGTGAGGCTGAACATCATGGCAGGAGTGTGGTGGAGGAAGCAGCTCATATCACAGTGAACAGGAAGCAGGGAGAGAGACTCCACCCTCCAGATACAAATATATACCCAAATCAATGCCCCAAGTCCCACCTTCTCCAGCCACACCCCACCACTTTAATTAATTCAGTTACCTGACGGATCCTGAACTCCTTACTGGAGTTAGCACTCAATTCAGTTACCACTCAGTTAATCCCTATCATGGCATTAAATCACTTACTGGGTTAAGACTCTTACAGTCCAATCATCTCTCCTCTGAACCTTCTTGCATTGTCTCACACGAGAGCTTTGGGAGACACCTCACATGCAAACCATAACACTGACCAAGGGCAACTGTTTTCTCATCTTCCAAATGGAGGGAATGAAAGTATTATTCATGTGAGCTTCACAAGAAAACACTCCACACAGGGACTAGACCATGGGGTGCCTAAGGATTAGTAGCTATTTCTATTATTATTTTTCTGTTGTAAAGAAAGGAGGAATTTCCACCTCACTCATTCTCAGCAGAGGCTGGCTACATTCATCTTGGTTCTGAGTTCAGCTGCCCTCCTGTCCCCGTGGCAAACCCCTCTGAGGCACCCTGGAACCCTGGGAGCCATGTGGGAATTCATTCCTAGAAAATCAGGGGCCTATTGGGTTTTCCTTTAGTCCAGTGACATGTGATTTTAGATTATTTTGATAATTCTTTCATGGATTGTTTTTCTTTTCCCAAGTCCCACTTTGCCAGATCTTTTGAGAGTTCATATACATTTCCAAATAAAAGCTATAAAGGAAAATAGTAGTTCTAGAAATCCTAACACAGGGTTAAATCTCAGCCAGTCTCTTCGAACAAGTTATAACAAGTTTTTTGAAACTAAAGTCACTATGGGCAGGAATAGCTCTCTGTATTGATTACAACTCTGGTAATCTATTTGAAGTGAACTGATCAAACTTCTCAGGTGTGTCATAACTTAATAAGTGGATGGTATGACCATTAGTGCTGCTCTTGTTCTCTGTGAAGTCTTTTATTTTTTTAAGAAAGAGTTGCCGTTAATGAATCTCTTCCCTTCAATGCTTCATTGTTGCTGTATTTGGTAAACAGGTACTGGGAAAACTTTTGTTCTTTTAGGCTCAGCAATGTATGAGAAATACTCTTGTCTGGCCAAGGCAGTCTCCTCTTGGCTGTTTTCCTAGACTCCTGTTTCCACTTTAAGACACGTGCTGTAAGTTGAAGGCCAACGAACATGCATATTTCTTACAGAGGCGTTAAACTTGGGAGCTTATCAATACTGGGACGTGGAAGTACAGTAGCTGTAATGGGAAAACCTTGCTTTGCTGAGTGACTAATGCTCCAGGTTTAAGTGTGAAAGCCCAGCTGTGCTTAATCCACTCCCTATCACCATTTCCAACTGGAGCTTGGAACATGCTCAAAGGCAGGGGCTAAGCGGAGGCAGGATCTGAGGACTTAAGAGGCTGAAGGGATTTTCTCTTGGAGTCAAAATTTTTCTCCAGACGGTGGTGGTGGGATTTGACACTGGAGTGCAGCATTCCAATCTCTGTTTAATACAGGGACTTTGGAGGCATCCGCATCCTCTAGCTTAGTTCTGTTTCCTCCTTCCCATGTATGTCAATAAATTCCATCTGATGCCACCCCAGGCACAGTGCCTGATCGCCTTCCTCAAATAATGCTAGAAGGGTTTAGTTTTCAAGAGTTTGCATTCAGACCTGTCTCACAACACAGTGCATTTCTCTGACATACGTAATCCTCTGTAAGCTCGACAAAAGAGCTTGGTTTCTATTCTTCCTAGGTTTTTTAGTGTGTGTGTGTGTGTGTGTGTGTGTGAGAGAGAGAGAGAGAGAGAGAGAGAGAGAGAGAGAGAGAGAGAGAGAGAGAATGGGAAGGAGGATATAATTAATCTTATTTTGAAGGAGAATTGGAGAAAAACTGAGGAAATTGAATAATATTGTTGGAAAGTAGAAATAACAATTTTAAAATGATATAAAGAAGGAAGTGGAAGCAAAAGTCTCAATGTAGAAGGGGGGAAGTCAAATTGTTTCTCTTCTATGGTTGAGTGTAGGTTAAATTAAAAACCAAACTCTGGTTTGTGAGGCAGAATCATCATAAAATAGGGAGAGCATTTGGAATCAATACAGGGAACGTGTAGGTCTCTCTTTCCTTCTCCCCACCCTGCCCTGAGTACCCTCCCAGCAATGGGCTATGTTCTGTTATTTCACTAAACTGTTTGGTTTTCTTGGAAAAGCCACTGAACTCCTCCAATCCTTCATTTTTCCATCTGTAAAATGGGGCTACTTATCTCATAGTGTTGTTGAGAGAATTAAAGAGTACAGGTCGTTTGGACTAATATGTATGTCACAAAATAAAAGCTCAATATTTTATATTATTTTTTCAGGAACATACAAATATACATGTTTTAAACAAATAAATATGGTTTTACACTATCTGTACTATCATGTAAATTGCTGTGTTTAAACTAGTGACAAGTTTGGAAAACACTAAGTTATTTTATTTAAAGGCATATACACGATCACCTCATAGTTCATGATGCTTTCTAGGCTTTTTCCCGTCATGCCTTCTTCAAAAAGAGTTTTGTCATTGATTTACAAAAATAAGATTATAGGAAACAAATGTATTATAATATTTTCAAATTATAAAATAATTTTCTCTGAGTCTTCCTTCACTAAGAGGAAAGCTTAAAATTTGAATTCACAGCAAATGTCTTTGCCACTGGGGATGGAGTCAGCAAGTGCCCCAGTCCTTGCCACCTATACCCAGGGGGAAGTCTGCAAAGGTTCTAGGAAAAAGTTGTTTCCTAATAAAACAGGCACATTTGGTTTTGGTCCTTCTCAGAAAGTGGAAATGAAACCTGAAATGACAATAGCGTCTTTGCATCATTCTGGAACTAGTGTGAGGACAGAAGCCATAATAGTTAGTGCCTACAAGACAGAAATACAAGAGCCTGTGGGCCTGATGGCATTTTGAGTGGTTAAAGGAGGGCCAGCAACTGTTGACCTCAGGATTTCTAAAAAAAAAAAAAAAAAAAAAAGCCAACAATAACAACAACAACAAAACCCCAATTCCTATAAGCTGTGATCATAGGTTCTGTTTGCTTCATAGTCAAACACATTCTTACCTGATACATAATACTTTTCTGCATCTTGTTTTTATCAAAGGTGTGAATATACTTTGTCTACAACTAGAGATATGAAAAAATTTGGTCTATATATGTAATAAGAATTGTAATGAATTCTGTTGTTATAGATAAATAAATAAATAAAAGAAGTTCTGATTGCTCCATGGTCATGGAGCATAGTATTTTGTAGTGCAAATGATTATAATTTAGTTGTTAGATATTGTTTTTTTAAAGTATCATTTTTTTATTGTTTATTTTTTGTGTGGTTATGGGGATTGAACTCGGGGCCTCATGCATGCTAGGCAGGTGCTTTATTACTGAAGTATCTCCCCAGCCCCAGATATTAAGTTTTTATTCAGTGTTTTGTTTAGTTTCTGACTACTTCAAACACTGTTACATCAAACATCTTTAGAAATACATCCTTATGTACTGAGACCTTTTATTTTTCTGGAATACCCAGAAGAAGAATGAGCGGTAAATTCCTAAAAGTAGAGTAGCAGTACTTGTTAGTGGTCTTTTGACAATCTGATGTTTATAAAATCATAAGTAATTGTTGCATGAGTGCACATTTTCATGACTACTAGTGGTTTTAAGCACTTTTGGATTTTATCTTCTATGAATTCCTATTTATAATATTGGATATTTTTCTCTTGGAGAATTTTCTTTTTGTCAATTAAAATAAATTTTAAAAAGTATTATAGGTACTAAGGTTCCCTCCTTGGCATTGGAATTTGTGTATAATGTCTGCAAAAGACTGAATATTTTTGTCCCGTCCAAATTTATCTTTTGAAATAAAATCCCCAGTGTGATTATATTTGGAGCTGGGTCACCAGGATGTAACCCTCATGAGTGGGATTATAAAGGACACCCTGAGGGCTCAGTTGCACCTTATACCATGTGATTTCCCAGGAAAAGATGGCATTCTGTGAGCCAGGAGCAGGCCTCACCAGACAGTGAATCTGTCCCAGGACTGTGGGAAATAACATTCTGTGCATAAATCCCCCAGTCCGTGGCATTCCATTACAGCAGGCCATAGGGACTAAGACAGTGCTTTTTACTTCACAGGTTTGAACTTTCATATAATTCATGTTATGTTGCTTGTTTTTGTCTTTTGTATCCCTCCTCCCACTGTGTGTGTGTGTGTGTGTGTGTGTTTGCAGGGCTGGGGATGGAACCTAGGAACTTTCAGATGCTAGGCAAATGCTATAGCACTGAGCATCATACCCAGCCCTAAATATTATATTATATTTATCCAAACCATATAAATATTATATCCAAACCATCTTATTTTCTAGTCTTAGATAAAGAAGTCTTCTTTAACATGGAGATTATTTATGAAGAAAATAATTAATTTTCTTGCAGTGTGTGTGTATATATATATATGTGTGTGTGTGTGTGTGTGTGTGTGTATATACACACACATATATTTATATAAATAAATAAATATATATATATATATATATATATATATATATATATATATATATTGCACCCTTATTTCTATCTTTACTTTGTATTATATGTTAGAGGTCTATTTTATTTTCATCCTAATGGATGGTCAATTGTGTCCATGCCATTTAAAATAAATGTCAATCCTTTCTGCTCCGAAGTATCACCTTGTTATATATTACATGCTCATCAAATGTTATGAAATTTATTTTTGGTTTCCCTCCTAATTTCCATTTGTGTACTTTCCTGTTCCTATATTAATACCACATGCTGATTTTTACCACCAGTGCATCATAGGATGAACATTTCTGGTTTGAAAAGTATTTTCTCATCTATTCTTTTTAAGATCTTGGATTTTATCAGGCATTTAGTTTCCCCTGTTACCTATTAGATAAAATTTTACATAATTAATCAAACTTTCTTTAATATTCTAATTTTGGGTGCTTTCTTCTTGAAAAACATGGTAATATACGTCTTTTTGGCTCTTTAATTTACTGATGTTTTTATGGGTTTTTAAAATTAACATAAAAATATTTTTTTCACTTTTTAGTGGCTTTGAGCCCTATTGCTTTTTATTTACCTTAAAATTTAGCCATATTTCATATTTTAAATCTCAGAAGTTAAAAATTTAAGGGCCGCTAAGTAACTTGTCTGAAAATACAAAAATAAAGTAAGATAAAAAGGGTTGGGAATGTGGTTCAGCAGTTTAAGTGACCCTGGGCTCAATCCTTGGTATTGGGGGATGGGTAGAAAAACAAGAAACTAAAGTGCTGAATTTTCTAAAAATATCATCTTATCAATAAAAAAGAAATGTTTCTCTTTTTATTTTCTAATAATTATGCTAGTTATTTAACTTTTTCTCATTTTTCGATTATGGGAATTTTGTAAAATAGCACTTTGAATATGATAGTGATAGTAGACACCCTTATTCAGTTCCTAATCATGATTGGAATCGGTTTCCATGCTTTGCCACTTGGGGTACTGTGTTGCATATGTTCATTTACGTAAGCATTAAGAGCTCTTTCTTTCTTTTCCTGTTTTATCCCAAATATTTTCAGTTTACATCATAGTAATCCTCCTCCCTGCTTGTATGTTAGATATACCAAAACTCATTGATATCAAAGCTCTTCCTACATGAATAAAATCACAACACTTGGGGATGGTGCCCAATTATCAGTATTTTAAAACTTCCCAGATAATTATCATTTCTATATCTAGAAGTATCAATCACGGATTTATTGTTTGGGCAGCACAGATTTCTTCATTAGTGTTTTTGTAATGATGTGTCATGTTGCTCTATTTCCCGATTTCACAACTTTCTGATTTCATAACTCTCTTAATAAGTGTAAAATTCCTTTATAATATTGCTGCATTCCATTTTGCAAATATAGTTATAGATGTGATTAGTCTCTACATGTATCCTTTTCCCATTATGCTAAATGGATTTTCATTTTAAATGTATACTAGCATCTTATACTAGCATCATAAAAAGCTAGGTAATTCCTGTCTTTATTTTCTTAATAACTTAGAGGAGTTTAAGTAAAACCAACATTATCATTTCATTAAAGGTTAGATAAACTAAACTGTGACACCTTTCAGTCCTGGTTACTCTTTAAATGACAGCTCTCTAATTACCTTACTGATATATTCTCTAAAGTTTGACTGTCCAAAATTTCCATTACTTCTTGAGTCAATCATAGTAATTTATGTTTAGCTAGGAAATTAGCCATTTGCTCTAGGGTTTCAAATTTATATATATGTATATTTGCCTATATGTTTGATTTTTTTTTTTTACTTCTTCTGTGTGTGTGGTTTGATTTTTCTCTTTAATCTAGTTGTTTGTGCATGTGTGCAGGTGTATCTATTTCTCTCTGAGATTAGTTTCAATGTCCTACCAATTTTTCTTCTCATTTTCAACTCATTTCACCTTACAAATTTTCATCTTCTTAGTTTATGACATCTTATTTTGTAGTCATTCTTCCAGTATTTTTCAAAGCTGAATTCTAAGTTACTTTATTTTTTTTTCTTCTCTTCCCTCCCCCACTTCAATGATAGGGATCAAACCTAGGCCTCATGCAGGCTGAGCCTGTGTTCTACCACTGAGTTGTACTCCAATCCTCCTTTCTTAATAATGAAGGCATTAAAGATGCATGTTTCTTCTCAGGAGAGTTTTTAATTTGCCTTCTAGGGTTTAGTGTAATGCTTCTTTTTTTTTTTAAGAGTTAACCAGGAATTTTTCATCAGATTATTTATTAAAATATACATTCTAAAAAATGTGGCTTTTACTTAATTCCATACTTACTTTGAAATTTTAACAATTTTCTCTGAGGAAAGTACACATTTGATTTTTGAAAATGTTATGCAGCTTATAAGCATGTTCTTTCCCTTTTTAAGGAGACAAAGCTCTTTGTATATCTCTTAAACCATTGTTTATGTTTTAAATTTTATTTAGGCACAAGTTATGTACAACAAACTGCACACATTTCTGTGTGCAATTTGATGAGTCTTGACAGATACGTACCAACACCACTGCCACAGTCAAGATCCTGAACATCCCACCACACCCAGTTTTCCTCCTTTGAAATTTCCACTCTATCCACAGGCAACCGCTGATCCTCCTCTTGTAACTAGAATTGCATAAAGTGAAATTTTATATAAATGGATCCATACAGTATACACTTTTTGAAAATTTGAACCCTTTCATGCAGAATGAATAAATCTAGATTTTTTTCTATTGTTACTTATGTTGATTATTTGTTTTTTTATTTATTTTTGAGGAATGTTTCATTTTATGGAAATTTCGAATTTTGTTTAATCATATGTTGAGAGATAGCTTCGTCATCTCCAATTTTCAAAATTACAAATAAATTGGCTGTGAACATTTGTGAACAGTGTTTTGTGTAAACATTTTCACTTAAGAAAACACCTCGGAGTAGAAAGGCTGAATTGAACAGCAGACCTGTGTTTGGCTTTTTTTAAAAAAAAAAAGTTTTTATTTTAAAATTTGTTCTAATTAGTTATATGTGACAGTAGAATGCATTTTGGCACATTGTACACAAATGGAGCAAAATTTCTTCCTCAGCTGAACATGGTACAGAGTCACACTGGTATTTTAATCATACATGTATATAGGGTAATAATGTCTATCTCATTCCACTGACCTTTTCATCCCCATATCCCCTCCCATCCCCTCCCCAACTCCTCTCTGCAAAATCCAAAGTCCCTTCCTTCCCCTCCCCTCTATTATGGATTAGAATCCGCTTATCAGAGAAAATATTCTTCCATGTTTTTGGGGGGTATGGCTTATTTCATGTTATTCTCTAGCTCCACCCATTTACCTGCAAATGCCATAATTTCATTCTTCTTTAAGGCTGAGTAATAAATAGTTCACTGTGTATATGTACCACATTTTCTTTATCCATTCATCTATTGAAGGGCATCTAGGTTGGTTCCATAGTTTAATTGTGAATTGAGCAGCTATAAACATTGATGTGGCTGCATCATTGTAGTATGCTAATTTTAAGTCCCTTGGGTATAAACCAAGGAGTGAGTTAGCTGGGTCAAATGGTGGTTCCATTCCCACTTTTCTAAGGAATCTTCATACTGCTTTCCATGTGCCTATGTGTGGCTTTTTAAGAGACTGCCACCCCGACTTGTTAAGAGGCTCTATTATTTTAGCATGCTACTGAAGTTCCATCTGTTCCACATCCTCATCAATACTTGGTGTTGTCGGGCTTTTTCATTCTAGCTATTCTAAAGGCTATCTGATGATACCTCGTGGTGATATTAATTTGCACTTCTTCTCTAATCAATGATGTTAAGCTTGCTTTCGTGTGCCTTTTGATTTTAATGCATGCTCTCTTGGGAAATACTTGTTCAACTTTTGCCTATTAATTATTGGGTTGTTGATTGTGTTACCAAAATACAAGTGCCTTCTCTACATTCTTGTTACAAGTCCTTGCCTGACATATGTGTAGAGAATATTTTCTCCTAGTCTTGGAATTAGCCTTTGGTTAATAGTGGATTTCAAAGAAGAGCAGTTTGACCTGTTTTATTCATTCATTAATTCACTCATTGGGGATGGCATGCATCTTAGGCAAGGGCTCCACCCCAGAGCTATGCTCCTTTTGGTCAAGCTTGGTATATTAATACTCTTCCTACTTGAAGCTACTATCAGACTTCTTTCTTCTAGTTGCAGCTTTTACCTTTAGATCCACAACCTACTTCAAGTGAATATTTTGTATGCTATCCCTTGACTTTTTTTTAAAAAAAAAAAAACACTTTTTTTTTTTAGTTGTAGATAGACACAATATCTTAGTTTGTTTATTTTTTTTTTATTTATTTGGTGCTGAAGATAGAATCCAGTGCCTCACACATGGGAAGCAAGCACTCAATTACTGAGCCATAGCCCCAACCCTCCCTTGACTTTTGTTACAAAAGTGTCCACTTCCAAATTCTCCATCCCAGCCCTCTCCAATTAGTCCTTCAAAAGCCTGTTTTTCCAGTTAAAAAAAAAAGAAAAACAAAAACATCCCCCAAACTTTCCAATACCCTTGTCTGCCATGGAGTCTCCATCAAATGCAAGCAGTGCTATCAGCCCCTTGCATGGAACACTCTGGCCAAGGATGCTTTCTTGCTGTCACCTGGGTAGTCTTCAGGGATTTTTGCATCTCTTGGGATATAAAGGAGAAGTCCTCTGATTTTGTTATTGAAACTCTCATTGATTGTGTTTTAGTATGAATTTCAGAATCAGTTTTTCAGTTTCTGAGGAAGGCCTGTTTAAATTTTGATTGAGAATTCATTGAATTTACAGATCTTTCCTCTTCAATTTTTTTTCTTTCATCTTTCTTCCCTTTCCAGAATTTCTTTTATTTGTATTTTAACTAAGAATTTTTTCTGGAATTCTTTTTTTTCTATTTCCTAGAGCTCCTTTTATTTGTCTATTAAATCTCTCATATTTATCTTTCAATATATTTTCATCTTTTTTTCCCTTTTAATTTTTATGTACTTATAACTCTGAAATGATTTCAGATTGAGTCTCAGCAGTGACCTTGAACATCTCCCCCCCTTTTTTTTAAAGAGTAAGAGAGAGGGAGAGGGAGAATTTTAATATTTATTTTTTAGTATTTGGCAGACACAACATCTTTGTCTGTATGGGGTGCTGAGGATCGAACCCAGGCCGCATGCATGCCAGGTGAGCGCTCTACCGCTTGAGCCACATCCCAGCCCCGAACATCTCACTTGATTTATCTACTAAGTAGTTTAGTTGGACACCATAGTTTGTATTTCTGTCAAGTAGTTTTTTTGGGGGGGTTATGAGTAGGACTACAAGGTGGGAGGAGTATGTGCCGATGTCCCCAGGGTGTCTCATTATTTTCCTTGTCAAAGGTTTTGGTTGATCTTTCCTCCTCTGGCTGTTTGGCCCCTTCGAGGTACTGTTAACCTAGATTCATCTCCCTGCCCCTCTGCCTCCTTTTGTCACTCAACCTGAAGAATGGGAGCACTTCACTTAGCAGTTTTAGAATAAATCCCTGAGAGTCTGAAAGATCTCACATACACTGGGACCTCTGTTGATCTGTCTCCTTCCTTCACAGAACTCTGCAGGCCAAGGGTTCTCAAGATTCTTGCTCTAGGATTATCTGACAGTAGCCTCAGGATATTTCTTAGTCCACAGCAAAGAAAGCTCCTGGTTTCCCCAGGACTCCTACCACCAGAGGTCCTAGGCTTAGATTTATAAGAAATGGAAACATTTGAATTGAGATGGAAAGTTAAAGGAATTGTATTCAAATAGCTATTCTTCTGGAATCCTCTAAAGGGTACTTCTGTACTTCCAGAAAAAAGGGCTACAGAGTCATAGCTAATTTTAGATTACAATGTAACTTAAAGTTCATCTTATACAAGTGCAGCTCTGATGGGTCCATTGACTATAAAGCATCTTAGACAAGTTGTGGTCCAGCTCTGCTTTAAGATCTCCAGGGACTCTGTGCTTCTGTTAGAGCATCCTTGCCCAAGCTAACATGAAATCTCCCTTTAGGTTCATATTCTCTTCCTTTACCTTCCCTTGGGGGCCCTGCAAAGGTTACCTATACCCTGTTCTGAGATGCATAGCCTATTTTTCTTTCTCATTTGTTATTTTACTGTTCAACAGAGTTGCTACAGGTTCAAGAGAAGGGAAAAGAACATTTATAAGTTAATCAACTTGGTAATTCCCTGGACTCTCTTAGGTAAATTTCAAAAAAGGAGATTGAAAAAAATCACTAAAATGAATATTTTTAGATCATTTTTTCCTGCTTGTATTAAATCAACATACCTTGTTTTTTATTTTTCTTTCTTCATTAGTACTTCATTATTTCTCCATAAAGTACTCCATTTTTTTTCTAACATGGAATGAGTTTTTGTCTGATTGTGAAAGGGATTTAAGCTCATTAGGAAAAAATGAACAATAGAAATAGTTAAATAAAAACCTAAAGAATACCAAACTTCATATCTCTTGATAACCCTTTCCCCACATATTTCTCTCTGTGTTATAATTTTATGTAGGTGTTACCATAATCTCCCTTTTCACATACCAAGATGCCATGAATTAGATCTGTAACAGTTTTAGTGCCTACATACAATCCCTTTGCATGGATGAACTATGACTTATTTAATAATTTAAGCCATTAATTGATGATATACATTTTTGGCTGTTTAGGTAGAAGCAATCTTCTTTACTCTATATGAACAGTGTTTCTCTGAACCTTTCTGTACATTTGTCTGATTATGTCCTTAAATCACTGACATTGAGAGTTGTCAAGTCATGGAGCATACATGTTTGAAGTGTTCAGGTGATAACCAAACTTTCCTTTAGAAAAGTAGTACTAATTTGCACGCTCAAAATGCCAATGCTGGGCATTGTCAAGTTATTTCAGCCTGATCCACCTGAAGGCTGAAAAATTATGTGTGTATTTGTCTTAAATTATTTGTTTTTTATCTATTTTAGTTATCATGTTCTTCCACAGGATGTTTAGAATTGCTTTGTCAAAATCTAGGAAAAAGGTCTGTTGTGCTAAGGCTTAATTTATTTTCTCTAATCAGGTCTTATAAACTTGGAAATTTTATTTGTAGAAATATATGTATATGTATGTGTCTCTGTGTATATATACACACACACACACTATATATATATATATATATATATATATATATATATACACACACATATATATACACACACTCACACACATATAATACACATACATATTGTAGTTGTAATTGAGAATAGAGCTTTTAGCACTATAACTAATGTTTGTATGGTAATAAAAGTTATATTTTACATAATTCTAAAAAAGAATCATGTCTTTGTAGAAAATTTAGAAACTATGGAAAAAGCATAAACAAGAAAACCACTTGTAACCCCACCACTTCGAAAAAAAATCTTTATTATTTTTTTTTTATGTTTTATTCTGGTCATTTTTCTTTTCCTTCTTACATATCTAAGTATTTTTTTATTCTCTACTTTTCTGTTTTTAATTATAAGAAATTTCCTCTCATTCTGATAAACTTTTTGGAATTGCATAATTTAACACTTAGCAAATATTGCATAATTCAACACTTAGCAAATATTCATGGCCTAAATTTCATATTATTATTTCAGTATTCCATGGATAATTTTTATTCCCTGATACCAAAGACTGTGTTTGATTTCTTTTAATGTTGAGGTCAGGCATTTCATACTAGAACAGATATAGAATACGAGTTAAGATACTATTACTTTTAGTGAAAAAGAGAGTTCTGACTTTGCGTTCAGTTCTAGCAATAGTGGACTGTTCTCCAACACACTTTTCACTTTGGACCTTAATTGGCTTATTTGTTAAAGAGCCAGTTGGGTAATTCTCCTTGCTTTTTGTTTTACTGCTGTCAAACCATGGTTGGTATTTATTGAATATTTAAAGTAGGTAGAGATTATGTTAATTTTACTGCTTGCATGATCTAAGTGATTATTAACCACAGACTATTCAGATGAGGAGGGTGATTGATGCCAAGAAATGCCATGGTCACACAGCTCGTGTGGGGGGCACACCAAACATGAACATAGCTGTCTTACAAGTTCTTGCTCCTGATTGCTGTATGCTGTCACAATTTCCAAGGTCCTTCTGATGCTAATCTTTTAGAAACCCACGTCCTTAAAGTGGATTTTGATATCTCCTATGAGACTTAATTCTGTTTTTGTGATAAACCATAGGTAAATAACAGTATCTAAACTCTAATTGTGGTGTAGTATTCCTACTGCCAAGTGACGCTGATCTTACTATCAGACTTGACTCTGTGGATAGCAGCAGTTGTTCTAGAGAGTCACTGGATTTTACAGAGACTCCATAGAATGGAAGAAAGCGCCTCAGGAGTTCCTATAGCTGTAGATTGTTAACCTTTTAACTCTTAGGCTACTTAACTGGAGTCTGCCAGTTAAGCTGCAAAAGAGCATTAGCAGGAGAAAAAGCATATGCATTTTTATGGATATTAATATTTTCTATTTTATGTACATGGAAACTTCAGAAAAATGAAGTGACAATCTAAAGAAACAGAAACTGGGAATATTTATCATTTTAACAAAGGACAATATATTATGTAGAAAGGACTAGACAAAGAAAAGGGGTTTGGACTTCCAGGGCAGTAAATTATAGAAACTAGGAAATGCATGACAGAAACTAATGGTAAGTGGAAGTTCTTTAGTACACGTTGTTTATACAGATTCATTTTGGGCTATTTCTGGGGATGATAATAAGGGTTATCCTCTTCTGTCTTAATCGGTTTTCTGACGCTGTAACTGAATATCACAGACTGAGTAATTTATAAAGAAAAGAAATTTATTTCTCTTACTTCTGGAAGCTGGCACCTCTGAGGTCCAGGCACCATATATGGTGCTGACTTTCTGGTGGGGACTTTCAGTGAAGTTCCAAATGTTGCAGGACATCCTTTGGAGAGACAGAGTAAGGTAACTAGAGATAGTTCCCTTTTATAACAAAGCCACATTAATCCATAAGTGAGTTAACCCATTAATGAAGGCAGAGACTTCACGACCCAGTCACCTCCCAAAGGTCTTGGCTCTCAAATACCATCAACATGTGACTTGTGGGTTTAATTTTCCAACATATGAGATTGTGGGGACCCATTCAAACCATAGCCTCCTCCTGGTATGGGAGGAGGGACATCATCACCTGGAAAAGTCCTTTCCCTCTTTGAGGCACGTTTGAGAGGCTAGAAAGCTCTTCTTGTGTTTGGTTTGTCTCAGTTGTCTCCAGCTCAGAATAATCCTGTGCCAATTCTTGAGGCATATTCTGGGGTGGCATTTTCTGATCTCCATTGGAAGGAACATGGAAGCTTAGAATCTGCATATGGGAGAGGACCTTTATTCTACCCAGACTTTCTCTTGATCCTTGAATTCTCTGCACCACTAACTATATCTTCACCTCTTCTCTTTGTTCTTTTTTTTTTTTTTGCTATTTTCCTCTATCCTTTGTCTTCTTCTCTTTTGCTTCACATTTTGACTTCCCGCTTTGATTCTCTGAGTAGCAAATGCATCCAACTTCCAGATACATCTTCCCACCTCTTGGCCAGTTGTCTTCCAAGCCCTTGGAGAAGGTGGTGGATATCAATATCTTTCCATTGTTTCTCTGTCAGACAGCTCTGCCTAGGAGCCCAGCTACATTTTATAATATTAATGATGTGCTATAAGAACCCAACATAACATTTTATAACCCTATAACAAATCTTATTATCGGATGACAATGAGGTACAGTACATTAAATATTCATCATCCTTGGTTTACTTTAAAACTTTCACAGGGGATAAGGCACAGAGGCTGCTTCAGACTAATTACTGTTCTAAATATATAGCTTGGTTTTCAATATTTAATGGGAGACTCATAAAACCATGATTGAAAACAATGCAGTGTATCAATCAGATGCCCTGATGACACAGACCATGAAGAAACTGCCCTATTATTTTATAGACAGCGCTGTTATAGTTCTGTGGTAGTGGCAGCACTAACTCAGAAGTTACACAGTTCTCCTAGCGGTTGGCCAGCACCCCTGCTATTTTTCAAGTTGAAGGTTCTACTTCTGTCCATTTTCAATCCAGATAGTAAAAGGCAGAGCTGCTTCTGTTAGCAGTTCCGACCCATGTACAATCATGGGCTGGTTTTTTCTGGCTTATCAAGGTTCCTACATGATTTGAGATTGCTGAGTAGAATGTTTCCCTGGAGGCTGTTCTGTGGGAGAAGGGAAAGAAAGAACACTACCATCATGATCACTGTCCATCATGACCAGTTATTGACTGTGAAGATCAAGTGTGCACAGCACGCATAGAAGAGTCTCAGCTCTACTGTCCCCTCATGAAGGTACTTGGCCACTCCGGGATAAGGTGGATAAACATAAAAATCCAAAGCACTTTTAAGGCAGGCAGTCTGACTAATCTTCAGGTTGCACTAAGCTACAATTCCCAAAGTTTCCTCCCACAGAGAGAGAAAGCACACGCACAAGGACTAGTAATGCTCTTTTGAGGTGTCAGGGATTATGTCTCCTGGGTCTTCCAGGGACTCTCAAGGTTTACTGAACTCTGAATCCCAAGTATATGGCAGAACGAAACATTTTTTTCCATACACAATGTTCAATATGGCCAATGATTCATACATATGAGAATATTAGGCTCTGTGAATAGAAATCATCACAAACAGCAGGAAAAGCACGCAAAGGCTTCAGATATTGTCATTAACAGATTTAGATCAATATTGGTAAATACATTTAATGAAGAACTGGAGTTTTTTGAAAGGAATAAGAGATGAAAAGAAGTGATTTAGTAGATTAGAAAACAACAAATAAAACCTCAGGACACAGTTAGTTTTTGAGTTAACAAAAAAATTCATTTTGAAATAGAAACCTAACTGGGGATTACTAGCAGGTTAGATATGACTGATAATAGTATTAATGAACTGGAAGATTGGTTAGAGGAAATTACCCGTAAAGTAGCACAGAGGAAAAAAGTGGTGGAAAATCCAGAAGAAAATAGAAGAGATACAGAATGAAATGAGAATGCTTAACTTCTCCCTAAAAGATTTTGAATATTTCCAACAAAATCACATATTGTATACATTATCAGGATATTAGATTTTATCCCCCAAACATGAAAATTATGGGTCACTTAAAAAACGGGAAGATCAAACTGAAATTAACCAAAATATGTTGTAAAATTTTTAAAATAAATTGACAAGCTTGCATAATATATACATATAAGTTAAGATGGTAGTAAATATAAGTTACCAGTATTGTCTCTTTGTAAGGAAAAATAATAACATTGTTTGATATGACATTTTAATAAGATGAATTTATGTGCCCATTAAGAAGGGAACTAGGTATATAATCGCTAAAACTAGTGAAGGTTAAGAACAGGAAACAACAATTACTGCAAAGGAAAACAGAAATGGTAAGAAAGAGAAACCTAGAACAGGTGGGACAAATAGAAAGTGCAAAATGAAACAATTGATCAAACCAATATATATTAATTACATAAATGTAAGTGAACTAAAATTTTCAGTTACCATAAACCAGTTATCAGTCAGGATTAAAAAAAAATCCTAGTATGTAGTATTTATAAGAGAAAACTAAAACTTAGTAGTACAGAAAATAATTGACAGTAAAGGCATAGAAATGGATATACTATACTATTAATGAAAAGATAGATGATGTCATAATATTCTTATTAGATAATCTGTAATTTAAGACATAAAAGCATAATTAGGGAGATACGGATGTAGCTTAGGGGTAGAGCACTTGTCTCGCATTCATGAGGCCCTGGGTTCAATCCCTAGCACCATAAAAAAAAATCGCATTATTATGGATAGTTACTTTATAATGTTGTAATATATCATTTAGCATAAGGATACATTTGTGTTCTTTTAGTAATATGCCTTGTAATAACCAAAAATGACAGACTACTTGAAGAAATGTACAGTTATACAAGGTAAAAACTTTTGTCAAAACTCTATAACTGATAAAGCAAACCAGAAAAGTAGGCCTAGTTTGTAGAATGTAACAATCAACAAATCTAGAAAACAGAAGGAAGGAAATAGAATTTAATGAAATTGAAAAACAGACAATAGTAATTAAACAAAGCTTTGCTTCTCTGAAAAAAATATAAATAATCTCTGATAAAACTAATCTAGGAAAAAGAAGATACAAATACAAATAGCTTATATCAAGAATAAAATGCCTGGTGGGGTGGCTCATGCCTGTAATTCCAGCAGCTTGGGAAGCTGAGACAAGAGTATCACGAGTTCAAAGCCAGCCTCAGCAAAAGTGAAGCACTAAGCAACTCATTGAGACCCTGTCTCTGAACAAAATAGAAATTAGGGCTGGGTATGTGGCTCAGTGGTTGAGTGCTCCTGAATTCAATCCTGGCATACCCCTTCCCCCCAAAAAGGAAGGGAACATAGTTTCAGAGTCATTAGATGTCTTCATAAGGCAGCAGGAAGATACTACAAATAATTTTATGGCAAAAACCTGAAAATATAGAATAAGTGGACAAAAATATAGAGCTAATACTAATTAATAAAACTGACAAAAGAAGATATAGAAAACCTAGAAATCCTATGCTTTGGAAAACCTTCTCTGAATGAAACCTTCAAACATGATAGCTTCATGGATAAATGCCATTCAGTTTTCAAGAAATAACTCTGATCAGACACAGCCTCTTCCATAATAGACAAAAATTATACTCTCCAATAAATTTATAAGCTATAGCCTGACAATGCAAGAAGCAGACCAACCACAGATATGACAGTAAATGCAAAAATTCCAAGAAAATTGAATCAAGCATTAGAAACAGATGAAAACCATTATGTATATATAAATATATTTCACATTTTTGGGGAACTTTGGGTTGTATGTAACATTGGCCAATTAATCATATAATCATCTCAATAGATGGAAAAAATGTTTGCTATAATTTAATATCTATTTGTAACTTAAAACTGTTACCAAATATGAAGTAGGCAAAAACTTTCTTAGAGAAAGAATATCTAGGAAAGACTTATAGGAATCATGATATATTTATGATAAAATGTTGAAACTTTCTCTTTAACCCTGGCTATATGGTCAGAATATCCAACATACATACTTATTTCCTTCATTGAACTGGAAGTCCTGGTTGGTAAAATCAAGAGGAAAACGTAAGAAAAGAAAGAAAATTTTGTTATTTGTAGATTATAGAAAATTTAAAAGAATCTATAGCAAATCACTAGAAGAGATATACAGACTTAGGCTGCTGAAGAAAAGACCATCTTCCACCATGGTGTCACAAGTGAGAACTAAAATTTCCACATATAAAGTGAAATGTGAGGGTTTGTTCCTGGTCAGGTTAATATAAAGTAAAATATTCCATGCCCATCTATATTGACACACACAATACAAAAGTAAAGATGAAAATCTTGACTACAACCAAGTGACTATACAGTGACCCAAGAAAGTCCCACATGATCACAAAGCACACATTTTCACTTTCTGTGTGCTTCCTGCCTTCAAAGGAGAAGAATGTCAGCCCTATACTTATGAGAGAACAGAGTCCAGGGAGGAAATCCAACAATTTTTTTAAACCCAAATTTGTGTTGTTACAGAGCCTGTTATCACAGAGTTATACTGTAAAAATCCAATTTATATTTCTGTTAACCAGAGATAAAACTACTATTATAGGAGCAACTATAACATCAAGGAGTAAGTCTAATGAAGTGTGAGCTATACCTGTTTGGGGAAGACTACACAATTGGGGCTGGTCATGATGCTGAATAATGAGCTTAAGGAGAGTCAGCTGATTAGAGCTTTGGATGTGAGGATCATGCAGAGATGGCAGTCACTGTGGTGCCTGCACGGTTTGCCAAAATGTTGGTGCCCAGTGTGAACAGCCTGGAGGACAGATGTGACCTGAAAGGCCACATTTGGCCAATGAAGTCCAGCCAAAAGGAAATATCTGGATGTCATCCAGACCTCAATACCTACCGACACTTAATCAATGGCACCCACCCACAGAGGGCCCAGAAATGACAGTGTCTTATTCTGGACTTTCAGCGGCACAAGTCTAAGATAGGTCCAGGCTAGAACTCTGTCCCTCTTCTGTGTATTTATCCACTCTATGATGTATAAATAACTGACATTCAGGTCCAGTTATACCGAGGCTGCATTTCAAGTGCTGGATGGCAGCTAGAGGAGTAAGTAGAGTCAAACTTGTGAGGGACAGAGTCTCACCACAGAGCCTATCAGACTGTGCCATCCCCAGTGTTACGTGGGAATGATGTTATGTTTGGAGACAATAATGCTTCTCAACCTTCCAGACTGGGACAGCAATTAAAACTACAACACCCAAGAGGTTTTATGGAGGAGCGTTAACTACAAATGGAAGAGGGCTAGAAAATCATGGATAGCACTAGTGGATTCAGGACTCTGGATTGTGAAGCCTCCTTACCATATTCAATTATATGTAGAGCTGTCGGCCTTAAGCCAGAACACACCCACAAGTGAGTGAGCAAATAAACAACTATCTATTCCCATTTGTAAGGATTTTAAACTGGCACTTTGACCAGGAAGATCAGACAAACACTCTACAATGTGGGATATGCAGTTTTGGAAGGCATGTAGTATGGGTTGCTGATGGTAGTCAAGTTCAAATGCAATTGTCATTTCCTGGGCATTAAGAAGGGGATTAATACCCTAGGGTAGGATAAAACAAAAACAAAAACTATGAAAATAGAAGGGAGATTAGTGGAGTTCAGGAAGGGGAAGAAGGAGGGATGAAAAAAGGGAGGGACTGTAGAGTACAACTGACCAAATGATGCTATGTACACATATGAATATCCTATAGAGAATTCACCTTTATATGTATCTATAAAGCACCAATTTAAAAAAAAACAAACAGTAAATAGCACAAAGACCAATAGAGTAGAGGAAGGGAAATGGAGATGCTGAAGGGAAGGGAATAAAGATATGTATCACATTCTATTCCAGCCATGCATGATGTGTCCAAATGAACCCCAATATTACATATATCTATAATGCACTAATAAAATGCATACTGTATCTACTTTCCTCATGGAAAAAATATACATGTTTCTTCCTAATTGTGGTTAAGGTCCCAAGCTACTTTAATACCTGAAGAAACTGAGGCAAGCAAAGAAAAAAAACTTAGGTGCAGTTGTGCAGGAAACGGGTGCCAGACCACAACTATCTTCATTTAATGTCAGACAGCGCAAGTGCGCGCGCACACACACACTCACAAACACACATATTCACAAACACACACACACATTTTCCTAACAAAGGCCCTTTACAAATGAGCCCAAATCTTATTCCAAGAACCCTGGAAGGAGAAGATCTGGACTTCACTTTATTAAAATTATCAAGAGAAGTAAAGAGACAATAGAATCTGAACCCAGTTACAATAACATAAAACCCTGTTTCAAATAATAGCATAAATTTGAATATTTAGATACATCTTGAAAGGGTTCTAAGAATTTGGGGTTTTTTATTCAATTGAACATTTCCAGAATACTTTGAATTAAATATGAAAGCAAAGACAAAGTGAAAACAAACCTTAGTCTTAACGCCTGAAACGTTTAAAGCTCATAACTCTGTTTCAACTACTTTTGGCCATGAATCACTGAACAGGGCACTGTGAGGGCATTTCTAATATCTTTTAATTAAAACTCACAAGATTTGTCTGATATAATACCAAGGAAGCCGATCATTCCCTGGCCAAGCCTTGCATGGGAGATCCACAGCTCTGTTCCAAACACCACCTGCTGTGCTACCTGAGATGATCTCTCATCTCCCTGAACACCTGAACTTGTGTCAGAGCCCATGTTCCCCAAAGATAAAGCCAAAGACAAAGGCTGCTATGAGACCAGTTTATCTAGACCCTGTCCTAATTTTCAGAAATGATGTTTAGGGTGACTGAGTGCTACCGGTTGAATGTTATGGGTCACCAGAATTCATGTGTTGAAGCCACATCCCCAGTGTGATGGTGTTAAAAAGTAGGATCCTTGGGAGGAAATCAGGTGATGAGAATGGTGCCCCCATGAATGAAATTAGTACCCTTATAAGTAAGGACTCCAGAATTTGCTTCCTTTCTATTTTTTGCCATTTTATGCAGATATGGTGAGAGGGCAGATGTCTACATGTGAGGAGGTGGACCTTCACCAGACACCAGATCTGCAGGGACCCTGCCTTGGATATTCCCAGGCTGCAGAACTATGAGAAATACGTGTATGTTACTTAGACTTCCTAATTTCTGGTACTTCTGTTGTAGCAGTGCAAGCCGATGAAGACAATGGGGACCAAGGAGAAGTATGAAGCTATGTTTTCAAATTGGCCACCATTACAGAAAACTTGCCTAGTGTTGTGTAGCTTTTTAATTTGTTCTAATACATGACAAAATGCATTTTGTCACATTGTGCATAAATTCTCCTTCTTTTGGCTGAACATGTTGCAGTGTCACACCAATAGTATAATCATACATGTATATAGGGTAATAATGTCTATATCATCCCACTGTCCTTCCGATTCCAATATTCCCTTCCCTCCCTTTCCCTCACTCCCCTCTGCAAAATCCAAAGTTCATTTATTCTTTCCTACACATCCCTATTATGGATCAGCATATGCTTATCAGAGAAAACATTTGGCTTTTTGGGGGGGGGGATTTGGCTTATTTCACTTAGCATGATATTCTCCAGCTCCATCCATTTACCTTTAAATGCCGTAATTTCATTCTTCTTTAAGGTTGAGTAATATTTCATTGTGTATATGTACCACATCGTCTTTATCCATTCAGCTGTTGAAGGGCATCTATACTGGTTCTATAGTTTAGCTATTGTGAATTGAGCTGCTGTAAACATTGATGTGGCTATGTCACAGTAGTATGATGATTTTAAGTCCTTTGGGTATAGACCAAGGAGTGGGATAGCTGGGTCAAATGGTGTTTTCATTCTAAGTTTTTTGAGGGATCTTCATATTTCTTTCCATAGTGGTTACACCAATTTGCAGTCTTACCAGCAATGTATACTGTTTGTCCTGCTGTCTGTCTGCTGCGATTGCCTACCCTTTGCCAGCATGTTTTTTGTGTATTTTTTGAGAAGCTATATGAAATTAATTGTCTTAGAAGTGTGCACTTGGAGGGAATAGGAGCTGACATGTTTATCCATCATCATCCATGCTTTTCGACCAAGGGTTATCTGGGGAGTAGGCATGCCCCTGTACTCCTGAGTGGTATATGTGTGAATGCCCAGTCCTGGAGCAGGACTTGCCCAAAGCTGGTCAAAACTTTGGCAGAACTGGTCACTGCCAAGAGTATCTACACAGTAGCACATGAAGTCTGCCATAATCTGTTCCCTAGATCAGTCCCTACGCGTGTGACCCTGCCCCTTACTGGATCATTCCACTCTCTATCACAAACCTCTCATTAGGGCATTGCTTCTCTACCGTGTGTATTATTTTCTCACAGGTTTGTATCTTGGTTCCAGTGTGGTCAGTTGTGTTCCTGAGGCCTTGGGCCTTCTCTGTGCCTCACTCATTCCACCTGTATGGTGATGGGGTTGGATTAGCCCACCACTAACTTAGGTGTCATTAGGGAACAGGTGAATAATAACTACAGCAGATGAGGTATGCATTCAAATGATGTCTTTCTGCTGCCTTAAATTGTACTTTTCAACAAAGACATGCCTTGTTGGTTGTTCCATACATAGAAATTGCCCTCACACTGGAAAATAATTTTGCTCTCTCATCTATTTTGAAAAACCAAGTTCTTGTGGTCCATTTCATACTCTGATACATTTACAGAAACTCTTGCAGCACAAATTTGATGGTAAGTGACATCTCTTCCTTGACCTCAATGTTGAGAAGATTTCAGAGGAAATAATGACCAAGATAAATCCTTGAAGGGGCAGTTGATTTTCTGATTGTTGTCACTGGACCTAGGTCTATTAACATCTTCAACTTTTTTTTTTGGTATAAAAAGCCAGATATCTAGATTTTTCTCCATAATTTTGAAATGTTGATATCTCCTTCAGATTAAACTTAAAGACTCTGTGCCAAACAAAAATTTTTCTTTGTGTTTGTTCTGAGTTGCAGGCCACCACTTTACCAACGTGGTATAGCAAATTCCTTAAAGCTTTCCCACAGTTAATATGCTAAGGTTCATACTTAACTGCTAAGACCCTCTTTTCCTACATACTCCCTTCCTGGTCTGCAGTTAGAGAGTCTCAGAGTACTTCTTGTCCAGAACCTCTATTTTCTTACACCTTAGACCTGTCATTACATTTTTGTCCAGAACTGCTATTTTATAAGATCTGAGTCCTGTCATTCTGTGTCTTACCCAGCTCTTAGGCAGGCTCTCTGCCAGATCAGTTAGTTGCCCTTAAGTGCTCAGACTGTATGGGATCCAAATAGAATTGGCCATGAAAACGAGACATCATCTTTTTTATGACTTTGATCCAAGGGAAAAGGCATCTGAAGTATGGAAAAGCTAAGTCATGGGTGTTGTGCTAACTATAAGATGCGATTTTTGCAATGCCAAGATGAATTGTACCGTCTGGTGGGGAGCCGTGACCTGCTGGAGGGACAGACTGATTTACTGCTCCAAACACAGTCCTTTTACCCTGGCCATCTGGGCCACCTGTGTATCTGATAATTTATCTGATGGTCATTCCACTTTGTACCTTGGGTGAACTACAACGTACTAACACCTATAATTCATAAGTTGGTAGAGAAGTCATGAGGCACTATGTTTCTTTTTATATTAACTTTATCAGGTTTGAAATGCCTGATGACGTTTTTTATTTCAGATAAAGTCGTAAAGGAAGAAAAGTTATCATTTCCCACTTTCATTTTAAAGAGAAACATCTTGATGACTATAAAACAGGGCAGGTTACTTTTTAACCTCTCCTGCTAGAGGTTGGGTCATGAAGGTTCCCATTGTAAATTACAAGGCAGCCAACAGTTGTGGAACAGGATCATGTTTCTGGCACCATGCTGAGTATTTAACATATATAATTTTGCTTTATGTTTAGCATAACCCTGGAGATAAGTTCCATTACTGTTTCATTTTATAGGTCAGGAAACTGAAGCATGCAAAGCTGTGAATTTCTTAGCATCAGGTAGGAACGTAGCAGATGGAAGGACCAGAGGTATACCACCTACCTTCCCCCTCTCACAAATAAAACAAATATCAGGGTACAGAATATGTAGATGATAGAGCATTTTAATACCTGCGTTCATTCCTGATATTGGTTGCTTTGTGGCAGAGGCATGGCACATGGATGTCTCCATCTGGAAGTATGTGAGACCAATGTCTTCTATGCAGTCTTTAAGGACAGAATGTTACTGCACTGGCCAACCAGGGAGTCAGATCAGCCATGCCTAGCAAATAAGACTTGCAAGGGCTGACTCCATGGTACTTTCTCATTCTGAGTCTTTAAAATGCTTTGTTTTAATAATTATGGGAATCTGTTCTTCTGAGGTCATATTCTAGTGGCTCATAAATAGCACTATAAAGAAAAAGAAGAATTGGAGAAATAATGCAACTTAGCAAAAATAAAATTTCTAGCAAAATGAGAGACTTTCATAACAATAAACATATAAATGTATCCACCTATTCATCCATCCATTCATCCATACAAGAAATATTATTTTCTATTTGTGCTCTAGTTTTCCGCCCTGTGTGCTTGTACTGCATCTATCTCATGCCTGATTTCTCTGACTTTGGTTGGCTGTATATAACCCTCCCTTTCTGTTTGCCTCCTATCACCTGGTCTAGTCTGGGCAGGTGTTTTCAGAAGGAGCTGAGCCCTAGGTATGGCCATATGAAACAGATATGTCCACTATCCAGAGAGACTATCCTCAGTTCGTTGGTAGGCTCAGCTCCTGGGTTTAGCATCCCTCAGAGGCAGGGTAATATAGAACTTTCATGAATGGGTTCTACTGTTATCCAGCTTGGGTCCCAAGACCTGTCTGTCACCAACTGTGTGATCTTAGATCTGACCCTTCACTTCTTGGAGTGTCAGTGTTTCCATTGGAAACAGAGGAAAAAAATTTCACAGAATTCTTGGGAGGATTGAATGAGATGATGCCTATAAAACCTCTAGCATAAAACCTGGCACAAGTCATGCATAAAATAGAACAAGTTTGTGCTTTTGCTGTTTTTCTTTGTAGTGGTTTCCCACATTCATAGCTTGAAAATTTTGATCCAACCTTCCAGTAACTGTGTGTAGTTTACTTTCCAGTTTTTCTTTCAAGGCTTTTGCCCTGCCAGCCATCATTTTGTCCCTTGCTGAGCTCTTTCACAAAGGCAGGGCAGATAATCAATTCTCATTTATGCATCGAGAAATACACAAAGATGACCAGCACTTCCACAAAAATATCCTGTTGCTTTCCCCTCTGTCCAATTGAGTCTTCCCTGCTGTAGAATTGGCAGTGGGGAAAGAGTGGAAATTGCTGAGCCTTCCTTATAAAGCTGGCTTGGGGAATGCAGTTCCAAGTGTTGGCCATCCATTTGGGGAAAACTGTTCTTCTTTCCAACCTGGAAAACAGTACAGCGAATTTGGATTAGGAATAAAGGGAATAACCATGGAGGAGATGACTTCATCCCCCATGCTTTTAAATCACAGACTATCCTAAGACAACTGAGTCATAAAACATGTTCAATCACTCTTGATAGCCCAGCATAGTAGAATGAATCACAATTGTATTTAATCTACACCTGCATTCCCCTGACACTTGAGCAGCTTATTCTCTGATTCTTCCACCTTCATCTGATTTTAGGTCTCACTAGAAATCATCAGGCTAACCTGCTATGCTTTTCCAGCATGCGCTGCTTATCAGGCCTTGGGTCCAGTGTTCATGGGATCCTAACATTCAGGATTCTCTTCGTACCACTTTCACCTTCTCATTATCCAGGTTTTATGCATCCCTCATGTTAAACTAAATTAGAAATATCTAAAAATATTTAGCAGAGAGTGGCCTCATTATATACTTTCAATAACTTGTACCTTTATTTTCTTTGACATCTACCTCATCTATTCTGAAGAAATCCAGCCCACTTGAAGGCCTTCTTCCTTTGGACTTTAACAAGAAGCTTATTTGAAGTGCATGTTGTACATGTAAAACTTTGGTGATACGTTTCTTCTTTCTGTGGAGACTTCCAAAATTATGGTCCTACGCATTTTTGCTAAACATGACACAACCTCTCAACGCTCCCTGACTCCATCCTTTCATCTGTCTCTGTATTTTCCTTAAGTGGAAATAAGACCCTGTTCCTTTTCTAACTGGAAAACCTTGACCCCTTCACCACCTATGAGATTTATAAAGCCCAAATGTCTTAGCCCAACATTCATTTTTATTTTCAAATATATATTGTTAAATTGAAAGATAAAATTGTATGTATTTGCCATGTATAACAGTGTTTTGAAGTATACATACACTGTAGGATGGTTAAATCTAGCTAATTAACAAATACATTATTTGTCATAGCTATCAATTTTGTGATTAAACACCTAACATTCATTCTTTTTTTGCATGTTTCAAAAAATACAGCATATTCTAATTAACTATAGTCGTCATACTATGATTGATCTCTTGAGCTTATTACATCTAACTGTAATTATATATTCTTTGGCCAATATCTCTCCATCTCCTCTCTCCCCAACTATCTTAGCTTCTAGTAATCACCACTACTCTATAAGATGAAATTTTTTTCGATGCCCAACAAGCAATATCATGCAGGCGTTTGCCTTTCTGTACCAGACTTATTTTGCTTAACATAATACCTTCCGGGCTCATCCATGTTGTCAAAAATAACAGGATTTCCTTCTTTGTTCTGGCTGGATTTTATTACATTGTGCACATGTACACTGTCTTTATCCATTCATCCTCTGAAGGACCCTTAGATTGATAACAGATCCTGACTACTGTGAATAGCACCTTAATAAACATAATATCAATATACTGACTTCATTTCCTATGGATATATGCCCAACAGTAGGACTGCTGAATTATATGGTAGATCTGTTTTTAGTATTTTGTGGAACCTCCTTATTGTTTTCCATAGGGATTGTTTTAGTCAGCATTTTCACTGCTTTAGAAGTCTCAATCCATAGACGGCCAACTGCATTCCTCAGGGCCCAAGACAAGGCAGAACATCATGGTGGAAGGGTATGGACGAGGAAAGCATTTGGGAACATGGCACCCAGGGAGCAGAGAGGGATAGAGAGTATAAGCTCAGCTCACAAAATAAATATCCCAAAGGCATGCCCCGCAATGACCCACCTCTTCCAGTCACACCTCAATTAATTCCTGTCAGGGGACTAATGCACTGATTATGTTAAGGCTCGCATAACCCACTCATTTTGCCTCTAAACTTTGTTGCATTGTTTTATACATGAGCTTCTGGGGGACACCTAGTATCAAAACCATAATAGGGATATACTAAACCCCCTACCCTTTACAATTTGCAAATGATTGGCTCTAATCTATCTTTCTTGCTTCCCTTCTTCTGAATGTACCATCTATACTTTCTGCTAAAATCTTACTAGAATAGGAAATGGTCAAGGAATGAGCCCATTTACTTTTTGACTATCTCTCTCATTTTTATTTGTATTATCTTTTACTTGAATATCTTGTCCATTCCCCCCATTTCTTCTGAATCAAGATCCTGTCTGATTTAGGGATTTGGTGTTTATTGAGCAGAACAGTTCCTCTTTTCCCCATGCTCTGAGTACAGGTTATACTTCATGTTGTCTCTTGCTCACCCAGTAAACTGGAAATTTCTTTAGGACATGGGATCTGTCTTATTTCTGATTTTGTCATGTACAGCACCTTGGACAGTTCCTGAATGGGTTTCTGGGAGGTGGGAGGATTGTTAAAGGAAGGAAACCCCTTCCATCAATACCATTCAGAATGTGAACAGTTAACAAATATGAGATATGCAGCTATGATTAGATCAACAAGCAACAGGCGACATGGGCCTTTTTATGTCTCCTTAGAGATACACATTTATTAACTGTGTCCTTCAAAAGAGTACAAACTTCAGAGAATTCTCTGCAAATGTTTACAAGACATGCAGAGGAGCCCCAAGGAGTTACTTAAATTCTCTGCTCCTTTTCTCTCAGTGACCACCCCCCCCCAGACACACACACATGGCTGCCTGCACCCCTACCACAGGCAGGCAGAGGACATCAAAAGTCTAATGAATCCAGTATGTAGGAAAAACTAATGTTTTTAGCTCTTTAGCAGGGCACATCCTGCAGGGAAGTGTTTGTATTACTAACAATGAGAAAGTCCATGTGGCCTTGCAAATTAGCATAGGTTGGCCTCAGCTCAACCTGGTCTTGAAGAAATCTGGCAGAAAATGAATAAGAAGAGCCATGGAAATAAAAAAAAATGTACCTTCTTATCTAATTATTATTTGAAGCCCAGCAGGAAAACTTATAGAGATTGGGGAACGTCTTCTACAGAGCTTGATAATTTAGTGCAAAGAAGAGTAGACAATTTGAGGAGCAGTATCAGGAATGGTGATATTATATTTGTGACCTGTTGATGGCTATGGTGGATAATTTGGGGGTATTTTCTCAGAGCTTGAGTGAATTATTTCTGTTTCTTTCTGGGAAGTTCTTCCTCATCAGTGTTGGTTAGGTCAACCCCATACCATTTTGTACACTGTGACCCTCCCCACACCTGCCCCCTTACCTTGGCAGGATCAGTGAACTAAAGATGAGAACTTGACTCATGTTAGACCAGCCAGAGTTTCTTTCCTGGGAAGCTGACTTTAGAATTTAGGTAGAGTCAATCTATTGCAGGTGGCTGAACTCGTAACTTGAAGGCCACAAATGGCCATAATCTTGAGTGAAGCCTAAGGACAGAGGGAGAAATGCTGCAGCAATAGAAGGATGAAGGTGACACTGAGAAGTGTAACCTGGAGCATCCTGGTGTAATCCCATCTCATCCCTCAAGCCTCCCCCATGCTTTGATCTGCTCTAGTGACAAATATTTAACCTCTGGTGGCTCCTTTCTTTAAGATCTAGCATAAATCCTTTTCCCAGAAGAATGCATAACAAATGCAACCACATCATTTTGTCTAACAATAAGGAAATTATTGTGCTCAGTAGAAAGTTATGCAGCCACTCAAAAGGATGCTAACAAAAGGTTTCTAATAATCTGGAGAAATGCTTGTGCTGTAATGCCATGTGAGGGAAAAAAAACAGGCAAAATATTGTGTATATATAGTATGCACTTAACCACATTAAAACGTTCAAGAAACTGAGCGTAAAGATGCATAGAAATACAACCCTAAAACGTTTACAGTGACTAGCTCTCTGTTATCTTATGCTTTTTCATATTTTTCAATTTCTTTCTAATAAGCATATGTTTCTTTTTAGAATAGAAAAGCCCAATTTTATTTGAAAATACATTTATATATTGCCTAGCTTTATGCATGATCAGCTAAACTTGGAATGTAAAGCAAAAGCAACTGGAAGATCACAGAATGCTAATGTTGTAAGAAACTTTAGAAATTCTTCAGTGCAAGGTTTTAAAATATATCTTTGGGTGACAGATCTCTTGAGAATTTGATGGAAACTTTGACCTTCTTTTCAGTTAAAAAAAAAAAGTAGCCATCAGTCACTTAGGATGCTTTATTTGCAAGTGACAGGAAACTTTGTGATCCAGGCTTAAACTCTAAAGGACATTTTATTGACTCAAGTAATCAAAAAATCCAGAAGTGTCTGACTCTAGGTAAGGGTTGATCTAGTAACTCGATGTCACCAAGACCCCTATTTCTGCTCTTTCTTCCTCACCTTCAAATTCACCTTTGAGTCCCAGGATGATTTTCCATAAGCTCCTGGGCAGGTACTCCTCAATACCCAACCGGGAGGGAATATTTTGCCTCAGCATTCCCAGCAAGTATTTTCAGATCTTAATTGGACTGGTCAGGCTGAGGTTCCAGGCTCATCCTGTGTCAACCGCCATGGGCATGAAATTGAGTATGCAGATGACTCAGCATAGATTATGCCTTCCACCCCGCCTCCCGACCCACAACCATCCCCTGGTGGAAACTAGGCTCCATGTCTTGGTATTTCTGGTCTGTGCTGCCCTGGAATCTCAGTCTAGATTTTTGTCTGTTTTAAGGACAACGGAAAGGCACAGAAGATTTGTAATCTTTCTAAATCACTCCCAGTGACACCCAGGCGGATGGATGAATGGGTACTCAAAGTTTTGTGAAATGGTTTTGGTGACTGTGACAAATGAGTGCTGCTCAAGGTTAAGGGCAGTGAAACCTGAGCAAGAAGCTCACCTCTGATGTTCCAGCTCCTCAGCCCATTTATCTGGATGAAGCTCTGATTTGTCATCAAGCCTACCCTGTCGCTTGCCGAGAAGGTCACGTGTGCATCTCCTGGAGAGATGGGGTTTCTACTTTTCCAAATAAACAACAGTAATAACAAACATGCTAATGCTGGTGGTCGTGAGGATGATGATAAATATATTAACCTGAACCATTCTGGCTACAAGAATAGAAATCCTGCTTAAAATAGCTTAAGAAGAAATGCAGAGAGTTTGGCTCACTTATCTGGAAAATCCAGTCACATCTGGAGCCAGGGTTCTGTGTCTTTAGCTCTAGATGGCTCTAGGCAAAGGGTGGGCATGTTCATCAGTGGCAGCTCAAGATTGGTGCTTCCAGCTTGCCTCTCTGTGTGGACAGTGGAGCTTCTCACACGATCAGAGGACCAGGTTGGGGCAGATGGCTATGCATTTAGATTTGGATATTTTGACTTATTGAGGCCTGAGAGAAATCAGGGAAGTCATCAGGCCTCTCTATAAGGAAAGGGTATTTAAATCAGTATTTGAAAGATGATCTGATCAAACAAAAGGAGAAATCGGAGGAGGAATGGAAGTGCATTCTGACTCACAGCATCTGAGAACCTGAGAAAGTGAGGCCCATGTGGCTGGAGGGTAGCGAGAAGGGAGATATGGGTACAAGTTGATACAGAGTGGGTGAGCAGGATGCACCCCATTTGGAGATATCTAGGACTTTGTGATTCTTGTAGGAAGAGCCTCGTCCCTGGAAGCTTGAGTGGAGAGGATGATGACAATGAGACTCACCCAGGACATGTCACTCTCCCTCATGCTGTCAGGGAAGTGGCATCCTTTAATTGACTATCTCTAGGATTTGCAACTGTCTCTGGGTGGGAAGGTGGGTAGAAACTGATCACCACCAGTGTTAAAGACTAATTAAATTATTTAAAATGTGGGGATGAAACACTCAATGTTGGTCAGGCAAAGCAAACCACCCAACTACAACTCCAAAGTGTTTGCTGCTTTGATAATACCAGATAAGGTCACAACTGGGTGTTTGAACTTCAACTTTTTTGGAGACACATTTCAACCCACAATATCCACTTTAGTGTGTCTTTCTTAGAGGTCTTGGTCTAGCTCACTGGGGAATTTAGCAATTTCAATAAATCCATTTACTATTTAAACAGTTATCATTTCTAAAGTCACCATGTGGCCTAGGTTTTTTTTTTTAGTATGAAAAAAATCTTACATTCTTTAACTCATGACAAGCACTAGGCATATTTAAATTAATCTAATGTGACATAATTACACTAATGATATATATTTAAAAATTTCATCAGGAATACACCAAAATATTAATTTTAAAGCACAGCTATTCTGAGAGGTCAGAAATAGCACAATTTATACTTTCATTTATTTTGAATAATAGGCTTTATTTGGTTAACTTTTTCTTTTTAACAAAGTTCTATGGACTCTAAGACTTCTATGAGATAAAATTTTTGTATGAGATCTTTAAAAATTAGGAGATATGATCTTTTAAAATATGAAGGTGTTGTATGTTGCCTCTTGATTCATTCAGGAAATGGAACATACTGTGTCTACTTGGAGACTTACTCATTCAACAAACATTTACGGGGCATCCGTATGTGTTGGAGATAGTGCTGGGTAGTGAGCATGTAGCTAGTCAATGTCCTTGTCTTTCTGAAAGTTGAATCCTCATGTCCTCTTGGGCCTTTTAGGTAGAAAGCACCATTATTGAGTGGGTGATTAAATAAATGATTAAATAAATGAATGTGGTGTGTGAAGGAAATAGAAGAAGCGGTAAGATAGAGATGGTTGTCATGGCTCATGTGCAGATGGGTGGTGAGGAAGGCTTCTGGAAGAAGCTGGCATTTGAGCTGAGACCTGAAAAGCAAGAGGCAAGAGTCTACCATGCAGAGAGCAGGGGGCTGGGGAGCAGCAGGTGCCAAGGTAGATGGGGGCAGAGAAGGGCTTAGGCAGTGGGGAGGATGAAGTGGGGTTTGACCAGAGCCTGGGGACTGCAGCTGAGATTGGGAAGA
The DNA here is from genome assembly GCF_045843805.1 of Urocitellus parryii. NCBI lineage: Eukaryota > Metazoa > Chordata > Mammalia > Rodentia > Sciuridae > Urocitellus > Urocitellus parryii. Next base: position 142,872,043 of record NC_135531.1, read on the forward strand.
CCAGAAGAAGCCACATCATGGTGGGCTTGGTCGGCAGTGCCGAGGAGATGGCAGTTTGTTTTTTAAATGCAACCTACATGAGCACTCTAAAGTCTCTCCGGGGTCCTACAGTCGAACCACCTGTATGTCCAGGCTTATGTCCAACTTTCCACACATAATTGACCAAAGTGCTCTGCTTACAAACCTTTGACAGAACAGTGGAATTTCAGGGAAGACAGATGACCCTAAGATGAACTCAAGTGTTCCATGGAAATGGGTCATTGGGGGTATTTTTATCCAATATTCACTAAAAAAATTATTTAGTGGAGAATCAGTAGAAGAAAACATGTTGATGAGCAACTGCACATAAATTTGGTCACCATGAATAGTACTTTTGATGTCAAAACTCTGCCTTATTTTGCAATGTTAAATTGCAAAATTGTCTTGGTACCACTGTATAGAATAAAAGTGGAATTGGAAAAAAAAAAACCCAGGATGTTTATATGTGTCATCTCTGAAGTCAAAGTTCATATTCCTATTCTTCTATTTAATAACTAAATCATTGTGGTAAGGATGATCTGTCTGTGCCTCAGTTTCCTCACCTATAAATGGAGGCTTAGAGTCATTATTTCAAATGATTGTTAGCAATACTGGGAAAATACACATAAAGCTCTCTGAGCATGGTAAGTACTCAATACATGTTATTGCTGTTATGTTTAACAGTTACTCAGCAATACTAACTTAAAAATGTCAGTACCCACCCCTCCCCACAGCATGTTCAGGATTTATTTCTTGATGTTAATGCCTCCTGCACAAAAACAAGATATTCTGGAAAAAGTTTCTTTTGAAGAAGTTTTTGAAAGATTGCCAGTAAAGGAGCTATGATCCTCCTCCAGTGATCATCTTCCCACAGGCACACCAAGTTTGAATAGCTAGTCACACACCAGACAATCTTCACAAGAGCTAAGGAAGCCAGGAGAGGAAACCATAGTGTCTGGTTTTCCATAACAACAAGTAGAGATGTAAGGAAGAGTCAGGAAGGTAAGAGTCACAGGCATTGCCCCTCCCACAACTGAAAGCAATGTGGCAAGAGAACTCATGTTTAGGCTTTAGATGGGAAACCCAGTACCAGGTCTGCCACAATGAGACCCTATGCCAGCCACAGCCCTATTGGGCTCGAGACCTCTAGCTCCAGGCCTCTCCATGGCCTGAGCTGCTAGAATTGCATTAGATAGGCATCTGCCTTTGTTACCTCTCCCCCAACCTCTGGCAGCAGAGAGAGGAGCAACACCCTGCACAGTGGGGAGTAGGGCAGGAAAAGTAGCCCAGGACTTTGCTCTGGAGCTCAGTACTAGGTCTACCACGGTGAGACTCTACACAGACAGAAACCCAAGTCCCCATACCCAGGCTGAAGCTCACAGACCCTCCGTGCCTGTCCCAGAACCAGGTAGAGATGTGTACCCTGGTGGTGCAGATGCACATTGTGTTCTGCATCACTGTCAGCTGGGGCATGGGCCTGGGTGCTTCCCTGAGACCATGCAGGTCCTTGCAGCTGTGAAGTATGATCTAAATCTTTGTCAGCCTTGGTGGCCAAGGACTGACTTCACCAATGCTACCTCAACCTCAGGCAGCACAGCATGGAGTAAGCCTTCATTCACTGAGGGTAGACAGTGTAGTCTTTGTATCGATTCTCAGAGCCAGTAAAACCTAACACTAGACTGATATTTACAGCCTCCATCCCCAGACCTGTGCTCCCTGATGGTTCCAGGCAGAGACACGTGGCTCTGTCTATTGGACTTCTCTTCTGGTCAGCATAACCCGAGGCTGGTAGTGGCCATCTTAGGCCAACATCTACCTCGGCAGTAGGCAACCCATAGCTGTGGAGACCTTGACCCTACCTGTGCTGCTCTGGTCTTGGCAGGCCGCAGCGTTGATGGCCAAGGGCATGGCATAGGAACCTGGGGCCTGTCCCTCCATGTAATTATGATCACAGCTGAGAATGCTACAATGCTGATCCTCAGGCCAGTCACTGTGAAGAAGGTATCTGGGCCAACCATTCCCCAAGCAAAGGCTTGGGGGTCAAGATACCCTTTTTCAGTTTCCTCCCATTCATGGTAAACAAGGTACCAACTGTGGATTTGGGACAAACCTGGGGTTGGACCCTCTGGTGCAAAACCGTGACTCGCCACTAGCAGACTCATGGAAGGACTGGATTAAGGTGCTCTCCAGTGCTGACACAGTAGAGTGACTACAAGGTCAAAGAGTATAAGTAGCCAGTTTAACATTTCTGAAAAGATAGGCACTAACAAAGCTGTATTATAAAGACAGAACTGAATAATTTTCAATAGTCAAATGATATGTACAACCAGCATCAAGAGCTTTCAGGAAACCATGATCAGACCTTAAAGTTCAAATAATGTTCCAGAAACTGATGAGATAGTGACCAGTATAGGATAAATCTCACAGATTTAAAGATCTTATTTTAAGAAGACTCAACAAGATTCAAGAAAAAACAGAGACAATCCAATAATGTAACAGAGAAATGCAAGCAATTAATAATCAAGCAGAAATTCATGAACTGGAAAATACAATAAATAAAAGTTCTACAGAAGGCATGAATATTAGGATAGCTCTAACAGAAAAATCAAGTGAGCTCAGAGAAGGTTATTTGAAAATACACAGTTGGATTAGAAGAACGGAATGAAGAAGAATCAAGAAAACTTAGGGGAATTTTTTGGGAAGCATTAAAAGAGCAAATATTTAGATTTGGGGGGGTTCATTTGGGACTTGAGAAGGCGTAGAAAGCTTATTCATAGAGTAATTAACAAATAAAGTCCCAAACCTAGAGAGGGAGGCAGGTGTCCTGGAACAGAATAGTCCAAGGTCACCAGTCAGATTTGACTCAAGCAAATCTACCCCCCAATGTAATATAACCAGACTTTCAAAGGTAGAAAATAAAGAGCAGAATTTCAAGACTTCAAGAGAAACAAGTGACAGATAAGGGTGTCACAATTCACCTGTCAGCAGACTTTTCAGAAGACACCAGAGAGGCCAGGGAGAATGGCATGAGATTTTCACAGCCTGAAGGGGGAAAAAAATCTTTTTCAAACCCACCAATACTTAGCACAGATATCCTTTATAAACTAAGAGGAGATAAAGACATTCCCAGATAGACAGAAAATGAGAAAATATGTCTTCATCAGACCTGTCTCCTAAGAAATACTGAAGGAGTCCTACAAGCTGATGTTAGTGAGAATGAAGACTCTCGAAGATGCTGAGCTCACTGACAAGAGTGACTGTACGTCTGATCCAGAAAGCTCTGATATTTAAGCATGGTGTGTAAACCATGCACACCTTTGGGATGAGTACTAAAAACCTAAACAGTTAAAATATGTACACTAACATTAAGAAGCAGGCAATACATTAAGATGCAAAATGAAAGAAATCAAAATCTGGGAAGGAATGTAATGCATGTGTAGAGCTGCTGCTTCTTTTTAGTATTTATGTCTGTCTTTTGTACTCCCCCTGTTCAAATGCTTACCTTTACAATTATGCTAATTTGCTATCATTTCAAATGGTGTTTTGTGACCAAAGGATTTTTTTTGTGAGCCTCTTGGTAACCACAGATAAAAAAAAAAAAAAAGACAAGATAAACCAAAAAATAATAAGGAATCAAACATTCTACTAGAGAAAATCACTTAACCACAAAGAAAGACTGTAAGAGAATAAGAAAAAAATAAAGTCAGAAAACAAGTTACCAAATATCATAGTAAGACTTTACCTATCAATCATTGCCTCAAGTGTAAATGAATTACATTCTTTAGTTAAAAGACAAAGAAGAACTTTTTTTAAAAAAATAAAACCCAACTGTATTTTACTTACAAGAATCTCATCCACACATTGCCTGAGAGAATGGATGAGTGGATGGATTCAGATATTCCATCCAAATGGAATCCAATAGAAAACAGGAGTAGCCATATGTAAATCAGATAAAATAGCTTATAAATCAAAAGCATTAAAAAATCAAAGAAGGTAATTATATAATAAGAAAGGGTCTATTTAACAAAAAGGAAACATAATTCTAAATATATGTGCATGCAATATTGAACCATCCAAATACATAAAGCAAATATTAATGGACCTAAAGTGACAGATAAACTCTAATTACAGTATAGTAGAGGGATTTACCATCCTATCTTCAGCAATAGATCACTAGACAAAAAATCAACAGCAGCAAAAATTAACCAGCAGAGTTAAATTGTACCTTGACCAAGTGGATGTACCAGACATCTGTAGAACATTCTATTCAACAGCTGCAGAATGCATATTCTTCCTAGTACTTGGAGCATTCTGCAGAGTAGATCAGGATAGAGTCAATATTTTTTTTAAATAATATTAAATATCTTTTCTGAGCACAGTGCAGTTAAACTAGAAATCAATAACAAAAACTTCTAGAACTATACAAATGCATGGAAAATTTAAAAAATTACTGTTGAATAACCAATGGCTCAAGGAAGAAATCAAGTAGGAAACTTAAGTTTCTTGAAACAAATGAGATAAAATGTACCAACACCTACAGGATACGGCAAAGGCAGTTCTATGAGGGACATATATAGCCATCAATTCTTACACCAAAAAGCAGAAAGATCATCAACTAACAACCCAACACAGCATCTCAAGGAAGTAGCAAAATGAGAACAAACCAAATCCCCAAATTAGTAGAAAACAAAAGAAATAATAAAGACCAGAGCACAAATAAATGAAACACAGAATAAAACTACAATAAAAATTAATAAAAGAAGAACTGGTTCTTCAAAAGATGAACCAAATAGACAAACCCTCAGATGGACTGAGAAAAGGAGAAAGAAGACTCACAAATCAGATGCAAAGGAAGACATTGCAATCAATGCCACAGAAACACAGAGGTTCACTGGAGGTTATTATGAACAACCACATTTCACTAAATGTGATAACTGAGAGGAAATGGACAAAGTTGCAGAATACAAAGTTGCACATAAATATCAGTAGTGTTGCTGCATGCCAACAGTGAGTTACCTTTAATAGAAATCACAACTCCTGGACACATAGACCTTACAAAAATTGAACCATGAAGAAATAGAAAACCTGAGCAGAAAAGGTACAAGATTGAATCAGTAATAAAAGCCCAGGTCCAAATGACTTCCATGTCAAGTTCTACCAAACATTTAAAGAAGAAAGGATACCAATTCTTCTAACATCATTCCCCCCCAAAAAAATGGAAGAAGAAGGAATTCTTTGTGCCACATTTTATAAGACCAATATTATAATATTCTGATACAGAACCAGACAAGGACAAAACAGAAAAGTGAAATACCAGGAGAATATAGATGTTTCATGAACATAGATGCAAATATCTTCAACAAAATGCTAGCAAAGTGAATTCAATAGGACATTAAAATGATTGTTCTCCATGATCAAGTGGAATTCTTCCAAGGGAGGCAAGGATGATTCAACTTGCTCAAATTGATAAACTACATCAAAAGAAGGAAGGACAAAAACATAACGATTATCTCAGAAAAGGAATTCAACATCCCCTCAAGACAAGAACTATCAGCAAATTAGGTATGAGAGGAACATACCTCAACATAATAGAGGATGCATATGAGACCCCAATGCCGAAGTCTGGCTGGGCACAAAATCAGGAGCCACTCAAGCAGGAACAAACTTTATTTCCAAAACTCCCTCAAATGCCAGGCACATGGCCTTCTCCTGGGACACACTACCCCAATCGGCAATCCCTCCTCTGGAATTCCCTCCTACCGCACTTGCACTTCCCCAACCAATGGGAACTCTCTGGGAGTCCCTCCAGAGCGCCAAAGTAGCAGGCTGAGGGCGGACAGCAGGGGTCTAATCTCCAATTGAATGCACATCTTAACATAATCATTATCATCTCAATGGCTTGCTGGCATCACCTTTCAACCAAAAATGCCATGCATCATTCCTACTTGGCTATGGCTCTCAGCACCCCAACAGCTAACATTACACTGAATGGGAAAACCTGAAGGCTTTCTCTTTAAGATCTGGAACAAGAAGAGGATCAACACAGTTCCAGATGTCCTAGCAAATTAGTCAGGAAAGAGAAATAAAGGGCATCCAAATTTGCAAAAAGGATGTCAAGTTGTCACTGCAGATGACACAATCTTATATGGAAAACCCAAAAGACTCCATCAGAAAACTGTTAGAACTCATAATTGAATTTGGCAGAGTTGCAGGATACAAAGTTAACACAGAAATATCAATAGTGTTGATACATACCGACAGTGAATTATCTGAAATAGAAATAATGAAAGCAATCCCATTTACAGCAGCTACAAATATAAATAAATAAAATGCATAGGAATAAAATTAATCAAAGAGGTGAAGGAGCTCTGTAATGGAAGAAATTGAAGAAGACATACACAAAAAATGAAAAGATATCCTCTGTTCCTGTATGGGAAGAATCAATATTGTTGAATACCAATAACAATTAAAAAAAAAAAAGCAAATGGGAACAGTGTTTCATGCCTGTCATCCCAGCCACTTAGGAGACTGAGACAGGAGAATCACAGTTTGAGGCCAGCCTCAGTAACTTAGTGAGATCCTATCTGAAAATAGATAAGTAGATAGGGCTGGGGATGTAGCTCAGTGGTAGAGAGCTTCTGAGTCAAATCCCTAGTATCTCCTCACACACACAAAAGAAAGCTAAAATTGTATGAAAGCGCAAACAAAACAAAGAAACAAAAACTACATAGCCAAAGCAATCTTAAAAAGAGCAAAGCAGAAGGCAATCCCTTACCTGACTTCAAAATTTGCTAAAGCTGTAGCAATTTAAACAGCATGACACTGGCATAAAAGCAGACACACAGACCAATAGAACCAACTGGAGAACCTAGGGGCAAATCCACACATCTACAGACAGCTGCAGATGACAAAGGTGCTCAAAACAGGCCCACAGGAAAAGACAGGCTTTTCAATAAGTGGAGCTGGGAAAACTGGGTGTCCACAGGTGGATGAATGAAACTAGATCCCTGTCTCTTGCCAGGTACAAAATTCAACTCAAAATAGATGAATTGTGTGAGCTGAAACTATGAAAGTACTAGAAGATAACTGGAAAAATACTTCAGGATATTAGAATGGGCAAAGATTTTTTTTTATAAGACCTCAAAAGCACAGAAAAGAAAGCAAAAGTAGGAAAATGGTATTACAACATACTAGAAAATTTCTGCATTGAAATTTTCAATGAAAACAGCAGGGAGAATGGGAGAAAATATTTGCAAATGAGAAATCTGATGAGGAACTAATATCCAGACATATAAGGAAATAAACTGAATTACAAGAAGATAAATAGCCTGATTATAAGATGGGCAATGGACCTAAAAAGACACTTATCAAAAGAAGACACATGTGGTCAGCAGGTATATGAAAAATACTTAAGACTAATTTATCAGGGAAATTTCCAAATAAAAAACTACAATGAGCTGTCACCCCAGTTCAGTAAGAGTTTCTGTCATCAAAAAGACAGCAAGGTCAGCAGGAGTGGGGAGAAAAGAAAAACCTCCCACACTATTGATGGAAAAGTAAATTAGTACATACAGTATGGGGTTCCTCAAAAAACAAAACAAACAAAAAAAAGAACTATGATAGGATATATTCATCCTACCACTGGGTATATATCCAAAAAAGAAAAAAAAAAAGAATATGAAGTCAGTATGTCTAAGAGATATCTGCCCTCCCATGTTCACAGCACTGTTCACAGACACCAAGAAGTCAACCTAAGTGTCCTTCAGTGGGTGAATGAAGAAAATGTGGTATACGTGCAGAATGGAATACTATTTAGCCATTAAAAATAAAGTCCTGTCATTTGTGACAACAGGGATGGAAATGGAGGTCATTATGTTAAGTGAATATAGACAGGTACAGAAAAACAAGTACCTTATGATCTTGTACGTAGAATCTACATCAGTTGCTCTCATGGGAGTTGAGGTGGAGTGGTGGTGATCAGAGGCTGGGGGAAGAGAGCAAAAGGAAAGTTTAAAATTGATGGGAAGAAGAAGCCCTGGTCTGCAATATTCCCTGGGGTGACTATAGACAATAGTTAGGTTCTATGTGTTTGAAAAGGCCTAGGAGAAATGATTTTAAATGGTTTCACCCTAGGAAAATGATCAATGTTTGAATCGGTATTAACCTGATTCAAACATTACCTAATTCATATTGCAAATCATCATATGAAATTACTTTAATATCCATAATGTTTATGTTTTTAATGTAACAGCTCAAAGATAAAATTACTATTGAGTAAACTCAAAGAAACACGTATACATACAACTTTCACAAAATTATGTCTCATTTACACTCTATAGTAAAACACATACATACCCTTTAGTTATCAACTCCTTCCCTTTGCAGAAGTAGAAGATGTAAAACCATAGACGAGGTAGGAGGTTATAGACTCATTCAATGTTCACGTGCCAACCAGTATTCATGTGTCGCCTGTTCCAAGCACACATTCAGATGTTTCTCTTTCACCTTTATTTATTTGTTTTTATGTGATGCTGAGGTTGGAACCCTATGCCTCACCTGTGCTAGGCAAGCGCTCGACCACTGAGCCACCACCCCAGACCCCAGGTGTTTCTCTTTAAAGGACTTTCTGAAGGCCTGACTGTTCCTTCCTTCCATTTTCAGCAATGGAGGATGAGTGTTTCTTTTCTCTTTATCAGTCATTTGCACTGAATGCTTGTGACTTCTGAGCTGTGCATCCGGGACACTTATTGTCCACACTGAACTAAACTAGCTTCACTTGAGAGAAAGCAGGATCTGACCTGGCTGAGAGAACAGGCAAAAAAAAAAAAAAAAAAAAAAGACTTTCAAAGCATAGGAAAGATCGGGAAAGCATTCCATCTCATGATTTTTCTACTTTGAAACTGAGAATCATTGACATAATTTGGGCCCATTCAAGTTTATTTATTTTTAACCTATCTTGCCTAAGTGGATTTAATTTTCCCCTCTGAAACTTATCAGCGTGGGTGGAAAAATAAAACTTAATTGCAATATTTATGCACCTTCACTGAGTGATGAGTGCTTGAGGAATTTTTACTTTCCAGATACACCTAAACAACAAAAACAAGAATCACAGCACAATCAACATTTCTGGGAGAAATGAGATCCTCTCCCACACCCTGTGGGTGGCATTTTGGATTTAATTGCTTCATCACCTCATGGATCATTTTCTGAGATCTGCCTCCAGAGAATTTCTCTTCAAACATGAGGTTCACGTGGCCAGGGTGTAGATTGTATGTGAGTCAAGTGAAGGGACGTGTCCCCTGAAAGCAGGTCACAGGGGCACGTTTTGTTGCAATAAAGGTGAGATTTTAAAAAAGAGGATGTTTGCTTTTGCTATGTCAGAAGTCAGAGTTCATCTCCCCACTCCACTCTTTAACTCAACTCTGTGTGCCGCATAATAGCATGTACCTTGTTCCCAAGAGTTTATAGTTGGGGAATAAGGCTGTAAGAGCATTTGAAGTAATTGTGGAAGGATGCAAGAGATTTGAGGTGGTTGGGTGCTTCAAAATCCTTGTCTCTTTGCTAAACTGGCAAATGATTCTGTTAGAAGGTAAAATCATTCACATTCTCTTCTTTGTCTTGTCATGTAGTTTATTCCTACCCTGGCATATCTACCATTACATCACAGTGGGAACAGAGTGAAGTATTTATTTTAGGTATCTTGCCTGTTTTCTTGATATGTCACTTTGATTTCATTGCTTGATTAACGAACTTGTGTTAAGTACAGGGTCCTGACCATTCATTTCCGTAAGACTCTCCTCTTCCTGAGGTCCTGGTCCTGGTCCTTCCTTTCCCATGGTGTGGAGATGAACTGAGGAAACACCATCAGCAGCCCTATGTTCTCTCCATCGGTTGCCAACAGTTTGAGATCTGAGTTTCCACAGTGGCCAAATGATTCCAGGGACACTGTGTTAGGATATGTTGGGTTGCAAGTGACGGAAGCACTAGCAGGTTTACACACACAAAGAACTTAAAGACTTGCATATCTAATGGGTTCAGGAGTCTGCCTCAGGCTCAGCCAGAGCTCAGTTTGAGCCAGTCTTGCTCTTGCTCCATCACTTGGCTCTGATTTCCTCTGTGCTGGCGTCATTCTCAGGCAAGCTCTGCCCGTGTCATAGCCAGATGGCCCAGAGCAGCTCCAGGTTGTCATCCTCCCAGCTTCAAGTCCAAACAAAAGAATTTTTCATTCCCAATTACCTAACATGGAGTCTCATGGGGTCAGGCCTGTACCACAGGCTTCACTTGGAGCCAGGAATGAAAAGTGTCACTACTGAATCATGGGAAGTAGGGGAATGCATAGGGATGGGTCCTTAGAGGAGAATCATGGTGCTGCCACCAGGAGTATACCGAGCAGCCTCAGGTGGGGTGGCGAATTAGTATGAATTAGGTTTTCTGTTGAGAGGTAGCGCTGAACTGAACACTTCTTTGAAGCCTCATCTTGTTTTACCATCAAGTCAAACATTCATGTGAATTCACCACTATTCTCTTGTCCTAATATAAAAATAATACCTTAAAATTATGAATTACTCCTTGATCCTGGCTAGCTTCAATAGACCAGAAAAAGAGAGACCATTCTATAACCCTGTTGCTTTATTGCTCGTAGAAATTCTATGTGTTCCAGAATTTTCTGCTTGAGAAGCACAACTTTCTGCACATATCAAATAATAATGTGGTTATGATGAAGTGAATTTCTTAAGCACGTAAGCGAGAACAGCAGGAAAAACTGGGACACAGGTCATTCAGAGAGCAGGTGTTTGTCAGATGGCCACAGGCTAGCCTCCTGCTTCACCACTGATAATCTGTCTGACCTTTGACAACCTACCTGACCTTACTGAGCCATGGTTTCCTCAGTGATCAACTTAAATCACCTTATAATTTGTGAGGACTGAAGAAGCAAAGGCTTGTGCAACCAGAACAGTCCCTGGCACACATCCATTCCTACAATATGTAATTGTGACCTACTATTATTAATAGGCATTGTTAATATTTTATATGTACTGTAGATGTAACAAACTTTTAAAATAACATATTTCTACCTCCTATTGCAGTCTGAAGTGCAAGTAAAAGATGGCTGATAGATTTTTCTTTTCCTCCCATGGCCTGCAACCAATTGAAAATGTCTCAAGACATAAAGCAAGGAGCAGAGGAGATTGCCTTGAGAGTGGAGAGTTTTTATTTTCTGCCATTAGCTTAGACTCACTGTAATATTTTCCTGTTCTTTGCTTCCTACACAGTTGTCACTAATTGCACACTTATCTTACCATTTAGCGGTACTTCTTATTTCCTAACCAACTCCTGCACAAAGTGATTAGCCCAAATACATCTTCCTTCAGTTTCCAGTGGAAAATCCACCTGCTAAGTGTTTTCTACACCCTGAATAAAAACAAGCAAAAGAGAGCAGCAGGAAATAGCATAACTGACACAGATTATCAGACAATTATTGGTGTCTTTTTAATTCTAAGAGCTCAAGATCATTTCTAGCTTAAGAAAAATGCTTCTTGCATTAGAGATGATAGCCCCACTGAGAAGAAGGTTACAGAACATGAAGTGGTAGGGGGAAAAATCACTCCACAGGATTTTTTCCCCTTAAACTTTGGAAACTCTAATCTTTTCTAATTTTAAGACGTGTCTTTTAAGTCAGCTATCACACTATTAAGAGCTACTTTGACTTCTTTTTCTCATTCGCATAGTTACCTTGTACTGCCACTGTGAGGACTAAATGCAATAATCTAGGCAAAAAGATGGACACAATGCGGGGCACCTAGGATGTTATTCTAGACACATTTGTTGCTGGTGTTGCTCTTGTTCTTGCTGTTATTGTGTCGCTGTTGTTTTTCTATTGTTATCGCTATTGCTGTATGGCTAGTTTTGTTGCTATTGCTATTGTTGCCATTGTAGGAACATGGGTGGCTTTCAAGAACACAGGCTAGGGGATCACTCTGAGTTTGGACGCCAGCTCTGCACTTACTAGCTGCCATCTTGGGCCACTGAATTCCTTAACTTTGCTTCATACCTTCACTGATAAAAATAGAGATAATAACACCAGTTATCAGGATCTGTTTTTGTTCTGTAGTCAGAAAGGATTGTGAAAGTACCTAGGATTCAATCTTCATCATTCTTTGACCTTGACCAAATAGCTTCACCAGAGAAATGTTTGTTGTGAAGATTAAATGAACTGCTATGTGCAAAGGGCTTAAAGTCGTGCCTGGCATTTTGCAAGGGCTAGATAAATTTGAACTATCACTCTTGCTTACTTATCTCACATGAATACTCTCATTTTATAGGTAGTAAGGAAAATAGGAGAGAGATTAACTGCTTCATCTTTGGGGCCAGGGTGTGGCACAACTGGTATGAAATCCCAGGATTTCCCATGCTACCAGGCTGTGCCATTTGACCCTCCACAGGCTATGACTTAGGCTGGTGTGCAATGGGGTATTAATTCTTTTCTTAGAGCTCTCCTGCCTGAAAGGTGCACATGTCCAGACCACTTAAGGGCTACTTTAAATGCCACAGGCTTCCCCTCACAGATTCTCCTGCTTCTGAAAGCTAACTATACTACATCTCACCTTAAATTACCATTGCAGAACATATTTTTTTTTGTCAAGGAGACTGTAATTACTGTGAAGCCTTGCTTGTGAATGATTCATCATTTAATCTCCTCATTGCTGTAACAATACATGGAGCTATGGGGTCTCTCGTAGATATCTGATGAATGAATGAATACATGAGTGAATGAATGAAAGAGCTAATGGCTTGGGTGATTATGGGTGAATTAGGCTGGGAGGGGAGGACACTGAGCACTTGCAGATATACTGAAATCATATTGCCCTGTTAGAATATCAAAATCACAGGGTGTGAAAAATACCTCTAGTTAGGAGACAGGGTGTGATCTTAGTCTGGGAACCAAGTAGAACTTGTGGGTTCTCAACCTGAAATAATCATTCACTTGTTCACTCAACAAATACTCATTTAGTACTTACTGTGGGCCTTAGCATGCTTGCTCAGGGTATATCAGCCTATATTTAGAAGTTTAGTTTACCATGGAGTCATATGAGAGAGATGGCAGGGCTGCAGGATCATGCTAGATAGAGTTTCTCAGATGGTATAGTGAAGAATATTATCCCTCAAGGAAATCCACTATAAACAAATGAATAAATAGGGCAGTTTTATAATCCCCTAATTTTGAAGGATGCTATATTCTTTACCCTTCCATTTCCACATTTATAATTACGATGATGATGATGATGATCTTGATAAAAGGAGCTAACACTTATAGAGCTCATAGAATTGATTTGTTCAATCCTTGCAAGAGTTTTAAGGAATAGGTACTATCATCCCCTATTATAGATAAGAAAAGAAAGCATATTAAAACTTCAAAGGCACTGAAAATCATAAAATAAGACAACCCATTTTGCTTTGCTTTAATCCAGCATTTCCCAAACTTAATTAGCCACAGAAGTGCAGTTTTTTTTCTTTTGCATATCACATAACAAGCCACAGGATACATTATTTTGGGAAATGTAGTCTAAAGCCTTTATTTCACAGATGAAGAAACTGAATGGAAGCCCAATTCGGAAAGGACCTCATCTAATTCTGTCCCCATAGGTGTAGGTTTTGGGCTGAAATTCAGCCTCCTGACCCCTATTGAACTTGTTTCCCATGATCCTCTTTTGCTTGCTTGCTTGCTTCTCCATTTTCCCATTCCTTTCTACTTCTGTTTTCTGCCATCCCTTCTCTGTTGGACTTAGTTTTTCACCATAGGAGTCAAGTGGCCATTAAACATTTTGTGACTAAGTTATTGGTAGATTTTGATGAGAACACCCTTAGCCTAGCCATCGCCTAGTACTTACAACTCAACAAGCTCTGAAGTCTCTTTTTGAAAAATTATTTTTATTTATTGTAGTTGTAGATGGACAGCATACCTTTATTTTATTTGTTTATTTTTTTATGTGGTGCTGAGAATCGAACCCGGTGTCTCACACATGCTAGGCAAGTGCTTTGCCACTGAGCCCCAGCCCCAGCCCTGGGAGTCTCTTAATAACAGAACTTCACATGGCAGTCGCAGCAGGTGGACTCTCTCTAGGGCCACTCTTCATGGATGTGTGGCTGCACAGTGAAATAAGTTTTATGTTCAAGAATCATAATACTCCTCAAAGAAACAGAGACCATTAGTTTCTCCTCCATTTTCCCCTTACTTTAACAATCTTTTTCTTTTTTGGTACTGGGGATTGAACCCAGGGGCCCTTAACAACCTAGCCATATCCCCAGCCCTTTTTTATATTTTATTTAGAGACAGGGTCTCCTAAGTTACTTAGGGCCTTGCTAAGTTGCTGAGGCTGGCTTTGAACTCACAATCCTCCTGCCTCAGCCTCCTGATATACTGGAACCACGGGTGTGTGCCACTGTGCCTGGCTTAACAATATTTTTTTCAAGCAATGGCTTAGAAGACTAAGGATTGTTTTGTAACACTTACTGATTTATCTATTTCTTCCCTTACAAATCTCTGTGATAACTTTAGATTATTTACTAGGGTTGAAAAAGATATATTCTAGTCTTTTTCAGAATCTCCAGAATATGAAACTCATATTTTTTAGACTTCTCTCATTTGCTCATCTGTTTGCTGTTTGTTTGAGTCTTTTCCCTTAGCAATGTACTGGCATTAAGGTTTAATAGAGGATGACACCTTGGTGGCCCAGGGAATCTGTGGGCAATACTTGTGGACATTGGCTCTCCAAATAACTCCCCAGGGATTTGTAGAATTTTCTATTATTTAAAAATGTATTCTTACTCAATTTAGTTACTCATTATCATATTAGAAATAGGAGTGAATTTTGGAGGAAGGAATATTCTGTATGATATTCAATGAAAATGTTTTATTCATAAGTTTATCCTCATATAAAGGAAGAAATGATATATAAAGTCCAACCATAGTACCAGACAGGTAATATAATAAACAATAAATTACAGTTGTGCTGACCATTATCAACAGTAGTATAAAAAGAGCAGCAGTAGCAGCATTCAATTATCCAGATTTAAATGTCAGATTTTTTTTTAACTTACTAGCTGTGTGACATTGAGCAAAGAGCATAATTTCTTTGAGTATCATTTTGGGAGGACTGACATCAAAGGAAGTTATTATTCAAATAAAACATGCTTCACAAGTGTCTCACAGTTTTAAAACTGCAAAATGTCATCCCTTTGCCTTGCTTTACACCTTTCACCATTCCAAGAAGTTCTTTTCTTCTGGTGAGATCCTATGTAAGATGTGCTTACATCATATTTAGAGTGGCCCAATAGAATATGGTATCCTCCACTAAATCTCAATTTCAGAAAAGCAACATTTTTTCAAGTGTATGTTCTAGATGCTGATACTAAAACATTACTTATTGTTTATCTGAAATTCAAATTCCAGTATTTTTATGGCCCCGATCTGGCAAATCTAATTATATTTTAATGGAGAAATTTACAAATAAGACATAGTTCCTTAATCTGGTGTTACCTTAGAGATGAGAAAAATGACTAGATGACTCTGACCTTTATTTCATACCCGATGATTTCATGACTATAAGATGAAGAAAGCCAATGGAATCAAATTCTCTTCAACTGCCAGCATAGCTACTTCCAATGCAGGTGAATTTGGCTAAGTTGGTCTGAGAGAGCTTGGCTTTACTATTAGTATTATACAGCATCATCTTCTAAGACAGCGACTTTCTCCTCAGTGGATTTACATTGTCCTATTTTTAGTGCTCCTTCCTGAACTATATGATCTAAATGTTAATTTTCTTTCTGCAAACAGAACAGATGCAGCCTTCCAGTTATTGACCTTCACCACAAAGAAGACCAGTAGTCCTTCCGAAGAATTCCTCTCTTTCTTGTTTACAGTCCCTGGGATCAGTAGGCTTAGCAGCTACACTCAGGAAGTTCCTGCTGGTGAAAGGAAAAGGTTCAAAGGCATCCTGTTCCTTTGTCAAGTCCAAGGTCAGAAGGCTTTGGTCACTTTCCAACTCTCTGTTGATGTCAGAGAGAGTGTGAAAACTGCAAGTTCTCTACTTCAGTAAGTAGCACACTTAAAAGGAAGAGGGGATTTGGAGTGAACATCTCCCCTTCCCTTCCTACAGGGGCTGGGAGGACAGGGTCCTAGCCTGGCTGCAGACAGCTTCCTCTGCTGGTAATTGTGTGCTGTAGGCATCTCACTTGTCTCATGCTCATGGAGCTCTGTGAAACAGACACACTATCCTCATTTCAATGACTGAGTAATGTTCGCATCTGATTAGACTCACTTGAAAAATCCACATCTGATTCCTAGGTCGTGGGAACAGTGCTGGTCTGGCCACTGGAGTTCATAGCTTAATAGTCCCCAACTAGCCCATTTGTGTCTCCTGAGACTTGTTTAAGATGGAGATCTGCAAAGATATTTTTGTCTCAGATGTGATGCCTGGGGTGGGGTGGGAGGGGTTGATGGAGTGTTTAGCATATTCCCTTCTCTCTCTGTGGGAGCTGACTTCCTCCAAGTTAGGAAGCCTACAGAAAGGTTCAGAGTTGTTATTTTTCAATAATTTTAGAAAACATACAAGTAACAAGTAAGTTTGGGCTGCTGTAACAGAATATGAAAGACTGAGTGTCTTAATATGAAATTTAAATCTCATCGTTCTGAAGCCTGGGAAGTCCAACTTCAAGGTGCTGGCAGATTTGGTGTCTGGGGAGGGCCTGCTTCCTGGTTTGCAGATGGGTGTTTTCTCACTGTGTCCTAACATGGGAGAGGGAGGATGGGGGAGGAGGGACGGAGGAGAGAGAGTCCACCAGCCTGAACAAGTGTGCTTAAGTATACATTCTGGTCTTTCCATCACTTAAATAAAGGGTCACTAACCCATTCAGGAGGACTCTACCTTCATGCCATCATTACCTCCACAAGTTCTGCATCCTGGTACTATCACACTGGGGGTTAGAGCTTCGTCCTGTGAATTTAGAGGTGGGGGATACATTCAGTCTATAGTAACATGTTTAAGAAATCCATCAACTATCCTCTCTCATTGGGGGATGTATATTTAAGTGCTTGTTCTGGGGACACTGTTAATATTCTGTTATAATGTCGGATAGATGGACAGACAGACAACACAGATATATTGGAAAAATATAAATCTAAGATGTAGCATGGTTTTTCAGAAACAACACGAGACAAATTATTTTAGAATCAACTTTTTCCCCCCACTCAACCATGTATGTTCCAAACCCATATGCCCAAGCAGAGCTTACATTTTTGTTCTGAAATAGGTGACATGTATATAATATTTTTCAAGGAAGGATTATATTAAAATAAATTATGTGGTATAGAATCTGTGTTTTTTAGACTTTTATAGGTGTGTCTCCTCTGGAAATATTGTTGTGATTGGTAGCCTGTGTTCTTTTATTTAATTATCTACATCTCCCTAGAGAAGAGAAACAGGAGAAAACGTTGCATTGACGATGACTTTTCTTTCATCTTTATGAACAGCACTCATCACTTAGTATAGCTGCCTTGTATCTGCGTGAATCTTTTCCAGCATAATTTTTGGACTTAAGTTTGCCTTGAAGGTTTTCTTGGATCTGTTCAAAGGCAGATCTGTCCTTATTTTACAGAAGACACCAAGGCTGTGTGTTTGGACAGTGTCACAGAGGAAAGCCTAGGACTCTACTTGAAAATTAAATTCCAGAATATGCCACATAACATATCAAGTTACTTTAGGCAACAGAACCTCATGGATGGAAATCGTCCAGATTCCTTAATCCACCTGGTGGTGGGCTGCACAAATTGAAGTGATAGCTTCTAAGTGTTTGTTCTGGGGATAAATGCTGCAGAGAACTGTTCTGTTGAGGTCAGTTAAGGGAGCAGAGGAAATCATGCCTTCTTGGTGATAAGGGCTTGTTATCATCTTGATGTTTCATTAGTATCTATTGCTCAGGTTGGTAAGCCTTTTCAACTTCCTTCCCCCATTTTTCCCCTAGTGGGAAGATTCCCTCTGTAGTAGGTGGAAGTAGCAAAAAACAACACAAAAAAGAAACAGGCAGACACATGTCTTGTCATAGCAAATGCAAGTTTGTGTCAGGAACAATGAATATACCTTTGAAGACTTGGAGTTCAGTTTTGCTACATGCTGGCCCATTAACCCTGGACAAGTCATGGGTCCTCATTTTCCTTGTATATCAAGAAGAGATAATAATGTTTGACGTCTTCAGAGGACTCCTCTGAAATGAGTGCATAGGAAATGCTTTGAACACTGTAGATCACTTAGAATAAAGATAGGGCTAATGTTTCTTGATCAAGGCACTCAAAGAATTCAGGAATGATGCATTATCTTGTAGGTATTATCTTGTCTAATACCCCAAGTCCCAGGCAGTAGACTCTGTTGTTGTCTTCCTTTTATAGATAAGACAACTAATGCTTAGAGAGGTTTAGGAAATTTTCAGGACTACAAAGCCTGAACATAGCAGAGCCATGTAAAACTATATATTTTATACTTACAGCTTGTCTTCACTTGGACTTAGCCATATTTCAGCAGCTCGGTAGCCACAAGAGACTAAAGGCTGCTGTATTGAATGTTGCAGATCTAGAACTTGGCATTTCTCATAGGATAGCTTCTTTAAGTGCAAATGAAGTATAAAGCTACAAAGTGTATAAGCACTGTATAAAGTGCTTAGCATAATACCTAAACCATGGTGAGCTCCAGTAAATCAATAACCATCATTATTATTATTATTAATATTATTATTATTACTACTACTACTATTATTAAAATGAAATGAGTTTGAGATATGCTGTAAGTTTAAAATATACATTAGATATCAAAAATTTAATATAAAAAGAGAAATATAAAGTATCTCACCAATTATATTGATTAATTGATTACATATTGAAGTTATAATATTTTAAATACATTGGGTAAATATAACCTACCATTAAAATTAAATTTGCCTGTTTTTCCCCCCCTCGGATACTAGAAAAGTAAAAAATATTACATGTTTTCCTCAGCAGCACTCACATTGTATTTCTGTTGGGCTGGGCTGCTCTGTCTGAGGTGTACATTGCACTCTTTGCTGGTGTCTAGGTTGAGCCCCCAGGTTAGAAGGTTCTCAGCAGGGAAGATGAGGTTTTTTTTCCTTTGGTTTAATTAGCAGGTGCAAATGCAAACACATCCAAGGTTCACCTACTCTGATTTTGCATTTGCAGTTTCCTACAGAGGCCACCAGCTGCTGAAAAGCCAGGGAGGGATAACAATGTCTGCCTCTCAAGGCTTTAGAGCCATTAAACTCTTAAGGCAGGACATTGCCCCTTGATTCAGTGTGCAAATAACGGAGTATTGCAATTAGCATCCCTGTAGTTACATTGATGCAATCTAATGGGGTCAGGGCAAATCATATTATTCTGGGGCTGGAAAGTGCATTTGTGATGGCTAATTTATTCAGAGGTGAGGTACAGCAGTTTCCTAGAAGTCTCTCAAAAAGTAGCACAACAGCTTTGGAGGTATTAGTCAGTTTTCCATTACTGTAAAAAAAAAAAAAAATTGAGATCATCATCTGAAAAAGAAGAAAAAAAAATATTTGTCTCAAAATTTTGAAGGTTTCAGTCCATGGTCAGTTTAGTCCATTGCTTTTAGGCCTGTGATAAGGCAGTGATGAGAGACAGACAGACACGAGCGGTGGGAACATCAGGTCAAGGGAATAATTCTATAAACTGGGCCCACTGTGCTGACCTCCACATGCTTTCTTTTTTAAACAATGATTCACCTGCACATCTGCCTGACTTAAGTAGACGGGATGTGTAGCATTCTTTAGCAAACAACCTGTTTTCTGTAGGAGAAATACAGACCCCAAATGCCACAACTAATATCTAATAAGGGCAATAAGGGCAACACAAGTTACCCTGAAGTGGGGAAATTTTGTGATGCTTATATAGACCAGATCCCAGAATTCAGGAAGATAAGTATAATTCCCCCTAATCATAAGGTCTGTAAGGACAGGTTCAAATTAGAACCATTTAGCATGGGCCAAAGTAACCTACAGTTGTCATGGCAGTGGGGACTTAAAAGTCTGAAGTCATCCTGCTGTCAGTCAAAAGTCAAGAGGTGGACCTGGGTGGGACTCTCTGGAAACTTCCCTAGGATTCCACAGTAAAACTGGAGGGCAGGAGGTGCATGAGAGGACCCACTCTCTCCCTTGAGAGTGTCTCTTTTTCCCCTTTCTTATCCCTTCTAATAAACTCATGCCTATTACTCTGATGGTGACATGTCTGGAACCTTTCTTGCATGATTGTAAGAATCAGGGTTTGAAAAGGAGGTGTCTGCACTGCCTCAGTTTCACAGCAGGCCTCTCTCTGCCCTGTAATAGCAGAAGCTCATGGCAAAGGATGCCTCTTACCTCATGGCAGCCAGGAGGCAAAGAGAAGAAGAGGAAGGTCACACATAACCCCCTCCAAGGGCACTCCCTCTTAAGGTCTCACCACCTTCCAGTAGTGCTGCCACAGGCTGAGGACCAAGCCCTTACCACATGGGCCTTTGGAGACACTATTCCAAACCATAGAAGAGAGTGATTATTATTGCAACAAGAAGTGTTGTTAGAGTCAGCTTTTTTTCATTGCTATGTCCAAGAGACATGACAAAATAAAAAATAGAGGAGGAATAGTTTATTTCGTTTCTCGTGGTTTTAAAGATCTCACTCCATAGACTGCATTCCTCAGGGCCCAAGGTAAGGCAGAAGAACATCATAGGTGGAAGAGTGTGGCAGAGGAAAGTAGCTGGGAACACGGTGCCAGGAAACCAGGGCGGGGGGCAGAACCAGTGTGAGCAAGAAAGGGAGGGAGCCAGAGAGATCTTCCCCAAGGACAAAACACATAGCCTAAAGGCATGCCCCCCTTGGTCCACCTCCTCCAGTCATACCCTACCTGCCTATAGTTACCACCAAGTTAATCCCTATCAGGAGATTAATATTTGGTTAACGTTTTCATAACAACCATTTCTCCTCTGAACTTTCTTGCATTGTCTCACACATGAGCTTTTGGGGGACAACTAATATCTAAATCCTAGCAAGTATCCCTAAAAATGGTAAATACCATGATTGATCATGTAACTTGACCTTAACCAAGTATCCACACAGATATTTTTGCTTGTAGAAAAAGTTTACAGTTCTTTGTCAAATGGACTGAGTCAAATAGACTCAGCAAGTGTGTTCTCGGTAAACACACACACACACACACACACTATTTTTCCACATTTTTTATTGGTATAATGTGTTTGTACATAACAATGGGATTTGTTGTTACATATTCACATATGTTTACAATATAGCAATATAGTTGGCCAATACCATTCCTAGCATTTTCCTCCTCCTTCCCCACCTTCCACCCTGCCTCTTATTCTCTGATCCCTTTCTTTTCCTGCTCTCCCTTTGATTTTCATGAGATCCTTTCAACTTTATCTTGTTCCTGTCTTGCTTCTGCCTATGGGAGAAATCATGATCTTTGACCTTATGAGTTTGGCTTCGTTCACTTAATATGATGGTCTCTAGTTCTATCAATTTTCCTCCAAATGACAATTCCATTTTTTCTTTATGGCTGAATAAAACTCCATTGTGTATATATACCGCATTTTCTTTATCTACTCTTCCATTGATGAACACCTAGGCTGGTTCCATAGTTTGGCTGTTGTGAACTCTGCTGCTGAAAACATGAGTATGCATGGATCTTTATAATATAGTGACCTTGATTCTTTAGGATAAGTACCGGAATGGTAAAGCTAGGTCATATGGTGATTCCATACCTAGTCTCCTGAGGGGCCTACGTACTGATTTCCATAGTGGTTGTACTAACTTACCATTTCACCAACAGTATACTAGTGTTCCTTTTCTCCATATCCTCTCCTTCATTTATTACTGTTTGTATTCTTGATGGCTACCATTCTAACTAGTGTGAGATGAAATCACAGTGTGGTTTTTGATTTGAATTTCCCTAATTGCTAATGATGTTGATCATTTTTTTCATATATTTGTTGGCCATTTGTATTTTTTCTTTTAAAAACTGTACATTTACCCATTTATTAATTGGGGTATTGGCTGTTTAGTTAAAGTTTATTGAGTTCTTTCAGTATTTTAGATATTAATCCTCAGAAGAGTTTCAGGCAAAAATTTTCTCTTGACATTGCTAATTTTTTTTCCTTTGATAGGCAAAAGCCTTTTAATTTGATTCCATCCCATTTATTAACTCTTTTTTTGGGAGGGGGGCGATGAGTACCAGGGATTGAACTTGGGCACTCAACCCCTGAGCCACATCCCAGCCTTCTTTTGTATTTTATTTAGAGACAAGGTCTCACTGAGTTGCTTAGTGCCTTTGAACTTGCGACCCTTCTGTCTCAGGCTCCATTTATTAACCCTTGGTATCATTTCCTGAACTTTTAGGGGTCCTATTGAGAAAGTCATTGGCTGTGCCGATATGCTGGAGTGTTGGCCCTTCATTTTCTTCTAGGAGTTGCATAGTTTCTGGTCTAATTCTGAGATTATTGAGCCATCTCAAGTTAACTTTTGTGCAGGATGAGAGATAAGGGTCTAGTTTCATTCTTCTACATATGGATAATCAGTTTTCCCAAAGCCATTTGTTCAAAAGGCTGATCCTTTGTCAAGGATCCAGTGACTGTAGATGACACAGTATTAAAAAGGATGAAAATCTCAACACAACTAGCTCTTAGGATCAAGGGGACAGTGCCAACACCCAAGCCTCCCATGCTGTCACATTTCTTAGAGCTTCTTCTTCCTCCTCACAGCCGACATCCTGGAGTGAGACAGAAGAGAGCTGGACTCCAGGAGGAGTGGTCAAGGGCAAGTCTTATGAAAAGGATGTGGTAGCTTTCAGAGTTTGAAAAACACACTGAAAAAAATACAGTTTATTAGATTATTATAAAGTGAATTTCTGTGTGACTATAATTCAGATCAAGAAACAATTGCCAGCCCCTGAAAGCCCCCAAATGAACCTCTCTTGAAGTACCATCATTCTGACTTTATGATAATCATTTTCTTGCTTTTTTTGTATTTTTTATATCAAAGGGCATGTCTGTAAATGTGATGGTTTAGTTGTGGCTATTCTGGGATATTAAGTACCTGGTGCCACACAGACTGTTACATCTGACTTCTGTACGGCATTGTATTTGTGACAGTCACTTTTTTATTGTGTTACATCTGACTTCTGTACGGCATTGTATTTGTGACAGTCACTTTTTTATTGTGTATAGCTGTGGTATTTTTGTTTTTATTGCAATTTTCTATTGTGTGAACACACAGTGATTGGTTTATTTAATCTACTAATAAACATTTGTTTTACTTCTAATGCCACTGAGAATAATCTCACACATTTTCTTTGGTTCACATGAATATATGATTCTGAAGGGCACATTTCTACAGGTGGAATTACTAGGTCATAGGTTATATGTATGTGCAATTTTAAGTAGATGTTGTCCAATTTCCCAAAGCAGTTGTATCAATTTATACTCCTACAAATAGGATTAGAGAGAATTTGAGAATTCTGGTTGTACATCCTTGCCAGTAGTTGAAATTGTGACTTTAAAACATTTGGCCTTTTATTTAGGTGTGCATAGAAGTATGTGTGTGTGTGTGTGTGTGTGTGTGTGCGCGCGCGCGCGCGCACGCGCGTGTGCGTATTTTGAATTCTCCTGATGGCTAATGAACTCATTTTCCTATGTCTTGTAGCCATTCAGGTATGTCCTTTGAAGTGACTGCTCAATTCTTTTCCTGACTTTTCTACTAGATTTTTTGACTTTTTCTTATGAATTAATTGGACTTATTTTTGTATTCTGGATGCAAGCCTTTTATTGATTGTATGTGTTGCAAATATCTTCTCTGACTTTGTGCCTTGCAATTTCATTCTCTTAATGATGTCTTTTGATAAACATATGTTCATAATTTTGGTGTAGACAAATTCATCAAATTTTATTTTATGGTAGAAATGTGCTCTCTTTAAAAGTCTTCTACCCTGAGGTCAGGATGATATTTCCCCCACATTATTATCTCAAGGTTTTATTGTTTTGCCTCTTACATTTATATCTATAATCTATCTACAATTGATTTTTTTGAAATGAGGTATAAGTTGGTTTCATTATTTCTCTATGGGTATCTAATTGTCCCACACCATGTATTGCAAAAGCCATCATTCACAGTACCACTGTTTTAATCTGGGTTTTCCTGAAAGCAGAGCCCTGAGGCAAATGTTTCCCTAAAAGTTGTTTATCGTCAACACAGAACCCAGAAGTAAAAGTGCAACAGGCCAGTGAAGTAAGAAAACAGAGAAAGCCAACAAAAGAATGTTCTATGAGACTGGTCACTGCTGTAGTTCACTGGTGCTCTGTTCTGTTAGGGAGTCTCATAAAATGTAGCTGAGAACTCTGCCTGGGAACACAGGGAGAAACATTCTTCCTTTGGGTCTGTGCCTGGCCATGGCTGATTGCATGAGATTAACTTCCCTACACCTCCAGCTTAACAGGTGTGAGTGCTGAAAGGAGGCACTCTATACCTTGGCTGCAGAAAAGTCCTAGTCAGGAGGAAAGAGGTGTGCAGTCTGGGGAAAAGTCAGATGCAGTGTGGTTGTACATGTGGTTATGCTGGTCAAGGTCAACATGGCTATGGCATAGCAGGCTTGGGAGAAAGGGGGCCCTGGGAGGATTTTTATGTGATTCACAAGAAGTTCGTTATTCTAGCCCATTGCACCATTTCCCTGTGTTTAAGTCATTACTACACTCATTGAAAATCATAGATCTGTACCAAGTTTTACACCCAGGGAGCATGTTCCCTCCCGGTGTTGTTCTTCAAGAGTGTTGGCTCATGTTGACAGTTTGTCCTTCTGTGCATGTTCTACTGTCAGCTCATCCCATCCCACAAATAAACCTTTTGGAATTTTGATTAAAATTACTTTGAGTCTATACAGGAGTTTAATAAAAAGATCTTACTTAATGTTACTTATATAACATTGTGATATCTACGAGCATTGTTTATACTTCTTTAATTGCTCTAAATAAAGTCTTCAATTTTTTTTTTTTTTGCAGAGAAGTCTTATACAATTTAGTTAGATATATTTCTAGGTTCTTAGGCTTTCTATGTGCATGTGTGTTGGGGTGGGGGGTTGCTAGTGGTCAAACCCAGCACATGTACCTCTACCACTGGGATTTATTCCCTGCCCTATTTCGCAGTGTTCATTTTTTAAAAAAATTTATTTTGTTCCTGAAATGGATTTTTAATAGAAAAGAAATGGATGTTTTATATCCAGTCTTCTACAAACTCACTAGTTCACTGTTATAATTTATGTGCAGATAATTTTATATGTAATTATAGAATTCATGAATAATAATGGTTTTGTTTACTCACTTTCCATCTCTGAATGATTTTTATCTCTTCTTTGCCTCAGTGTACAGCCTAGGATCACTTGTCAAATGTGGATTGGAAGGATGACAGTGGGCATTCTTTTTATACTTGCAGTTTCAGTGAGAAAGTTTCAATATTTTACTTTTAAGTTGCTCTAAGATTTTTATGAAGATAATTTTTATTCAATAAAATGACATTTGGGGGCTGGGGTTTTGGCTCAGTGGTAGAGCGCTTGCTTCACATGTGTGAGACATTGGGTTTGATCGTCAGACTCATTAAAAAATAAATAAACAAAGGTATTGTGTCCATCTTCAACTAAAAAAAAATTGAAAAAGTTACATTTCTATTTTTACATTCCTATTTTTAAAATCATAGTTGCATTTAGAATTTTATTGAATAATTTTTTATAACTATTATTTCTTCATCTGCCAATGTGATAAATTATACTTATTTTTTAAAATTTCTGTACTTTAGAATGCTTTTTTTTTTTTACAGGAGAGTTGAAAAATTAGTAAAGAGTGTTCCCATATGGCTTCACCAGTTTTCTGCAATGTTAGCATTTTACAAAAAGCATAGTATGAACTCAAGGAGAATAGGAAGATGGCAGCGAAGGGAGTACATCACCCCAGGGCGCCGCGTCACTAAGTGGGAGAAAGACTATGCAAAACGGCTGAAGGATATCTTTGGGAAGTTCCAGTGAAATTGAGGTGCTCCAGAATCTAGTGGACAGATTTCCATCATGAGAAGTTCGGCTCTGAGAGCTCCATTTCCCTGCACGGAGGGTCGCATAGCCTGACAGGCAATCGCCTGGAGGCTGGAGTCTGTGGCGCATGCCGGGGAGCGGCAGGGTGCCAGAGCGGGGGAACAGCGATACGGATCCGGGGGGCTCCTGCCAGTGGTACATCGGAGCCCTTAGTGCTGAGTTCCGGCTTTGAAACAGAGGAGAGAAGCGGCCCAGTTTGGTTCCAGACACCGGTCGGACCACAGTGGAGGACAGCAGCCGCCATTTCGGAGAGATGATGTAATCATCCCCGTGTTCTACTGATCTCAGCCCATTCAACTACGGAACAGGTGATATCAGGCTGGTATTTGCCTGCGTCTAGCAGACAGATTTCTTGCTCAGGCTCGGGGCGGGGGTTCTTGTGGAAAATACTCCTAGAGGTGCATGCTGGGCAAGGCATGCGCCGGGCACTGAGCAGCTGGATTCTGGTTCCCGGGGCTAACCTGGCCCAGGTCTGAGGAAACTGCGGAGACTGCCGGTGGAGACCAGCTCCAAGTGGAGCGTGCGCTGAGCTTGGGGCGACTGGGTTCTGACTCCCGGAACAGTTTTGGCCTGGGGCTGGGGAACCTGTGGGGGTCGCTCCCTGGAGCCAGCTCACAGCGGAGAGTGTATCGGGATCGGAGAGGCGGGGTTCCGGCTACCTAAGCTGCTTTGGCCCAAGGCTAGGGAACCGGCGGTGACTGCTTCTCAATCAGGGTCCGGCGGGGTGCTGTAGGGGCAGAGTGGAGCTTTCACCTGCTCCCAGAGCAGGCCAAGTGACCCGCCGGCGTGGTACCATGACACCCCAAACGCAGCTGGGGCTGAAGAGAGCAGCCGCCCACGCCTAGAATAGGACCAACGATTTCGAGGCTCGGTAGCCAAGTAACCTCATTTGGAGTAGAGGCTGTGCAGAGCTGACATCCGAGCAAGCAGGGCAGGCAGACCTGCCGCCAACTGGCAAGACAGGCCAGGTAGCTTGCCAGCGTGGTGGACACGTAACACCGAGGCAGTCGCGTCACACTGGTTGGAGTGGGGGTGGAGCAGGGTTGCCGCCCGGGTCCAGAGGGGGCTCAGCGACCCGTTGGAGAGGTAGTCAGGTACCCCCATTGGGAGTGGGGGCTGTGCAGAACTGCGACCCAACGGCCTAGAGGTCTGCCAGCGCAGTAGACTCATCACACCAATTGGAGTGGGGGCCCAGCAGAGCCGCCACCCACATCCAGATCAGGACCAACGACCCCAGGGCGTGGTAGTTACGTTACCACAATTGGAGTGGGGGCAGAGCAAAGCCACCACCCGTGCCCGCAGCGGGGGCAGACCTGCGACCGATCAGCGGGGTAGACAGACAACCATAATTAGAGGAGGAGCACAGCCAATACCCGCCCTGCAAGGGAGACTTCCCAACTATACAAGAGCAACATAAATAAATAGGGGGTAAATTTCAAAAACACAACAGTTGCACCAAGCAGAAAGAAACGCGAGCAGTATGAAAAGACAAGGAAAGAAAGGACCACAAGCAATGCAGGTCAACTCAACTCTAGAAGAGGTAATAGCTGCAACAGATGGAATGTCAGATAAAGAGATCAGGATTTATATGCTTCAGATGATCTGGAGTCTCAAGGAAGACATGAGACAGCAAAATCAGACAATGAAAGATCACATTGACAAACAAATCCAGGAAGTAAAAGATCAATTTCACAGGGAGATAGAGGTAATAAAAAACAAACAAATAGAAATTCTAGAAATGCAGGAAACAATAAACCAACTTAAAAACTCAATTGAGAATACTACCAGCAGAGTAGACCACTTAGAAGAGAGAACATCAGACAATGAAGACAAAGTATTTCAACTGAAAAGAACATAGACAGCTCAGCAAGACTGCTAAGAAACAATGAGCAGAACATCCAAGAATTATGGGATAATATCAAAAGACCAAATTTAAGAGTCATTGGGACACAGGAAGGCACAGAGCTCCAAACCAAAGGAATAAAAAGTCTATTCAGTGAAATAATACGAGAAAACCTCCCAGACTTGAAGAATGAGACAGATTCCCAAATCCTAGAAGCCTACAGGACGCCGAATGTGCAAAATCATAAGAGATCCACACCTAGACACATTATAATGAAAATGTCCAACATACAGAATAAGGAGAGAATTTTAAAAGCTGCAAGAGAAAGAAAGCAGATTACATTTAGGGGTAAACCAATCAGGATAACAGGTGATCTCTCAACACAGACTCTGAAAGCTAGAAGATCCTGGAATAACATATTTCAAACACTGAAAGAAAATGGGTTCCAACCAAGAATCGTGTATCTGGCAAAATTAAGCTTCAGATTAGAAGATGAAATTAAAACCTTCCACGATAAACAAAAGTTAAAAGAATTCGCAGCTAGAAAACCATCTCTTCAAAAAATCCTTGGCAAAACATTACAGGAAGAGGAAATGGAAAATAACATTGAAAACCAACAATGGGAGATAGGACAGTAAAGGGGGGAAAGTAGTCAAAGAGGATAACAAATCAGGGTTAGTAACATCAATAAACAAATATGGATAGAAGAACAAACCATATCTCAATAATAACCCTAAATGTTAATGGCTTAAACTCACCAATTAAGAGACACAGGCTAGTAGAATGGATCACAAAACAAGACCCAACAATATGCTGTCTACAGGAGACACATCTGATAGGAAAAGATATTCATAGACTGAAGGTGAAAGGCTGGGAAAAATCATACCACTCATATGGACTGCGGAAACAAGCAGGAGTGTCCATACTCATATCTAATAAAATAGATTTCAAGCCAAAGTTAATCAAAAGGGACAAAGAAGGACACTTCATACTGCTCAAGGGAACCATACACAAACAAGACATAACAATCATAAATATATATGCCCCAAATAATGGTGCAGCTGTGTTCATCAAGCAAACTCTTCTCAAGTTCAAGAGTCTAATAGACCACCATACAATAATCATGGGAGACTTCAACACACCTCTCTCACCACTGGACAGATCTTCCAAACAAAAGTTAAATAAGGAAACTATAGAACTCAATAACACAATTAACAATCTAGACTTAATTGACATATATAGACTATACCACCCAACATCAAGTAGTTACACTTTTTTCTCAGCAGCACATGGAACCTTCTCAAAAATAGACCATATATTATGTCACAGGGCAACTCTTAGACAATATAAAGGGGTAGAGATAATACCATGCATCTTATCTGATCATAATGGAATGAAACTGAAAATCAATGATAAAGGAAGGAAGGAAAAATCAAGCATCACTTGGAGAATGAACAATAGGTTGCTGAGTGATCAATGGGTTTTAGAAGACATTAAGGAGGAAATTAAAAACTTCCTGGAGTTAAATGAAAACACAGACACAACATATCGGAATCTATGGGACACATTGAAAGCAGTTCTAAGAGGAAAATTCATTGCTTGGAGTTCATTCCTCAAAAAAAGAAAAAACCAACAAATAAATGATCTCATACTTCATCTCAAAATCCTAGAAAAAGAAGAGCAAAACAACAGCAAAAGAAGTAGAAGGCAAGAAATAATTAAAATCAGAGCTGAAATTAATGAAATTGAAACAAAAGAAACAATTGAAAAAATTGACAAAACTAAAAGCTGGTTCTTTGAAAAAATAAATAAAATTGACAGACCCTTAGCCATGCTAACGAAGAGAAGAAGAGAGAGAACCCAAATTACTAGCATACTGGATGAAAAAGGCAATATCACAACAGACACTTCAGAAATACAGAAGATAATCAGAAATTATTTTGAATCCTTATACTCCAATAAAATAGAAGATAGTGAAGGCATCGATAAATTCCTTAAGTCTTATGATCTGCCCAGATTGAGTCAGGAGGATATTGACAACCTAAACAGACCAATAACAATAGAGGAAATAGAAGAAACCATCAAAAGACTACCAACTAAGAAAAGCCCAGGACCGGATGGGTATACAGCAGAGTTTTACAAAACCTTTAAAGAGGAACTAACACCAATACTTTTCAAGCTATTTCAGGAAATAGAAAAAGAGGGAGAACTTCCAAATTCATTCTACGAGGCCAACATCACCCTGATTCCGAAACCAGACAAAGACACTTCAAAGAAAGAAAACTACAGACCAATATCTCTAATGAACCTTGATGCAAAAATCCTCAATAAAATTCTGGCGAATCGGATTCAAATACATATCAAAAAAATTATACACCATGATCAAATAGGATTCATCCCTGGGATGCAAGGCTGGTTCAATATACGGAAATCAATAAATGTTATTCACCACATCAATAGACTTAAAGATAAAAACCATATGATCATCTCAATAGATGCAGAAAAAGCATTCGACAAAGTACAGCATCCCTTTATGTTCAAAACTCTAGAAAAATTAGGGATAACAGGATCATACCTCAACATTGTAAAAGCAATCTATGATAAGCCACAGGCCAGCATCATTCTGAATGGAGAAAAATTGAAGGCATTCCCTCTAAGATCTGGTACAAGACAGGGATGCCCTCTCTCACCACTTCTGTTCAACATAGTCCTCGAAACACTGGCCAGAGCAATTAGACAGACGAAAGAAATTAAAGGCATAAAAATAGGAAAAGAAGAACTTAAATTATCACTATTTGCAGATGATATGATTCTATACCTAGCAGACCCAAAAGGGTCTACAAAGAAGCTATTAGAGCTAATAAATGAATTCAGCAAAGTGGCCGGATATAAAATCAACATGCATAAATCAAAGGCATTCCTGTATATCAGTGACAAATCTTCTGAAATGGAAATGAGGACAACCACTCCATTCACAATATCCTCAAAAAAAAAATAAAATACTTGGGAATCAACCTAACAAAAGAGGTGAAAGATTTATACAATGAAAATTACAGAACACTAAAGAGAGATATAGAAGAAGACCTTAGAAGATGGAAAAATATACCCTGCTCATGGATAGGCAGAACCAACATCATCAAAATGGCGATATTACCAAAAGTTCTCTATAAGTTCAATGCAATGCCAATCAAAATCCCAACAGCATTTCTTGTAGAAATAGATAAAAGAATCATGAAATTCATATGGAATAATAAAAGACCCAGAATAGCAAAAACAATGCTAAGCAGGAAGTGTGAATCAGGTGGTATAGCGATTCCAGACTTCAAACTATACTACAGAGCAATAGTTACAAAAACAGCATGGTACTGGTACCAAAACAGGCGGGTGGACCAATGGTACAGAATAGAGGACACAGTAACCAATCCACAAAACTACAACTATCTTATATTTGATAAAGGGGCTAAAAGCATGCAATGGAGGAAGGATAGCATCTTCAACAAATGGTGCTGGGAAAACTGGAAATCCATTTGCATCAAAATGAATCTGAATCCCTATCTCTCGCCATGCACAAAAGTTAACTCAAAATGGATCAAGGAGCTTGATATTAAATCAGAGACATGGCATCTGATAGAAAAAAAAAAGTTGGTTATGATCTACATACTGTGGGATTGGGCCCCAAATTCCTCAATAGGACACCCATAGCGCAAGAGTTAACAACTAGAATCAACAAATGGGACTTACTCAAACTAAAATGTTTTTTCACAGCAAAAGAAACAATAAGAGAGATAAACAGGAGCCTACATCCTGGGAACAAATCTTTACTCCACACACTTCAGATAGAGCCCTAATAACCAGAATATACAAAGAACTCAAAAAATTAGACAATAAGATTACAAATAACCCAATCAATAAATGGGCCAAGGACCTGAACAGACACTTCTCAGAGGAGGACATGCAATCAATCAATAAGTACATGAAAAAATGCTCACCATCTCTAGCAGTCAGAGAAATGCAAATCAAAACTACCCTAAGATACCATATCACTCCAGTAAGATTGGCAGCCATTAGGAAGTCAAACAACAATAAGTGCTGGAGAGGATGCGGGGAAAAGGGCACTCTTGTTCATTGCTGGTGGGACTGCAAATTGGTGCAGCCAATTTGGAAAGCAGTATGGAGATTTCTTGGAAAGCTGGGAATGGAACCACCATTTGACCCAGCTATTCCCCTTCTTGGTCTATTCCCTAAAGACCTAATAAGAGCATGCTACAGGGACACTGCTACATCGATGTTCATAGCAGCACAATTCACGATAGCAAGATTGTGGAATCAGCCTAGATGCCCTTCAATAGATGAATGGATAAAAAAAATGTGGCATTTATACACAATGGAGTATTACTCTGCATTAAAAAATGACAAAATCATAGAATTTGGAGGGAAATGGATGGCATTAGAGCAGATTATGCTAAGTGAAGCTAGTCAATCTTTAAAAAACAAATACCAAATGACCCCTTTGATATAAGGGGAGTAAACAAGGACAGGGTAGGGACGAAGAGCTTGAGAAGAAGATGTACATTAAACAGGGATGAGAGGTGGGAGGGAAAGGGAGAGAGAAGGGAAATCGCATGGAAATGGAAGGCGATCCTCAGGGTTATACATAAGGACATATAAGAGGAAAGGAGGGGTAAGACAAGATAATACAAATCGAAGAAATGATTTACAGTAGAAGGGGTAGAGAGAGAAAAGGGGAGGGGAGGGGAGGGGAGGGGAGGGGGGATAGTAGAGAATAGGACAGACAGCAGAATACATCAGACACTAGAAAGGCAATTTGTCAATCAATGGAAGGGTAACTGATGTGATTCAGCAATCTGTATATGGGGTATAATTGGGAGTTCATAACCCACTTGAATCAAATTGTGAAACATGATGTATTAAGAACTATGTAATGTTTTGAACAACCAACAATAAAAAAAAAATGATAAGCAAAAAAAGAAAAAAAAAACAAAAAGCATAGTATATTTATAAAAACTAAAACTATATACTTAACAAAATTAAATCAAAATAGTATTACTAGAATAGATCTCACTTTTGTTATAATTTTTATCCCTTTTATATATTTCTGAATGTGTCAAGTTTAGAAACATTTTTAAGATATGCTTCAATTTCCCTTTCTGGTAATAACATTGTAGCAAGATTTTTAATCAAGAGTTGGCAAAAGATTAGTATCATATTTCCTTAAATGTTTAGTAAACAACTTCATGGATAGGCTTTCAAATTATGGGTGTAATTTATTTCATAGTTATAGAACTATTCAGATTTATAATTCTTTTAGTTTTTTTTAAATTTATACTTTCCTAGGAATTTATCTATAGTAAATTCTTATAATTTTATGTTGCCTTGGCATCTGTTTTGAATTTAAGATAGACTTTTTCAAACCAGAATCTGGGCTCAGTCAACCTTGACCTGGGTTCCAGTTCTTGGCTTCCTCCTAATTTTTGAATGTGTTTGACATACAGCCACCTCCTGGTGACCACCTCTATATGGGACAACTAGATTCAATCTATTGAACTCGCTCCACTGTTCCTTATATTCCACATGGATGAGTCACAGATATGGCAGTGGTGACCACATCTGTCATTCTCAGATAGAGCTCATGTTTTCTGGATGTGAACCCCAATTAGAACTCTCTGCCTCATAACATCCTGGTTGAACATGCTTATCCTTGATGCCACCCCCCCCCCCTTTCCCATTTGTTCCCTAGTCTCTCTGGGACCTGTAAGTAATACACTGATTTCAGGTGTGCTGTTGAGTTACCTCTTCTGTCTCTCACCTGACTGACAGTGGGCATTCTATTGATACTCGCAGTTTCAGGAATGACTCTACTAGAGACAGTGCACATCTTGGTAGAATAAACCGGACACAACTCAGACAAGAGCCAGAAGGGCATCACTAGTGCAAACAAGTTTCCCAAGAGGGCTACCTGGTCACAAGTCATCCACCAGGGTAAAGAAGTATCCCCATGAAATCACATCCCCTGAAGCCTTGTCAGGGTAGGGCTAGAGCTTATAGCCACTCTTGGGGGAGAAACCTTAGGAAAAAACTAGAAAGGGGAAAAAACCCACTGCAACATAATATTCAAATTTATTGTCTTTAAATTGCTCATAATATTATCTTGTAGCCCTTTTAATAGCTGTCAGATCTGTAAGAATATGTTCCCTTTCATCCCTGATATTATTCTTTTCTTCCTCCTCTAATGATCTCATTAGAATCTTTTTAAAAAATATTGTTTAGTTATCAATGAACTATTTATTTATTTATTTATTTATTTATGGTGTGGAGAATTGAACCCAGTGCCTCATACATACTAGGCAAGCACTCTACCACTGAGCCATAGCCATAGTCCCTCATTAGAATCTTACCATTTTTTTTACTCTTTATGAAATAATATTGAATTACTGATCTTCCTTACTGAATGTTTATTTCACAGATTTCTGTTATTTAATAAATACTTTTTCTTTCTACCTTTTCCTGTTTCTTTCCCAATTCGTGAGCAATTCTGGCTAAATTCTTCTTGGTATCTGGCTGTGTTTGTCTCAGGTAAGCAAATGTGTAGAGCTTGTCTTTCCCTGAAAGCATCTCTCTCTCCTTAGATTTCAGAGTCCTTGTTGATCTGTGACTTCTGCTCCCAGATAGGTTTGAGAAAAGCCATGAACTTACAGTTACTCTGAGTTAGATGTTATAATTGTGAGGGATAAATGATTTATTCTTCATTTTTTTTTCCCAGCTGTCCGCATCCAAGTTGACTACGAGCTCATTAAGTTCTTAAATATGTAGATTGATCCTTTCTTCAGTTTTAGAAAACCTGAGTGATAATGTGCTTGAATATTATTTCTGTTTCATCTTTTCCCTTTGCTTCTTCTGGGACTTCAATAAATATGACATGTTAGACCTTTCTATGTCTTATGCTCTCTTCTGCATTTCAGTACTTTTATTTCTCTGTGCATCATTCTAAATAGTGTCTTCTGGATCTATTAGTTAACCAATTTTCTCTGTAAGATGATTTTTAAAATTCTCCTTATTTGCCATTAAAGTGAACAACTGACATCTTAATTTCATTGATTGATTTTTTGTTGTTGTTGTTGGGAGTCATATTGGTGATAACCTTCTTTTCTAAAATAATTTAGCATTCCTTGGCAAAATCTTGAAGTTTACATTTTTTTTCACCATAAACATTGTGATCGTGATTGTTTATAGACTGTGTCTCATAATCTCATGGACTGGAGTACCTACAAACCTGTTTCCTCAACTATTCAGGTTGGTTTATATCTTTGACTCTTTGGTCTACTCTTTTACATGTTGGACATGACATATGAAAATGTGTTTGTAGAAATATGAGACTAAGGTGATATTATCTGACTCCTTAAAGGATTTTAATTGCTTTGTCAGGTATCATTAGGCATCAGTAGGCTGGGATCTCCTGAACCTGGGTCTTGGATGAGAGTTTCTGGGCCACCTCGCCATCTTGAATGTAGACTCTAGTCCGTGGGTGTGCTTGTTTATTTCTGATTTCCCCTTACTCCTAGGATGTATCTCTTTGTTATTTATTTGGTGCTCTATCCTTGGGAGATCGTGGATTACATTTTTGTCTCTCTAAAGAATTATTAAAAGTGCTGCTCATCCTTTCAACTGTCTCTTCAAGGTAGAAAAATGTCCTGTGGGCAAGTGCAAGGGCTGGGCTTAAATTTCAGGATTTCAATCTTTTCCTGAATCTTGGCTCTTACAGAGATAATTCCTCATGCTACTGTTAGCTCTTTCAAATATGTCCTTCAGATCATGTCTTTTATATTTTTTGCAGAGGTTTTAGTTATTTGGCCATCTGAAGGTTGTTTTAAATAACTAAGTCTCCTTTTACTGAATGCAGACATCTGGAATTCTTTGAATATCCTGGCAAGATAAGTGTTAATATCCTTACTTTATAGCTAAAGGAATGAATCAGTCTGACTTCAAAAGTGTTCCTTTTAACATTATATGTCCCACATTCAGAAGAATTCTGATACCTACCAGATATGGAGAAAATGAGTATTACTTGGGATTGCTTAGGAAGATTTTCCAGAATATATGAGTACCATGCCTATATCACTTTCTCTCTTTAAAACAAAGTTTTTTGGGGGGGTGAGATTATTAAACAATTTAGGTACTTTTTACTCAGACACATAGTGTGTAGCCTGTATTGTAGACAGGCTTATTGAACACTTCTTCACATTGCTGCTCATGTAGGGAAAATAATAATTTTTTAGATGCATCTTTATATTTTGTCATATAATACTATTAAAAGTATGTATCACTTGGTATTTATCAGGAAAACAAGATGGAATAATCATATTACCTATGAAATTATTCAGAGAGGTTAATTCATTTGTTCCGACCTGCATAGCTGGTAATGGACTAATTTAAAATCTCTACCAGTGATGTTTTTTTTCTTTTCTGTTAAGTAAATGAATGCATACTTTTTACAACCAGTGGTTTAAGAGTACTGTTTTCCACTAAGAAGTGATATGAGTATAACAGGGAATTGAGGATGCTAGACTTTGGAGATTTTGTTAGTCTATGTTCAAATCTCTCTCTACACTTGCACTGACTGGTCACCAGAATTTGAAAACCATGTTGTGCCTCAGTGTATTCATCTGGAAAACTGAGAAAAAAAATTCCTCAGGTTTTGTTATGCGCAGTAAATGAAGCAGTGTATGTAAGTTCTTTGTGCAGTGTGTAGAATTTAATAAACAATATAATTATTATTACTTCATATGTTATTGATGAAGATGTTGCTGTATTATTATGGACAAGATTGTGCCTTTTAAATTTAGAACAAAGAACAGATTCATTTTTTTACCTTATTTGTAGAATACTAGAAAGCTAGAAATTTTCTTGACCTTCTTTCCTGTTTTCTATTGTCATCTGTGGAAAATAGAAACCATGTCAGAGAGATCGCTAGAATGTGGACCTGCATTTTTGCTTCCCAGGAGTCTCCTGGCTACATTGGCAGCTTAAAGTTAGGCCATTTTGCAGTCTTTCATTTGGAAGACCTGGAGGGAAAGCAAAACCTGGAATATTAATAAATTGAATGGATTGCTTTATTCCACTTCTTATTAAACATTTTCTTTCCTTCCCCTCTTTTTTGAAACAATCAACTTAAATTCTAGCTATCCTCTAGAAATGAGGCAGTTACTAGATACTCATGTTTTAACACTTTCAGGAAGAAAACTGGAGTAGTCTTATGCTTACCTTATGTACATGGCAAAGGTAATGGACAAGGTCCCCCCATGATGGTGCTACCTTAGGTGAACCTGGGTCTTGCTTTTCTCATTGCCTATGAAGCAGCAAACTGCCTGAGTCACACAGTCAAAAACAATAAATTTTTTTTTTTCAAATTGAGTGGGTTTTCCATTGCTAATATCAAAAGACATTCCTTCTCTATTTCTGCAAATAGATCCATTTCTCTTCCCTTAACAGCAGATCTCTGAATCATCTGGAATTGTTGTATAAGATATGAAATTATTTTAATTTTTACAAGTGAAACACCATTTATTAAAGTATTGCTTTCCATTAAGATTGATGTTGTTGTGGGTCTTGTATCATAAGCTGTCAAGTGTTTTAGTCTGTTTTTAGACTCTCTATATTCTTGTATTTGTTATCTGCACACGAATGCTATATTCCTCATTGTTATTTGTTTGTAGGAATTCTGTTTGGATTTTATTATAATGATCTTGAACTTTGCAGATTCATTCAGAGAAAATCTACATGTGTAAGTCAGTGAATCTTCCCATTCACACTGACTACTTCTCCACTTACTCAGATTTGTTTTGTGACCTTCAATTCTATCTCAATTTTTTTTCCATAATATTCTAAACATATTTTAAAGATCTATTTCTAGAATCTCATGGTTTTATTTCTATTACAAATGATAATAGTTTCCTCCTTATGTTTATTAATTGACTAGTAAAGTTCATTCTTTTAAATGGTGCATTATAATTATACATAATAATGGGATTCATTGTGGTATATATTCATATATTCACAATGCAGAATTCTTTTTTCTCCCCTGCTCCCCACTTTGCCTCCCTTTCCCTCCTGGTTTTCAGCCCCTGATCCCCTTCCTCTAGTCTCCTGGTCTCTCCTCTGTTTTGTGGGGATCTTTAATAATGCATAAATAGTTATAGATTTTTGTAGTTCTTTTGTATCCTGCAAATCTGATAAAGTATCCAAAACATTCTGTTAGTTATTTTTTAGGGGTTTTTCTATATATACAACTCATTAGCAAATTAACAAAAAAATTCTAATCCTTATACAATACCCCCATCTTTCTTTATTGACTAAAATGTTCAGTAAAATAGAGAAAATATATTGGGAATATTTACTTCATTTCTGAATTTAATGGGAATTCTTCTAAAGTTTAATCAGTGAGCATCACATTTGCTTTAGGCTTTATTATAATAAGAAAATTTCTATTTCTTGTTATAAAGTTTTATTATGGGAAGGGTTACTAGGAATGTTTGGTAAAAGTTGTTTCTTAGGAGGACTATTGGATCATTTTTGCATGCATTGGGATAACCATATGTTTTCCAGGATTATTCTATTAGTGTCGTGATTTTTTAACTGTGTGATATTGAAAGAATCTGTGTTTCTGGCATAAAACCTACCTGGATGTGACATATTATATAGAAGATTGCATTAGATTTAACTTGTGGCTATTTGATTTGAGATTTTGATACCATTCTTGATCAATTAGGTTGATCATAATTCTCTTTTTGGATAGTATCCTTTTCTACTTTTGTATTTTTTTAAAAAGTCCTGGTCTCACAAATTGAGCTGGGTAGTTTCCTTCTTTTTATAATCTTTGAAACAATTAATATAAGTTACTATTTAAATCTCTTCTTTGGCAATTTAAATCCGTTTCTTAAGCTGACCATGAAATCTTTGTAAGAGTGAAATTTGAAAAAAAAATTGTGATGGTTTTAGATGGGAAGGAGGGGTGATGTGTTATGTCAGCTTGGTTTTCCATTTTGAAAATAAATCCCATTTTTCCATATATTACATTTTTCCACCCAAAGTAATCAAAGATGCATCTTTGTGAATCTTTAAAACCACAAATAGAAAAGATCCTTATCAAGAAGAGGATTCGGGGGGTGACCTATCTGTTTTCAGAAGATTTTGTTTGACATTAGGAATCTTTCCTTTCTCCCCCAAAGTGGGTACCATCATTTGACCTTAACCTAAATGTGGGGTCTCGAATTCCTAGCCCTTCTTTTTATCAAAAACCATAGCTACCCATCAGTGTAGCTACTTGCAGCCTTGGGTGCCATGATAATCCTATACAAACATTGTCTGTTATTTGCATTTTACACAAGAGGAGAAAAGGTGATTGAAGAAACAAAATAGCTTGGCTCAGGTTGCTTTGTTGAGAAAGTGGCAGAAGCTGCTTGTGAAGCCATGTGGATCTGTTCTGTTACATCATGGCTGGCATTCCAGAAACATTTGCTGCCGTTTCTCTTTAATCCTTGCCTTAATACACAGCCTCCAGCTGAAGAATTATTTGTCAAACCAATTTTCCGTCAAGTTTAATATGATTTTATTAACTCCTTTCGTAATCTCTTTGGCAAAAGCAATGTTGGCAATGTTTTGTCGAGGCAAGAGGGGTGTTAATATTCTCTCTGCTGTTCCTGCTTCTTCTAGTCTCTCCTCTAAATTATCTGTGTGTAGTCTGTTCTGTCTTTGGCAGGATTTATTAATATAGTCTCAACAGATGCATTTAATTGAACAAAGAATATGAATAACTTTTTTCTTTAATCACCATCAACTGATAATATGATTCAGCAAGCAGCTTTTTAGTCAGAAGGGCAGAGCTATTGAAAGATGCTTCGGTTTCTCTTTTCCAGTAGACCTTTATTTAGCTCATGTGAG
The DNA here is from genome assembly GCF_045843805.1 of Urocitellus parryii. Classification (NCBI taxonomy): domain Eukaryota; kingdom Metazoa; phylum Chordata; class Mammalia; order Rodentia; family Sciuridae; genus Urocitellus; species Urocitellus parryii. Next base: position 142,912,050 of record NC_135531.1, read on the forward strand.
TGCAAGAGTATGGGGTGGTGGGAATTGGTCAGGGCCTCATAGAGAATGGCCTGATTGAATCCTAGCTTTGCCATTTTTAATGGTGGGGGGAAGGGACTTCAGAAAATGCTCCGTGTCTGTAAGCTAAGACATTATCTGGCAGATTTCTCCCCCTTTATGCTTGTACTTTTTGAGATATAACTTATTTACCATAAAGTTCACCATTTAGGAAGTACAATTCAGGGTGTTTTAGTATATTCACAAAGTTGTATGGCTTCTGTAACTGTGGAATCTTTTCATCACCCTGCAAAGAAACTCTGCACCTGTTGGCAATCACTCCCACAGCTCCGGATAACCTCCATCACTCCATCTCTGTGATCCTGACCTCTCTGGGCACCTCGAAGTAGTGGCATCACATAGTGTTGGCCCTTGTGAGGCTGCTTTATTTCACTTAGCGTAGTGTCCTCGAGGTTTCTCTGTGTTAGGACGTCTTCATTCCTCTCTGTGGCTCAGTAGATGCACTGTATGAATGACCACATTTGGTATCTGACCATCAGTGGATGAACACTTGTGTTGTTTCCATGTTTTGCCTTTTATGGACATTTCTGCCATGACCATTCATACACAAGTTGCAAACATATTTCTCATGTCTCCTGAGTGTATACCTGAGAGGGGAATGATTGGATTATATGGTACCTCTGTGTTTAACACCATGAGGAATGTCCAGGCTGTTTGCCACAGAAGCCATACCATTTTATATTCCCATCAGTAAAAAATGGAGTTTCCAATTTATTTACATCCTCACTAGTGCTTCTTATTTTCTTCCTTTTATTAAAAAAAATGTAGCTATCATAGTAGGTATTTTGATTTACATTTACCTAATGACTAATGATGTTGAACATCTTTTCATGTGCCTATTGGCTAGTTTTCCTGGGGGAAATGTCATTTAAATCCTTTGTCAGTCTTTAAATTGCATTCTTTGTCTTTTTATTGTTGAGTTGTGAGAGTTACTATATATTCTGGGTACTGATCCTTGAAAAATATGATTTTCAAAAATTTTTTTCCTATCTGTGAGTTTTTGCTTTCCTGATAACTGATACTTAGATGCAATCTTATGTAATCTTACAGAATCTTTGTGAAGTAAGCAAAAGCCATCCCACTTTAAAGCTGATGAAAGTCACACAGCCAGTAGGAGGCAGGATCCAGACTCAAACCTCATCTTTGGCTCAAAGCTTGTGAACTTTTCTGCTAGGCCTGTGTCCTCCTCACAAGATAGCCATGTGAGCCCCCTCCAAAGCAGCCTGTGATTCATGACCACCGGATTGGTGCAGAGACTGCCAAGGATTCCATGAGACATAGAGTGGGAGGAGTCAGAGAAATCAAAGGGAACTTCAGTGAATCAGAATATCAGAAAGATAAGCGGAGGGGAATGCAAGAGTCAATTCAAAGAACAGTACTTACTTGGGGCTGGAGTGGATAATGTTCTAGGAGCAATGGAGATGAGACTAGATCAGTGATGTAATATCAGATGATGGAAGGTCTAGGTGTTAATGCCTTTTCCTCACCTTTTTCTTTTTTCCCCCCTACAGACAAGCATTGAGAAACTGTGGAAGGTTTTAAAGTGTAGAGCTTTAGGGCAATTAGTCTGACAACATAGATGAATAGAGAAGAGGACTAGAAGAAGATGACATTGTTGGAAATTGAATGCAGATTTATTATGAAAGGATGGAAGCCTGGTGGGAAGGGTGGAGATGAAAAATGGAAAAGGATGGAGAGACATAGAAAAACATTTCATCCGAGGAGTCTGCCAGTCCTGATGAGTTATTGCATGCATAGAAGTATCTATGAGTTAATTCTACAAGTTAAATATGGAGTAATACTAATAAAAAATATATTCTGACATTGAATGAGTATGTTTTACTTGTCAGGGGAAAAAGAATCATCGTGGACAATTAGTCTTGAGGAGCGAGCAGGGATTTATTTGGAGGGAGTTGCCCAAGGTGGAGAAGAGTGTTCTTTACAAATCTCTGCAACAACCCTCTTGAACAGATGGGCTAAGTGGGGCTCAGGGAGGTCCAGGAATTTGGTCAAAGTTGCAGAGCTAGTAGGATTCAAGTCCAGACCTGTTAAAATATAGTGCAAAGAATCAAAGACAATTCCAAATGTATTATCTTGAAGGGAGGGGGGCGGGGGCAAGAGAGCTTTATAGTATGTGTATAGTAGAGGAGTTGAAGCCACAAGGAGAGGACCACCACCAGTGTGGAGTGGGCAGGGTGGAGAGGAGAATGCTGACCTTCAGGTGGAGGGGGGAGGAGGGAATCGAGAAGAGGAGGATGAGCGTGAGTGCTCAGAGAAGTAGCAGGAAAAGAGGAAAGAATTTAAGAGAGTGTATACCAAGAAATCAAGGAAAAACAAAGACTGGACAGAGGTAGTGCCAGGGGCGTCTTCTGGTGCTTTTGAAAACTGACTCCAGAGAGAACTGACAGCGGAGACAGTCCATGAGTTTGAGGTATCAGAAAATGAATGCAAAGAAATGAGGCCTGGGGTGGAGAGCATTGAGTTAAATGGTCGGGCACTGTTGAGAGGGAAAGAGAACTAAAGGTAGAGGAACACCAGGGCATAGGGGTTTGTTTGCAGTTGATGGAATTCTGTGTATGAGTGAAGACAAGGAAAGGCAGGTAGAGGGATCAAAGAAAAGCCAAGCCTTAAATTAAAGGATACATTTTAAAATGGTGGTATTTTGGTGCCTACTAGTGAATTTAAAAAAGATTTTGTCATTGTTCATTAATGCTGAAAGCTAGCATTTATTTTCTAGACAGTGGTTTGGTTTGGATGTGCCAAAACTCACATGGAAGGTGAGTTTTGAAGGTTAACAATGTAATGGTTCTGAGTGGTGGTGGTGGGGTGTCTAAGAAGGGTTGGGTGCTCTGCACTCATGAAGTTGATATAGTTCTTGTGAGAATGAGTTGATTACCATAAAAGTGGGTTGTGGTAAAAGTGTCTGGTTCCTTTTGTCTCCAATTCACTTTGCATGTCCCTCTTGCCCTTCTGCTTTTCCACGGATCAGCATAAGGACTTCCCCAGAAGCTATGCAGATGTCAGAATCATGCACTTGGATTTCTAGAATTATGAGCCAAAATAAACCTCTTTCCTCTTTCCTCTTACCTAGTCAGGTATTCTGTTACAGTAACAGAAAACAGATGAAGAAGGGCAGTATAAGAGGCTTTTATTCTCTTGACAGCCTAGCAAGGTAGATAATATTAGTAGTGTCTTTAGACACGTTGATGTTTCTTTGAGGGGCATTGGGTCATTCTCCAGTTCCTCAAAGCACACAAACTGGCTGATCACCCATGAGTTTATATTTAAGAAGAGTTCTTTCTGTGAGTTTTAAACAAAAGAATTTGGATGGCAAAAGTAGAGTCATATTATCTCTAATAAAAATTGGCTGGTACTTATTAGGTATTTACTCTGTTACTGGACTTTCCCCAAGTGTTTTGTATATTAACTCATTTAATTCTCCCAGACATCTTAGAAAATTGTACTAGTACAAGTTCAGAAACCAAGAAGTTAAGTGACCCCTAAATGGTGGTGGTGGTAGTAGTTTCAGAACTAAAATGCAGGCGGGTGGTCTCCATCTAATATCTGTGCTTCACACCTCTACGTAACACTGCCTTAATATTGTGCTGTCGTTATTAACTCTTGGGCTATGGGCGTCCTATTGAGGAATTTGGAGCCCGACCCCACAATATGTAGATCGTAGGCAACTTTTTCTTCTATCAGACGCAATGTCTCTAATTTGATATCAAGCTCCTTGATCCATTTTGAGTTAACTTTTGTGCATGGTGAGAGAAAGGGATTCAGTTTCATTTTGTTGCATATGGATTTCCAGTTTTCCCAGCACCATTTGTTGAAGATGCTAGCTTTCCTCCATTGTATGCTTTTAGCCCCTTTATTGGATATAAGATAGTTGTAGTTTTGTGGATTGGTCTCTGTGTCCTCTATTCTGTACCATTGGTCCACCTGCCTGTTTTGGTACCAGTACCATGCTGTTTTTGTTACTATTGCTCTGTAGTAGAGTTTGAAGTCTGATATCGCTATACCACCTGATTCACACTTCCTGCTTAGAATTGTTTTTGCTATTCTGGGTCTTTTATTTTTCCATATGAATTTCATGATTGCTTTATTTCTACAAGAAATGCTGTTGGGATTTTGATTGGCATTGCATTAAACCTATAGAGACCTTTTGGTAATATCACCATTTTGATGATGTCAGTTCTGCCTATCCATGAACAGGGTATATTTTTCCATCTTCTAAGATCTTCTTCTATTTCTCTCTTTAGGGTTCTGTAGTTTTCATTGTATAAATCTTTCACATCTTTTGTTAGGTTGATTCCCAAGTATTTTATTTTTTTTTGAGGATATTGTGAATGGAGTGGTTGTCCTCATTTCCATTTCAGAAGATTTGTCACTGATATACAGGAATGCCTTTGATTTATGCATGTTGATTTTATATCCTGCCACTTTGTTGAATTCATTTATTAGCTCTAGTAGTTTCTTTGTAGACCCTTTTGGGTCTGCTAGGTATAGAATCATGTCAACTGCAAATAGTGATAATTTAAGTTCTTCTTTTCCTATTTTTATGCAAATGGGACTTACTCAAACTAAAAAGGTTTTTCTCAGCAAGAGAAACAATAAGAGAGGTAAATAGGGAGCCTACATCCTGGGAACAAATTTTTACTCCTCACACTTCGGATAGAGCCCTAATATCCAGAGTATACAAAGAACTCAAAAAATTAAACAATAAGAAAACAAATAACCCAATCAACAAATGGGCCAAGGACCTGAACAGACACTTCTCAGAGGAGGACATACAATCAATCAACAAGTACATGAAAAAATGCTCACCATCTCTAGCAGTCAGAGAAATGCAAATCAAAACCACCCTAAGATACCATCTCACTCCAGTAAGATTGGCAGCCATTATGAGGTCAAACAACCACAAGTGCTGGCGAGGATGTGGGGAAAAGGATACACTTGTACATTGCTGGTGGGACTGCAATTTGGCGCGGCCAATTTGGAAAGCAGTATGGAGATTCCTGGGAAAGCTGGGAATGGAACCACCATTTGACCCAGCTATTCCCCTTCTCGGACTATTCCCTAAAGACCTAAAAAGAGCATACTACAGGGACACTCCTACATGGATGTTCACAGCAGCACATTTCACAATAGCTAGACTGTGGAACCAACCTAGATGCCCTTCAATAGATGAATGGACAAAAAAATGTGGGATTTATACACAATGGAGTATTACTTTGCATTAAAAAATGACAAAATCATGGAATTTGGAGGGAAATGGATGGCATTAGAGCAGATTATGCTAAGTGAAGCTAGCCCAATCCCAACAAAACAAATGCCAAATGTCTTCTTTGATATAAGGAGAGCAACTAAGAACAGAGTAGGGAGGAAGAGCATGAGAAGAAGATTAACATTAAACAGGGATGAGTGGTGGGAGGGAAAGGGAAAGAGAAGGGAAATTGCATGAAAATGGAAGGAGACCCTCAGGGTTATACAAAATTACATACAAGAGGAAGTGAGGGGAAAGGGAAAAAAACAAGGGGGAGAAATGAATTACAGTAGAGGGGGTAGAGAGAGAAGAGGGGAGGGGACAGGAGGGGAGGAGAGGGAAGGGGAGGGGAGGGGGGATAGTAGAGGATAGGAAAGGCAGCAGAATACAACAGACACTAGTATGGCAATATGTAAATCAGTGGATGTGTAACCGATGTGATTCTGCAATCTGTATACGGGGTAAAAATGGGAGTTCATAACCCACTTGAATCAAATGTGTGAAATATCATGTGTCAAAACTATGTAATGTTTTGAACAACAAACAATAAAAATTAAAAAAAATATATTGTGCTATTGTTTAGAATCTCCAAACCATATTTCAATTTCTTTAATTTCCAACTCAACACCTAGAATATGCTTTTTAGCAATGTGAAAACTGAGGCATAGGTAAGTTAACACCATGTCATCAGTGAGTTAGAGAGTGAATGTGGAATGATTTCTAGGTCTCCTTATTTGTAGGATTATGATCTTCGCCTTAGGAGATGACATCCGATAAAGAGAAATCGGAGACTGGGAATTAGAGATTTGGTGATGCACCCTGGCTCTGTCACTCACTGGCTACATGAATGCAGTTAAGTCACCTGCCTAATCTGGTTCTGTTCTTGGTTTTCCCGTCTGTCAAATGAAGGGGTAGGATACTGATGTTCTGACTCCACAGCAGTAAGATTCAGCATAAAAAAGAATGCAAACCACAAATGTAATTTTAGGTTTTCCAATTTAAAGAAAGTAAAATACCTCTAGGTGAAATTAATTTTGATTATGTAGATCATTGAGGCCTAAATATGACCATTTGAAGACAAAATCCATATGAAAATGAATGCATTCTTTTTTATTTTGCACTAAGTCTTAAAATAGAGTGTGTACTTCATAAACTCATCACGTTTTGAACTAGGGTCGAGGGTTCCAAAGCCACATGTGGTTAGGGCTAGCATATTGGACAGCCTAGATTGATACTTGAGCAGTAAGTAGGACAAAGTCTCTCCCTCAAATGCAGGTAGCAAGAAGCATCAGAGGCAGCCGCAGATGCTTGGCTGCCCATCTGCTTGGCTTCAAGTCCTCTCCTTTGTTCAGGCTCTGAGGCATCTGCCTGCCTCAACTGAGTAGATGGGAAATTATGAATGATGGGGCTCTCCTTCCAGCCAGAGCCCCTCAACAGTCGGTACCCATGAAGCCCACACAACAAGGGCATCATCTTTCCAGGCTGACAGCCCTGGGACCATGACACGTGTGGCAAATTAAGCGGAATGCTGATGAAAAATGAAGTGTGGTCACAACCTAGCAGTCCTAGCAGTTGGCAGAGTCTACTGTGGCCCTTGACAAATGCATTCTCTTTTAGCTCTTTCCATGGTATTTGAGTGCGGGATCATCTATTATCCTGCATGTTATGTATGAGGAGAGAAATAAAATGATACGAAACTCACATCATCATCGTAAAAGCAGATTTACTAGATCCCATCACCGTTTGTCTGGGGAAGGAAATACCCTTGCAAGAGGGCATGCTCGTCAAAAACATATTTATGGTAAATATGATTTCTGCCCCCCTCCCCCACAATTTGGAAATACAGGTCAATCTTAGAAGAGTGGAGGGAGAATAGAATTTGCCTTTCATTAGCCAGGCAGGCCAAATAAATCAGCCCATTTACTTAAATACCTAAAGAAAAGGTGAATTTTGAGTAATTATTTTTTTTCCATTGATAGAGGTCCTAGGTATACACTAAGACTACTTCCTGCACAGAGAATACTGAATAGTGCAGTTGGTTCACGGTTTGTGAGTCCTAGGATAATTGTATAAAAAATTTTTTAAAAAGGCATTGATATCCATACATAAAAATAACACTAATGAATGCATTAAAAAATAAGCACAATGTAGAATTCCTTTCTGGTCAGGAATGACTTTTAGACATGCCCCTATTTGCAAATGTGGCAAAGTGATGTGAATTTGACATTGTGTTATGGAGCTGGGAGGAATCTTAATGATCGTCTGGTCCATAGCAATCAGAAATGCAGTATTGCCTGCTTCTCATCCATGGCAGATGCTACTAATCAGTCCTTCCTCCCACTAAACCTGAACGTGGGCTCAGAATCATCTTTCTCACTGAGGAGTTTCAGGCAGCAGATGCAAAGCAGTTAGTCTGAAGGTGAGCCTGTTCCCATTCCTCATCAAGTCCAACCTTCCTACTTTGCACTTGAGGAACATAAGACGCAGAGAATTCTGCTGCTGTCTCTAATCTCATTTAACCAGGGAGTACCAGGATGGGAGCGAGGACTAGATTGGGCATGGCTTCTAAGCCCTGGGCCTGTCCTCTTGCTACTTCATCTACCTGTGCATGGTTTGGTTTGTAGTAAATTATATGCTGTCCCCAAATGAAGATAATCCTGCAAGCATGGAAAACTCTACAGGACAATACATGGATCCCAGCAGAATATGGATTTTTCAAAGGGTCTAGATTAAGATGTCCCATATTTCAGTAATTTATATATTGTCATTAAAAATATTTTGTGCCACCTGTATATTCAAGCTTCGATACTTTTTATGTCACGATTCTATTAAAACATTGAATTTTTTCTCAACTAAATTTACTTTTAAAAAGAACTTTTATTACAAATAAAAAAACATACTTGACATAAATAGGCAGCTATGAAAATACACATGATGAACACAGAATAATGTTATTCCATTCTTGTTAAATAAATGTGTTCCCTGCTGAAGTGTCTTTTCTGAAAGGTGTCAGAGAATTGTTAAAAACACACTCATATCAAATTAGCACTTTATAATAATCAGAAACATGGAAAGGAAAATGATTTTAAAAAATCCTCTCCCTTTGTGATTCTGTGTCATTTAAGGATGCACTCAAATAACCCTAGTGACATCCCCTATGCCACTTGGTGCAGCCCCTCCTGCTGCCCCACTCTGAAAATGTGGTCCTGTGTTCATCTGTCACTGGGTTGCCTTTCAGCTGTCAAAGAAACAATGTCGTCTTTTCAGGATCAGCTGTGTTTCACCATGGGGGAGCAGCAGCCTTTTCCCTCTCTCCATGGTCCTGAGGCTCCCCCTTCTTTCTCCAGCTTTGTTACTTTAATCATGTGCTGTAACTAAGGATGTTTTTCACATTCAATGCAAGCTCTCTGGGATATCTCTAGAACCCCTCTGAGTCATGTATTTTTCTCCTTGATGATTTCTGAGCTGTCTTCTGCCCAAAATGATCTCTGAAATAAAATTTGGGAAACCTCACACTTCAAAAAAAAAAAAGAAAAAAAAACCAAAAAAACAAGGGCCTCAGTTCTTCCATAGCTGCAGAAGAAACTATGCAGATACAGTGATATTTGTGAAGTCCTTCCTTTGAGAGATGGAAATCTCTCCCTCACAGACTTCCCTCCCCTGTGTTTCTCATTCAACGTCCCACAGTCTGAGATCTAGTAAGGACATTGGGCTCTGAAGTCAGACTTCAGCGGTTTGAAACATGGCTTTGCTACTTATCAGCTGTGCAACATTGAGAAAGGTGGTTACTGTCTCATTGCCTCAGTATACTTAAAAATGGGAATTACAATAAATTTCTGATGCATAAAAAAGGGAATTACACTAGTACTCACTTTATATAGGGATGTTATGATTATCAAATGAATCAATTCACTGAAAGCCCCTAGAAAACTGAGTGCAGGCATGTAGCACTCATTTTAGTACTACAGTGACGATGACCATCATGATGTGTCCTTCAAAGACATATTTCTTGCATGTGTGTACACACACACACACACACACACATGAAAGGACAGAAAATCTGTTATCCAAGGAAGGAACATAGAACTAAGAACTCTATTCCTAAATCCCACCTCTCTTTGTGTAACAAGAGACATTTTTGGCACCAGGCAATTTGGTGTCTCGTTGTAAAACTGAAGAACATATTGCTACTAATCACCTTAAGTATTTTTAAAGCATTTCTCCCCATGACCTTGTGAGAGAGTTCTGGATAATTAGCTCAGTTTTATAGTCAAAAGTGCTGAAATGCAAAGTTATTAAATGACTTATCCAAGAGTTTGCTAGTTTGCAAAGTATGAACTGGGAGTCATTCAGATGTTCTTCTCCTTCGCTTACTTCAAAGGTAGGGACATAATGAGAATCTAGGAAATAAACATTTTTAGACAATAAAGATAGGAATATGCACTCAGGAAGAAAGTAGCAGTAGTCAGGACAATCTCACCCAGACTCAAAAGTTTTGTCTACCATCCTCATGTTGATGTTGTCTAAAGCCCCATTTCTAAGTCATGGCCTCTGTCCTGAAGTCAAGATTTTTATTTCCAGCTGCTTTTTAAATTTCCCGTAGTCACCTCCAACTTATCCAAGTGGATCTCCTCATCTTCCCCTCTATGTCTTCTCCACTTCCTCTTTTGACCCCGGTTCCTAGCATCATCTACCCATAGCAACAGTGCGTTATGAATTCCTTCTGCCCTTCATTCCATCCTCCCATCAAGTCCTGCCAATCTTCCCTTTTAAGTATGTCTACAAAGGCTTCCTCTTAAGAATTCCTAACAAACTGACTTGGTTTAATCAGGTCCTTTTCATCCTGTTATGGCCAATTTCAGTAGTCCTTTAGGGACATTCTCCTGCCTTCTATCTTGTCCCTCTTCATGCTTCATCCTCTGTATGGCCCTTGAGGGACCCGCTGCAATGCATTTAGGCTGTACCACACTCCATCACCATTTATCATGCTAGCTCCACCCCATATTCCTGGTTCTCATTCATCCTTTAGCCTCACCTGCAACATGGCCCTATTCCAACACTCACTTTGTACTTTAGTAATTTTGAGAAGCAGGCTCCCAGTATACTGTCTCTGACTTCCCTCCAGATACTTGACAAAAGGATGTTGTCTCACTTATCCAAAGGGCAGTATAGTGTACTAATGAGAACATGAACCTTGGAAGTATAGTATGGGGTTCAAACTCTGGTTTGAGTTGAATATAAGTGAGCCATTTACATCATCTTCCTATGACTCTATCTTATGGGTCTCAAACCTGGATACACTTTGGAAATACAAGAGAAATTTTAGAAAAATGAGGCTTGGGTCCTGCCTCCAGAGGTTGGGATTTAATTGGTGCTACCAGGCTACTAAGAAGTATAAAAGCACCCCAAGTGTTTCAGTGTGCAACCAAAGTAGAGAGTGGCTCTACCTTTTTATCTTTAAAGTAAGGATCATAATAGTTTATGCATCTCCTAGTATCATTTGATGATTAAGTGTGTTAATTAATGTAAATTTCTTAGTACAATATCTGGCACATTGGATGCAGTCAGTAACTGTGGCTTACAATTTATTTTAAAAGCCATGACTTTATTATTAACCTTTTTATTATGAAATAATTCACACATAGAGAGTCATAAAGCATAAATATATAGCTTAATTATCTTAAAGCAATGATCTATAGAATCAGTTCCTAGATCAAGAAATAGAAACTCTCTCTACTTCAGAAGGACCATCACAGTCTTCCCTCCATGTGACTGCTGTCCTGCCTTTTGTGTAAACACAAATGTTTTCTGTTTTTGTCACCTATGTGTGCCCACTACAGGCTAGTTATATCTGTTTTCGTACTAGAATTAAATTGAATTATTTGGTGTTTTCTTTCTCTCATTGTAATGAGGAGATTCATTCACGATGTACCTAGTATGGCTACAATACATTCATTCATCCACTTTACTGTTGGTAGTATTTGAGTTGTTTCAAGTTTTTGGATGCTATGATCATTCCTCTGCTTGTCTTTTGGTGCACATGTCTAAGCTTTTGGGTACAGAGGAGAATATACTAGATCACAGAACGGGCATATATTTAGCATTTGGCAATCTTGACCAAACGTGGATTTACCAATTGACACCCCCACCATTGGTGCATGAGACTTCCCATTGCTCTGTATTTTTCCTAAAACTTAATATATTTAGTCAATTTGTAGCCATCCTAGAGAAGTGGTGCTGGTTTCTCATTGCTTTCCCCTCTCAATAAGGCTGAGTATTTTTTAGATGTTTTTATTAGTTTGCTGCCCATTTCATCAGCCTCTTCTGACCAGTGCCCACACAGGTCACCTGCCTGTCCTTCTATTGGTTGTCCTTATCTTACAGATCTGCAGTTGAAAACTATATCTCAAGGTATGAGATTCTTGGGGCTGCAGTTGTAGCTCAGTGATAGAGCTCTTGCCTAGCTTGTATGAGGCACTGGGTTTGAACCTCAGCACCACATAAAAATAAATAAAATAAAGGTAATTTGTCTATCTACAACTAAAAAAATGTAATATAAAAGATATGAGATTCTTGTTTTTATGTATAGAAACTGCCTTCAATTTATTGCTTACCTTTTTACTCTCTTAATAGCATCCTTTGATAGAATATCCTAATGTTAATATAGTACAATTTATCAATTTCTTTGTAGTTAAAGTTTTTGATTTCAGCTTAAATTGTCTCTCCCTACCCCGAGGCAATGAAAGACACCTTCCTGTATTATCTTCTAAGAGCTCTATTGTTTGATTTTTCATATATAAATCACTTATTTGTTTGGTGCAAGGTAGATTCAACTTTCATTTCTTTCCAAATAGAAATCCTGTTGACCCAGTATCAATTATTGAAAATGTTATATAGTCCAAACTTGACAAGAAATCAAATGTTCCTAGGGTCTGTTTCTGGGGTTTCTTCTATTTTAACTGCTGAAGTCTCATAATAAGTCTTGATATCTAATAAAGCAAATCCTTTCAACTTGGTCTTCTTGAGTAGCTATTGTCTGTTTTTTGCTCTTTGTGTTTCCATGAGCATGTTTGGATATCATGGTATGTTACAATCATATATACACACACAGCATCACTTGGGGATTTTGACTGGGATTTCATCAAATATATAGTTCAATTAGACAATTGATTTCATTGCATTTTGGAGACCTCTAAACTAAAATCATGACATACCTCTCAATTTATTTGTCTTCCTTAGTTCTCTCAATAATGATTTAGACCAGATATTCTTAAACTTTAGCGTGCCTCAGTATCATTTAGAGGGCTTATTAAAATGTCAGTTGCTGGGTCCTATTCAAAAGTCCGTGTACATTTTCGGGGGTGTGTTTATAAAAAGTTACTTACTGAGTGCTGTTCATGGTTCTGGTCCTGGGACTTGACTTTGAGAATCACTAGTTTATAATTTTCTGTATGTATATATATATATATATATATATATATATATATATATATATATATATATTAATTTCAAAGTATTTGGAATTTCTGAAGGTATTATAAGTTATAATTATTTTCAATTTCCTGTTTGTTGGCATTTTAATATAGACTTTGCACTCATGGACTTGCTGTTGACTGGTAATTCTAATGATTTGTCCATATGTTGTTTTGGGTTTTGAATATAAACATTGCTATCATCTGAAATGATATAATTTTATTTCATCTTTTTCAATCCTATGTGTTTAATTTCTTTTTAAATAATGCGTTCATTAGTGCATTATAGTTATATGTAATAGTTGGGTTCATTTTGACATAATCATTCATGCATGGAATGTAATTTGCTCCATTTCATTCCCTGGTGCCTCCCTTTCCTTCCTCCTGATCCTCTTCCTCTACTGTTCTTCTATTTATTTATTTAAATTGGTGCTTAATACACCCTTATATACATAAAGGTAGAATTTACTATGGTATATAGTAACACACACATACATATGCACATACATACATACACACACATACACATATATACACACACGTGCAGAGTGTAATTTTGTCAAATTCATTCCACATTTTCTACCCTTTCCCATCCCTCCCCTCTCCCCCTCAATTTCCTTGTATACTCCACTTATCTTACCTCTGTCCTTTTGATATCTGACCCCCTCTGTTTTTCCTTATTTTGCTCTAGCTTGTGCATATGAGAGAAAACATTTAACCCTTGGCTTAGTCCACTTAGCACCATGTTCTCCATTTCTGAACACTTACCAGCCAAGACCAAAATTTCTTTCTGACAGAGTAAAACTCCCCTGTGCATATATACCACGTTTTCTTGATCCATTCATTTGTTGATGGGCACCTGGGCTGATTCCATGACCTGGCTCTTGTGAACTGCTCTGCTATGAACGTTGATGTGGCTGGGTCACGTGGTGGTTTCATTCCTGTTCTTTTGAGGAATCTCCATACTGCTCATGTTTCATTTCTTATTGTACTAACTAAAGAGTTCAGCTTATGTAAATAGAATGAAAAGGGAAATCTGAAAGCCTGCCATAGACTAAAACCTATGAAAGAGCTTTCCCCTCTGTTACCTGTGTTTTCCTCTCAATCTTTCCCATGCTGCTTCTGGAGAGGGTGTTAGATATGTCTGCCAATTTACCAGTGGACTCCTGTACTTCTCCAGTGCTTTATTAAGTAGAGTTGTTTGTTTGGATTCTAGAATTTTCAGTTATTTTTCAGAGGTGGTCTTCAGTTCTTACGGTTCTCAGGAGAAGTTTTTGATCTTATTCTGCCTTTCCCTGAATGTACACAGCAAAAAAAAAAAAAAAAAAAAAAAAAAATCTTTGACAGCTCTGATATCTGTAGGGCCCACACATCTGCTCTGATTGCCTCTTATTTTTTCTGGTTCTTATTCCTGTCTGTTTCCCTTTGCCCTTGTTACCCTTATTGGGTGGCAGATACTGAACTTGGAATTATTGAGTGCTACCTTGATGAGGGAAATTTCATTCACCTCTACTAGACACCTGAAAAGCGGAGGTATCTAGGAGCAGCTCACTTCAGTTTCAGAGCTTGGTATTTGTTGGTCTGCCCAGATGGTCAGGGATCCTTTAGGGTCAAGGGGGTAAAATCTCTCAGGGGGAATGAGATAACCAAGCTATCCCTCAGTCTTTTCCCCCATTATTTTGTAAAATAAATTTATTGGTGCATTATAACTATACATAATAGTGAGATTCATTGAGATGTAATTGTGAATGTGCTTAACATATTTGATCAATTTCATTCTCCCAAATTTCTCCTTCCTTCCCCTCTTCCCTCTTCCTAATCCCCTTTCTCCACTCTATTGGTGGTCCACTTAGCACCATGTTCTCTTCTCTTTTATTATTTTTTAAAATTTTTATTTGTTCTTTTTAGTTATACATGACAGTACAATCTATTTTGATATACTTATGCAAACATAAAATATCTTTGATTCTCATTAGGACTCCAGTCTTGAGGATGTGCATGATGAGGAGATTCATGGTAGTGTATTTATGTATGAACATAGGAAAGTTATGTCAGATCATTCCACTGTCTTTCCTATTCCCATCCATCCTCCCTTCCCTACATTCCCCTTTGTCTAATCTAATAAACGCCTATTCTTCCCCACCCAACCCTTTGTTGTGGGTTAGCATCCTTACCAGAGATAGCATTCAGCCTTTTTTCGGGGGGGGGGGACTAGCTTATTTCACTTAGCATGATAGTCTCCAGATTCATCCATTTACCAGTGAATGTCACAGTCACTCTTCTTTATGGCTGAGTAATAATCCATCGTGTATATAACCACATTGTCTTTATCCATTTATCTGTTGATGGGCATCTAGGTTCACTCCATAGCTTAGCTATTGTGATTTGTGCTATGAACATTGATGTGGCTATGTCACTATAGTATCTAGCTCTCAGTCTTACAGGGTTAACAGACATACCAGAGAAGTTAAAAAGTGGCCCAGACTTCATGGCTATAGAATTAAGATAATGTACCAGGAGATGGGAGGTTGGGAAGTCAGCTCAGCCTTCTGAGTCTGTGGTGGGTAGAAATACCAAGAAGCCAGACCAGACAGATGGGGGTCACTAAAATCTAAGCCCACTTAGGGCAGTAGCCTGCCTGGTTCTGCCAATAATATGAGGGACTCTCCTGGATGGTAAGGGGGAAACTTGAAGTGGGAAGGAGCAGACACCTGGGCAGATTAGTCACTACAGTAACCTGCAGTTACCTTTACTTTACTAACATAGTTGAAACACATCCCTGGACTGTGATGCAATATGGCAAATGAGACATGAGACCCAGGAAGAGGCATGATGATAAAGAGCGGGAGCCCCTGAAGCTCCACCTGTACCTGGGTGATTTCCGGAGTCTGTGTCCCTCGGGCCCTCTGGGTGCCATGCAAGCTGTACACACGTGTTCTCTGATGGAGTCAGCCTGGGATTTCTGTCCCCATGTGCTGCCTCCTCGGGGTCAAGCATAACAGTCTTGTTCCCATCCCAGCTGCACATTTATCTGATTCTTCAGAGAGCACAAGACTCATAGAGTTGGTGGCACACAGTGGTGACTGGGAGTTGGCCTGACATCTGTGAGATGGCTGCTTCACTGCCAGTCCTCTCCTTTTAGCATGGAAGTTTTAGGAGTTTCATCCAAAAGCAGAGGGGACTTACTAGGGTACCTACTTTTGTCAGACCATGTGCCCCAACTCTTCCCTACTCCCCAGGAGGCTAGAAAGAAATGATACACAGCTTCCTTCATGTTTATTCCAGTTATGAACAATCCCTAAGGTCAAGAGGGCTCCAAATGTCTGATATCTTGGGGTTTCTTTTACTGGGATCTAGATCCAGTAAGAATTCGTAGCCTTACGACTTCTCTGATGCTTTTAAACAGACATTTTTATATTTTGTCCATATTTTCTGACTGTCCTCAGCAGGAGAGTTTGAATTATTTTGCCATCAACATCAGAACAACCCTCCTTGTCATGAGGGGAGACCAAAGTCTTCTGCTTTCTGTCTGTAAACTAATTTTTGTTTCCTTCTTGGACACTATTCTATTCAACTACCCACAACATCCATGTTGCCTGCAACTTTTTTTGGTGCACTTTATTTAAAATAATGAGTGAAGAATCTCAGTGGGAAGACTATAGAAGGGAGATAGTGGAGGTGGGAAGAGTGACTGACTACATACGGATTTGGCCAACATTAGTGCTGGAAATA
Organism: Urocitellus parryii; assembly: GCF_045843805.1. Taxonomy (NCBI): domain Eukaryota; kingdom Metazoa; phylum Chordata; class Mammalia; order Rodentia; family Sciuridae; genus Urocitellus; species Urocitellus parryii. The sequence continues at coordinate 142,928,577 of NC_135531.1, forward strand.
ATGGTAACCAAGTAAGTGGGGACCTCTTCTTCTTTGTAAAACATTTTAGCTGTCTCCATCAGGCAAGCGACCTTGGAAAGGTGTTTTAGTGTTTTCACTACCGTGACCAAAATATCTGACAAGAACAATTTTAGAGGAGGAAATATTTATTTGGGTGGGGGGGCTCATGATTTCAGAGGTCTCAGTTTATAGATAGCTGGCTCCATTCCTTAGGGTTCAAGATGAGTCAGAACATCATGGTGGAAGAGTGGGGTGGAGAAAAGCAGGTCAGGACATGGCGACCAGGAAGCAGAGAGAGAGCTCTGCTCCACAAAGACAAAATACAAACCCCAAAGGAACATCCCCAGGGGCTCACATCTTCCGTCTACACCTTACCTGCCTACAGTTACCACCCAAAATTAATCCCTATCAGCGGATTCATGCACTGATTAAGTTAAACTTCTTATAACCTGATCATTCCATCTCTAAACGTTCTTGTGTTATCTCACACATGAGCTTTTGGAGGACACCTCATATCTAAACCATAACAACAAGTCACATAAATTGAGTTGCAGTTGTCACCAATGTGAAATACAAGCAGGATGAGTATTAATTTGGTAATATCTAGCTCTAAACGGTTAGGATCAAAGGATAGAAGCAAAGCTTACCATAGGAACTTCTGTGGCTTCCTTGGCATGGTGATCACTAAGAAATATTTGTACAATGAGGAACCAATGTCTTAACCTCTAAGTGATTTTTTTTTCTGGCTTATTGTCCTCTTTGAGGACAGGCAAGCCTTGTCTCCAGGGTCACCTGCCCTGCAACACTAGAGCAATTGTTCAGAATTGGCACTTCCTAAGAGCAGTAGGTGTTATGGTTTAGATATTATGTGCTCCCCCAAAGCTCATGTATGAGGCAGTGCAAGAAGGTTTAGAGGTGAAATGATTGGGTTATGAAAGCCTTAACCCAATCAGTGCATTAATCCCTGATAGGAATTAACTTAATTGTGACTGTGGGCAGGCAGTGTGTGCTAGAGGGTGGGTCACTGGGGATGTGCCTTTGGGGTTTTTATTTTGTCCCTAATCTGCACTGTCTATCTCTTCTTGGTGGCCATATCCTGAGCTGCTTTCCTCCTCCATGCCTTCCACCATGATGTTCTGCCTGTCCTAGATCCCTGAGGAACAGAGCTGGAGTTCTACGGACTAAGACTTCTGAGACCTTGAACCCCTAAATAAACTTTTCCTCCTCTAAAATTGTTCTTGTCAGGTCTTTTGGTCACAGAAGTGAAAAACCTAATACAAAGTGGGAATTGTACCACACAGCATTTCAGGGTACACAATGGAAAGGAATAATAAGGAAGGAATTTCTTATGACTCTTAGGATTTAAGATCAACATTTTTGCAATTCAGTTCTGTTTGCACTGACTGTAAAAACATGATGTGAGATTCATCATCATTTTCTAAACTTACCTATCATTTATATTACCAAGTGATTAACAGACTGAAACGGACACTTGGTAGTAAAAAGACTTTTTTTTTTTTATTTTTTTTTTTATTTTTCAGTATTTGGCGGACACAGCATCTTTGTCTGTATGTGGTGCTGAGGATCGACCCCGGGCCGCACGCATGTCAGGCGAGCGCGCTACCACTTGAGCCACATCCCCAGCCCAGTAAAAAGACTTTTAATGAGTAGGGAAAGATGGTATTGTGGGAAGCAGGAACATCTCTAATTAGAGTGACTCAAGTCACACGCCTACATTTGCTCACACAGACACACACTGCAGAAGAAATCATTGATTGGCCTCAGGTTTCATCGGCAACATTCAATGTACATTTGTTACAAATCTCAAGAGGGAGATGCCAGCACAGGAATGCATTTGTTGAGATGTTCTGTAAGACCACATGTTCACAGCATTATTCAGCTGAAACTGGAGAATGACTGGAGAATGAGAGTGCTTCTAATCTACAAGAGAAGGTGTTGCCCCAGATTTGTTAGTGTTCATTTTTTTTAAGTATTTTGGCTGCAGTGATTTTAGGGGCTCACTGCAGAGCTCAGTGAGATGGTAGACAATGACCCTTGATTCTCATGAAGGCACAGGATCATGTCCTGTATCAGAACGACAGATCTTTCATTGCCCCATGGAAGGAAGACAGGTGTGAATCAGTTCTTAGGGTTATCTTTAGAAAAATGGGGGGAGGGGTGAGATCATCTTTCCAATTCAGCCCAAAATATACAAGAGATTTTTTTTTTTTGATCAAATGAGAATCATAATCTTGCTGGAAAAGCAGACACTGTTGTAGCAATTAAAAGTGCTAACATGGAGGAACCAACTGTCCTGAGAGGATGGGGACAGGGAAGACGACCACTGGCAGAATGATTAAGAAAAACCCTTAAGAAGTTCGTTCCAGCTGCCTTGCTGGTTTGCCTCAGTGAGCTCTCAAGTTGGGGAAAATTGGTTCAGTTGGTGAACTTTTGGTCCAGTATTTCCTTTGCCAATAGGATCAGGCTAACACGTAAGTACAGTCTGAATTCTTGCGCCTCACTCTCTCAACCTTTGCACCTAACCAAACCTTCTCTGGGATAATTGGGGCGTTTGGCAATTTTTCTTATGGAACAATCGTCTTATTATTTACAAAGTACATCATAAAAATGATTTTCAGCATGAGGTACTTAATCACTGTGTGCCACTAAATCACAAGCCTTGACCCACGGCTCATAGAACTGGAACAGGGATATCATTATGTGGAGAGAGATGCTCCAGACCCTAGCCTTCCACGGTATTCAAAGATCTTTACAAACTTTCTATAAGCATTCAGAAACCTACAGCTCTCTCCTCGTAGAAAAGTCTATCGTAGCGATTGTAATGTGAATACTAGTATAGAGAAAACATAAACGAAGGGCCGAGTGGATATAGAATAAGGAGCAGTTTAATTCTAGAGTATTTATGGAACAGTTCCCAGGGTACTTCAATTGCGCCTTGAAGGAGGAATTGGATTTTCCTAGGTTGGAAGGAAAGAAGAATATTTTATACAGGGAAAACACTGCGATCCCCAGGGCTCCTGGGCACCACATGTCCTAAATCTCATGCCTTTGGAGTTCTTTAACCCTACCCTATAGCCAGGCTTGGGAGCTCAATAAGTGATCATTCATCCGCCTTCACAATCGGTTTTACTTAGGTGGGCACACCTCGCCTTGCCGGTTCTTGGCTTTCGGACTGTCTGCTAGAAAAGCTGGGCCATCTGTTCTGACAGACGTTACCCAGATGACATCAGGGATGCCAAAGGCATTGTCTTTCTCTTCTGACCTACTTGGGTGTTCCACAGGCCGTCCTTAGCACCTCGTGCTAAGCGCTCATTGTGTGCTCTCCTCCTTTTCTGTCTGCCAGTGTTCTCTTTCCTTGGAGGCAAGTGTTTTTGTCAATGTCTGAGTTATTGTGCTCCTAAATCCTCCTGCAATCCATATGCAATCATCTGCTTATTAAGGTTAAGTGAGTTCAACTGATACTATAAAAACTTGATTAATGGGAACATATGGGTAATGCTTCTGGTTAATTGAATTTTCAGGTTAACTGAGGGTTAAACTGGAGATTTAATAAAATTGCCGAAGCACTTGTCTTTATCTGTTTTATGGCACTTATCACATTCTACCCTGCCTGGCTGCCTTTGAAATTCTTGTCTTATCATCCCTAGGAGGTTTTGAACTTTCCGAGGATAGAGTCTGGCTGTGTACTTGTCTGCAATTCATTGTGGCCCAACAGATCATATTTTTAGTACAGTGACATAGTCATCTTCCTTATCATCATGGTCAAATCATGGTTGTTAGCAGGGACTTTGTAGCTGCAGTTTGAATACTGCCTCTGCCATTTACCAGTTCTGTGGACTTGGGCAAGTTACTTAACCTCCTAGAACCTCAGTTTCTTCACCTGTGCAATGGTGGCAAGGATAGTAATTATCTCGCAAAGGTATTATGAGGATTAATGGAGCCAGTGTTTACAAATTACTGAGTAAGCAAGGCACTGTATTAAGTCTTCCATCTGCAAATTCCCATTTGACCTCAAAGGAAGATGTTATTAATTATCCCATTTGACTGGTGAGGAGAGAAGAAGGCAGATGGTAGACAATGACCCTTAATTCTCATGAACTTGCAAGTTAGCTAACACAGCTGATAAGTGGTGGACTAGGTTTGCATCAAGGAGGTTTAATTTGCCAACCTCCAATCCTAACTTAAAGCTCTTCTAAAAAATCACATCTTTATACTCCCAAAAGGTCGTGCCTTGATCTGGCCAATTATGGAAGTAACACTTACAACATTATATCTCCAACATGGAAGGTGAGGTGCCATTCATCATTGTAATTAAAGAAGCTAGCTGGACAAGGGCTTCATCATGCCCCCTGAAGACTGCTGCAATAGTCGGAAGGATCCAAAGTGAAGCACCCACTAGCCATTGCCTCAAGTTCAGCCCATCATTTCCACTCACCTTTCAAATGCTGAAGCAAGTTCCCCTCCACCCCTGGGTGGCCACAACTAAATTCAAAGGGGATAGGAAACTACTGCCCTAATATGACCCTAGAGACAGAGAGGTGGAAACAGTCCCTAAGTTATAATACCTCCTATACCCAAGGACTCCCAAATTAGTAGGCTAATTCTGGGTCCTGAGATGTGCGGCTCTATGGATAGTTATACAAAGTATAAGGAATTAGGTTCTTTCTCTAGAGCAGTGTTTCTCAAGTTTAGCATTATTCTCACAGTGAACTAGATAATTATATGTCGTGGGGTGCTACCCCCATGCCATAGGGTAGGTAGCAGCACCCCAGACCCCTATTCATTAGATGCCAGCTGCATCTTCCGCCTTGCAGTTGTGATAGCCATAAATGTCTCCAGTCAGTGCTGGATGTCTGCTGTTGAGAACCACTCAAGTGACTTCCTTTGTATCCACAGACTGTTGAGTCTCAGGGAAATTCTGGTTATACTGTGACCCTTTTTTATAATAAGGAACCTGAAGAAGTATTTAGAGATTAGAAAACAGCCTTGGAGGGTTATTGGCTTCCATAAGTCATGGTTCCTAGTTAGCACAAGCACTTATATTCTCTGCGTCTCTGTCAAACACTATATATTTGCTAGACCATATTTTTTAAACACTTTTTTAAGGTTTTTCTTTACCGACTTTATACTCTGCAAAATTCTTCAGTGGATTTACTTCAAATTGTCAGCCCCTGTAATTTTCAGCCTATTTATTTTTCTTGGTCCTCTGTGGAGGGAAGGAACAGCTGGTCATCATGTTTTGTGTAATAACTTTTCATATATTTGAAGACTGTTATTAAACCATCTCCAAGCTTCTCTTTGCTGGGTAATTGTTATGCTCAGACATGCACCAGGAATTGTGCAAAGCCTTGGAGAAGATCGAGTCTCCAAACTAATGTTTGTGTATTAAAATTGAAGAAAAACATTTTTTGACAGAAAAATATCAACTGAGAAATGAGGCTTAAATCTGAGGCTTGGTGTTTTAGTTCTTAGAGTTTTTTCTTCTTTTTTGTATATTGTGCTTATTGTAGTTGACCTGGAAATTTTAATTTATTACTGTGGAAATCAAATGCCCTAATTAGGATTTTATAGAACTGTTAATCTTAATGGTTTTTTAATGGAAATCCAATGATGACAAGATACCGATTCTCTTCTTGTCACATTTTAGGATACAACCAGACATAACTCAATTAACTGTGTTTGCACTGATGAGAAGACCTTCCCATGATAATATCAAACCAATTTTAAAAAAATAATAACTACCATGAATTCATGCTTTCCATCTGCCAGACAAGATTCTAAGAGATTTAAAAGAATCTTCTCTTTTTGGGGAGGTGTACTGGGGATTGAACTCAGAGGCACTCAATCACTCAGCCACATCGCCAGCCCTATTTTGTATTTTATTTAGAGGCAGGGTCTCCCTGAGTTGCTTAGCACATCACTTTTGCAGAGGCTGGCTTTGAACTTAAAATCTTCTTGCTTCAGCCTCCTGAGCTGCTGGGATTACAGGCTTGTGCCACCACGCCCAGCTACAAGAATTATCTCCTTTTATCTTATTAACTCCAAGAGATAGTTGGCATTATTATACCCATTTCAAAGAATCAGAAACAGCAGATCTGAGAGATTAAGTAACTTGCTCAATGTCACAGAGCTGGCTAGATGTAGAAGTGAAGTTGGAAATCAAGCAGTTGGACTTTGAAGCTCACAGTTTTCACTGAGATTAAATGTAGCCTCTGTACAAGCAGAAACCATGCCTACTATTTTTTTTTGTAAGTTCAGTGTCTAGCTCCTAATGTTAGTTCTCAGAAATATTTATTGAATGAATAAACAAATGGTCAATGGCAGAGCTGAAACATGGGGCAGCCATGTGCACCGTGGTTTAGAACATTATGTGACTGTTATTTGCTGAGGCATTATCGTCCCACTTCACTCCATGCCAACCCCAGGTGAGTCAGACAGCTTTTCCAGAATTCTGTACTAACCTGTGTGCATCGTTATCCATGCACTGACCTGACTGTGCTTTCATGAGCCATTTGTGTGCCTGTTTCTCCTGATAGAGCACTGATTCTTGACCAAAGGCCATTTTGTCCCCCAAGAGACTTTTGGTAATGTCTCTAGACATTTTTGGTTGTCACACTGGGTGGGAAGGTACAACTGGCATCTACCTAGTGGGTAGAAACAGGGATGTTGTTAACTGTGTGTAATGCATAGAGGAGCACCCCCAACAATCATCCATTCCAAAATGTCAACATGCTGGGGAGGAGTAGCCCTACTCTCTGCAGAGATGTCCTTCCCAGAAGGGTCCTGGTGTTCAGGATCATTTGTCTTCTAAGTTCTGGACACAGTACCTGCTATGCCACTGGGGTTCCATATACGGTACCAAAGGAGGGGAGAGAATGAGTACATGAATGGGTGATAGAGCAAGTGCAGTCCATGGGCCTGGATTCCACTTGAGAGAGTTCAGATGACAACCCAGGTACCACAAGAGCTGCTGTCAATTAACGAGGGACTCCAGCAGACTATGGGAATTAGGGACGGTGAATTCAGATGGAGACTACACACAGCATAAAGGAAGAGTGGTGGCAGAGTGTGTTGGAACATCAGTCTGATTTCCCCTTTCACTTTCTCTTAGAGCCCTTCTCCATTTATAAAGCCACCAGCTTATTCTATAATTCCTACCTTCAAGGAAGAGGATGGGGCAACTGCAACAAAAAATTAGGGAACACCATTCTGGCTTCAGAATCTAAAAAGCCAAGGTTCGGGCATAGTTAAAGACCTGGGAAAAATTCATTCTGTCATGTCCAGTTTCCCTACACCACAGACAAGCTAAAATGTTGTCTACCGAGAGGGAGACAGGGAAACTCAGAGGGGAAAGAAAAGACTTTGCCCCGGGTAGGTTGCTGAGAAGGGGCTTTGGGTTCTGTTGCCCTTCTTCCTAGTTTTGAGCTGAAGGTGGAGAGCCCTCCTCCACAGCGCCCTGTAGAGCCTGAGAGCAATGCTCCTCCTCCACCTCTGGGTGAACCCTAGAGAGTAGTGCCATCCCAGCATACCCTGGCATCGGAGTGGCATGGGGACAAGAGAGCAGAAATGACTGCAGGGAACATCTAGGTAGAATCACTAGCCTTCCCAGCTGTCAAAGTGGTGCAGATGTGGCCTTGTGGCTCACAGGTGCCAGTTAGAAGACCCAGATCAGCACAGGCCCTGAGATTAGGGAAAAGAGAAGACAGTGGAGATCCCAATGAGACTGTATTAAAATGACATCATCTCAGGAGATGACAGTGTGGATAGATGACAAGGGCCCCTACCAGATCCTCCTCATGTGTCATATATCATCATGTCATAGCCCCATGTCCCCCTGGGGAGAAGGAGGAGGGGAACCTTCTGAACTGAGTAAGCAAAGGTCAGAATAGAAAATCAATTTAGGAAAAATATAGTTACTTGCACAATACAGTTTCCTGCACATGCGAATTTGGGGCTTGCCATTTGGGTTCATGGTAGTTATCAGATGGTGGCTGTAGCAAGGTTGGAGTCAGGGTCAGTCCTTGCATCCATAAACCATTTGCTGATAAGAGCGAACCTTGATTCCAGTTTTGAGGGGGGAATATCCAGGGGAAGTTATCAATGTAGAACCTTGGACTCCAGAGAGAGGTGCAATTCTTGCTACTCAGATTGTATTGCATGAAGCAAATAGGGTCTGGGAAATAAAGTAGTTATTAGTCCCCAAGTCAGGGACAAGGTCAGACTGAATCAACAATGGCTGAGGATTGATGTGCTCCAAGCATTGGGTGACGACAATTGCTTAAAGTCCTGCCTTCAAAGGTCAGCTTTGGCCATCATGAATGACATGGGCAGAGATGACAGAGAGGGTCATGTGGCTTCAAGTCCTGGGGAAGAAGTATAAGCTTGAGAAAAGTTATCTGAATGATGAAGTCTTTGACAAATAAATCTTTTTGAAAGAAGACACGTTAACTACGAGATAAAAGTAGTGCTCACAGTACTGAAATTACATTTCAAAAATCTTGATGTTTTTAATCTAATCATGTTATCATTCTGATGTTAATTTTTCTGTCAAGCATTTTTACTATCTTTTTTTATCTGACACTTTTGGGTGTGAGGGGTGTCTCTTCTTTGAAGAAAGAAGGCGATGAAAGTATTTCTGGAAGCCCTGTGAGCTGATCCAATTAAAACACCATTTTTTTTTTCCAACTACTATTTTTGTTTTAGTGCGTATCAGGTTACATGACACTGTGGGTGGCCCCTGGAGGGTTAGAAGTATTCCAGAGGCTTCTCACACCTCTTTTCAGACTTCTAACCTCTAGAAGGAAATAGGCTTCTTTTGTTTTAAGACACCAAATTTGTGATAATTTCTTTAGGAAGCCCTAAGAACTAATATAACTCCTCAAAATTCTTCGATTACATGTTTACTTCCTTCTCTGGGTCCCAGAACACACCATGTCCTCTCCTGCTATATCTTTGACCTGTCCACCTCCTCTTCACTGAATTTTGGGCAGGGTTTAGCTAACTTTACATAAAGAAGAAGAAATAAATATTTTAGGCTTTGTCAGCTAGATGGCCTCTGTCACAGCTTCTCAACTCTGCTGTTAAAAAGAGTAGTCATAGGTAATTACAAATGAATGGGCGTGGTTGTGTTCCAATTAGACTGTATAAAAACAGGCAGTAGACTGGGGTTGCCTGTAGGCTGAAGTTTGCTGACCACCGCTTTTGGTTATTCATGAGATTGCAACTTGAACATCATTTGCTCAAGTGCCTTCCTCTAACTTCTTAGAGAAGCTCTCTCACTGTGATCATCAGACCTCGTATTCCACTGGTTAACTCACTGTGCCTATATTTGTTTCTTGTTTGGTTCCCCATCAAGCTGAAAGATCCATTTGGTTAGGGGCTGTGTCTATATTTGCTCATCATGGAGTCCCAATAGCTAACACAGACCTGCCATAGAGCAGCACTCAGTAATTAATTTACAAATCCATGAGTAATTAAGTATCCTTATTGAGCTTATGCAGGTAATGCCTCATTGTTGAAATTAGATTTAAAAATATGCACAAGGTGGTTTCTTAAAAAGTTAAATACAGAATTACCATATGGTCCAGCAGTTATCTGGGTATATACTCCCAAAGAATTGAAAGCAGGGACCCAAACAGATACTTGCACATCCATATTCTCTGAACAATTATCACAATAGCTAGAAGGTGGAGGCAACCCAGCTGTCCCCCTGTGATGAACAGTTAAACAGAATGCTGTACACACATACAGTAGAACATTATTCTCTCGAAAAGGAAAGAAACGACATATACCATAGCACTGATAAAGTCTGAAAATATTGTTCCAAGTGAAATAGGACACACACACACACAAACAACTATCGTTTGATCCTACTCACGTGAAGAGCCTAGAGAAGGAAAATTAATGGAGACAGAAATTGGAGTGGAGGTTACCAGAAGGGGAGGGGACGGGAGTACATTGTTACTGTTCAATGGGTATAGACTTTTTGTTTGGGATGATGAAAAGGTTCTGGAAATGGGTATTAGTGATAGTCTCACAGCATTGTGAATGTACTTAATACACTGAATTGCACATCTAAAATGGTCAAAATAGTAAATGCAATCTGAACAAATATGCAGGAATTAAGTAGATCAGATACGAGAAGAAACTAGGCTAAGACGGAACAGAAGAGAAGAGACTCGAATCATAGGATACTATTTCTGGAAAGGAACTCCGAGATCCACTGGTTCTGTAACTTCCCTCTCCTTTCATTTTACAGAGGAGGAAACAGGTGTCTGGGCGGTTCTGCAGAAAGCAAAGAGGTTTCAGAAGATCTGGGGTCAAGCTCAACTGGGCTGCCCATGTACTTAGCGTCCTTAGACACATCCTTGGCCCACATCTCTGAAATTCTGAGCGTACAAACTCTGATTGCTTTGCTTTCTTGGTCCTAGATTTGAGTCTGCGTTTTCTTCCTAGTAATTTGGGCAAGTGGTGTATTGGCTTTGTGAAGAGGTTTTTTTTTTTTTTTTCTTTTCTGATTTTTGGCTCATCTTGTTGGTTGCTTTCCTCTGCTTGGTTTCTGAGCTCATCCCAATTTCTCAGGTGATTCTGTGTAAAGAGGTCTTCTTTGAAAACACCTATATGGCTTCACTTTGCTTCATGCTGTGTTTCAATTCCATTTCATGGCTGGGGACAGCCATCGACAGTGAGTGAATAATCCAGGTCTGATGTCTTCGTCTGACTCAAGTCTCAAACTTACTTTACTATGTTATGCCAGTCAAAAGACTCCTTGGGACTACAGTTTTTCTAAGAATAATGATAATAGCCACCACTACTATTATTTTTTTCCTGTGAACTTATTAAATCTTTCATATTATGAAGGGAAGTTGTCTCCAGCAGACTCACAACAAAATGATAGAACCCATGCTTAAATTTGTTAGGTGTTTGCTCACCAGAGTGTAGGTTCCCACACAGCTAGGTTCCACACAGGTTCCCACACAGCTAGGGCTTTATCTTTGCACAAGAAGACAGGGAAGATCTGTAAAAGCTCTCTGGGTGCAGAGTCAGGGAAACTGGCTTCCAGTCCTGGTTTTGACACCATTTTGCCCTGTGAGCCTGAATCATTGACTGCCCCTCCTGGCCTAGCTCATTAACTCATCTGTAAAGTGAGGGGCATTAAGTGAGATGGTCCTGTAAGTTTCATTTTAGCTTCAATAGCTTATGATTTTTGTGCTTCTAGTCCTTAGTTCTGTGGCTGGCATATATTATGAAATTAATACATGTTTACTGAGTTGAATTTAGTTAATTGCTATTTATTATTAGTCAAGTGTCATTGGCTCATCACATCATTTAGGTTTCTGGAAAGATGTTTGATTTTTTTTTTATTCTTAGGCAATGTAGCAGTGATCATAATTAATTGGTTCTAGAGATGGCTGATAATAGTGTTGGTAATAATAATAAATATATATTGAGAGCTTAATAACATTCAAGTCATCTGCTATGTGAAGTTCATTTCTCAACACAACCTTAGGAAATAGGAATAAGCATCAACCTTATTTTATAGATGAGAAAATTCACATGGTAAGTAACTGGACCGTGTTCATAATAACTGACCTGAATCACACAGCTGGTGGATGGTATAACAAGAAATTCAGAGTAACTCCAAATATGGTTGCTGGATTAAGCAAATAAAAATACAGGATGATAAATTAAATGTAATTTCAGATAAACAGTGATAATTATCTTACTATCAGTATGTCCTATGCCATCACACTGATCTCTCCTGTCACCCATAAGAAGAGTAATACTTTTAATTTTTTTTTATTGTTGTTGTTCACTGGCTTCTGAATTATCAGGTAAACAGGTTCACCTAAAAAAAAGCAAATAGAAACATAACTCTTGTTTCTTGCAGAACACTTGGCATTCCTTCCTTTAGGCCTGAAACTAAGAGTATTTAGTATGAAGTGGTAAGAAGATATGAAGTGAGAGGTTGTGAATTCCTATGTTGTATTGTTGGAATTTTCTCTTCTCTGGTATCCAATGACCTTGTGTTTGCTTTCATAATTCTTCTCTCTACTTCTTGGGATTTCTATTTAAATTAAGAGATGAATGAATTTTTTTTTCCATTAAAAAATTCAAGTGAAATCTGGAATGTGGCAATGAGTAGAGCCAGGCTCCCTTGTGGACCATTTGTGAATGCTGCTTCCCTGTGCTCAACCTGGAAGATCTCCTGTGTTTGCTGCTATGACTATGGGTCCTTGCTAGTGGGTGATACAGACATTTGATCTGTATATTCACAACGCAGGCTCATGCTCCAGTCTCTCTCTCTCTCTCTCTCTCTCTCTCTCTCTCTCTCTCTCTCTCTCTCTCTCTCTCTTTTTTTTTTTTTGCAAGTTTAGATACCATGGAATCAGAGGGGTTCAACCTTAACCTAGGAAATTGAATTTATGGCACAAGGTGGTGGTTTGATTTTATTGATTAAGAGCAGGGGGCCCTGGAAGAAATCAGGCCCAGGCAGCTCTCTGCTCCTCACAACTTTAATTCAATTTCCTCCTCTATGAAATGGGCTAATAATAGTCCTTACCCCACAGGCTTCTATTAAGCGGGTTTGTGAGGATATTTATGTGTTTAGCTCGTGCCTGATGGATAGTCCAACAAATGCAACTGCTTTGGATACTATTATTTTTTATGACTATTATTAAATTTAAGAATTCAATTCCAGGGAATTGAATAAGGTTGATGAATTCAGATATTTTTTTTTCCACTTAATTTACCCATCCAAAGAAGGAAGAAGAATTAAAACTGAAAAGGAAAAAGTAGAAACAGAAGATGAGGGATCTAGTACAAGTTTCCCAATCTAGCTCTGGGAATGTGGGCAATGGTTTACCTACTTGGAATCTCATTTTCTTTTTTGTATAATTAACTGGTCCCACTTCCCTCCCAGAGGTTCAAATGAGATAACTTGTAGGAAATGCTTTAAGTGGCCTTTTTGACTAGTGTTTCTGCTAATGTGAGCTCCTCCATTCTAGCATTTCTTTTTTTGAGGTCAAGAATTGACCGTTATACACCATGAAACAGGGTGGCTATTCTCTAGGTTTAAGCATAGGCACCTGCGTGTTCTGATTTCATGAGAAGGGTATTAGTTTTGCTAATTCTATGACTAGAAAGTTCTGTTCTTTTCAGATGTGTGAACTTAGAAAACTCTGTGATTCTGTTTCTTTAGCTGTAAAATGGACTGCAAACAATTATTCTTTCATGGAATTGTTGTAACAGTTGGATAAAATAACAATACATTTAGCACATAACAGAAAACACTAAGAAATATTAAATAGTAATAGCCATTTAAGTTCTTTTTGTATTTCCACCTATATCCTATAGTACTATCTTGGGACTCTGTACAATTTCAGGTATGCTTATTCCTTTAAGTTTTAGGAAACAGTTGCTCTAAGTTGAGTAAGCCCATGTTATGGTATAGACATGAGGAGTCTCCAAAAGCTCATGTGTGAGACAATGCAAGAATTTTCAGAGGCGAACGACTGGGTTGTGAGAGAACTAATCTATCAGTGGATTAATCCATAGATACAGATTAATTTGGCAGTCACTGTAGTAACGTATGGTTTTACTGGAGAAGGTAGGTCGCTGGAGGGTACCTTTGAGGAAAGGAAAGTGGCTTCATATGTTGTATTGTTGGAATTTTTTGAGGTTTATATTTTGTCCCTGGAGAGCGAAGCTCTCTCTGCTTGCTGATTGCCATGTCTTGGGCTGCTTTCCTCCACCAGGCTCTTCCTGCATGATGTTCTGCCTCACTTTGGGCCCAGAGTTATGGACTGCACCGTGAAACTGTAAGCCAAAATAGACTTTTTCTCTCTATGTTGTTCTTGTCAAGTCTTTTGGTCACAGCAATGCAAACCTAACTAAACAGTCCACTAGTAAATGGTACTCTCAATATCTATGCATCTGCCCTCCAAATTCTAGGTTTCAAAAGTCAGGAACCAACCACTTCTCACTATTTAACTGTAACCATATGATTTATATCAAGGCCTGAATTAAAATTACATTTTGAAGGGAAAAAAGTATCCTTTCATGGGCAATGTGAAGACAAGTTGGGTGCACAGTTAGACAGTATTTTTATTTCTTAGATTTCAGATATATTATTACTTTTCCATTTTCAGCATTTGATATCCTCTATCAGAACCTGGGGACTATCCCTTTGGATTCTCCCTCTGGTACCATAACCTTGTGACTCTGTGACTGCCAACAATTTGAGGGTGTTTAGTCCAACATGGTTAATTCACAACTCTTACCTATTAATTCAAACCCTTTCTCTTTCACACTATTAAAAGAGAAGCTTCTGATCTCTCTTCAGCTCTGGAAACCCTCTGTTTCAGTTGAATGGAGACAAGAGGAGTTCATTCCACAACATTCCTGCTCCCTTGTAGAGGACAGAGAGTGGAGGTACAAGGGGGCAGAAACTGGGTTTCCTCGGTTGTCACTCTACTTCCTCCTCATCTAGCTGCTCTTGTTTCCTAAGGATCTCCTAGGAGCATGCACGGCCAAGGCAGAAGGCAGCATCAGATAAAGGTTTGAAGGAGGACGCATTTTCAAGTTACTAGTAATGGTACAGATTCTTAGCCAATGCCCCAATAGTAGTTACTCATTAATTCCTATCTCTAAGCAACAGAAAACCCAAATCAATTTTTTTCCACAGACTGAATTTGAAGTCATATTTTTTTTTCTAAATCTATGAGCATTCATTCTCAGAAAGTGGCCAATAAATCAGGTTTTCAGTGGTTGAGGTGATGTTGATTCTTCTTACATTATTACAGAGACCAACCAATCCTAGGGCAAACATTTCTCTACTGGTTCAAGAATCATCATTCTGCCAAAGACCTGGATTATCTTGAAGCTAAAATCCATTAATGATCAATGCACCAAGGCATTCTAGTGGAAGTATAAAATGATCTACTCCTTGGAGAATGGTTCAGCAGTTTCTCATAAAATTAATATACCATATAATCTGGCCATTCTGCTCTTAGAGAAATAAAAATATGTGTTGACTTCAAACTTGTACACTGATGTACGGTTTTATACATGATGACGCCAAACTGGAAAATGTCCATCATGGACTAATAGGTACACAAGCTGTGACATATCCATAAAATGGAATACCCTTTAGCAATAAAAAATAAATTGCTGATACATAAAAGTGTATATTACACTGATATAAAATAGTATAAACACACTAAAAAATATAGTTATGTGCCAAAAAATTTTAATAAAGAGAGTATAGCATGTATAATGCCACTGACATAAAATTTTAGAACCAGCAAAACTAATCCATAATGGTATTCTAAAATGGTAATCTAAGATGGTGTCTAGGAGAAGATCATGAAAAAACTTTGTGGAATGATGAAAATAATCTTTACATTAATTGAGATGGTGTTCAAAAAGGTACATATGTCAAAATGCATTCGAATGTATACTAACAACAGGTATGCTTAGTGTAAGCAAATCAGACTGCAATAAAATTGTTTTTTACAAAGGAAAAGAATCTGAAAGACAGCATAACCCCAGTAAAATGAGTTTTGTTTGAACTGATAGTGTTACTACTTACATTTATTATAAAAACGATGAACAGTTTGAATAAGTGGTAGGGCTATACAACACAGATGCCAGCAACAGATTTGAATCAACTCAAAGGCATGGACATGGAAGATAATCCATGCCTTCTTATTGCACCCTGTTCTAATAAAACCCAAAGCTGGCTGCTAAATCCATAGAGAATTAAAAAGACCCTAGCAGTGTCCCAAATCTAGGTAAATAAAGCATTTGTTATTGATTCATAGAGTTTGTGATACACTGCC
Organism: Urocitellus parryii; assembly: GCF_045843805.1. NCBI lineage: Eukaryota > Metazoa > Chordata > Mammalia > Rodentia > Sciuridae > Urocitellus > Urocitellus parryii. The sequence continues at coordinate 142,944,440 of NC_135531.1, forward strand.
CAAAGTAAGCCTCGTGGAAAGAACATCTTGTTTTTCACTGATTCGTCTTTGTTCTTATTAGGAACACCATGTCTGTTTATTAAATATGATATAAATTATTTATCTTTGGTTAGTTTGTCAATGGGGATCTTGAAAAATAAATCAAATTTAAGTTAAAGCAATGCAAACTATTAATTCTGCAGTGGACTGTAAATATTTAAGACTGGTTTTGGGAATTAAATGCTCCAGCCTCAAATCCTAGCACTTAGAAACTAGATGACCTAAGACAAATTACTTAACTTCCCAAGGGTCAGGTCACATACTTGTAAAATGAGGGAGAAAATCCCATGTAGTCACAGGGTTAAATAAGGATGAAAAAAGACAATACTTTTGAAGCTGACCGTATCATTTGTGGCATGTAAGAGGAGAGGTACTTTTTGTATATTAATCAGTTAGAAAAAAATGGGGGCTTATTAACAAGGAAAACTAGGGAAAGAATAGCAACATTGATTTTTTTTAAATCTGATTAGGGAAAGATTCATTGGGTTTGAAATATATGCTGATAGCAAAACATTTTTATGTAACTTTCCCTTCCTTCAAACAAAGATCTGTCCTGACTATCTCAGAAGGAGAAACATATTGAGAGCAAGGAACTTGGAAGGACATTTGCCTGGTAATTTGCTCACTGACAGACATCTTTTGACAGGGAGATCAAAGGCTAAAAGGAAACTTGCCTGCCAACGCTTTTGATAGATAACAGTCCAGGGAGCCTATAGGGATTTTACTTTTCTCTAAATATATGATTTTTCTTAATATACAAAATTTTCTTCTCAAGTGTGAAGATATAATCAAGATTATATGAATTCCAGGCAGGAAAAATCTAATTTCCAATAAGAAGTTATCTGAAAGTACTTCTGCTTGTGTTTCTAAATCATGACTTATACAATTATTTAAATAGAGTTATATGATGGTAATTGATGATTCTCGTTAGCACTTTCAATGGGATATCTCCCCTAAAAATTAAACCAGGTAGGGAAGCACATCACACTGTTCCACTTACCTTAGGGTGGGGGGTGGTGATGAACCTGACTTGTTGTGGCCCTCCTGGTTTAAGGGTACACCAACTGTAAGTCAAATGAAAAATAAACTACCACCTGGGGATTTTTTTTTAAAGAGAGAGAGAGAGAGAGAGAGAGAGAGAGAGAGAGAGAGAGAATTTTTAATATTTATTTTTTAGTTTTCAGCGGACACAACATCTTTGTTTGTATGTGGTGCTGAGGATCTAACCCGGGCCGCAAGCATGCCAGGCGAGCGTGCTACCGCTTGAGCCAATCCCCAGCCCACCTGGGGATTTTTCGATCTTGTCAAAAGACAGCTGAATGAATACAAGTGGACAGAAATATGAATGGAAGGGCAATTTAACTAGTTTCAGTATAGGCAGTTCGGCTGTTTGGAGTGGGATTCAATACACCTTTCCTGAAAGTGGGAGGCAGTGAATATTTTCACCTTTTCCAGCTACATGATCTTCTTCAACTTCTCAATGCTGCTGTTTTTTGGTGAGAAGGCTAGCACAAGGCATTGCATAAGCAAATGTTCATGTCTGTGTTCCAATAAAACTTTATGAACAGTAAAATTTGACTTTCCTATCACTGTCATGTGTCACCAATTTATTTTTATTTTTTTTCAATTGTCCAAAAAATGTGAAAAAAACTATTAGCTTAAGGCTGTACAAAAACAGGTGAATGGGTTGAACATCATTCTTAGGAAAAAGGTACAATGGTTGCCTTTTTTTTTTTTTTTGCAGCTTTGCAGCACAGCTTGTGCCCTAGTTTATATTTCTTTTTTATTTTCTTTTTTTTAAAAGAGAGAGAGAGAGTGAGAGAGAGAATTTTAATATTTTTTTTTTTTTTTTTTTTTTTTTTTTTTTTAGTATTTGGCGGACACAACATCTTTGTTTGTATGTGGTGCTGAGGATCGAACCCGGGCCACATGCATGCCAGGTGAGCGCGCTACCACTTGAGCCACATCCCCAGCCCCTAGTTTATATTTCTAAGGCTTCATATCAATCTTTCAAATTTGGACCCCTGATGGCAGATATTTATGCTTTGCCCTGGAGTCGGTGGTGCATGATTTGAGTTGCCTCATTTAATTTTACATCACAATGCAAGAACGTAGTGATACTATTAATCCCTATTTTCAGACGATAGAACTAAAGCTCACTGATGTTAAAGAACTTGACTACTATGGTGCAGCTGGAGAGATGGAGCTGGAATTTGAATGGCCTTCTTGGTGAACAGAGCCTGTGCTCTTTCTGAAGGCGTTAGAGTGTGAATGAATGACCCGTGTGGCCATTAACCGCTTTAGGAAGCATGCTTCAGACCCCTTGGCAGGCATGTTGGTTCATCTTCATTCATGAAGAAAGGTTGGTGGCCTTTTCCGGCTGCTGCTTTTTCAGTGAGGCCCAGCAAGGCACTCAGAAACTCTCCGCTTAAGCATAACATCAAGGGTAAAATTTCCAGGGGCCTTTGGTGATCTGGGTACTATGAAACCCTTTCAAAATGCACTTGCCTTTTCAGAATGTGGCTATTGAGAAAGAATTTTTTTCATTTTCCCAGGAGGGGGGAAAAAAACCCAAACCAAAGAAGCCCCCCAAACCTACAGTGTTAAATGCACTTTATACATGGGAAGTTCTCACTTGGACCTAATTTTTCTTCCAGAACTTTAAATTTGCAATAAATACATGCAATTGGACTGAAGTGGCAGAAAACTTATAAATCAGCTCACACCATGCTCTGTCTAAAATCCCTGCAATGGTTTAACTCTACACTTAAAATAAAATTCACATTGCTTACAATGACCTGCCAAGTCCTACATGACCAACCCTTTGCTTATCTGTCTAATGCCATTTGTGCTGATCTCCTCTCCAGTATCCACTCTCCAGCCACACTGGCCTTATTTCCTTCGCACACACTCTGCCTGTGCACACAATCTTTTGCATACACCATGCCTTATCCCTGGAATGCTTTCCTGCCAATCATTTCAGAGCTGGTTCCTTCTCATCTTTAGATCTCAGCTTCTATATCTACTCCTCAGAGTGACCTTTTCCATTTCTTGCCACTTTTGTGCCTTATCGCCCCCAATCTCTGTCTAACCAAATGCCACTTTTATGTTTTTCATAGTACATGGCATTACTTGATCTTATAAATTGCAGATCTAAGAGAGCAGGGCTCATATCCTCTCCCCTGTTGGTCCCTCTATTCTTAAAGCCTATTGCAAGCACTCAATACATGTCTACAGAACAGAGAATGACCAGTTATTCTAAAGAACTGAAACACTAGGCCTTACCTTACTGTGACATTCTTGACTAGCGTCAGGCTTTGCTCAGACCTTGATGGCAGCAGGCTTGTGAGAAAGCTGTGGCGGTCTTCTTGGTCAACAAATGTCAACTCAGATTTATTCTGCTTTCTTATTCAAGCCTCAAATTCATTATTAATGTGCAACCAGTTGACAAGTTTCAGTTTTCTCAAATATGTCTATGGCAAAAAAAAAATTGGACAATATATTGCACAATAAGCTATTGATTTATACACCCCCAGAAGACACACACGTTATTCTGAATGCATAATTACATTGCAGACAGCACATTTTTCACCTGGGATATGACACATTTAGATAAAAACTAAGTATGCTCAACTGGGTGCCTCGTCTAAATCTGGGTATGGAGAATGCATATAAAATTATCATTCCATTAAAAATGTACAAAATGTGGGCTGTGGCTGTAAAGAGGTGCTTACATCGTGTGGAGCAGAGGGATGGCAGAAGAACAGTGTTGAAACTCTGTCCTCAGAGTAGCAAAGTCTGGTGTCAGAGCTGTTGAGATCCTAGATGTCAATCAATGTTTCAGTTGGAACAGGACATGAACTCTTTGCTTATTGAGGGCACATAGAGATCTAGTAGTTAGGAGAAGAATCTGTTAAAGAGTTCATTTCTTTATTTCAGTTCTGATACTTAACAGCTACATAATTTTTGTTAAATTCTAACCTCTCTATGACTGAGTTTGCTCAGCTCCAAAGAGGGGAGGGCAACAGAGTTTTTCTCGTAGAATTAGATGAGATAATGTCCAGAAACAGGCTGTCTGCACATAGTAAGTGCTTAGGTAATATAAATACCACTCTTAATGAAACAATCTTCAAATGAAAGCTAAGAGTCATAGGTTCAAGTCCTCTTCCTGTCAGTTCATGTGCTGCGTTAGGCAGGTTCCTCGCCATCTGTAGAGTTTAGTGTATGAAACTAGTTGACATGTATTTTATGAGCATTTATGCTCACAAACCCAAATGTTTTTTATAAGCTTACCTAGTTGGTTGCCCTCTATTTGCAGAAAATAGCTAGTTCCTGTTTTGTGCAGTAGAGTTTATAAAAAAAATCTTATGATTTTTTTTTTTTTATAAACTCTATTGCACAAAACATGAAGGTATAACACAGCTTGGTACATGGAACAAACACTATTGAAATGGTAGGTGTGATGAGAGAATATAGTAATTCCAGTAATAAATGCTCTAACACAGATGATATGCTATGGCATACATAGCTGAGAAGGAGGGAAACTGATGAAGGCTATCCTAGTTTGTAGTGCTATGTTTTGTTTTGTTTGTTTTTTTGCAATACTGGGAATTAACCCTAGAGGTGCTCTACCACTGAGCTATATGTATAGCTCTTTTTTTTTTTTTTTTTTTTTTATTTAGAGACAGGATCTCATCAAGTTGTCCAGTCTGGTCTCAAACTTGCAATCCTCCTTCCTCAGCCTCCTGAGTTGCTAGGATTATGGTGTGCACCACCATACCTGGCATGTGTATACTTCTTTGTAGGTAGTAATACTCAGGTATTTAAAGGAATGATGAAGACAAAGTAAAATACATTCAGGAGAAAGGGAATATTATTGACAAAGTTTTGAAAGGTATTTTACCTGAAGAGTGACAGGTAATAGAGATGATGAATGATGATGATGATAATAATAATAATAATAATAATAATAATAAGAAGAAGAAGAAGCAGCAGCAGCAGCATTTTTCACTGGAATTAAGTTCAACGCATATACCTAGTTTGAGAAAAATCAGGAACTAGTCACTAGATACACTCACCAAGCATATTGCTATCATTATCTCATATAATTCTCTTAACAACTGGATCCCTCAGGACTCTTTGGGTTCTTTGGGATAGACAATCAGTACAAACCAGTTTAAGCATAAAGTGAAAAGTATTGGTCCTCATAATTGAGAAACTCAGGGGAGCAGCTGACTCTAAGACTTGGTCTTTTTTTCTCCACCTTAGCAGTGCCCCTTTGAGAGGTAAGAAAGATGGCTTCCTGCAAATCCAGATACATCTCCTACCTATATTACAGCCCAGGTAGAAAGAAATAGTATTTACTGGCATCTTCAGAAGAAAGGTTCTGAGAAGGATTCTGATTGCCCCAGTTTAGGTTGGATGCCCCTTTCTGAGTCAGTCACTGGGGCCAGTGATATCAGGTACAATTATGGATCCAACCAGAGTTATGTTGCCACATGAATGAAGGCAAGTTGGGTTGGCCCATTTGGATCACACTTTAGAGGTACTTCATGGGAAATTAGGGCACTGTTAGCCTAGCAGAGTGGGAAAGAAGTTCAGGCAGGCTAAAAGAACAATAGACATCACAGCACCTGTCACAACACCAATGTTGGCAAAGTGTTGTTAACTCCATATTCCAGGTAGGGAAATTGAGGCTTGAAGGGGCTAAAGAGCCTTATTCAATATCAGATAGGTAGAAAAATAATGGAATTAGGATCAACCAGGTATCATACATATGTCTCTCTGTCTGCCTAACCATGATCCCTATCCATGGTTTAGCACCTAGTGCTGACTCCTCAGGACTATGGCATCCCATTCTTTATTCTTTTAGGAACTCAAGACAGGTTTTATTAAGCAGTGGACTTGTGCCATTCTTTTTGTGTTTCTGTAGGAATTCTTTCCCCACGTTTAGGGAATTTGCCAAACATGGAGCTCATCTCTTACTGGAGAAGTTAAAAACAGCAGAATGTCAATTTCCCTGCTATGACTACACTCAGGCACAGGCACAGGTGTTAAGCTCTGTGCACTCATCCAGACTTTGAGAAGGAGCTAGCAAGGATGAATGATGGACCTCTGAGACTTCTCTCTGGCAGCAGAGGTGGTTAAAGCAAGGTTATGTTCTTAGAGCTCCAGGAACAATCGCTGACCATGGACTCTGTCTAGTGACTGGGATGTGCTGATGTGAGCTCAGCTCCTAGACCCTGGCCATGGCAGCAAGTGGATATGGACACAGGTGCTGCATGTATTTTGATGCTTGTTCCTCAGCAAGTAGCTGCTGTTTCCAGTGTTCCTGATGATTGAGCAGCTACCCAGCATCCTTTTAATGAACGATTTTCTACTTAACCAAAGTTGGTTTCTGTTGCTGGCGCCTCAGAACCCTGTCTGATATACATGCATAAAGAACGGCTTAGCTTCTTATTCTCTCCTCTAGTATAAAAAGAAACTAGAGCCTTCTTGAACAGAGTTCATAATATATTTTTCCTTTATAGCTCCTTGTACCTCTTTTGTTTTTTCTCTCCTAACATTTTCTAGAGAGGTTTGGTTCTAGGAGTAGCCATCAGAGGCACTACAGCTCCCCTCCCATCTCTTCCATTTTTTTTTTTTTTGTGAGATTACCTGCCTTTCTTGATTCCTTCCCTGTTTTCCTCTCTTCTGGAAGTACCTATCCTTCCACGTTTCTACTTCTTTCCTTCTAGCTTAAAGTATCTTTTAAAAATTGTAATTAAGCTAGTGGTGGTACACACTTGTAATCCCAGTGGCTTGGGAGGCTGAGGTAGGAGGATTGCAAGTTTGAAACCAAGTTTGAATGGGCCTCAACTTATCAAGGCCCTAAGCAACTAGAGAGACCCTGTGTCTCAAAATTAAAAACAAATATAAAGGCCTGGGAAGGTGGCTCAGTGGTAAAGCACCTCTGGGCTCAATCCCTAGTCCCCACCTCTCCCCAAAAAGTAAAAATATAGCTTTGAATCTGACTTATCCAAGTTCAAGTACAAACCAATGGCACAGTAAGAACAGACCTGGCTTTGAACACTTTCATGAACTCAACCCCAAGCTTATTATAGAGGATGTAACTTGGATCAGCAACTGTACTCTCTGGAGAATTAAAATGGATATTCTTTTAGATAGAGGTTTGCACCCAATAAATGTGGAAGCTCTGGGGCCAAAGCCTCTGAGAGAAGCTTGCAGGTGCCTGACCAACTTTGTAATGGACTTGACCTGGAACAGTGTGTTTACTTGCAGTTTCCTGAAATAAGCACTGCTTAGCTTTGGAGAGCTGCCTCAGACAATGTAAACCATCCAGGGAAGGCAGGACAGAGCTGGTTCTGAGGGAAGCTCTTGGGGTGTATCTGTGTTTCATCCTCACCACTGAGTATATCCCTGTAAGCTTGGGTGCTCTGAAAGTCATGCTTAATTGGGACTCATTAACATAATTTAATGCTTTTTTTAAAAAGAAAAAAGATTAAAAGTTGTCCTTAAGGTATTTAAAGAAATTATTCTTTGAGGATACAGATCACTATCTCAGCCTCCACAATTCATTTAATAAAATGAGATTAGCATTTCAATATAATACTTGTTTTTTTTCTCCCCACTTCACTTCTACTGTTTTCTATGAACAAAAAGGGGGTGAGGGAGGTGCAGAAAATAGAAAACTTAAACAGTAACCTTATGCTATTGAATGAAGAGAAGCATTTTCTAGTTCTTGCAAATGAGGCCTGAAGACTCTATCCAGACAATTAGCTTTTTCTTTCAACTGTTAACAATGGAATCAAAGAATCTGCAGCCTTACAATCAACAGAGGGACATAAGGTTGCCAGGCAGACATCTGAAATAGGCACCTTTTCCCAAAGCACTTAGCGAGCACTTACCATAGATCAGGCACGGATGCAGACATAGAGATTGCAAATAAGAAGAAATCTTACCTGTGACTTAAAGGAGGACCCAGTAGAGAAGACAGGTAAAGAGTAAAATTGGGCTTCACTTAATAGTAGTTTTAATAACTCCCACCTATTGAAGAAACTGTGCTAAATAATTTATATGCATCACTTGACTTAGCACTTCCCAAAGCATCAATTTCTATCATACGGTTATAGAAACTGAGACTTGCAAAAGACATACAGGTAGGACATCAAGGAGTCTTGAGTTCCATTCAACGGGGGTCCAAGTAAAGTCTGGGTTCTATTAAACTCCTTTTGGGTGTGTGAAAATAGGCTTAGCTCCACAGATTAAAAAAAGGTAGCTGCTGCTCCCTAGGTGTTTATGTTTGGATAGACAGGAATAGGGTGAGAATGCAAAAAATGCTATAACAATAGAACTTAGTGTCATACAATTGTGCAGACGAATGAGGGATGGGAGTTCAAAGAAAGATTAGATCTCTTTGGGAAAAATGACTTCTCAGGTGTCTTGGATGGTAAGCTTGGTTCTGGTGTTAGACAACACCAAAAATTCAGATTTCTCCCTGGAAATGATTTTAAAGCAAACCAGATTATGAAATGGTCACTGCCCTTTTCACCCCACTTACTGGGGTTATAGTGACCTCATACCATGTGCTGATTAAAACAAGGAGCCTGGAGGGGATCAGGCAGATCCTGGAACAGGAAATGCATGCCCTGATGCTAAGCAAGATGAGGCAATATCAAGTGGCTTATTCCAAAACAAAAACCTTTTCTTTTTGTCTTTACTTCTGCTTTCTTTTTGTCTTTTACATACAAATCTAACATATGGAAAATCTCTTAGGGAACCACTTTTGTTGCTTAGCAGATCTGGATGTTCTCCCATCTAGTGAGCCCATTCCTAGTTGATAAGCCAGTGACTCTCTGATGTGAGAATAGGACATTTCCAGACTTGATAAAAAGGGCACCTGCAGTTCCCGGCATGCTGCCTCTTGAATAAACAGTCATAATAAATCATCTTTCCTATTTTAAAGCTAAAAGCAATTGTACTTTTGCATAAAATTCCATTTAAAGATTGTAAGGAACTGGGAATATGGTCCTGTAACTATCTCGTTTCCTATCCACTACCAACCCCCCCCCCCAACAATATGGATCTGTTGGAAAACAAAAGTAATAATGGTAATTGCATTGTCAAATACAGAAATATTTATTGCCATTGAATACAATTAAGCAAGAATCCCATCAGCATGCACAGGAATGAACAGAACTTGACAGTGGGTGATCAGTTTCTCCTTGTTACTACTTGAGGCCTAGTTAAGAATGCACCTCTCATTTAGGCATAGAATGCAGGGTCAAAGTGGAATTCTGAGGCTGGAGCTTTGTGATGAGCTGACACCCTGACATGGTAATTCCAACAGTATCTTTATTTGAGTTAGATTTATATTTTCTTCAGAATGGTCAATAGATACTCTTGGATCAGTCTAAGTAAGCTATTTGGTAACTTCTCCAGTATCTAAGAGGGGAATGTGGTCTTTGGGAAGAAGGGGGAAAAAATCAACACAAAACCGTCATGACCTTAGCTGCTGCCATTTGCAGTTTTAATCAATGGTCACAAGACTTTGCAGAAGAAAAGGACACAAGGTCACCAAGATACTGGCTGATATGAGGGATAACATGCACACCATATTCTGTGTTTTGTTGTGTCATTTCCTTGGCCATGTTTTGGGTGGAAAATCAGAACTTTTCCCTAGATGCAAAGGCAGAGAGGATATGCCAGACCAGTCCATGACATTCAGCATGTCAGTGCTACCCTCATGCTGCTCTAGGGGTCACAGTGTTTGAAACAGGCCTTGAGGGCTGCCATGGTCCCCTTTGCATTCAGCAAAACCAACAAGTTGTTTGCTGCCTCTGAAGCAGATTTCCCCAGAGTTACACAGGTTACCTTGTACTCAGATGAAGACATATGCTCGGACCTGCTCAAGGAATTCCCTTCGCAGCCAACAAAAGAAATAATAAATGAATGCATGGCTATCCCCCGCCAACACATACCATTTCCCACTTGCTCCTCATCCTTGGATAGCTTCTCTGAATAAAGGACCCAGACTGCATTGGATTTTAATGGAATATTTCAACCAATCAACCATCAAGTGGAGTAGCAGCCAGTCAATTAATTAAGGGACAAACCAAGCACAGATTCATCAAAGCCACTATTTTGCTTCCTAATTAGTACTCATAATCACTGTGCTGGGTGTTTTTTCCTCCAAATTCATCAAGGTCTGATTTAATTGTCACAAAAATCCTGAATAGAAAATTAAAATGGTGAGACGTTCCAGGCATGCCGGCTGAAAACAGAAATGATGAGGCTTTCCTTCCTACTTAGGAGGGAGGGCAATCAAAGTTTCCCATCATTTTGGGGGGTAATTTTTCTTGACAATTCCTATGGTCTAGGTTTTCAAGTCACAAACTCAAGGGTCGAGTTGTGGATGGCCAATATTTTTTTTTTCCTCCTGTGTGTGTGGATCAGCTGTTTCTCAATTACAGCTGTAGCTTGTTGACTGTGAAGCACTGGCTGACCTCCAGTTACCAAAGATCACCTCTTTGGTGAGGGCGTGGGGTGAAATCAAGTTGTCCCTAATTGAATCTACTTGAATGTTGAATGGTGAGTGTGCGACCTTGTTACTGGCTGATGGAGAATTATGAGTGAGCACTTGGGTTCTTTTTGTCTCAAGGGAAATGGACAAAGTAGAAACACATGTTTTCTCTCTGCCCACTCTTGGATTTGCCCTTTCCTCTCCACCCTGCATGCTGCCCCTGGTCCTGGGTATCCAGATCTCCTATGCAGGTGGAATACAGGGGGCTTCTTCCTTTATCTGATTCTGTTCCTGCTGCTTCCCTGTCCCGCCAAGGCCATTCCTCATTCTGCAGCCTAGGTGATGCTTTCTAATCTAAATGTGATCAGAGCTCTCTCTTCTGCTTGAAGCCTCTGTGGCTCCCCATTGTACCTAGGAGGAAGCCCAAGTCTTTATGGCTGTAAATGATATGTTGCCTCCATAGGGGAATATGTTCTGACCTGCACCCCCCATAGGGGTTGCCAGTAATCCTGATAGCACTGAACCCTATATATACTGTTTTATCCCATACATATAGACCCATGATAAAGTTTAATATCTGAGGGGTTATGGAAAATAATATTCCTATAAGAGAGCCTCCAGGAAATATGGAAAGATAGTGTGGTTCTGTAGGAGGGAGAGAAATTAGACAAAAATTAGCGGGGCCCTGGTAAAGGTCTTTTCCTCTTTCCCATTGCTGATGAGTCCTGGAAGGAGAAAAGCAAATAATGAAGCTCTGGGAAACAATGAATCCCAGAAGAAGAAGAAGAAAGGCAATGGGTGGGATTTGAGTATTCATCCCTCAGGATCCGAGCTCCTCTCTCTCCTGGTAACAGCGAGTTTCAAACTTTTTACAACTGCTTTCCTGAGTCAAAATTTTAACCTGCACAACTAGTTTCCTGACTGTACCATTAGCACTGACTGTAGTTTCCAGTGATTAATTCACCCTCATTGTAAACTATGAAATTCAGACTCCTTCTGTATGTAACCCGTGGGCCATTTTCGTACCTAGAAAATGAGCCCTTCCCGTGCCTGATTGATCAACTCTGGTAAGGACTAAAGGAAAGCTTGCCCATCCCTTTGAGGTCTGCTTCCTTCCTGGTTATATGTATTTTTATTGTGGTGCCGAAACGGTGTTGGTTATTTCTGCTTACAGTGTCTGAATTAGACACAGTAGAGATTAACAACAATAAACTGCTAATAAAATAGAATTATAACATTATCCTGTAATAAACCTTCTGTGTATATGTTCTCTTTCTAGTTTTCTACTTCATTCTTCTTGTAATCTGAGATGATATAATGCCCATATTGTGAGATGAAGTGAGATGTGACAGAGAGTTCAGCTACAAGGTAAGAGTACTTGAACACAAGCATTGCAGTATTGCAGTGGTTGATCTGATATCCAAGTTTGCTACTAAGAGATTAACAGGTGGATAGCATATACACCGTGGATACACTGGAAAAAGAAATGATTTTTGTTCAGGGTGGGAATAGAGTGGGATAGCATGGCATTTCATCACACTACTTAGAATGGTGTGTAATTTAAAGCTTATGACGTATTTATTTCTGAAAATTTCTCTTTAATTATTTCAAACTTCTCTTGAATCAAACTGTGAAAAGTGAAGCCGTAGATAAGAAAGGACTACTGAGATCATAATCTTTGGCTTATGAAATCGGATATGCCAATATTATTCTTTACATAGGTATGAGTTTGAAAGTTAGAATATCGACAGTAACTTACATCTAGGGATTTTCCACTATTCTCACTTTCTGTTTACCTTCACCCAAAGGAAACTCTATCATAAGCTTGGATTTATATTTCCTGCTTCTCCTCTCTCTGATCCTTAAATATATATTACTGACTTATCATTAATTTTATTTATAAAAATGTTATTGTGATGTTTATCATCTTCTAGGTCTGTTTTATTTATTCAACATTGTTAAGATTCTCCCACCTGTTTATAATCATTTTGCCTGCTATATAACAGTGTATTGAATGAGTATACCACAGTTAATATATTTATCCGGTCTCCTGTCAGTGGGTGTTTGGGCTGCTTCCACATGTCTGCTATCACAAACAGTGCCACCGTGGGCATTCTTATGTAGGGTTCTGCTGTGCAAGATTTTCTCTTTGGAATATATCCTAGGAGGGATATTATGCTGACTCCTGGGATATGCCAATGTTAACTTGGGTACAGGCTGTTACCCAAAGTTCCTCTACCAATCTTATACTCCATAGCCATGTATAAGAGATCCCCATGGTCCCACACTGTTTCTGATCAACAAGTTCAACAACGACTATTGCAGCGATGTGAAATGGAATCTTATCACCAGTGAGGATGAATTTACCCACCCTTCACTCTATGAAGTTCCATTTAAACCTCAAGTCTCAGCTGAAATGTATTTTCTCACCCTGGCCCTTGATTTTATTTATTTATTGATTACTTGTTCATCCAAATCAGTCTGCTTAACTTTCTTCACTGAAGGCATCTGAGGACAATTTTGTGGCAATGAGGGCATCTTAATCTTTTCCTCTTTCCCAAAACTGTCCCCTTAATTTTTTAGGTAAGCCCTAAATATCTAATGAATAAGGGAAATATAATGATGTGGCCAGATAATTTCAGAAATGAAAGAACTCTTAGAAATCATTTAATAAAGTCCCATTTATTAATTCCAAAATGATAGAAACCCACTTCAAACTGGCTTTAGAAAAAGGAACACTCACAGGCCCGTGGAACTGGCATTTGCAGAGGCTAATTTCAGGTCTGGCTGGATAAATCTGTTCAAATGAAGTTACTAGGACTCTGTCTGGGTCTCTAATCTCACCGGTAAGCTTTGCTTGTCTTTGCTCTCTCCTGTTCAGATAGCTTTTTCCATTCTGCCAGGGGAAAGCGATACTGGCATTACCAACTTCACACCCATCAACTGTGTAATCCCATAAAACAGAGGAGTTCTCTCTCGATATTTATGTAATAATACCAGGAAATAATAATATCAAATATATAAGCCAACATTTATTGAGGCTTTACTTTGTGCTCCCGGCTACAGATGCCTTCTTGTATTCAGTTATGCAATGTTTCTGAGGCAGATACTATAATTATCTCTCCTTAGAAAACTGAGGCTTCAAGAAGTTATGTAAGCAGTCCAAGTTCACACATAGCAAGTGGCAGCGCCAGACTTAGAAATCAAGCAAGCTTCCATAGCTCTGCTAGGGTCATTTTCATGGAATTCCTCACTGGGCTGAGGTTGGATATTGCAAATGGGCCAGCTTTTAACTCCTGTGTACCCCGACAAGGAACAATGACCACTACAGCTCATGGTGTCTCTCACTTGACAGACAAGGAGATGGAACTCGGAGAGGGTATATGCATTGTTCATAGTTGAGAGTCGAGGGATGTCACTTACCTGGTAACTTGGCCTTTCTCCCCTGGGATCCAGCTGGCTTGCAAAAGAGAAGAGCATTGTGTTGCTGAGGAAAGGAGGGAGGGAAAGCTAATTCTCCTAGCTCTCAGGCTCTAGGCACAAGCCCTCAGTCCATCAGCTGAGCCTGCAGGTCTGAATTAACCTTGAAGGCTCTCCAACCCACAATTCCAAACAGCCCAGAGGCTGTTTCCCTGGCCCCTACCCTGAAGTATCAGTAAAAGCATTAACAATTTCCCACTCCTTCCATTGTGACAGTAGCAGGAGCTGGCCACCGAGTGCTCAGGCGGGAAGGGCCAGTGTTTTGGACCCTGTTTGAGCAGATCCCTGATGCATCGCTACTCCTGTCACTTACCATTTTAGATGGGCCTCTGCTTCTCAGAGTCAAACTAGTTTGAATTTCCATTAAAAAAAAAGAGTAATTCTTGCACGGCTTGTCAGAAGCACTGCTTGAAGTTACCAGCAAATGTAATCTGCTCTATAAATGAGAATTTCCCTTTGATACATGTGGTGGTTGATAAAGACAGTGATTCACTCCTGGTCTCCCAGCCTACCCTTTCCACTTCATGCCCCTCCTCCCGCCTCCACATTGATTTTGCTTGCTGCTAAGGCAACCCTAGTTGAAATGGATTAGCATCATACAGGAAGGTTCTAGTGCCTCCTTTTTTTATACTGGCTCTAGGAATCCTGAAACATGAATATTTCCCCCCCAATTGAGTTCTATAGGTGAGTCCTGAAAACTGCATATCAGCAAAGGAACCTCCTCTGACTTCCCCCTTGGCTCAGAGAATTTTATCCTGGAAGGTGCAGGGACACATTTGCCTGCATAGATGAAAAGCAAGAGCCCTGGTTGGAAAGCAGGAGGTTCCACTTCTAATACTGGTGGCCTTTCCCCTCTGGGTGTTCCTACCCTTTGAGCCTTGGTCTTCATCTGTGCTGTGGAAATCCTCACCCTTTGGAGCATAAAGGGTAGAATAGGAAAGTACCAAGGCCATGCACATGTAAAGGGAGGGTTTGCAAATTGTATGTGTCCGACTGGTCCTCAGCAATTGATGGTTGTTATATGTTTCTTGATTTGAACCTAGAAAACATTTTCCAAAGACAAAAACTTGAAAATACTTTGGGTTCCATGCCATCCTTTCTGAATAATCTCTATTGTGATAATACAGTTTAAATGTAAGTGTCCCTTCCAAATTGATATGCTGGAACTGAACTTGGCCATGGAATTGAGAGGCAGAGTCTTCAGGAATTCATTAGGCCATAAAGGCTCTGCCATCATGAACAAGATTAATGCCTTTATAAAAAAGACTTCAGAGGGCTGCCTCATCCTTCCATCCCTTTCATATAAGAACAGTGTTTTTTCTTGTCCTGTCTGGAGGAAGCAGCAACAAGGTACCATCTTGGAAGCAGAGAGCAGTGCTCACTGGACACTGAGTCTGCCTGACTTCCATTCCTCCTGTCCTATGAAGACAATGCCATCTGTCAGCAACAGGCCCTCCCCAGACACTGAACCAGCTAGCAGCTTGTCTTGGACTTCCTGGCCTTTCGAACTGTGAGAAGTAAATTTCTATCATTTGTATATTACGCAATCTCAGAAATTTTGTTACAGCAGCATGAATGGACTGAGGCCGGTTATTATTCTCCCAGATACGATCTCCAAGGGGAGAGCTTCATAAGATCAATTTCCAGAACACTAATAGTAGTTATAAGTTATATTATTTTGCAATAAGGCATTGTTGTGCTGTAAATACGAGCATTTAGGATTAACCTTCCTTCTTCATTTACAACAAATTCCTTGTGAAAACAGCCAGTGGAAAGATTTATGGCTGAGGGTGTCTCTTGGGAAGATTTACTCTGAAAGTTCAGGGTTGAGCAGATGCTGACAAAGTCATATTCCTGATTTTGAGAAAGAACTTTACTCATTGTAAAGGAGTTTTCAGCACAAATAAACCCGTATTCCATAAGGGGTAACAACGTTGCTTTAAACTGCAGCTTTATTTTATATGGCAGTATCACCTGAGAGCTTGCTCACGAATCATTTAGCAGGATGCAGTGATCAGTGCAGCAAAGTTGACTTTCATTCATCCAGCATCAGACATTGCCTACTGTCTTGCTATGTTCCAGGGCTTGTGCCAGCTCCAGGTCTATACCATTGCACAAGAAAAGCATAGCTTTTGCTCATTTGGAGCTACAGTAGGGTAAATAATGGGCTCCCAACAGTGTTTGCATCCTAGTCTCTGGAATTCATGAATGTTACCTCATATAGGAAAAGAGACTTTACTCATAGGGTTAAGGATCTTGAGACTAGGTAATTATCCATTGGGCCTGATGTAATACAGGGGTCCTCCTAAGAAGGAGGCTAAAGGTAAGAGTCACTAGTAAGAGATGTGACGATAGAAGCAATAGATTGAAATGATTTGAGGAAGAGGGATGAGTTATGAAATGCAGAGGCTTCTAGAAGCTAGAAAGGCAAAAGAAAACGGATTCTTCCCTGAACTTTTCAGGAGGAATGCAGTCTGTTGACATCTTGATTTCAGATTTCTGACCTCTAGAACTGTGAAAGAATGATTTTGTATTGTTTTAAGTCACTAAATGTGTAATCTGTTATGACAGCAATAGGAAACTAAGATAGGAACTTATTTCCAAATGGGGGCAATGGGCTATAAAAAAGCAAATCGGTATTTTTCAGCAGAGGAACTGTCACCAATGGGGGGGGGGAATGATTTTCCTTACACAGATTTACTCAGGCCTCACAGGTTGCTTAGCATCTTTCAGCCCCATCCACTAAATGCCAGTGTGCCCTTTAATCATTATGCCAATCAAAAGTATTCCAACATATTTCCAAACATTCCCCTTGGGTGGCAATATTTCCCTGGCTGAGCGCCACTGATTCAGATAGTATAAAGTCTCAAGAAGACACTGAGATGGAGTAAAACAGAACAGAGAGAGTCAAGTTCTGGGCTACTGGCACTACAGGTGAGGGCCTCTTGGGGAGGTGAGACCTAAGATGAGAATGAATGGTAGAAAGGAATCAGGTCTGTGGAAATCCATGGGAGAGCATTGCCAGTAGAGAAAAGTGGTATATGGAAAGGAACATATAAGAAGCAGGAACATATAGTTGTGTTAGAAAGACAGAGCTAAGAAAGGGCATTGTCTAGAGTAGGCAATGAAGGAAGAAATTAAAACTAGGGAGGAAGCTGGGCCATCCATGCAGGCTAGCATGGATGTGGTGAGGAGAATGGATTTCATTCTAAGACACAAACTAAAAACAACTGGAACAATACAAAGAGATAGAAAAAGATAAGCTTTGAAAAGCTTGGAAAAATGAGGCTTGTCTTAGAAGGGTTCAGAAATGCTGGTATGGATTATCAAAGTGATCTTCACTGTCAGTACAAGACACATTAATTCCACATGTTCATTGAATATTTTGCTTTTAAGTACAAATTACAATAGATTGCATGCAGAGTTAGACTCAAGGAAAAAAGGGGAGTAGATGAAAGAAAAGAAGAAAACATGAAAAAAAATTAGGAAAGAAAGGGTAAAGTCATTTTCTATTGGATTCTTTAAAAATACTTATGATGTTACTGAAGATATTTTCTTATGTTGTTGTGTGCTTGACAGCTTGTAAAATATGTTTTTCATAGCTTATCTGGGTGTAGCTTACTAAGCCTTGTGAAGTAGGCAAGGACTGTCTCCATTTTGCATGGGAGGAATTCCTTCCCATAAGGAGAGAGCCAAGACACACACCCATTAATTGGTGGACATGGATGGATCTTAGAGCTGGTTTTCTGCTCTTAACCTTAGGCTCTTCCATGATGTAGGGGTTCCATCTCTATGAAAGGACAGAGGGCTGGAAGTCTTCTCAACCTTTGAAATTGAAGATTTGTTTCCACCACTTCCTTACATTTGTGTAGTGCTTTGGATTTTCTAAAACATTTTCCCATCTCCTATATATTTGATCTTTAAAATAACCTGGAAAGGGTGTTTCTTTTATGGGTGGGGAAACTGAGGCTTAGGACTTGGGGGAGGTCCCAGGCAGCCCAGCTCTGATCCTGAATCTCGTGTTCCTTCTGATGTATGTCACTGCCTCGCCAAGATTTTTTTATTCTTCAGTTTCCATTCTGTTCACACTTGTTTTGCAGAAGTCTTATTTACAGTTAAGATTCCAGGACTTAATGCCGACACATGTGTTTTTAAGCAGGTGATTTTCTGGGCAATGACTCATCCCTTAGATACATCTAAGGATACTAACATTTTATGACATTAATCATATCTTCATTGTTGGCACTAGATAAATAATATGATCCATTTAAGGGAACAATACCATGCTTCTTTAACTACACTCATTCTGTATAACTTTTTGATTGTGCATTATATTGTTTAGTTATTAGAAAATTAAAGTGAAACCAAATTCCTGGGAACCACCATAGCAAACCATATTTTGGATCCTCAGTTAGATTTAATGATGTCCCTAATAAAGTGATGAAACTTGTACTACAAGGTCCCTAATAATGTGATATAAGTGAACAAGATTCCTAAATGGGACACTAACCATTCAATCTGCTGCCCCCAAGAAGTATAGCCAACCAAAATCATCCTAGTAACTACAAAACAAAATCATTGTCCTATTTACTTCTTCCCCAAGTTTGGATTCTACCAAAGTTTCTTTTGCCTCATTTTCCCCAAAGCCTACATTGCTGAAAAAGATATTCCTGAACATTTGTCCAGTACTTTGCAGCTTACTAAGCAATGACATGGTGCTAGCAGGCTGGTGAGACATTGTCTCCATTTTATGGATTATCACACTGAGTCTCTGGGAAACTAAAGCAGCTCACCTGAGCTGTTGTAGCTCTGGCAGAAGCACTAGTCCCTGAGGGAGGTCCTCCAGCTTTGAAGTTTGGGCTTGCTCTAAAATTCTGTGCTGCTGGAGCTCCCCAGGGTTCTTTAAAGTGCAGGAGGAACATCTTGGCCTGAATATCAAAAAAAAAAAAAAAAAAGCACTCCAGGCTTGAGGTGGCTCAGTCATCATCCTGAATCATGGCTCCCATGCAGATAACTCAAGATGAGCAAATACAGTACAGGCCGGCAGCAGATACCAGGGAACCGAGAAGGAGAATAAGCTGGAATTGAGAGCAAAATGAAGAGACCATAATGGTAGTGGTGCACTGTCATTTGAACAGTTACAATGTGTTAGGCACAATGTCAAGCACATATGTATCTATGTCATCAGCTCTTTATAAGTACCTGCGCGGTGGGTATCATTATAACTCCTAATATATAGATGAGACATTGCCGCTTAGAGAAGGTAACTTACTCACCTTTATAGAGCAAGTCAGCAAGCTGGGACAGAGCTCTGATCTGATGCATAAGCCTGTATTCTTAGTCATCTGTCACAGTTGCCGTGGAGGCAGCTGAAGATGGAGATCACTTCCCAGGCTCCCTGCCCACTCCGCTTCTCTTGGCATCCCACCCCCCTTCCATATCCTTAGTGGTCAACAAGATGGACAGCGATGTCATTCATCGGGTCTCTCTGGAGGGGCTTATCCATACACTGCAGGACTCAGCATCAATCCTGGGCTTCAGGACATGTCAACATACCAGAAAGGGCTTTTCCAGCTCTGCCCTGCCTCACCCCAGGCTGTGATGTCACAGCACTTATCCTTAGCTGGCAATCTGGGCTATTGGTCATCCTGTTAATAAACATATCAATTTGCTTTGAATTCGTGAGCACAAAGGGAAAATAGATAAAAAAAAATCCAGGCAGATTTATTGCAGTCCAATTTAATAAAAATGTCAACAAATAAATGCACATTTAGCTGGGAAATAAATATCAGTGATGAGGAAAGCTGACAGTGGAGTAGGTTGTAAGAAATTAACATTAAATAGTTTGGGTTGACAGTGACTATAAAACAAAATTGCACCTTAGAGACATCTTGAAACAATTTAACAAATGTGTGCTTTGAACGTGAGAGGAGACAAATGAATGGGGAAAGCTATGATATAGGACAGGAGCCGACGGAGCTGTGGAGAGCATTCTCCCGCATTCCGTCCCATACATCTGCAAAGTGACATTTAGTGCAAACCGAGAACAATGATCCAATGATCATTTTCCGGAGTTAAATGTGCTTCACACACACTAAATAGAGCTCTTGGATAAATTCTCATAAAAAAATAAATACAAAATTTCCTCTTAACAAGATCTGTTTTATAAGTCACCTGGCATAGCAAAACAAGAATGACTTGTTAGGTTTGACAGACAAGACTCATATCCTAGAATTACAAATTATTAGCTATGTGACCTTGGGACACATCACCAAACCTCTCTGATTCTCCACTCTGGGAAACAGCAAACATGTACAGCCCAAGGTTGTTTTGAGTAGCCCAAGCACCTATTAAAATGCCTGCTATGCTGTAGAAGCTCAGCAAATCTTAATCCCTTAAGATATTTATTTATTCCAAATGTATTTATTGAGTGCCTACTATGTGCCAGTGGAGCACTAGGTTCTTGGGGTATAGCAAATAACCAGTCCCCTCCTTCGGGAAGCTTTCATTATGGCATAGGAGACAGAGGATAGATATGACAAATAGGTAAACTATGGAGCATGTTGATTGGGACAAACAAGGAGAGTATGTGGGGAAAAGTGCAATTTTAGAGAAGAAGATCAAGATAGGCTTCATTGACACAGTGACATTTTGGAGTGGTATTGCCAGATTAAGCAAATAAAAATAATACATGCCCAGTTACACATGAATTTCATAATAATTATTTCTAGTTTAAGTATGTCCCCAGATTAAATGTCCCCAGTTTTATGTCTCATGTAATTATCTAAAATTCAAATTTGGCAGAGTGTCCTCTATCTGGCAATCCAGAAATGATCTATGTAGGTATGTGCAAGAAGAGTCATGGATAGGGAGAATGGTCCACAGGAAAAGGCCCAGGGCAGGCTTGAGGAGCATCAAGGAGGGTGGAGCAGAGTGAGCCAGGCAGGGAGGACATGGCGGAGTGGAGGAGAGAAGCACTGAATCACATCACACACAGATGGTAGGCCTTCCACTTTCACTACAAGCAATCTAGGAAGCCTATTACAGGCTTTTGTGCAAAGATTGCAAAAAAAAAAAAAGTGGCATATTTGACATCTTCTGGCTGCGGGCTAAGAGTTGACTTGGCAGGGATGAAGCAGAGAGACCCGTTACAGATTATTGCAGTCATCTCTGCCAGCAGCGATGCTGGCTTAGACCAGGGTGGTGGCCGTGGCAGGTAAAGGTGGTTGGATTCTGGAAATTTAAAAGGTAGAGCCAACAATTGTGGGCTGTGGGAAAATGAGAGAAAGGTGATCAGAAGATTTGTAGCTTGAGCAGCTGGAAGAATGGAGTTGCCCTAGTGGGGAAGGCTATGGGTGGAGCAGGAATTTGGGGTTACAGAATGGCTGATGGTCGGTCCATAGTTCCATTTTATAAGTGTTTGGTCTGAGATTACTGGGAACAGCCTAGTAGATGAACCATCCTTGCAGATGTGTTAACATCTGAGTGGAGATGTCTAAAAGGCATTGGACAGGCATTGAGTCTGGAGTTGATAAGAGACATCTGGGAAGGAGAACAAACTTTGGGAACATGTTGACATGGAGATGCCATGAGACTGGATGACCTCAACCAAGAAAGAGAAGAGAAAAGAAGATCAAGCTCTAGTTTACTCCAACACTAAACGTTGGTGAGAAGAGCAGGGCCAATGAGACTGAGGACAGACCAGCCAAACTAAAGGAAAACCAGGAGACTGGTTGTGAAGGTCCAACAAAGAGGAATTAAAGAGGAATGAGTGATCAACTGTATCAAATGCAAATGACACATCAAAGATTTATAAATGTGACATTTCCTCTTAACAAGATCTGCCTCAAAGTCACCTGGCTCAGCAAAATAAGAATGGCCAAGTAGCATCCACATATGGGCCTGATTTATGATGGACAATGGTTTTTGCTTTTTTTTTATTGGTAGACAGGGATCAATGGCAAAAGTGAAATTGCCATCTTGCAAATTTGTATCATATTAAATTATCTTATACAATGTGATTCTCCACTCAGTCCTCCTTCTCCTCTCTCTTTCTCCCTGAGCCACTTGGCTGTTGGGATAAACTCTGACAATTCATATTTTTAAAAATATTAGGAAGGAAAATAGAACTATTTGTCAGTGCCTGTTAGCACAAAAGCACATTGATAAGCTTTTAGCTTTTCCCCCATCCTGTACCTGATGGACTGGGAAGGCTCTTTCATTGGATCGAATTTCACAGCTGTGTGGTTGTATCGTTGTTGACCCCCGGGCCCTTACCCTCTCAGACAGAGAGTCCCTTGAGTCCTTTGAGTCCCTTGAGTCACCTGAGAGTCCATTCAAAAACCTCCGCATGGCCATGAGGCTCAACTCTCTTGGTCTGAGCTTCCTTGAGGATTGTTTTTAAATAATGTTTTAAAATATAAGCAACTACAGAAAAGTTGCAAATATAGTACAGGAAAATTTCTGCATATACCTTACCCACTCCCTCCAATGCTAACATTTTACATTACCTTGATATATTTGTCAAAAAGAAATCCACAATGTGATACAACTTTAACAAACTCAGGACTTTATTCCAATTTTACCAGATTCTCCACACTGTGTTCTTTCTCTGTTCCATGACGAAATCTGGAATACCATGTTGTATGTCTCTCCAGTTCTTTATGGCAGTTTCTCAGTCTTTCCTTGTTTTTGTTTGGCCTTGACAGCTTTGAGGAATACTGGTCAGTCTTATATGGTTTTGTTAAGTGGCCCTCATTACAGGTTTGATGCTTTGCCCATGATTAGATTGAGCTTATGGGTCTTTCGGGACAAATGCCCCAGAGACGAAGTGCCTTTCTGGTAATTTCATATCTCCTTGTTGGAAAAGTTCACCTTGATCATTTGGTTGAGCTAGTATCTACTAGGTTCCTCCACAGTCAAGTTACTATTCTTTTCCTTTCTTTATACTCTGTGTATGCAAGCCCTAAGTCCAGCTCATATTCAAAAGCAACAGGGGATTAAATTCTACCTCCTAGAGCCTAATGATTACATCTACCTGAATTATTTAAAATTCTTCTGTAAGGAAGTTTTGCTCCTCCTGATTCATTCATTCACTCTTTTATTTATATCAATATAAGTTAATGTAGACTAGTGTATGGTTATTTTATACTTTGGGTCATAAAGGCCAGAATATTTATTTTTAGTTTATATTACTCCAGCTTTGGCCATTAGGAGCTCTATCAGGTTGGATCCTGTGACATGCTTCCAATCTTTTGTTTTTTTGAGCACATCTTTACTTTCAAGCATTGAAAGATACCATATGTTCATCTTGTGTTTTCTAGGTCCAGACCAAGAATGGGCCACAAACTCCAATAAGCCCTGATTTCTTTTATTAGAAAATGTTAGAAAAAACAAGATCTGAATAACAGGTACTCAAAGACATATTATTGGATAATAGTGTTCTCCCAGGAGGGCTCATAAACCATCTACACCAATTGTGTATTGGCCAGAGGATTCCAGCAGAGGTCACCAAGAGACTGGGTCGGGGGTGTCCTGGTATCAATAAGTCGGGGTTAAGGAAAACTTCCTATTCTTCAAGTTGGAGTTCACCTTCTAGTTGGGCAGTATCTTATCTATGTAGCATGGCTTGGGAAACAATGCAACTTCCTTCTTTCTTTCCTCTCCATTTCAAAATGCCTCCTTTTCTTGCTATAGGATACCTGAAATTTCTACATTGGAGTTGCAGCCTATTAATCTTTTAAATTAGTTTCAATTAAAATATAATCATATTTCATTTTATTGAAAGTTATTTTAATTAATTTTAATTTAGATACATCACGTGCCTCAAAATTGGTCATTGTGCAATATATGGGACCTCATGGGGATATTCATTTATTCATTCACCAAAGTTGCATTGTGGCTGGCAGAGTTGGATCTTTTCATTCTTCTGGAGGTCTGGGCTTTGTCCTATAACTTTGTCCGGGAACTGAATGTTTTTCACAGGATCTGCAGTGCATTTTTAAGGGTGATAATGTTGGGTTCATAATGATGTCCCTGCTGGCAGCAGAGAAACCCCAGTGGGCAGGGACGTGAAGCCGGCAACCTTTGTAGCAAGGCATGCCCAGAATGAACAGGGCTCAAAGCTATGCTTGGCAAATGAGATTCGTTTCCTGCCAATGTCTCTGGCCATAACCCCCAAGGGATCCTACAGAGTAATTAGGAGTAACTACTTTAGGAAGACTGATTTTTTTTTTAAGAGTCTTGTCATTTGTGTGCAGAGCTGAGTTTAGTGACCTGTCACATGCTGATTTTTCAGCAAGGAGATGGAATGGTGCTGAGCCATTGTCATACCTCACCTGGGGCATCTTGAAATTAATAGCAGGGAGTGTTGCAAGAACTGCCAGTGGTTAGGATGTTCTGTCACTAGTACAACTGCTGGTGATGTTAGTCATCTCAGCGAGTACTCTCTAGCTCTCTTTTGTCCATGTGCACACACACGAACAAGTGCACATATTCTTTCTGACTTCTCAGAAGCACCTTGAGGCTGGTGCTATTTTTATCCCTATTTTACAGATGGAAAAACTGAGGCACAGAAAGGTTACTGAAGCTGTTCAAGGTCAAAATTATTAAATGAGAAAAAGACCAGATTTAAACTCAGGTCATGTAGTCCCAGTTTTTGGGTTCTTATCTGCTCTGTGCTGCTGATATGAATATGTTGCTTCTCCTCCAACCTCTTCAAGGTAACATCCCCTAGCCCTTGGTTGCCACCTAGCTCATCTCTAGCCTTCCTGCCTCCAGAATCCTACAGTTTAAGATATTCTGTTACTAAGTTTATTTTTTACAAGCCATGCACATGAGCTTCTCCCCACAGCCCCACCATCTCTCTCTCTCTCTCTCTCTCTCTCTCTCTCTCTCTCTCTCTCACACACACACACACACACACACACACACACACTGCACACCATGAACTTGTTTGGCAGTTGGCAATAGTGAGTCTCCAAAAGCCTTTCCCGTGAGGTTAACAGTGACCACCGTACTCCAGATAACACCACCCCCACAGCTCCAATTTCATATAACAGTGTTTGTTACTGAAAAAGTCTTGGTTGAGAAGGAGCACTTACAAATTTTATTTCATATCTGTTACAGATCAGTACTTCTAGAAAATGCAGTAGCAGTGGATTATATGACCATATGTTTGGGTGTTATACCAATATCCACTTGTTAGGCAAGTCTTTTAATGCTTTCTCTGAATTTTTATACTTACCCCAGGAGGCTGGTAACCAAGAGTTCATGGACTGGGACCTGTCTGTGGATCATGATTTGAATAGCATTGGTCTACAAGTATCCTTATGTGATAATAATGTGATTCACTAAATGCAGCCCTAGATGCAACTACATTTTCATTCTTTGTAAAATGTGTGTTAGACTCTTTGCTCTTTTGCTTATGAAACCCTTAGATATCAGGCAGACCTGAAGCCCAGCAAATGTGGATTTGAATCTAATCCTGTCTGTCCTGTGTGACTGAGTGATTTAACTTCTCTGAATATTGGTTTTAACATCAATAAAAAGGGGTCAATAATATTCACCCAGGTGGATGATTGTGAGAATTAAATGACACAAGGATGCCTCATCCATAATAGGCTCTTGATTAATCCCATTCCCTAGCTCTTCCACCCCACCCAATAGAGAGCCAACTACACTAATACTAACGCTGCTTGTGGCCCTGACAGAATACAAATGCACTGGTATGCATGTTGGGGGCTGGAAGACCTCCAAAAATTATTAATAAATGTTTTAATGACTGACTGACCGGTACCAAGGACTTTTGATTATAGGGGAAACTGTACTTGCCTAGCTTCCATTCCTGCCACCCGCTGCTGCAGACTCAGGTAGCAGGAATGGGGACAGCCCATGCACTTGAAAGGAGAAGCTCTATTTGAGCAGCGGTTTCCCATCTGGCAAAGCAATTCATTAGACCTGGGGAGGTCAGGCCTCCTCTGACCCTTCCGCCTCCCTGGAGCCAGCTGCCCCAGGCTCACCCAGGGAGGACACAGCTCTAAGCGGCTGCACAGTGGATGAAGATTGATGTCAAAATATTAATTTAGAGTCAGCACTGCTGATGTAAGCTAAACAGGTGCTCCTTTTAGCCTGTGGAGTCAATTGGACTGTAATTCTTCTCAGTTCTTAGCCTAGAAGTGGAAGACTGTGTCATTCCTGGAGGAACAAGTTGGCAGGTGCCTTTGAGAGCTGAAAGGTTAATGCGCATTGTTGATGGGGCTCTCTTATTGGGAGATTTTGCCAACTAACTTTCTGGAGGTTATAGGATCAGAGGAGATAGAGCCGGACAGAACCCTAGGGGTCAACATTTCTCTTAAAATTGGGAAGATAAGTCAGGTGCAGTGGCACATGCCTGCAATCTAACCTACTTGGGAGGCTGAGGTAGGAGGATTGTGAATTCGAGACCAGCCAGGGCAACTTAGCCAGACCCTGTCTCAAATTTAAAAATAAAAAAGGGGGATTGGGTTTAATCCCCAGTAGTGAAAAAATAAAAATAAATAAATAAAATAAAAATAAAAATTGGGAGACTAGAGAAAGCTAAGCTGTCAGGCCTTGGAGTCAGGACCCTGCCCACCCCCTGGTTCTTCTACTCCGGAGCAGTGGCAGCCCAGCAGGGTCTGAACTGCCCTCTCAGTTCTCTTTCAGCTTCTTCCCTCAATCCTTCTTCCTGTCCTCCACAGCACCTCTGTTTACTGGGGATTCATGCATGTCTGCAGATGTGTCCACTCCTCCCTGACTTCTTGGTACCTCCTCCCACCAGTCCTCAGAGAGCTGTCCTGCCTGGTGCCAATGAGTATGGCCACCACTCAGTGCATCATGTTTTCAATTTTACAAGCCCCCCTTTTGCATGTGTCCCTCTACTGGTTGCTCATTATGATCCCATAAAATAATAGGACGAGAACTTTGCTCTCTGTTTGCAGTCTCTAAGTCTCTGTTACATCCCTTCTTCACCCCTGGGATGTGAGGAAAGATTTAATTTGTATTCACCAAGTTATTTCTCATAATTAAAATTAAAACAATTTAAAAAACAAATCCCTGCTCTAGACCTGTGAGAAGGGTCTCTGAGGGAGAGTTTTACCAGAGAGTGGAGGTTTACCAGGAAGGCTGGGTCGGAGGCATATCAGCGACACCTGGGGTCATCCTTCTGCCCATTCATGCTTGTGACAGCCTAGACTCTAGTATTCCTCATGGTGAAGTTTTTCTTGGTTCTGTGATAATCCTCTAGCAATCTCCCTGGCCTCACTGAGGGGAAGGTGATCCACTCCCCTTCCTCCAAGAAATCTTGGTTTTCTTCATAAATATTTGAGTGCAAACAAATTCCTGGAAAATGGCACCACCTAATTCAGTCTGGTCACTACCTAAACTCTAGAACGGCATTGCTTCCAGTGGGCTCCAGGGACTATCTACCAGAATCCTCAGTTTCTTGCTGAAGATTCTTTGTCTTTTCCCTAGAAAATATCTCTGGAGGAGGACTCTAGGTTTTGCGTTGATTAGAATGGGTATTCATTGTGCATATCAAACATTTGAAAGCTATATCCTGAGAATCCCTCCATTGCTATTCAAAAAATTATGATGATACATCATTGTCCTTCAGCCCCCTGCCCCAAGGACTTGGTGGTACCTGGTTTTGAGCTCTGGGAAGTTCTGCTCAAGTGGTTCCACATGAAGAAGGAAAGCTTATTCACATGTAAAGGACCTTCCTTTATCTTGCTTATTCATCAGCAAGTCTGTCTTGAGTGGCTATAGAGCTAGTCACCCTGCCAGGAGTTGGGCTTCAGCAGTGACCCAGGCTGACCCATTACATTCTGGTGGAGGAGAGATAGGTTCAACATAAAACAACAAACAAACAAAAACGCCAAAAAGCATAAAAAATAAATTAAAAAATGAGACAGCTGTGGACAGCACAATAAAGGAGACAGATGTGCTAAGTGACATGGGGAAGGGGGTGGTTAGTATAGGTAGTTAGCTGGGGATGAGAGGGATGGAAGAAAGAAGAGAAGAGAAAAGGGAGCAGCCTAAGAGCCTCTGACCAGAAATGGACCCCTAGTACTAATCTTCCCCCATATTCCAGAAAGAGGCTCAGCGCTATGTCCCACAGATTTACAGGCACACATCATGTCCCTGATGTGTTGCATTGCCCACAAGCTGCTCTGAGGGCTATGATCTTCCACTGGCTAGAAAGAACAGAGTGACCCAAGTATGCAGGCACATGCCCTCATTTTTCATACCGCACAGGCATGTGACTTCCCCCAAGAGGGCAGAAGCTACAGAAAACCCAAAGAAGCATGGCCAAAGTTTCACACCACTGCAAGCTCTCTCCTCGGATTCTAACAAAAGCAAAAAGCCTAATCATTTGGATGCACTGCCGTCGCTAGCCAACCTGCCTGTCCTCTCCAGCCTGTATCTCACCTGCTCTTGCTTTCCCTCACCTTGCAGTGACCCTGATCTAAAAGCAATCTTTGCCTTTCTGTGCTCTGTTTCTTCAATGGGGCAATTGTCCTAATCTCAGACATTACACCTAAGGACTAGAAATGATTCACAGTGCTCCACAGTCAACCTTGAACCTCTGGTAAGAGGGGCAAGGAGGGCACTGTGGAATACTCTCTCTGAGGAGGGCATGTGTAAATCAGGGCCCAAGACCAGGTGAAAATAATAGGACATACAGGCATAGGAAACAGCCAGTGCACCTGCCCTGAGGACAGGAAAAGTGCTTAGCTCCAGAAATAGACCAAGGGCACAGTGGTCTGCGTGTGGTGGAGGAAAGGCAGGGAGGCAAAGCCCAGGAAAAGCGCAGTCATGGGGAAGCATTTGGAAGACTAAATAAAGACAAGGGGTGGAGGAGAAAGAGAGAGAGGGAGAAGACAGAAGAAGGAAAAACGGGGAAAATAAAGAAGATCCGAGGGACAAATAATTGTGATAAATAGGAAGCCGGGAATGAAGGTAGCAAATTAGGAAGACAGTGTAGGAACAAGGGAAATTGTCCCTCTACCCTCTGAAGGTTTACTGAAATTACCTGACAACAGATGAACAGGAGAGAAGGCACATAATTTTCAACATGGGAGCCATACTAAATACCAAACTCAAAGGGTCAGATGGCCAAAGATTAAATACCTCTTCATAAGGGAGGTACCTGTTGGCAACTTTAGAAATTTAGTAAATGTTTTTTTAGAATGAATGAATGAGCCCAAACTGCAGACAGAGGACCAGGACTAAGCTCCTGTAGGCTCTGGGGAGGTAGCATTACTGGGAGGTAAGGGGCAGGACTTCCCGGAGAACAAAGGATGTCTTATTATGTAGATGAAGTCTCCCAGGTAATCTCCCCAGCAGATGAAAAGTCAGCCTCCAGCTCTTCCCAGCAGTTCATCTTTCTTGCTTATTTGATGAGATTCCTAAGGAGGGGGTTTAAGAGAAGTTTCTTCCCTCAGACAAGGGGACTTCTGAGAAAACTTCTTCTGTGCTTGGACCATCAAAGATGGTTGAGAGTGGGGTGGAGGGTTGGGGGGACAGGTCTGGGTGACCTTACTTAGATCTGAGAACTTTTCTCCAGCTGAGCATGTCAAAATGCTACCCTTCAGGGTATCCCGTTCTGAGTTTCCACAGGGGGAAGAGAGAGGGAAGGAAGGATTTTCTTCCAGTCTTTCTAAGGTATATTACACAGGTGAGCAGAGCAGGGAGAAAACCAAGCCCTGTGCTCCTGTGGGATATTTCATGGAAAACGGAAGTGAATTATTATCATGGAACCTAATTGTAATTAAGCCATGGAGTGAGCACAGGTTCAAGAAGTCCACACTGTTTATTTATGGAGATGGAGGAAAAGGCAAGGATCTGGTAACAATGCTGGGAGAGGAGGTGAAAATAAATGTAGAAAGGGTTGGCGCCTTGACTATGTGACCTTATCCTGTTTCTAAAATTTAATTTCGTTCAAAGACTCATATTAAATATGGAAAGTCTGTTGCTGCCTTGGAGTCATCTAATATTCTGAACAATGTCCTTGCAACAATCACATCCTTTTAGCTCCATGGCTAAGCTAAAAGCAATGTTCATTCCTTAATTTTTTTTTCTCCTCTTGCCTCAGAAATATTGCAGTAACCACTTTTAATCTTTTCAAAATTCAGATCCTTTCAATAAGGAAAAAATTACTTTTTCTGTTGGGGCGGCGAGGTAAATTATATTATATCATAACAATTACATAATTACTTCATTGCAGGGAACCTGGCCTGGCTCAGAGGTATGCATATCAGAGGTTGTAAGATGCCTCTTTCCTTTTCCCCTGTTGTCAGATGAGAAGTAAATGCAACTTTGAGAACACTATCAGAGTCTAGGGGGAATGATGGGGGTGGTCTGGTGGTGAGGGAGTCCGTGTGCATGCCCCAGACTGTGGGAACATTTTTTTTCTTTTCAGCTTATTTACTGTGAATAATTTGTGCAAGTGTTACAGGGCTGGGGCCTTCTGAGAAACTGAGGAAGTGTGAAGACAGCCCTTCTAACCCCATTTCTTGTGATCGAGTCAGAAAGATTTCAAAAATGTCACTTAGTGTAGCAGGAATGAGTTTATTGGAGGCATAGAAAAAGGGAAAAAGGACATTTTTTTAAAGGAGAGAGTGGGTCCTCTCAGAGAAGAGAGGGATAATGTGCCTCTCCTGTTCTCCAGTTTTATTGAGGGTCCCAGAGAAGTTTCTAGAGAGTCCTTCCCAGGTGCACCTCTTGACTTTTGACTGACAGTAAGATGACATCAGACTTTTAATTCCCCACCATATGGCAACTCTAGGTCACCTTGGCCCATGCTGACCAGTTCTAATTGGATTCTTAACCATACATCCTTCCAGAGGAGAAACTATCCTTATCTCCCAGAGTTTCGGGATCTGGTCACAAAAGTCTCTCCCTTCAGGGTAACTTGGGTTCCTTTTATCAACATTATTTTGGGCTTGCATGTCTCCTGCAGTGAACAGGTAGTTTGATGAGGAATGTGATGATATAACCTCTTCACTTAGGCCAAGTAGGTCTGCAGGAAAATTGCTTCTTGGAAAAGAAAGCATCTAGGGGTCAGCACAGTGTGCCCATTTTATAGAATTATTCTCTCTTAACCTCCCGTTCCCACCATTCACATCTGCCTGTCCCCTAAAGACAAAGATCATTTAAATGTTGCCTATAGCATCCTAGTTGCATTGACATATAAAGGACACTTCTGGTGTGAAGCATTTCAAATAGTAGGTCAGTTAAATATGGCACTCATCCCGAAAAATTGACCTTTCAATTGGCAGTTACAGCTCAAATGTTCCCCGGGATCAACCAGGTAAGCTGAATGCATGGACCAGGGCTTACTGTCTTTCCTCCCTCACCCCCACCCCTTTGTTAGACTAGATTCAAAATTTTTTTATTACCACTCGATTTTCCTATTATGTGAAACAGTCGGATGCACAGAAACAGAGAAACTGGCCATTGGCATCCGTGTCTGGTAAACAATGCAGCAGTGAGCACCCTAGCAAACTGGAGATTGCCTGCTCTGTCTAAAGGAGTAATCTGTATTCATCCCCATATTATTGCTTAGGTGTCAACCCCAGTATTGTCATCGTGCCATTTTTTTCAAAGAAGCTAGACATTTGAATGTACTTTTTTTTTTTTAATGTGAGATCTCTGTCCTTTTTACTTCAGCAATTAATTCAAACATTTTTAAAAACTCCATGTAGTTCACATTGTGTGGACGAAATCAAACATGCTTGCAAGACCGTGCAGCCTGCTGGACCCCAGTTTTGTCCTCTGTTTAAGGGGAGTGGCTGTGTCCCTCTCTATTCACAGTGTCCTACTTCTTCATCTCCAATTGCAATCTTAGCTTAATGGAAATTTGGGGAAAAAAAACAAATAAATTATATGTTTATGAGCTCAAAGATAAGTTCTTGCTGGATATTAGAATTTCCAAGAAAGGTCAAATTTGGAGTCTTATAAAATGTTGTCTCTATTACTCATTCTTGAAGAAGTCTGGTTTTATTCACAGCCATGGCTCCAACTTCGTTTTGAAAAATACCTCGAGCTCTGAGAACAGATATTTTATGTGACACAGTAGCAAAACTCGGATATTTTCCTGTTTAGATTTATGGCTACTTCTCGCTCTCAGAAGGGCTACTGCTGGCTCCATCAGCGAAATGGTGAATTGTCTCTGACAGCAATGAATTCACTGGACGTACTCTTAAACCTTCCCAATTACTGACTTTTTCCTACGCCTCCGAGTACATTAATCATGTAACTGAGAAAATACTTATTATGACCTTCTTTTGTATCAATCTTAGCTATATCCTATATGTGAGAAAGCTGTCTGCAGTTGGGGCCAGTATTTTCCATGAGAATTAAGATAAATCAAACAAGAATGAAATGAAAATGAAAAGTTAAGATGGTGGATCAAGAAAATGAAAACCTTTTGAGGAGACAGAGCAGGAGGGTGTCACATTCCTATTTGACTTTGGTGAGTTTAGTTGTCTCGGGAAAGAGAAGCGGGAGCAAGAAGAAGGGAGAGATTTTCTTGTCATTTCAGTAGTCAATGAGAACAGAGTGATGGGAGACTGGAAGTGGCTTCTACTCTATTGGTTTATGGGTTCATGTGTTCCCAGCCTAAGCATCTCATATGCAGTTGGAAAAATGCATCCGTTTGAAAATTTGACCAGTCCTTGCAAGCCGAGTGCCTCTTTTGAGGCTCGGTAGAGGAGATGTGGATATACTGATTTTATTTAGAGACTGTATTTTTGTACCCAACATGGCATCTTCCAGAGATATTTTTAAGGGTAGACATGACATTTTTTACTTTCTTATTTTATATGTGTGGTGCTGTAGATCAAAACCAATACCTTGTGCATACTAGGTAGACAAGTGCTCTACCACTGAGTGACATCTGCAGCCCACACTTTTCATCTTTTAGGCTAAACTTTCCAACCTCTGTGTCAGATATAACTTCAGGATACAGATATAACTTCAGGATACAGGATCACTGTATCAACCACCCCCATGCCCATCACCCCTAAGAGTTGGTCCAACTCAGATCTCTTTCTGGATTCTAGGCTATAGCCAAAGTGACTGGAAAGATTAGTTTCTTGAATTGATTCATTGGAATATTTTTAGAAAAGAGTGATAATTTCGTGAAATGTGTTTTTTTTTTCTTCTCAGCTCTTGTATTCTATTTTTTGTTTTTTTACTGTTTTGCAATACTAAGGATTGAACCTGGATACACTTCACCATGGAGTTACATCCCCATCTTTTTTATTTTTTATTTTGAAATGCATCTCACTATGTTGTTCAGGCTGACCTTGAACTTGTGATCCACCTGCCTCAGAGTAGCTGGAATTAGAAGTGTGCACCACCATGCCAATCTTTATATCCTATTTTTAATTCCCTACCAAGCATGAATAACAAGCTAAGTGCTGACCATATGTAAGAACACATTTCTTGCCTGGTGAGTATGGTTGGATGTCATCATACCATCCCGGCTCTTTATCTGCTAAGGACTCGCCACAGAAAGAAGTAACCCCTCATTCGGTGGTGAAATAGAATTGAAAGTTCCTTTTTTTTTTCAGGAAAATAGAGTAATCTCTACCTCCAAGCCTCAGTTTAAAGATGATGGGGAATGGAGGACATGGTCACAAGAGAAAAAGTAAAAGAGAAGCTATGGAAATTTTGAAGGGAAATTGGAAAGAGAGTTCAGTTACACTTAGTTATTCCAAGCATTGGGTAACCGCTAGGTGTTAATTGAACACCTACTTGTCACTCCATTTTGTGTTCAGTGCAGTGAAAGAATATGAAGAAGGAGAGGAAGAAGGTCAGAATGTTAAGAGTATGCAAGACTGAAATATAGAAATGGCAATTTACAGTTTCTTAGGGCATAAAAACACTTTAGAATACATTATCTTGCTTGACTCACCTGATTACTTTCAGACAGAGATTATCATCTTAACCTAGCAGATGAGGAAACCGAGACCTGTGTAAGTAAAATACTTTCTCTAGCTAGACCATGCCTTAGCCTGGTTTTCAGCCATGGAAGTTCAGGAGGCACAAGTGCAGGGGTTTAGACACAGTTCTCCATGGCCTGCTCAAGTCTTTCCACATCTTGCAACAGGACACGGACCGCCTTTCTTCCAGGCCATCTTTCCCAGGATGCTTGAATTGCAAAGAGCCTGAAAGACTGGTGTGTCCCCCTCGGGTACTGTCCAGTGTGGTAACGGTGATCATCTTCTAGGGCAGAAGACCAGGCCCATCAGAGAAGATGCATCTTCTCTAAGAATCATGCCTTATGGTTTGAAGGTATGTTAGTAGTTCTATAATCCAACCCCTTAAAAAAAAAAAAGCAGCTTTATGGAGGTGTCAAGTGTGTACACTAGAATTTAGTAATTTTAAATATGCAAGTTGATGAGTCTCAACAGATCTATAGAGTAGAGCAACTAGCAACACAATAAAGGTAAAAAAAAAAATCTCCTTTATCCTCAGGAGTTTCTTTCTGCCCTTTTGAAGAGACTTTGCTCCAATACCTCTTGCCCTGGTGACCACGGATTTCAGACACTTTAGTTTTCCATCACTGTACTTCTTCCAGGGTTCTATATCAAAGGAGTCATATGCTGTGCTGTCTCCTTCAGATTTCTTTCCCTGAAATCCTTAAATTCCTTTTATGGAGTAGAATTATATGGATATGAATCAATTTGTTTCTCCATTTGTGGGTTGAAAGACATTGACATTGTTCACAACTACTAACCATAGTGAATAAAACTGCTACAAATAGAAACACCAATTTTGATGTATGTAAAATTTTTCTTTTTCATCTTTTCTGGGTAAATTTGGAGTAGGATCAATGGGTTGTGTGGTCAGTACATGTTTACCTTGAAGAAAGGAAGTAGCAAGACTGTGTTCCGATTGCTGCTCATTTTTTTTTTTTTTTTGCATTCCCACCAGCTGTATGTGTCTTCCAGTTGCTTAGTTAAGTTGTAGCCATTCTAGAGGGCATGAGGTGGTATCTCGCAGTTTTAATTGCATTTCCCTAAGGACTAGTGATGCGCAACATTATGGGCTTATTTGCCACATGTATATCTCTTTTGGCGAAGTGTATGTTCAAATATTCTGTCCATTTTAAAAAATATAGACTGTTTTATCTTCTAGTTGTTGAGCTATAAGAGTATTTCTGCTATATTCTGGAACAACGTCCTTTATCAGATGGTTATTTTGCAATTATTTTTTTCTAGATCATGAGTTACTTTTTTTCTTTTATTTACAGTGCCTTTAAAGAGTTAAAGTTTGAATTTTAAAATATGTCAAGAGTTTTGTAATGTTTTGAATAACCAATAAAAAAAATAATTAAAAAAATATTCAATTTGTCAGTGTTTTCATATCTGATTGTTTTATGGGTTTTTTTTGGGGGGGAGGGGGTTCTAAAAATAAATCAACAATGAAACAAATCAATCTTTTTCCTGACTCACAGCTGCCATACACACACACACACACACATACACACACACACACACATACACACACACAGATTAAGAAATGTTGCAGCTTTAGTTTTTACATGCAGGTCTATGAAACATTTCAAGCTGAATTGTGCACATGGCAGAAGTTAAGGGTTAAATTTCACTTTTTTTTTTTTGCATTTCCAATAATTTTGAAAAGCTTATTGCCCTTTGCATTACTTGGTGAGTTTGTTGAAAATCAATTGATTGTGTAAGTGTATGTCTCTTTCTAAAGTATCTATTCTATTCTATTGATCTGTTTGTGTATCTTCTTGTCAACACTGTATTGCCTAAATTATAGCCTTTGGTAAGGTGACATGATTTCTCTAACAGAGAAAAGGCTCTGACCCCAGGTCACATGGCAAGGCTGTCCAATCCAGAGTTACAACTGACTCACCTTGCTCCCAACCCACCTCTCATCTCCCTTCTACATTGCTTTGTGGTACCCTATATTCCTCCATGTCTACCCTTGCTCAGTTCGTCTCTATATAGAATTCTCCTCTGGCAGAGCAGAGTGAATATCTATCTAGGAACATGTCTTTAGGTTAAAAATTTGAGATGTTTGCCTTCTACTCAATCACATACTGTTCAATATAAAACAGAATGTGTTTTCCCGCCCTCCTCCTCACCTCTCTCAATATCCAAGTAAACTCGATACCCTAGGAAAATGAGTTCCCTCATCCTGCATGTACCTCTGTGACAAATGCCTCCATTGGGCAGAATGAACTGACCCTCCTGAGAAATGATCATTGTTCCATGAGGACGGCAGCCAGCAGTGCCATAAGGTAAGCCGGCCAGTGGGTTCCCCAGAGTCACACGTAAGGTTTCCTTGGCTTCCCTCCTACATCAGAACTTTTCTGTGTGGGAGCAGATGGTTGGTACAATATGGAGAGAATAGTCACATGAGCCAGCTTGTTTTCCTAAACTTTCTTTTTGTAGTCAGCAAACATGAGACTCAGGATGTGTGACAAGTCAACTAACTTGGGGTTCCAAAATAGGAACTCTGGCTGCTCTAACCACTTGCTTTCCCAGAGATCTTGCGGTCTTTGCACTTATGAAAAACTGGGAAGTGAATGCAGGAATACAGCCACTGAAGCAAATCTAAACCAGCCTCTCTGGAAACGTAGGCTCCAGCTTAGAAATATACACTGTCTGAAATAGGCAACTTAGCTAGGTTCTAATCAGATCCCATTATCATTATAATTCTCAATTTTTTTTAGGTTGACATTGTAGTATTGTGCTTTTTTAAATTTGATTTTTTAGTAATCTTGACACTCTTTCTTCAAAGTTCCCCGTGCACCTACATGTACACTCACACCCATGGAAACATCCCCCAAAGAGGGCACAATTACCATTGATAGTCTGTATTTTAGCCATCTTTTTGCTACTGTAACCAAAAGACCTGACAAACAATGTTAGAAGAAATGTTTATTTGCCACTAAAGATTTCAGAAGTCTCAGTCCATAGGCAGCCAATTCCATGGCTCTGGGCCTTGAGATTGAGGCAGAGTATCATGGCAGAGGAGAGCAAGCTCAGGACATGGCAAGCAGGAATCACAGAGCTCTGTTCACTAAGGACAAAATATAGACTCCAAAGATTTGTCCCTAGTGACCTACCTCTTCCATCCATATCCGGGCTGCCTATGTTACTCCCCAGTTGATTCATATCAGTAATGCATTGATTAGATTAAGGCTCTCATAATTCATTCATTTCACTTCTGACCTTTCTTGCATTGTCTCACACATGAACTTTTGGAGGACACCTCATATCTAAAGCATAACCTCATTTTGTTGACAATATTTGAAAACTCACAATTAGCAAAGTCAGAAAGAATAAAATAAGCAAAGGATTATGTATGATTTTAAAAAATACATTGAATATGTTTTCAGCTAAGGATGTTGATCACCCTTCTATGTCTGGGGTAACCCTGTCCTTTCCTCCACTCAAATAAAGACAAAAAGATCAATTTAGTATGGAAGCTATATAGAATCTCAAGCTTTGACAATCTATCATATTTATCTGCTAAAAATGGCGAAATCTCAGTTAACTAAAGGACTTTTGAAGAGCATTCTGATTATTTTACTTTTCTGACCAAGGGGTTAAATAGACTCTAGATTCTGTTGAAAAAACATCCAAAATATATGAATGTGCTTCCATGTCTTGATCATTCCAGGGAACATCTGAGGACATCAGGGTCATGCATATCATTATTTAAGGCTTTACTGCAGTGATAAAATTGCAAGAATTCTCTTGCAGGTATTCCCTGGGTGACTCTCATTCCCATTTCTTTGTTGGGAAATGAGGTGGGGACACCATTTATGGCTTCTCAACTGTGTTAAATGGCGTCCCCTGCTGCCTATTTATGCACAGCCTGAGATGTTTTAAAAATTGTGTTTCCAATCTTCACACTTATCCACAGAGGTGCCACTATCACCCTGTCTTAAATGTTGAAACTAAGGCTAGAGAGGCTGCATGTCTTGTCAAGTGACCAGGAGACAAAAACAGCAGCAAGTCTATAGCGTCTGACTTTCCCTCCACTTCTTACCACTAGACCTGATGTTATAATTCATTATAATTTGCTTTCTTGTCCCACTGGCTCCTGGTGGCTTATGAATTTTGACTTAGGCTACCCTCATTGGGCAATGCATGCTGAGATAGTTCCCCACCCAACAGGCTTTTATCTTTGGACCCCTTGTCAGCTCACTCTAATCTGTGCATTCACATTTTGAAAGCTGACATATAGAGAAGTACAGCCTACTTTGTTAGGACCTAGTGTATAATAGCGGCAGGAAGGTCAAGATGTCTTGGGTGTATGTGGCCCTCCCTGGGTCCATGTCCCAATCTGTAGGCAACCTGACTTACTCTGTGCACTGAATTGGATGGTCCTGCGGGAGCTGCCAAGGACTTCTTGCTATGCATCATGTCCCAGAGCTTTCAATTTTGAATGGATGTACCAGACACTAGGGCATTCCTCCTAGGAGGACAAGGGTCACTGCATGACATAAGTTGCTCTAGAAAAGGAAACCAAGTAGATGAAGGTCAGCTGTCTCTTCCTGACTTCTCACTAGACAAATGCTTCCATAGATAGATTATTTTGCATGTTCCTGAGAAACAACTTACAAGCAAGCAAGAGATATTTTGGTTAGCTCATTTGTTTGTACCATAAAAATAACTTTACCCTCTGTGTTGAAGGACACAAGCCAGGGGTGTTTAAATACTTGCTGGAGTGCCTTTGCTGAGAAGTCCTCAAGTTTGCCCCTACTAATTTTTCCCCCCAGGCTTAGGCTTGTTTTAGGGAACTGTCAAATTGATTGCAGAGCCAGGGCTCCAAGATTAGTTAGTTCTCATTGTGCTTTAGTTTTAATTTTTAAAAATATTACGTGTTGATTGTAGGAAATTTAGAAGTCACAAAAAACAGAAATTGTTTTCAAATGCAAATCTGATTCTGTATGTTTTCTATGCAAAACAACTTGGTTTCTACTTACATTTAGAACAAAATCCCAATTCCTTCTTCTTGCATATAAGGTGCTACACATTGGTGTGGTTTTATTACATTTTAGTACATTTTTATATTGTTAAGATCACTATTTCATATGAACTTTATCATTCACAAAGGAAAAAAGATTCTACCATAACTTCATTATATTATGTGGACATATAACAACATTCTTATTCTTTTTCCCTCAGGTTGACTCTTCATGTTGTTTTCAGTTATTTTTATTTATAAAGAGAACCACAGGTGTCATCTTTGTATGTAAATATTTACAAGTTGAATATCCCTTATCCAAAATGCTTGGAACCAGAAGTGTTTAGGATTTCAGATGGTTTTTAAATTTTTGAAACACATATATTCCAAAATATCCCCCAAAGAGGGTACAATTCCCAATTGATATTTTGTGTTTTAGCCATCTTTTTGCTACTGTGACCAAATCTTTTGTGAATTTCCAAACATGAAATCCACTTATTGTTTCATGTACATCTTATACACATAGCATAAAGGTAATTCAAACAATATTTTAAATTAATTTCATTCATAAAAGAGTTTGTGAAAATTGAAGCATTAGAAAGCAAAGGTATCTTACTTCAAAAAGCAAAACAGACAAATTGATATTCATTGGAGATTCAAAATGTAAATGTATTTGAAATTCAAAGTATAAATTGATTGAAGTCCCTCAGAGCATATATTATACATCTTGCTTTTGCCTTTGTAATATAGAGATAGCCATTGGAGCTCAGCTATATATAATTTGATAAATATCAGATCCTATTGTCTCATAAATTTTTACTTTCATTTATTCCACTGTCTTTAAGATTTCTACCTATTTCTACATTGAAATAGCAGCAATTTCTAAATAATCCATAATGAAAAAAATATTTTTATCGATTGTCATTGTCAGAATGAACTGATAAACTTTGTTGTAAATTGATGCTACCATGAATTGGCATCTGTGATTTTTTAAAAATTATTTATTTATTTATTTATTTATTTTAGTCATACATGACAGTAGAATGCATTTTGATATATAATACATACATGGAATATACATACATCAATCATATTGTCTATTTTATTCTGTCTATTCTATTCTGTCTTTTCTATTGCTTTTTGAAGTAAAATACAGGAGTCAAGAAATGAATTAGGAAACAGCATGGATGGTTTTATTCTAGTCTGATGAAATTGTCACATTAAAAGGAGATAAACAAGTTTTTCATCACATAAAAGCTGATGCCTCTTTCTATCTTCATATTACATAGGGAGCATTTTACCATGCGCTATATAATTGATCATTCATACTCAGTCTCTAGTTTCTTAAAGATGACCAAAGAAAGCCAGAAACAATCTTGGTTTAATATTTCTGAAATATTCTTTACTTCTGTGCTGTACTATTTCAAGCCTGAAATAATTTTAAAAAACATGTACATAATAAGTATGTATATGAATGTCAATATTTTAAAAGTCTTATTAAAAATGAAAAATACTTTGATTTTCCAAATTATCACATAAAGGTGTGAAACTTTCCAATTTAGAAATACACAAAATTCTATGGAAAACTATATTAGAATTCAACATGTTAATGACATTTGAAATCCTGATACTATTTTATGCCCTTACCAGACTGTTATAATCCTACTAGCAGTATTTGATGCCTCAGAGCAAGTATATAAAAGTTTGTTGAACTGAATTGTAGCAACATTTGTCATACAATTGTCCATATTTTATATTGTTTGTTTTAGGAATGGGTGTTTAAAATTGAATGTCTAAATGCTGAAATTAATTCTGATTGGAAACAATTTCCTCATAGTGTTGATTAGCATTTTTTTGAGTAATAAAAACAGAATATATACCAGAAAAAAAAAAAAGAAAGCAAAGGTATGCATCAGCCACCCGTGAGGACAGTCTTTGGTGTTTGGCATCACCACCATTCCTGACTATGAATTTAAGTGCTGTGGATAAACAATCATTTTCTCACACTTAGTCATAGATAAGTTCTTAACAGTTAAAAAACAAAGTCCATTAATATGGGGAAGAAATAATGTGTTCAGGGCTCGTTATGTAGGCATTCAAAACGTTTCAGATTTTAGAGTATTTCAGATTTTGGATACTGGATTAGTGATGCTCCCCACCTGTATAAACATTTGTAGATTAGAAAGATCATTTTGTAGCAATTAGGAGACTGAGAAGGCCACTTAAATGAGATAAGGAATGAAAGTACTTTACTTACATGTACATTATCCTAATGGATACAAATTACCTTAGCTTCAGTTTCAATTCATTCCCATGCTGATTTTAGGGATAAAATGGCCACCTCACAGTACTGCTGCAGTCTAGTCCTCTAGTCTACCCCAGTCCTGCAATTCATGACTGCAAACATGGGTGCAAGCTGCCCTATGGCAGTTCTGTTCTTATGTGACTCATGTCCAAAGTCCTTCAAGGAAGGTGCATGTAGTTCTTTCCTGCTCTTCATCATCAGCAGCTGAGTAAGGGGTGTCCTTGTGAGGCAAATATCCCAGGGAGCACACTTGCAAGTGTTCAGTCACCAACAGAACAATAGGGTGGCATTAAATTCTTGCCTTTCGATTTGTGTCTTGAGAGAAGGCTGATTTTCTTTTTCTTTTTGCTGTATTTCTAAGTTGGAGGATTAGTAGGAGTTTGTTTACATGTGACAGGTTCAGGGAAGGATGGGAAGGAAAAAAGAACTTTGCTTTTTAGATGTACCTTGGTCATTAAAAATCTCATTCAGTTGCAGTTTAAATGTATAATTTAATGTTTTAATTTTGATATATATATATATATATATTTTTTTTTTTCTGATTTGCCAGCATCTTTATCAAATAGCAAAAGAGAAGGACATCTTTACCATTGGTAGAGAATTTTTGAGAAAGAAAAGGTCTGAGACATTTAAAGACTATGTCAGGGCCTAAAGAGACTGAAGTCCCCAATCCTATCCTGCTCCTAATCTGGAGTATATTCTCAACGCCATATTTCTCTTTCAAGACCTTATGTCTAAGGTTTCACACTTAGCTGTCTACATAGTCCAGGCAAATAATAAAAATGTGATCAGACAGGTTGAAAAGAACTTTTTTCCCCCAGTGCTAGGGATTGAACCCAAGACCTGGCACCTACTAATCTAGTGCTTCACCACTAAGCAGCATCCTCAGTCCACGGTGGACATTTTCAGAACACTGAGCAGGCCTTACAAAACTTGTCTGCAATGAAGCGCAGCCCATCTAAGGCCCAGGTGCATGTGGATACAACTGTATGTGCACACGCATGTGTGTGTCATAGTCCTCCCCTTGACACGTATGTACCAGAATATCCTCAAGATTGTTCACATGGACCATCAAGAAAGTTGTAAGTTTTATTAAATATAACACTAACCACTTTGTTTGGAAATAGCTGTATTTGCATCAGACCCTCAGTTTAGGACTTCAAGTACCATGGGGAGAAGTATGGGGAAACCTATCAATATCTGACACTTGTTTTATAGAGCACATTTGAGAACTGTAAAATATTGTTTTTTAAAAATATTTTATATCTTTGCTAGCCATATAAAAATATAACACATCTTAAGATTCATATTAGGTCAATAAGCTGTTCTTGAAAAATCATATGTTGGGTACAAAATCTTATATGGACCATAGTATTTTTAATAATTTTAATTGGGGAAATTATGATATAATATTCCTCAACCCACCCCAATAAATTTCCTAAAATATGTAACACAAAACATCTGCATGTCATTTGCTAAATGATGGCCATTTAGCATGTAAAATGCTTTAAATTTTTCTTTCTGATAATAAAATTATCAATATGATTTTCAGCACATGTTTGTATACAGTGACATGATACTCAGATGCCTCTCTGCGCTAGAGATATTCTTTTGATGACAATGAGAATACTTAAAAACACGATTCTGATATTCTACCATTTGCATTTGGAAAGTATCCTGAGAGTATCCTCCAAATACTTGTTCAAAACTTTGTGTTCTATGTTTAAGATTTTAAGTGTAAATTTTTTTTTTCATGTGTAATCAGCAGTGAAAAAAAATATTGTATTAGAAGAGATGCAAGTTCTATGAATTTTGATGTTAAGAAACAGGAGTCATTCTCTTAGAAAACCAGAACTGTAGAAGCAAATTGCAGAGCATACCTGTAATGTTCATAAATCTAATGACACAAAAAAATGCCTTGCCAGGGGTCTAGCACAGTGCCTGACAGTCGTTAGTGTTCTGCTCATTTTGTGTTAGTTGACTTTCTTAATAAATCACATTAATAAACTCATTAATTGAGATTACATTTCTATCATAAATAAGAAGAGCTAGTATATTTCAGGAAGCATTTTTAACCTGAGATGTAATCTGGGCTGAAGCTGTCACCCACACTAAGTTGAAGGATGTGCCTGGGCACCTGCTAGATAAAAATATCCCAGTCCATGAGTACTATTCAGTGTATGCTTCACATTCAAAGAAACATAATCTAATAATCAAACTCTATTAAGTTCTAATATGGTGAAGTAGGCTCCTAATAGATCTATTCAGCTGCAGATAATAAGTGCAATCCCTGAAAATTATATATTTTTAAAAACCTCAAGCAAACCAACCACTTGAAGGATACAGGGTATGAAGAGAACCAGGAAGATGTCATAAAGTGATAGAAACTTGGACATAAAGACTAGTAGCATTGGGTACGTTCCCTGTTAATATGACTTTTAGCTTGAGTGCACTCCAAATTCATGCCACGTGTAGTATATAGAACTTTGACAGAAAAGATAGTCTCTTTGGCTGAAGAAGACAGAGTTTAGGGCAACCATAATTACTAAAAGGTGGGTTTGTAATCCTAGAAAGAAGAGAACCTAGAGAGAGATCTCAACTTCTGTTTATAAATTCTTCTAAATCTCTGACTGATCCCTGAACCACACATATGGCAAACCACTCAGCTATGGAGAGAAAGAAGGAAACAAATTAGAGCTGTTGCCCAAAAAAAAACAGTATGAAGTTAGATTCCAATCAATGTAATTGTCTCCTGGAACACTAAACAAAAAATGTCAACTATTTTTGAAGAATGTAACAGAATCTAGTATCTACAACACAAATGCAACACCAAATTTCTTGACATACAAAGAATGGAAAAATGCACATCATT
The DNA here is from genome assembly GCF_045843805.1 of Urocitellus parryii. Taxonomy (NCBI): domain Eukaryota; kingdom Metazoa; phylum Chordata; class Mammalia; order Rodentia; family Sciuridae; genus Urocitellus; species Urocitellus parryii. The sequence goes on from NC_135531.1 coordinate 142,988,639, forward strand.
CTTAAGAGAAAGGATAGCCAACAGAGGCCAACCACAAGATATTTGAAGTGTCAGCACTGGAGGACAAGAACTTTAAAGCAACTATTATAACTTTATTAAGGAGATAAAGGAAAATATCATGGTAAATGGAAAGATAGGAAATCTCAGCAAAGGGAGAATACAAGCAAGAGTCAAATAGAAACTTTAGAACTGAAGTAATATATGACATAAAGCACACAAGCAAGAATACAAATACAACACAAGTAAAAATAATTCTTCAATATAAATATTTTACCTTACATGTAAGAAGTAAAAAATATGCATGTGGTAGGTTCAGGGGGAGAAAAGGAGCAAAAATGAATCCTGTTTCTACCTTGGCACTGAGTAAATGATAGAGCTACTTATTGAGTGAGTAAATACAAGAAGAAGAGAAAGTTCAAGGTCTTACAGCATAGTATAAAAAAGACAAGAGGGAGACCCCACACATACACATACTCCAACTTAAAGGTGCCCAAAGTAGTGAAAAAAAAATGTTCTGTGGGGTGGAGGTGTAATTTAGAGGTAAACACTTGCATAGTATGCCCAATCCCTAGCATAAAAGAAAGAAATAGAAAGGGAAAGAAAAGGAGAGGAAGGAAAGAAATTAATTAATTCTGAAAAAATTTTGGGATAGGACTTTGAATGAAAAATATGCGTGCATTCTTTATTCTAGCATCTGTAATTTTGGGGCACTTCCTATGTGCCAGGTTCCATTCTAGGTGCTAATGATTCAAAGTTGAAAAGCCCAGTTTCTGATCTCAAGGAATTCACAGTTCAGGAGAAGAGCTAACCCATCTGATACCATGTCTGGATGCTGAGCACTACAATTAAAGGGTGATGAAAGTCCTACAGCAGAGTCTAATGCCGCATGGACATATGTACTGAGCACTCAACATGACAGTGTAGTCAACCAATGCTATCAGCTCAAGCACCTGACTCTTTAGATGGCTTCTTCTGGCAATGGAAAACCCCTGAGAGAATCAGTAACACCCTTCCCTGTCCTGTCTCTTTTAACCAATGATGTGAGGAGTTGGTAGATAAATAGCTCAGCAAGCTTGCCTCACGGTTGGGATTAGTAATGTTGCATTCTATATGTATCACCTAACTGCCAGTGAGAGTGAGTCCTAGTTGCTCGTGGTACAAACCTGATTAATTCACCCCAAGTCAACTTTGCTTCCTTCCAGCCCCATTTCTCTAATCTTCTGCTGGTGCTTTCTGAGGTCACTGCCCAAAGAAACTACTTTGCTCTCAGATTCTTGGCTGCTTCTGTGGTCGCTCTCAAACATGGTCATAGACTCTTTGGCCTTCCTCCTGTTGGGATATGGGATCCAGGTCTCCATTCCTGGGATATGGGTGAATTTGACCTGCAGAATAGTGGAATAATGCTAAGTAACTTTTGAGGCTGTGTCAAAAAAGGGTCAGGCATCTTCTGTCTTGTTCCCTTGACCTCTTGCTCCTGGAGCCCTGAGTTCTTGCATGAACAGTCCTGCTGCCCTGAGGTGCCATGCTAAAGGAGCTATGTTAAGGGACCACATAGAGAGTCCCAAGAACCTAACTAGAGAGATACCCAATGAGCTCACACAGTCAGGTCCTTCCAGCCCAGGGGAAGGTGTGAGGGCAGAGGCCCTGATATCTGAGACACTCCCAGGCCTTCTAGTTCTTTTAGCTGAATTCCAAAACATCATGGAACAGAGACAAGCTTTCACAACTGTGCCCCGACTGAATCCATAACCCACAGACTCCATGAGCATAACAAAATGGCGTTCCACACCACCAAGTTTTAGGATTGTGACCAGAACCCTGACCTAAGACAGTACTTTCACAGTGAAAACATCATGTACAAGTATGAGATAGTTAAAGAGTATGAAGTATCTCATTAAGGAAGGGAATTATTTTCTACTATGCAGAGATGATGTACCTTACCTAAAAAAGGTGCATATTCAGTATATATCTTCTCTTCCATAATAGGTATGGAAATCAGCTCTAAGAAAGTTACAGTCAGAATTACGATAATAATTACAAAAATATTACCGAGAGGCCACTGGTTAATGTTTTCGGTAGCTTTCCCCTTAGTAATGGTGTTTGCTTGTTTTATCATGTTTTTGGTTAGAAATACATGTGACTTGACAAAAGACATGGAACAGAGAGTTTGCCTGCATCCAGCTCTAGATTCTATCTGGTTTGAACATGTCGTGACAGGCAGGGGTAGTTCTCAAGTAATTGGAAATGATTTCTGTGTTGGATATGATATCTGTCACATCCAATCACCTGGTGCCTGTTTAGGATCAGACACATGACAGCAGGTGGAAGTGTGCCTTTTGATCCTGAAATGGCAACAGACCCTTATGTCTGCAGCTTCATCTGACAATTTTGGCAGCAAGGAAGAGGTCTGGAACCAGAAGCATCTGCCTCTGAGTCGGAAAAGCTGAAATAAATGATTTTGTTAAAGGTGTTTCCTCCTATTGCTATCCAGTGAGCTCTCTGTGCCCATGCAATTAGACCCAAGCAAGGTTTTCAATTTTAGGGTCTCAGGATCTTCTGTCCATGACTTATTGGTGCTCCTAAGATGAAATTTGAATCAGTTCAATTCACTTCAATTCAAGAGACATTTAAACAACTCTATTTTAGGAGAGTGTAGGTAGGTGCTGGGGATCTCAGAGGAGACCTGGGCAAGGTGTAGTTCATGCCCTCTGGATAGTCATTTTGCATCCTGATCATTAGACTGGTACCCCCTCGCCATATGAGAAGAATTTCTTCCCACTGGATGAATTACAGTTATGTTAAAAACAAAAAGGAGAACAGTTTAAATATAGAAGAAGACATATGCCACTGTATATATTGCTGTGGGGAAGCATGTATTTTATAAAAATAGTGGAAACACAAAGACAATGCACAAAAATTTGTATACGGGTGAACAAAAGCAACTGTGGGACATAAGTAATTTAAGTAAAAAAAGAAAATGACAATCTGAACAAAATATTTGCAAGAAATGGTTAACATTAAGTGAAGAAGTCTTACCAATGAACTTAAAGGGCACCAGCATACCAATAGAATACAAGTGATCATCTCATCAGTAATTAAAGGAATACAAATCAAACAACAGATAGCAAAAAGGAGATGCCACATTATGCCTAGCATATTTGCCCAGATGTTTTGAGAGCAATATTACACAGTGGGGTGAAAGCAGCTGGGGTTGAATCTTTCACACACTGCTGGGAGGGACAGTAACTTCTGCCACACCTCTGGAGACAAAGGGACAGACTGGGTGAAGACTGAAGAGAAATTAAAGGTCTATTTATTTATTATTGAAGTGTTTATTAGTAACACTTCAACAATCTGTCCTAAGATAAAACTGATTAACTCAAAAATATTAGGTTAAAAAAAATCATCAAAATAAATTTTATTACGAAAGAAATCTAAAAACAATCTAAATGCCCTCCAAAAGGGCATGGCTCAATAAATGTTTATATATGCATAATACAAAATAATTGCTAAAAGTTGTTTTTAAATAATATTTGATGATATGGGGAATACTCTTGTCAAATGTTAATGAACAAAGAGGCTGGGGTTGTGGCTCACTGGTATGGCACTTGCCTAGCATATTGAGGCCCTGGGTTCAATTCTCAGTACTGCCTATAAATAAATAAAATAAAGGTCCATTGACAACTAAAAAAATTATATACATATACATATATATGTATATATATAAATAAAATGTATAATATATGTAATAATAAAATTAAAGGTCTAAGTTTACTAATATAATATATAATATGTTATATATAATGTTAATGAACAAAGTAGAGAACAAATTTTATTAAGAGTTCGTTACCAATTTTGCACATGAACTTTTTAAACACTAGAAACATATACACCAAAAAATTCAGCACAATTACCTCTTTGTAGTGAGACTATGGGTGATATTTATTTTCTTTGGTTTAACTATTTGGTATTTCCTAAACCTTTACCATGAACATTGACTGCAGGTATATATTAAGGAGCATCCTTAATCTGAAAATCTCAAATGCTCCAAAATCCAAAATTTGGGGAGTACCTAACATGGCATCAGAAGTAGAAATTCTATACAAGAAACTTTGTTTCATGCTCAAAAATATTTTAAAAATGTTGTATAAAATTGCCTTCATTGTATGCATTTAAGGTATATATGAAACAAGCAAATTTCATGCTTAAACTGCTTAGACTTGAGACTCATTACCAGATATCTCATCATGTTTATGTAAATATTCCAAAATCTGAAAAAAACCTAGACTGCAAAACACTTTGGATCCCAAGCATTTTGGCAAATAATAATCAATCTATAGCTTAAAGTGATATCACAAGTGATCTCTCAGTTTCTGTAGAGCAGAAGTCTGAGGTTGGCTTAGGGTAATTCTCTGCTTAGGGTCTCCAATGCTGAAGCATAGATCAACTGGGATGCACTCTGATCAGGACCACATGGTTCTCATGCACGCTCATCCAGGTTATTGGCAGAATCCAGTGTCTGTGGTTGCAGTATTGAGGCCCCTGTTTCTTACTGGCTGTCAGTCTGGCATAACTCTAAGCTTCTAGAAGCTGCCACAATTCCTTTCTAGGTGACCAGTTGGCAATTCATAACATGCATGCTTGATTTCTTGCAGTCAAGTCAGCATGTACAAATTGCCTCTTCTGTGACCAGCTGGAGAAGACATTCTGCTTTTAAAGGACTCATGAGATTTTTAAAGGCCTGAGTAATACCCTTATGTCAAGGTCAACTGATCTGGAAACTTAATTACCACTGCAAAACTCCTTCAAAGCAGCACCTAGATGAGAGTTTGTGAGAAAGCATGTGTCCATCAGGGGCTGGGAATCTTGGAGAATTAGAATCCTGCTTTCTGCCAAGCAGGTGTGATTAGGTTAAGCTTTGGGGACAGGCTCCTGAGGTTTTAATTCTGCTCTGATGAATTCACTTCTGGCAAGTTACTTAGCCTCTGTATACTTCAGGTATCTTATCTTTAATATGGGAGAATAATAATAGTAATTGTCTCAAAGAGTTGCTATAAAATCTGTTGCAGATTTAGATGTAATAATATTTGATTACTTAATTTGGCATGAAGTATAAGTATCAGGAAATACACAGCATAATTAAAATCCACAAAATGAGTTAGGCAGAAAATAGTTTAACCAAGTACCTAAAACGAGATTCAGATGTTCTCATTATCTTTCTCTTTTCTTGTTGAAGGCTGGGAGCCTGTGAATTCCCTATCTCTGGGCCATCCTGCTTTGCAGCAAAATTCTTAAATAGATGGACAGGTCTGTGTGGCTCTGACCTCCTTCTCCTTCTCGATGCTCCACTTCTGTCTCCAGTAGAGAAAAGCATTTTATGCTTCCCCTTAGCTATGGAAACCTTGTTAAAATGCAAATATCATTTAAAAGAGAGAATACATGGAACAGTTTAGCATGGCCTGTGTTATTGTGGAACTTCTGTGATGGGACACTGAAAGAAAGCTGTTATAGATGGGAATATTTTAATGTAGGATAAATAAGAAGAGCAAGGAGGTTCTCAGGTGAATGACTCACCCTTCTAGATATAAGAAGACCAAGAAAGTCTTGAGAATGTCAATTTCATGAGGAAAAAATAGCCATGAGATAGAAGGAATAATAGGATCTCACTTCTAGAAAAAAAACGGCTAACCACAGTGTTCTCTAATTCCTACAAAAGCCATTTCTGAGGATTGTCATACGGTGTCTGTTGATCCGGTCGCCTACTGCCTCATTGGCACATTTCCAGGCTGTGGAAAGTCCTGCTTCTGCTCTCTGGAGCCTCACAGGACAAGTGTGGACCTGCTTCTCTAGGACAGTCCTTTGAGTCTTGAAAGCATGGGAAAGGGATGGAGAGATGCTAAAAGCAAACCTGGCCTGCTTTAGAGCCCAGCCTCTTCTCTTTCTACTCTAGGCAATTTATGCTCACTGCCTCCCAATCCTACACTTCATTTCTTCCACCTCCCCTGTTGCTGTTCCTCATTCTAGTGGGAGAATAAAATGACTATGTGTGGGGCAGAGTTGTTTGAATTTCCTGAAAGGTGCCACATACACGACACAGTATCCTGGAGGCCACATTGTGCCACTTATTCCTGCCCTGAACCCAGAGCTAAAGGGAAGTAGATGGCCAGATGAATAAGGCCAAGTTCTCTGATGGATTTCTCTGGATAACAGAGTACTGATATTCTTTAACACAGAGAATATATTCAGTAAATAGCTTTAAAAGAATGAGTGAGGCCATATTATAACACTCCTAAAGGTGGAATCTGTGACATTATGAATTACAAAATAATGATTCTCTTTTTGTCCATTGGGAATGCGGGCATTTGAATTTGAGTTGAGAAGAAAAGAAGATTATATTATAAAAATTATAGCACTATTGTTTTTAAAATACATTTATTATGCACTAGGCACTGTACTAGGTGATTCGTAGTCATGATTTCATGTCATCCCTAAACTGCCTGAGTGCAGGCACCAGGTATTTACTCTGTGTTGTACTCTCTTCAGTGTGCAGCATAGTGGCTGGTGTGTAGCAGTACAGGATGTCTATCATTTACTGCAGCAGAGATCTATGAAGCATCTCCTTTGTGTTGGTGCAAACTGACCAACAGACACTAAATACGTATTGCCGGAATCAAGGAATTAGCAAAGCACAAAAATCCCAGCCCTCATGAAAAGTATTCTTTAAGAAAGAAGTCTGGATCCAGTCAATTCTGGGTCTGTCTCTGCCACTTTCACCATTGGACTTTGGGCAGTTATTTCGTATGTTGGGAAGTCTGTTTCCTCATGTGTAAAATGGACATGGTAATAAGAGGGCATAGCTCTTGAAATGGCTTGAGGACAAAAGAAAAATGCTTAATCCCTAGTATGCTCTCAAAACATGACAATTATTTTTAAAACAGCCACCCTGTAAGTATTAATTGAATAAATATATGAATAATTTCCCAGATTTAGTTAGATAAGGAGTCTTAGCTCAAGAGGTTAAATATTTTGCTCAAGGTTGCATACGTAGTAAGTGGGAGAGCTGGAACACATGTCTAAGTCCATGGCCTTGCCATTCCATTGCTGTTAGTCTTCCTATTAATGGTGAAAGTTGACAGACAACAGAAGCCCACTGGGTATAATTCCTACGAGTAACTAAGGCTGGAGAACAAATGCATGTCACTTCTCAATAAAGGTGGGAAAGGGGTTAAAAATCATGACAGTCTCCATCAGGATCCAGCTGATGTGGGAGTGTCTAGCCTTGAAGCAGGGACTTGTGCCAGTTGGAAGCAGGCTGCATTCCTCATGTGACAGCTGGTCTCAGTGGCTAGGAATGTCTTAATGTTGGCACCACAGTTCATCCTGGAATCCCTCTGACCTGTCTCATAAATACACATCTGAAAAACTGCAACCAAGGAAGCAAAGGAGAAATGTCACATTTGTGTTTTTATTTCCATAATTAGAGGGGGACATGGTTAGCTATGAGTTTCCAGTTTTGTAATGCATGTTTAAAACATGCAATTCAATAAAGTAGTCATTAACTTCTGTGGATATTGTTTGTCACCAACTAGAGACCTCATCCTTGTAGGGTTTGGAGACATAGTTCCATTTATTTATTATAGAGATAATAATGAATTGTTTTTAGGTTTCCTTTAGCCTCATCTGTAGTGCCACCTGCCCCAGGATGACTTCTCTGATTTATTCCTTCATCATGTATGTCTACAATTTAACACATATTTTCTAAACACCTATAGCCAGACTATGTTGGAAATGTTTGGACAAAGTCTGTGATCTGATGGGATTTGCATTCTATAGGGAAGATGTACAGCAAATAAATTCACAAGCAAGTAAATTAAGATAACTTCAGAAAGTGATCCTTTCTGTGGAGTGCTAGATTGCATCGTGATGCCTTTCTAAAGTGGCATTTGAACTGAAGCCTGAATTTGAAAACAAGTAGCATGGATAGAGCTAAAGGGAGAAGTGTCCTGAGCAGAGGGAAAGACTGGTGAAAGGAAGGGACAGGAGGTCTTTGTGCCTAGATCTCAGGAAGTGGGGAAAGCAGCACAGAGAACAAAGAATGGAGGGACCAGATGAGGCAGGAACTTGAGGGGTGTGGATTCCAATCTAGGTGCAAGGGTGAGTCCTCTGCACACTAAGCATGGACACGGCATGATGCAATTTGATTCTTTATATTTGTAAGAGAACTCTGCAGAGTGAAGAAAGGATTGTTGTAGACATAGAGGTAAATGGAACTGAGAATCCAGAAATAAACCCTCACATTTACAGTCAGTTGATCTTCAGCAGTGTCAAGACAATTATTTTGGGGGGAAAATAGACTTTTAAACAAATGGTTCTGGGACAACTGGATATACATAGAGAAAAGATGAAGCTGACCTGCTACTCCACACTGTATACAAAATTTAACTGTAACTGGATCAAGGCCTAAATTAGAATAGCTAAAACTAAAATACTCTTAGAACATACTCGTAGGCTGGGGATGTGGCTCAAGCAGTAGCATGCTCGCCTGACATGCATGCGGCCCGGGTTCGATCCTCAGCACCACATACCAACAAAGATGTTGTGTCCGCTGAAAACTGAAAAATAAATATTGAAATTCTCTCTCTCTCTTTAAAAAAAAAACATAATGGTAGCTTCAAACATTTGTTTTGGCGCCAATGTTATAAGACAACAGAAGCATATGTGAGAAAGGAAAAATAGGTGAATTAGGCTTTGTCCAAATTAAAACTTGTGTATATTAAGGGGCATTATTAAGGAAGTAAAAGAACAGCCCACAAGACTGGAAGACATATTTGTATATCATTTTTCTGATATAGGACTTGTATCTGAAATCTATAAAGAATGTTTACAATTCAATAACTTAAAAATATTTAAATGAAAGAATTTCTATTTGCTAAAGAAGATACACAAATGGCCGATATATGTATAAGAAAATATTCTCAGCACCATTAGCCATCAGGAAAATGTAGATCAAAATCACAATGGGAGACCAGTTGTCATAAAGTGTATTGGTTATGGCTTCAAAAAGATAGGAAATAATAAGTGTTGGTTTAAATATGGAGAAAATTAGAACCCTGTACACCACTAGTGTGGATTCAAAATTGTTTAGCCACTTTGGAAATCAGACTAAGGGATTTCTCAAAGGCTAAGCATCAAGTTACCATGTGATTCGGCAATCCTTAGGTATGTACCCACCCCTAGAAATGTACTTCTTTAGGTAAGTACCCAGGATAAATTAAAACAGTATTTTCACAAGTATTTATATAGATTTTTTTTGTAATACCCTGAAGAGCAAACAACCAGCATGTTTATCTGATGAATGGATGCATCAAATGTGGTATATGCATGCAATGGACTATTAGTTAGCAAAAAAAACCAAATGAAGTGTGGACACATGCTTCACCATATATGAACCTCAAGAATCATTATCTAAGTGAGAAAAGGCCAGTAAACACAGGAACACATATTGTTTCTATTCATCATCCAGAACTGGCAAACATACAGAGACAGTGGATCAGTGGTTGCCTACATGTGGGGGATATGGAGGTTCGAGGCATTGTGTTTGAGGGGTGTGGGTTTCATTCTGATATAAAGAAATGTTTAATGTTAATAAATTGATTATGTTAATGGATGCTCTACTTTATAAGTAGGGGAAATTATATAGTAAGTGAAATGTATCTTAATGAAACTGATTTTTTTTAAAGAGTAGATTGTCAACAGAGCAAAATTAGAAACATGAACTAATTAGGAGACTATTATGTTGTCCAAATGGAAGGTGATGGTGGCTTGAATAAGGGCCATTCAGTTTCCTCGGTTATTTCTACCAGGCTGAAGTAAATGCTCCTCTCATTGATTCCCAGGTGTCATTAATACTTACCACATTGCACTGAAATGATCTGTATAGCTATTTCTCTCCCTTACTACACTGTAAACTTCTAATTAAACACTTTGCTTCCATTTCATGTTTTGGTTGCCTATACCAGAATATCTACCCATAATCTGAATTAGTGTGCAGTAATTTGACCTTAGCCAACAACTGATGATGTTAAAAATGCATCAGCTGTCTCTGCAATGTATAAAGCTGAGTGTAATGAAAATTGTATTGAACCAGTCTCATTTTCTCCCATGCACATCTTTTTCTAAAATTGATTGCAGGGTGTTTACATGAAGAAGAAGGATAATCCACAAAAAGGAAGTTGGAGGGTCAGAGTGAAAGGGAGTGAATGTAACACTACTATCCCAATATAGACAACATGATTATATGTATGTAGAAAATCTCAAGAAATTTACAGAAGCAGCTCCAAGGACTCATAAGTGATATTAACAAGGTTATGACTACCTGGAGATTACATAAAAATGAATTATATTTTTATAAATAAGCCACATATAATTGGAAGTTTTAAAATTTTAAATACTGTTTACAAAAGTAACCCAAAATGGAATACATAGATATAAGTCTAAGAAATCATCTACAGCATCTCTATGGTGAAAATTACCCAAAATATTGGATGAGAGAAATAAAAAAATAAATAAATGGAAGTACTTACCATATTCATGAATTGGGATACTCAACATAAAATAAGTCAGTTTTTTTCCAAATTCATCTATAGATCAGATGAAATTCTTATGAATATACCAACAGTTTTTTTTAATTTATAAAGACTTGCTTATTCTAAAATTTATATGTAAAAACAAAGATCTACAAAAGCTAAAACATTTGAAAAAGAGAAATACAAGGAATTATGCTATCTGAATTTAAGTTGTATATATAAATACATATTTATCTATCTAAATTTGTGCAGAACAAAGATGGTAGTAATCTCTTTTGAGGTCCAAGAGTATGACATTGGTATCAGTTTCTGTCAAGATAGCATCACAAGGAAGGATCCTGAAAGAGAGAGAGAAGAAGAGTGAGAGAGGTTACGTGAAAAGAAAGGAACGAGAAAGGAATGGAGGGAGTCAAACTTACAACCAGGAAGTTAACAACCCAGCCTTGCAGTAACTATTCTAGTCCAGGGAAAGCAAGAACGAACTTCTGTACTCCTGTGAGAAAAAGTATTTAATGCTAAATATCTCATCACTACACCTTATAGTCTGTACCGCCATGGTGCCATTACATTGGAGTCCAAGTTTCCAGTATGTGAACCTTTGGGGGACAAACTATATCCCAACCACAGCATAAACACACTAAAGCCAAGCTCTTGTCCCTGAGTTATGGAGAAGTGGCCCAGGTGGGCCACAGTCAGTGGACACACCTGCTCCACAGAGTACCACAGACCAAACTCCTGAGCATCCATGACAACATCAACCTCCTCCTTCCTGACCAATGGCAAGAAGATGGAAATGGGGCAGACCTGAATGGAAGTTCAGATTCAAGAGTTAACCAGTAGCATATGTACCTTTCCAAATCACGACTAGCATAAATTTGCAGCAAAATAGCATTGACCCAAATGCTATATAAACACCTAGATGAGCATACTCAGGTGGTAACCTGCTATGGGGTCTCCTCTTGGCCTACAAGAGTTCTGTTTCTATTCTTTACCCTTGAATGAATCCTACTCCTTTCACTCTTGCCTTCTATTGTCCTATGAATTTCATTCTTCAGATTCGTGAGACTAGAACCTGGAAAGAAGTTGGTGGTAAGCTGCTGGGGTATTGCAACATGGGAGAGCTTATCCTCTAATTTAGAGCTGCACTACTGATAACTGAAATGTGCCACTCAATGGCAGTGGAGAAGAACCAGGTTTTACTAGCTGCTATCATTAACTGTTAATGCTGAAATGGACTTTCTTGGCTACAGCGAGGCCTGTGGCTTACACAGACTCCACCTGCCAGCCAAGTGGAGAATTGAGTTTTATCTCAAAACTCTGATATCAACACTAATATGGCTTCTGGATTTTCATTAAATACCCTGTGTATAATATATATGCACAACTCAGTGGTCTCTGAAATATTTACAGAGGAGTGCAACTATCATCCTACTCCAATGCTGGAAGATTTTAATTACCCCAAAATAAAGCTGATGTCCATTAGTGCTCACTCTCCATTGCCCCCTACTCTGACCAATTAAGTTTATACCAAGGTGCAAAAACAATATAGGGGGAGAAAGACTAGGCATTTCAATACAAAATGAACCTTGACTTAAACCTCATACCTTCTATAGTGACTTAATCAATGTGAATCACCAATGTAAATGTAAGTTACGAGCTAAAAAAAATTTTATAAGAAAACATAAAAAACATTCTTCAGGGTATGGAGTTAATTAGAGATCTTAAGTCTAACAATTAATGAATGGTCCATAAAAATTTATAAATTTTACTTCATAAAAATTCAAAACCTTTGCTCTGTTAAGAAAATGAAAGACAAACCAGAGATTGAAAGAAAATATTTGTAAACCACATATCTGACCAAAGTTTTGTATCCAGAATATAAAAAGAATTTCCACTAAAATAGTAAGTAAATAAAATGGGCAAAAGACTTTATATTTTACCAAAGAGGATGTATAAATGGTAAATAAAAAAATAAAGGCTGTGAAACATAATCATTGAGGATATAAAAGTAACCTCCAGTAGGTGAGTTACTTAACTATTAGAATGACTGAAACAAAAATACTGACAACATCAAATGCTGACGAGGACGTAGAGCCACATGAACTCTCTGACGCTGCTTTTGGGAACAATACATGATGGGCCACTTTGGGAAAAGAGTCTGGCCATTGAATATATGACACATTGGTTCCACTCCTTTGTACTCTAGTGAAACAAAGATGTGTGATCTCATTATAAGTTGTCCAAGAATGTTTATGGCCGCTTGGTTCAAATGGCCTCATACTGGAAACAACGCAGTGCCCTTCAGGGAGTGGATGAGTAAACGAACTGGTGCATCCTGCACAATGGAAGCCAGGTCAGCAATAAAAGAAAGCACATTGGTAATTGGAACAATTCGGATGGATCCCCAAGGTATAATTCTAAGTGAAAAATGCTGTCTTAAAGGTTTCATTCTATGAGATTTCATTTATAGGACATTCTTAAAATGATGAACTACATTGAGGAGCATATCAATGGTTTGCAGGGGTTACTATTAGGGCAAAGTGTGGCTACCAAGAATAGCACGAAGGAATCTGGAGTGGGATAGAAGTGTTCTTTCTGTATTCTAATTGTATTTCTTATGAGAATTTATACACGTGATAACATTTCTAAAGTTTTACACAGAGAGGTCAATTTTCCAGTAAATTAATTTAAAAAATCAAATATGAAGATAAAACAGCTTTCTTTTATCTTAAGGGATCTGAAAACATCTGACCTGGCTCTCCTACCCATGACTAGGGCAAATTTACAATGAACTCTTAGCCTCGGTTTTCCAATCTGTCAAATGGAAAATTAAAGCGCTCACACCTGCAGGGGCCTAGCGCAGTGTCTGGCACATTGCAGGACCTTTGTAAATTTCAGTTGTTGGTTCTGCTGCTATTTCCACTGCTCTGTCCTACTTTCTACCTTACGGAAGAGGGCAATCTCGATGGAGAAAAATATCGCCTTGTATTTTAATCCCTAAAATTGTCAATGTCAGGATGTTTTGAGAAGCAGCCATAGAGAAGCAGCTCTGTGAGGTTTTATCCTGACATTTTATCCCTGGGTCAGGAAGGCCATATTGCTCACCAGGGCTCTCAATAAGCAAGAGTGCATGGTTCTGTGACACCCCAATACGGTTCAGTTAGCTCCATCTAGATGCTGAGCCTACTGTGCCTGGTTGGTTAAAATCTTCTGAGAGATCCTGTGGTACTTTATTCTGAAGATGGTTTCTAAAAGCTATGGGAATCACCATTGCTACCACATGCATATTCCAGCATGGCAAACTTCCAGACTTTTCTGCCAATATCTCACAGCCATAGAAATCAGGGTTTTTAAATGTCTGGATTTCCAGTTCTTGTTGTTCAACTATTGGCATTGAGAGCCCAGGACAGCTTTATGGGTAAGTGCCTGATGTTACTGATAATCTATAATGGATAGAGCTGGGATCCCTGATTGAGCATGTTCCATCACTTAAGTTAATAGAAGAGCTTTATCAGATGCCGCTCATCTTTGCCATCTGACTTGTAGTCCAGTTTTCCCCACCATCTCTGAGCTGGCACATTCCCCACTACCTGCAATCTCCTGAGCAATAGCAGCTCTCCAGGAGGCAGCAGAGGGTCAGTTCTGGGGCCAACCTGTTATCATCTAATCAACTCTAATAACCCTCCCTGCTTGCCTCTCGAGAGCTGTATTAAATAGAGCCTCCTGGTGTATATGTTAGAAATTGTTTAGAAACACATCTCTGATGGATGGGTCGGCTGAGAGCATGAAGTGACTGGCTATAGAGAAGGAAGTTACACAGCCACGGACAAGCTTTTTGTCTCCCTCTGGCCTCAGTTTGCACAATTGTAGAAAATATATATGAAAACCGAGGGCCTTGGTTCAGATGAAATCTAAGGTTGCTATGAATTTTAATATTTCAGTACTCTGATTCACACACTCTGTCCTTGTTCTTTTAGAAAGTTCCCTGCATTCTAAACCTTAATTCTGTACTCTTAGGGGGTTCCTCCCCAAAAAATAATGGTGATCATTTAAATTGAATTAGAAATATTATGATCTTGGTTGCACAATTTAGCATGACTATAAAGAAATTAGGTCATCATGGTTATTAATAAATTAACATTGATTAGGGATTTACTGTCCAATGAAGATTTCATGCAAATCATGAACTGCAGAGCTATGAAGAGCTGCAGAAATGCATTTTCATGTCAGAAGTAACTGCAATAACAAAAGGTTAGATAAAAGTGTATATAATGTCTACAGGGAGGTGGAGGAGGAGGAAGATTGATGGTGATTCAAAGGTCAGAGGAGAAGGACACAATTTACTAACCTCCTGTGACATACAGTCACAATCACATCCCCCTTCTCCCTTTGTGATTCGTCCAGAACATGCTAGCTGGCCGTCATTCAGATCCACCCTGGAACTAGAGAGACTGGCACACAGAGATGGCATCTTTAAATGAGAAGGTAGTGGGTGAGGGTACTTGCTGTTGTTTTAGGAGAACACAAATACTCATGTGCACAGGGAGGGAGGGAGATGGGATAAGTACACAGCCCAGAGTGGACAACTAGGTCTGATGTGTTTTCTTCAGTGTCAGTAGTGACCTCACATCCATGAACATAGACCCTTCCCAGACACTACTTGCACAACTGAGTCAAATCCTTGCCCTCTACTCACTTATTCAGCTGGGACTGCTGGAGGATCAGTATAGTTTGACTTTTTGGGGGCGGGTATGTGCCAGGGATTGAATTCAGGGGCATTTGACCACTGAGCCACATCCCTAGCCCTATTTTGTATTTTATTTAGAGACAGGGTCTCACTGAGTTGCCTAGTGTCTCACTATTGCTGAGGCTGGCTTTGAACTTGTGATCCTCTTGCCTCAGCCTCCTGAGCTGCTGGGAGTATAGGCATGCACCACCATGCCGGACAGTGTAGTTTTAAGAACATGGAACTTGCTGGAAGATGAGAGGTTGGGTTTTGACTTATTTACCAATTATATGGTCATGTTAACCTCTACCATTCATTCCTTTATTATTTGATTGAGCAAGAATATGTTGGATTCCTGCCATGACATGTATTACTACTTACTTAATTACTACTTTAATAGTGGACCCTTTACCAGGTTAGGTAAAAGTGTATGCAAAAGTGTATGTAATGTCTACCTGTATGTAAAAGCTGTTTACCAGACTTTTCTCAGTACTATGATGGGGTCTGAGTAAGGCTTTGGAATGATACAGAATGGGCTTCATCCCCAGCTCTACTAGTGTGTATCAGGCCATAGGCATTTACATGGATTATGAGAGTTCATTCTCACAGCACCCTCAAAATTGTTATTATTGTCTCCATTTGGCAGATTGGAAAATTGGGGTTCACATTAGTTGGGTGATTTATTCAAAATCATGGAGTAAGTGATGAAACTAGGTCAGTTAGTTCAGAGTTTTACAATTTAACTAAGATATTACACAGCATCTGTTGATTTGCTCAACTAAAATTATAGACACTACTATCTATCTAAATGCATTTCATAAATTTGGATGAAATTTTTTAGTAAAATAAGGGCATCAATAAAATTCACTCTTATAACAGGCCTGCTGGATGGTGAAGGAGAAATAGCACCAGGGGGGCTGCGACCTTGCCCCACATGTGGCCCTTAGAGGTGTCCCTTCAACCCTTTGAATCTCTTTGGCCTCATTTGACAAAAGAGAGGAATCTAGGTCCATGCTGCTTCTCTGGAAGGTTGTCATAAAGATCAGAAAGAGCTGTGAAAGTGAACAGCTCTGTATACTGAAAAGGACTATGAGAATGTAAGATCTGTCTCAATATCCGGTGACATTTATATTTTGATAGGCATCATATGGAGTATCAAGATGTTCTTTATTGTAATCCCATGTTTATTTATGCCTGAGAATTTGAATCTTGTCTTCCTAAGAAGCAAAGTTAAGTAGAAGGAGCGTAGACATCATTGTCTCACAGAACAGTGGAGTTGCAAGGTGGTTTAGAAACTGTAGAAAGCATTAAGATGCAGTTGCTGGGTCCTAGGATCCAGATTTCAAATTTGCTAGCTCTACACCGGGGTGCAGGAGTCTACGCTGCTAAACACACACCCAGCCCTGGTTAATTCTCATTCAAGCAGGACCCAGTCTGATTTTGTGACAATCTGTGTTTTTATAAAGACCTTCCCTTTACAGAATGGACATGGGAGCACCTGATATTTAGGGAAACACTCTTCCTGAAGAGTTTCTTGAAAATTCACTAATTCTACAAGTTGTTGTGTTAGTTGTGTTTTCTTTTCTTTCTTTCTTTCTTTCTTTTTTTTTTTTTTACTGAGTGTATATTTTTGTGCCAAGAATTCTTCCAGTATGGAAGATAGAGCTGTGCACGGTAAAGTGCTTGACCTCATTTAACTGATATTCTAATAGGAGCAGATGGACAGTAAAGCAATAAGCATGTCAATAATTGGTACAATTGGTTATGGTATGAAGGGAAAGCAGATGTGTGGAAGAAAATTAAGTTGGATAAGGGGATAGAGAGCTAGAGGCAGGGCTGATCTCAGACTGATATTCCAGTTAAGGCAGTGAGAAACTCTGAGGGAAACTGAAGGAAGGTACTTTTGGGGAAGAGTAGCTTTGTAAGACCAGGTGTGCATGACACATAGGCCAGGGGGGGTTGATGAACAGAAAGTAAGAGACATACATTATTTTAGTTTCAAAATTCTGTACCAGCTCCTAAGTTCCTAATGTAAGCTGGCATTCAAAGCCCTTTACAATCTGGCTCCAATACCTACATCCATCTTTTCCCTACTACTCTCTAACACTGAGCTCACATCAAGCCCACCTCCTGACTTTGCATGGTCTTTTTTTCTGGTCTTTTATGCCCTGAAGGTTCTCTAATGTTCTCTAAGGAAGTGATCTCAATGAGGGCTAGTTTTGTCCCAAGGAACATCCGTCAATGTATTCATGCTTTCTGGATTGTCACAATGGGTGGTTCTACTGGCATGCCATGGACAGAGGCCAGGGCTGCTGTATATATCCTCCAGGACTCAGGGCATTTCCCATAACAAGGAACATTTGGCCCCCTGGTTAGTACTGCCAAAGTTAGAAACCCTGGTCTAATGATTCCATATTCTTCAAATTTGAGGCCTCTTTTGTGCATTTTCCTGAAGCCCCAGATTCTACCCCACAGGATCCTCTCCAAATTGTGTGGCTCTTACATCACACTTTTTTTTGTCATTCTATCTTTTCTGATATAATTATGTTCCTGAGTTTTTGAATGAGACAGCATGGGCTTCATCCCCAGCTCTATCTAGCTATGTGATCTTAGGCACCTTCTCCTTATTTATGAAGCAGGACAAATAGCAACCCCTACCACAGCTGCGGGTGGGAGAACTAAATGAGCGAGTGCGTGTCAATGCCTTACCATTGATGCCTGCAACAGAACTTAACAAATAGTAATTATCATCATAGCAATTGTTTAATTTCCTGGTGTATAGGACCCTCAAAGGCACAGATTATATCTTACAGTTTTATTTTATGCCCCTTTGTATCTGCAAAGCCAGATAAACAAGAGCTATTTGCCAGACTTCTCAGTACTAATGGTGAGATCTGAAAAAGGCTTTGGTATCTTTCTCAAATGATGGGCTCCAAAATTGGGAGCCCAGGGTAACCTGGGTTCCATTTGAGGCAATGAACTACTCACCCAGGTAGAGGTAGCTTCTTGATCTAGGACAACTCCATCTCTGGGCTGTATCTGAGTTTCAGGGGGTAGTTTTTCTCTTTTCTGTGTAAAGATAAGGATAGAAAAAGAAATAGTTAAGAGCAGAAAGTTAAGCCCAGGCTGAACCTGATGAGCAACACAGCCATGTGGGAGGGGGTGCATTGGTGGAGGAAGCTGGTGGGAGATGATCCTGCTGGGTTGTAATTGTGTCTGGATGAATAGATGTCTCTTTCTCTCCTTTCTCTCCTTCTAAATAACTTGTTGCATTTCCAACTTGCAACCTAGAGAGAGAGAGAGAGAGAGAGAGAGAGAGAGAGAGCAGTAAAACTAGATAAGCAGAGGCTAACATCTTTGTGCAAGAAAATGCATATTTCTTCATTGCCACCTAATTGATTACTTAAGAAAGTCAAGATCTTCATTCATAGAACCCACTTAAATGCGAAGATACTTACAGAGCTTCAAACTGTGACCCTTCCCCCACCATAGTAACTCGACTTCTGAGAACATCAGGAAAGCTAGGCCTTTTTTTTTTTTTCTCCCTTCACTATGAGTAGAAACAGGATCCAAAAGGGGGTGGTGACTGGGAAGGATTCTATTATTTGAATATGTATACTCCAACTGTGGTTGCTTCTTTTCAGTTGTGAGAACATAGTGTGCTACTACCCACTATGGGGTCCTGACTCTTGTTGCCCCATCTGCCTCTCTTCTGTGAAGCTTGCTCACCCTTGAGCCACAGTTGAAATGTGTTTTTTTTCAAGGACAACTTATTTCACTCTCCTGGCCCAGATGTAGTTTTCCTCTCATACAATTCCATCACACCACCCGCTGTTTCTTAACACCGACCATAATTGAAATACCTGTAAGATCTGTTTCCTAAGTCATAAGCTCTAAGAAGAGCAATATCCAAGACCATCCTATTGATTGCTCCCTTTCTGTGCTCACAGTGGTACCTAGAACCTAGTAGTCTCACAGTAAATATTTATGGAATGGATCAAGGAAGTAGAAGATAAAACTCAAGTATTTAAGACCAACTTTGTCACTGACTTGGCATGTGTCCTAAAAATATCTGGAGTTACAAACATTTCATGTGCAAGGTTGCATTTACCAGGTGAGGAGGTGGGTACTCTTTATGATTCACTTCCTATATTTGGGAAATTTAAAGCTCAGAGAGGTTAAATATTGGGTCTAAATTTATACAGCATGCAAATCACCATGTTATAGCAATGTCTCAGTTGCTACCCTTAACATGAAAGTGTTAGGCCTAATAACTTCTGAACTTCTTTCTATTCATATTTTAAAAGAGCAATTCTAGAATTAAACTAGCACCAGTGGGAAAGCATGGCCAGGGGCTGGGTGGGGACAGACGTAGAAAGATCAGTTCAAAAATGACTTTTAATGACGTAGGTCTAGGGACATGAGAGACAGGGATAGGGGCAGCAGAAAGGACGAGTCCCACCTACGAAAGGTGATATGTCTGGTCTCCTTCCAATTTATGTAATAAATTAAATGACTTTAGCCAGCGTTAGCAGCTGGCATAGCACTCGCTTCACAAGATTTGACAAAGATCAGGCAGGAGTCAATAGTTTGCTAAAAGCTAAATGATACATTCTGAATGTGGCATCTCATTCAGTCACTCTCACTCTCCCCACTGCCCCCACCTATTTTTTTTCCTTCCTTTTCTGTGGGATTTCTTGCTGTCTGACAGCAAGCAAATGAGCTATGTCCAGTGAAGAATGAAAGCACAGCCCAGTACCTTGCTTTGCTCACTGACTCTGTGTAATCGTGCGTGGCTTCCTGAGTAATCAGAGAAGACATGGGCTGGGAAGGAGGAATGTGCAGATTCTCCAGCTCTCTTGATGCTCTCCATCTGGCTTCGGAGGAGTTTGTTTTCAAGGAGGCGATTGTAAGCAAGGACAGTAATGATGTTCAGGGGCAAGATGAGAGGGAGTCACCAAGAAAATGGGCAAGTAGGGCTTCCCTGGGATCTCTGGTCTGACAGCACAGGCAGCTGGGAATGTGGACTCCTGGACCCAGCTGCCAACGCAGCTCTGTCACCAACTCTGTGACCTTGGCACACTCGCTCTCCTGGGCTCAGGGCTTCCCATCTATAGGGAGAAGTTAGATGAGTGATATGGGGGCTCAGAGGCTTAATTATTGTTTGCAGAGGTCTTAGATATTCTTGGATGAATGATATAATCAAGGTGCCATGCAAAATATTACCATATTCATGTCAGTTAGCAAGATGGCTTATACCTCTCACTGAATATTGGGCAAGCCTAATCAAAGAGGAATTGTAAATATAGGAAAGTAGAATTAGGAAGCTGGCGGATGGGCAGTCCATAGAGATAGCAGCTTTGCCGTCTCATTGACTGCACTGCAATTTTTTTTAAAAAAATTCCTAGCATTAGCTACTGTGGCAGATTAATGGCCAGACGTTATTTTTCTCTCTATAAAGAGATGAGGTGTGTTTCCCCTTCCTTTGAATCTGGGCTTCAACAAGTAGAGGATGGTGGAAATGACATTAAGGCAAACTAATCTTTAAGAGGATTGGCAGCTTTTCCTTGGTTTCTGGGAGCCATAGGCCACCACGTAAAAAGCCCAACCAACTTTCGGGAGCAATCAGGTGTCCCCTTGTGCACACATGGAGAATAGTCACCAAGGTACCAGGTATGTGGGTGGAGACTTCTTGGGTCTTTTTGGAATGTTAGGCAAGGTAAGCTGCCAGATAAATGCCACTGGGTGACTCAGGCAGTGCCACATGGAGCATGATAGTCACCCAGCCAAACTTTGGCAGCATCCCTGGTCCACAAGCTAAGATAGGGTAGTTTTTCAGAAAAGAAAAGATAATTAGCAGAGTTGCTTACCCATTGTGTACCAGCTAGTATGCCTTATTTACATTTCACTCTAAAGTGAAGTGTAATTATTTTAGATTTACACATGAGGAAATTAACTCCTACATGGAGCAAGCAACTTAGAATGAGCTTGAATTTGAATCCATGTCTGTATGAGGTCCGTCCGAGCCCACATGAAGGGGGTTTCCATGGCAACTCCTGCCCCCACTGGATCATCTTTCCTGAGGATCCCTTGGTGCATGAGGTATTTACTTTAATTCTTTATTATTTTGTGCTGAGAATTTACCAAATTCCATCCTTAAGCAAGCAGAGCAGAGCATGTATCCTTCAGTGATCAAAAATAAGAATTAGCTCTCTGATGTTCAAGAGGTGATCACTGGCTAATTCTCTATGCTAGACTTTTTGCTTTATCTCACTTAATCTCCACCATGATCTATGAGACAGATTCCACCACTGGTGTTCATTTTATAGATTAGTCCCAAGATCACTGAGCTGGCTCATCTCAGGTTGGGATTGGACCCAAGGGTCCAGTTATGACAGATACTCTGGGTATGTGTATCCTGCACAAGCAACTATGTTCAAACCCTCTTGGTGTAGTCTAGCTAACAGTGAGGGACTTATTTCCATAGATTCTGGGCAGATTGCTGCTTGTCATTCCCAGGTCCGTCATTTGTTTCTTCAGTGGCCTGAAGGGACACATTGCTGAGGGAAGAGATCCTCTGTTCCTGATCTCCTCAAGCCAGTTCCCAGAAGTCACAGTGGACATCAGGAGGTGGCTGGTGTATGCTGACCTTGGCTCACTGAAGACTAATGAACCTAAATAAGCCCATATAATTTACTCTTGGTAGGGGAGTTATGTTATTGTCATGTGGTCTGACAGCTACAGGGACATTCAGATATGACTTATTTCATTTGTTAATTTCAAATAAATAAAAAATTTTTAACATTCTCTTCTGGATGTTTCTCAGACCTCATCCCCACCATATCCTCCCCTTTCTGCTTCAAGATGGCCAGATTTCTCTTTTGTACATGTGCCAAGTTTGGAGTTTGACCTCTGCTCACAGCCTTTGTGCTTGCTGTTCTTATACCTGGAAAAAACCCTTCTTGCAAATCTTCCGGGGATTGCGTTTTTTTAAAATTTGATCATCACTTATAGAACACTCACTACGTGCCAAGCACTATTCTGAGCTCTCATTAAATCCTTACATGGTTCTGCGCGCAAACTGAGGCACAATGAAGTTAAGTCACAGGGTTAAAGTTAAGCCCAAATTTTGCACAGCTGATAAATTATAATGCCAGGATTGGGACCCAGACCGTGGCTCAAGAGCCCATGTTTGTGTTGTTGTTGTTGTTGTTCTTTTTAGTTCTACATGACAGTGGAATGTATTTTGACATATTATACATACATGTAGTATAACTCGTATAACTTACCCTAATTAGAATCCCATTCTTGTGGTTGCACAGGATGTGGAGCTTCACTGGTCATGTGTTCCCATATGAACATAGGAAAGTTATGTCCCATTCATTTTACTGTCTTTCCCAATCCCACCCCTCCCTTCTTTTTATTCCCCTTTATCTAATCCAGTGAATTTCTATCCCCTCCCCTTTATAGTGGGTTAGCATCCACACATCAGAGAGAATATTCAGCCTTTGGTTCTTTGGGTCTAGCTTATTTCACTTAGCATGATAATCTCCAGTTCCATCCATTTACCGGCAAATGCCATAATTTCATTCTTCTTTATGGATGAGTAATGCTTCATTGTGTATATGTTCTACATTTTCTTTATCCACTCATCTGTGGAAAGGCATGGATTTGTTCCATAACTTGGCTATTATGAATTGAGCTGCTATAAACATTGATGTGGCTGCATCACTCTAATAGACTGATTTTAAGTCCTTAGGGTAGGTACCAAGGAGTGGGATAACTTGGTCAAATGGTGATTCCACTCCAAGTTTTCTGAGTAATCTCCATACTGATTTCCATAATGATTGCACCAATTTGCAGTCCCACCAGCAATGTGTGAGTGTACCTTTCCCCCACATTCTTGCCAGCATTTATTGTTACTTGTATTGTTGATAATTGCCATTCTGACTGGAGTGAGATGGAATCTCAGTGTAGTTTTAATTTGCACTTCTCTAATTGGTAGAGATGTTGAACATTTTTTCATATATTTCTTGACTGATCATATTTCTTCTGTGAAGTTCCTGTTTAGTTTCTTAGCCCATTTATTTAATGTTTTTTTTTTTTGGTGTTAAGTTTTTTGAGTTCTTTGTATATCCTAGAGATTAACGAAGAGTCCCCCCAACACACACTTTTTTTAGTACTGGGGATTGAACCCCAGAGGTGCTTAACCACTGAGCCACATCCCCAGCCCTTTATTTTATTATTTTATTTTTTCTTCTAATTTGTTATATATGGCAGCAGAATGCATTACAATTCATATTACATATATAGAGCAAAATTTTTCATATCTCTGGTTGTATAGAAAGTATATTCACACCATTCATGTCTTCATACATGTATTTAGGGTAATGATATCCATATCATTCCACCATCTTTCTTACCCCCATGCCTCCTCCCTTCCTTTCCCACTCTTTTTTATTTTATTTAGAGACAGGTTCTTGCTTAGTTGCTTACGCCCTCACTATGTTGCTGAGGCTGCCTTTTAACTCACGATCCTCCTGCCTCAGCCTCCAGAGCTGCTGAGATTATAGGCATGGTCTTAACGGACCATATGCTATATCTTCTTCCCAACATTCAGGCCTCAGTTCAAGGTCACATTACACTGTTTCACATTCCCCACAGCACCTACCACTATCTTAAGTGAGCCACCTATTTGCATCTCTGTGGTTGGTTAGTAATCTGTGCCCCTTCCCTGGGCATGTGTGCTTCATAAGTGCCTATACCTCCATTTGTTCTGTGTACTGCTACATTTTAGTGCATTTGGTGGGTAAATGTACTATAGTAATCCATGTCGCTATGGATCGACTCACAAAATCAGGTAACATTTTGGGTGAAATGTGATCGGACAGAAAGATGGCCCCAAGTCCAATCTGATTCCTTGCCACTTTTGGCCACTTTTCACTTTTGTTCTTTCTTAAAGAACTGGCATGTTTAAGCAGAAAAAGCAGAAACGTTATTAAGAACAGGTCCAGTTTTGAGTCTGTTGGTGTTCTGCCAATCACTGGTGATGAGACTTTGGGTAGGTCATTTAGCCATTCAAAGTCTGTTTTCTTTCTTCAAAAATGGTGAAAAAACTCCTGTTTTTTTTTTTTTTTGGACAAGGCAATAACCATAGTAGCAACAATATCAAATGAAAATTGATCCCGCCTATGTGCCAGGTACTGTCCTAGGCCATTTTATGGATGATCTCCTTTAGCACTCCTTAAAACCCCATGTGGTGAGAGAGTTATCAGCCCAGTTTTACAGGTGAGGAAATAGGCCCAAAGAAGTTTGGTGTCTTGTCCAAAGAAGAATCATATTTCCTGCCTATGCAATCTGATTCTTAAGCTGTTAACCACTGTGAATGTGTGTGTGTGTGTGTAAAGTGCGATGAAAAGTGCCAGTGATTATTATTGTTATAAAGTGCTGCATAATGTGGAATTGGTGATTGATTCTTAGGGCTTAAATCTATAGCCAAAAGCAGCACTGTGTTTGGCCCTGGGTTGAAGTTAGCATCTTGTAACAGATGTGCTTCACTCTGGCAGGGGGCTGACAAGATGATAGAATATTGCTCTCAAGTTGGCAGGGTGGGCAGAGACAAGGCAAAAAAAAAAAATGAAGGTTAAACCATCTGAAGGTTTCACAGAGGAAACACTTCCCTTTCCCACCAAACATTAGCTGGCATTCAAAGAAAATTATATAACTGTAACTTCCATATAATAAATTGGCTTACAGCAGGTGCTGTAGGTTTCACATCTTTTAAAAAACTAGAGCAATGTGTTGGTAGAGTAAACACAGTTGTATTTTAGCACATAAAAATTGAGATCGATATTAAGATGCTTGTTTCCTGTTGCGTGTACCAATAGGAGACATTATAATCATTTTTTACTGATTATAGTAATACATGTTGCTTTTGAAGAGAACAACCTCAATTATATAAAAAAAAGCTATGATTATTACTAGCTTCTTTGTATGACAGTAGTTCCTTATATATTTTTAATGTTTTGATCTGGAAAACTCATTGACATTTCATGTTGGAAATATGTAGGGTATTGTGTTGCAATGTGGCCACTTAGGGATAGAACATATCAAATAGTGGGCAGATTAACAGAGGTGGGCTTCTAGAAATGAACCTAATATTTCAGAACTCAGCTATAATAATTTAGAACTTATAAAATGGAACCTTAGTAGGCAATAAAATTTAACATTTGGATAATGTGTTACTGTTACACAGGCTTTTGCATGTCTTTTTTTTCACTTGATATTGGAGTTACATTATCACAGATTACAAATTTTTTTTTTATTGGTCGTTCATAACATTACATAGTTCTTAATACATCATATTACACGGTTTGATTCACGTGGATTATGAACTCCCCCTTTTACCCCGTATACAAATTGCTGTATCACATCAGTTTCCCTTCCATTGATTGACATATTGCCTTTCTAGTGTCTGATGTATTCTGATGTCTGTCCTATTCTCTACTATCCCCCCTCCCCTCCCCTCCCCTCCCCTCCCCTCCCCTTTTCTCTCTCTACCCCTTCTACTGTAAATCAATTCTTCCATTTGTATTATCTTGTCTTACCCCTCCTTTCCTCTTGTATGACATTTTGTATATCCCTGAGGATCGCCTTCCATTTCCATGCAATTTCCCTTCTCACTCCCTTTCCCTCCCACCTCTCATCCCTGTTTAATGTAAATCTTCTTCTCAAGCTCTTCTTCCCTACCCTGTCCAAATTGATGTACAGGCCTAAATTCTTCTCATTAGGTCCTAGAAAATCTGAGATTGGGACTTGTATTTGACTATAAAATATTGGCTTGTCCCATTCTATTCAGATGTCTATATATTTCTATTTTTTCCCATCTCACAACAGGAAATAAAAACAAAACAATGTGACCTGTGAATCCAGTGACATTGCTAGCAATTTTAATGTCAGCTCAGGTGACAAAACATTATAGATAATATTTCCAGAATCACATTCTCGGTATTCATTCATTTATCCATCCATCCATTCATATATTCTACCTGCAGTTTTTTTTTAAAATTCACAATGTAATAAATTGTCTTACAGAGCTATACTAATCAAAAGAATCTGGTACTTGTGTACAGACAGACTCAACCAGTAGACCACTAGAGCCTAGATAAAACTCCACCCAAATGAAGTCACCTCATATTCATGAACAATGTCAAGGACACACAATGGAGAAATGATAAGAAAACTGGATATCCATATGCAGTAGAATGAAATTGGAACTTTGTCTTTTATTACACACAAAAATCAACTTGAAATGGAGTAAGATGTAAAACTATAAAAAAAATCCCAGAAGAAATCACAAAGGGAAAGAAAGCTTCATAGCATGAGTTTCACAATGATTTCTTGGGCATGACACCAAGAGCAGACAACAAAAACAAAAATATGTTAAGTCAGATTTCATCAATCTCAAGTACTTCTTTCCAGCAACAAAAACAATCAACAGAATTAAAAAGGAACCTAGAGAATTGGTGCAATTATTTGCATTACAAACAATATATTAATAATGAGTTAATCTCTGAAATATATAAGGAATTCCTTCAACTCAATAGTAGAATAATAAGTAACTCAATTTGAAAATCCACGAAGGATTTGAAAAGATATTTCCCCCAAAAGACACCTAAATGGCCAACAGGAATATACAAAAATACTAAACGACACTAATAATCTAGGAAATGCAAATCAAAACCACAATGAGATACCATGTTACATGTGAGAGGATGGTTCTTATGAAAAACAACAGACCAGTGTACCATCTGTTTAATGTGGTTTTTAATGTGGTCTGCCAGTATTTTATTAAGGATTTTTACATCTATGTGCATCAGGAATATGGGTTTTTTTCTTGATGTGTCTTTGTCTGGGTTTTTATATCAGGGTGTTACTGGCTTCATAGGATGAATTTAGCAGTGTTCCTACTCTTTGTATTTCATGGAATAATTTGAGGACAATTGTTATTAGTTCTTCTTTAAAGGTCTGGTAGAACTTGGTTGATAATCCATTTGGTCCTGGGCTTTTTTTTTTTTTTTTGGTTGGAAGGTTTTTAAATGCTGCTTCAATCTTGTTGCTTGATATAAGTCTTTTTAGGGCAAAAGAACTAAACAGACATTTCTCAAAACAAGAAATAGCCAATAAATATATGAAAAATTCAAATGAATACAAATAATAACAAAAGCTGGAGAGGAATGGGAGGAAAGGTATATTCACACATTGTGGGTGGGACTGTACATTAGTACAACAAATTGGGAAAGCAATGTGGAGATTCCAAAGACTAAAAATGGAATCACCATATGACCCAGTTATCTCACTCCTTATTACTCCTTGTTATTTATCCTAAAGAAATAAAGTCAGCTACTATATTTGATACAAGTACGTCAGTATGTATCTCAATACAATTCACAAAAATCAAGTTATGGAATCAGTCCAAGAGCAGATAAAAAAATGTAAAGTGTATGCATGTGTATGTGTATGTGGATATATATTTTATGGTGGTCACAGAGGAATCTAGGCTCCATAATATACAGACATTAAAATATATATATATATATATATATATATATATATATATATATCCACATACACACACCATAATGGAGTTTTACTTGGTTGTAAAGAAAAATGAAATTATAGCATATGCTAGTAAATTGGATGGAACTGAAAAGCATTATGCTAAATGAAATAGTCACCTCGGTAAGTCAAAAGTCAAACACTGTCTCTCATATGCTGAAGCTACACCAAAATAAGGGGGAAATAAAATTTGGAGGATCCTATGAAAAGAGAAGGTAAATCAGTAGAGTTGAGGAAGGAGTTAGAGGAGAAGGATGGAAGGATGTTAAAAGAAGGAACAGTATAATGAAAATTTAAAAAGCTATGCACATATATGAATATACCACTGTGAATTTCACCTCTTGTATGTCAATAAAGCAACAATTAGAAAAAGTATAAATAAATGGAAAGAAGATCAATAGAGGAAGGAAAACAGGAGGACAGATTGGGGGGAAAGAGAAAGTCCTGGGCACCGAAGTGGAGCAAATTATATTCCATGTATATATGGCTATGTCAAAATAAACTCAAGTTTATATATAAATATAATAGATTAATAAAAACGTATTATACCCTCCCCCTCCCCCCACAACCCCCCCCCAAACAATCAGTGTTGATAAGGATGTGGAGAAATTAGAAACCCTGCATACTGCTATTGGAAATACAAAATGGTCCAGCTACTGTGGAAAACAGTATTCCTCAAAAAATAAAATATAAAAAATACAACTACCCTGTGATCTAGAAATCTCATTTTTGGATATTTATGCAAAAAAATGAAGTCAGCATTTCAAAGAGGTGTTAGTACTCTGATGTTTAACACTTTTCATAATGTCTGCAACCTAAATGTACATTAACAAATGGTAAATTTTAAAAAGTGATACATACATACATACATACCATGGATTATTATTTAACATTTTTTAAAGGAAAGTTTTCAATATGCAACAACATGGATGAAACTTGAGGACATTCAGTGAAATAAGGCAATTACAGAAAGACAGATTCTGCAAGCTCCATTTCTATGATAATTAATAGAACCAACAAATAGAATGGTGATTCCTAGAAACTGGTGAAAGGGAGAAATACGAAACTGCTCAGCAATGAGCATAAAATTTCAGACAAGATGAATAAGTTCTGTAGATCTCCTGCACAACATTGAATCTGTAGTCAACAATATATTATATATTTAAAAATTTGTTAACAGGGTAGATCTCATATTAAGCATGCTTACCACAATATCATGAAATAAAATGTTGCTATTAATTAATTATACAAGATAATTAATAAGAGCTTTAAAAATCTTGATAATGGAGATAAAGTGGCATTATGCAATGTAAATTGGTACTATATTGGGGTGCAATTTGAAAGTATCTTATAGTTTTGAATAAAGAAATTATTAAAGCCAGAAATTTCATGTCTTGATATTTATCAGAAAAATATGAACATCTATGCATAAGAAGTCTCATTCAAAGGAATAAATTGCAACCCTGTTTATTATATCAAAAAGCAACCTGAATGTTCTCAAAGGAAAATGGTTAAATAATTCTATGTTAAAATAAGCACAAGGGTATAATATTACTGGAATATTTTGCAGAAAATGAAGGAAGGAGGAAATCTGTATAGTGTGTCTTATTAAGAATCTTGAAGCTTATTGTTTTGTTTTATATATATATCCAGAATGTATATAATTGATATTTAAAAAACTAGATTCCCTCCTGCTTGTCTATAGAGTGATACATATATGCATCCACACACATCCATCTAGACACACACACACACACACACACACAAACACTATAAAATATAGTTTGGAAAGTTCTGCTCAACACAAATGATTATACCTGGTAGGCAAAGGAAAGGACTGGAGGGTTAAGGAAACTTGTCTTCATCTGTACTCTTTTTGTTTTTTATTCATGGAACTAAAATTAAAATAAAAGCTATTTCATCTCTTATGTTAAAGTTCAGAACTTATTTTATGGCAGTCAGAGAGGAATCTAGGCTCCATAATATACAGAGACAATGAATAGTCATAAAAAGAAATCTTTACTCTAGATACCAAATAGCCTCCTGGCTTTGTCTTCTTATACTGAAGTGTCTGGAAGAAAATGAAAAACATCAACAATATGTCTACATGTTTCCTGATAAAAGAAAATTATCTTCTCATTTTTCCTGGTAAAAGCTTTTGTGGAACCATTGCACATAATTTTGGGGAGTTTGTTGGAAGACATGTGAGCTTACCTAGGGATATGCTAATTAGACTCTTCCTGAGCCATATTGTGATTTCAATTGAGTAGTTTGTGCTTAGCCAATTTTTAAAAAGATGAGTGATTGTCAATGAAATATGTTGGTTGAAAACAGAGTCTTATATCTGTTCTTCTCAATTGGGGGTGGGGAGGAAAAGAAAACTTAGGTGGCTGTAATGGCAGCGGAGGTGTGCCCCTTACCTCTCTCTTTAGGAAGAGCTGATGTGAGGAGTGTGATTGGCTGGTAGGCATTGTCTGTTGGACCTTTAGGTCCACTTTGTCACTGTGTGGGACTAGGCTCCCACGGGGTGTTTAGGTGATGACTGGCTCTATGAGGTCATTCATACACAAAGCAGGAGTTTCCTAAGGACTTTCTTTACTCGGGGACTCCCACTGAACCAGGCTTTCTTAGAACTCCACTGTAGTCTGATGCTCTTCTTACCCAGTCTCCTGTCTCGCCGCTCTTTCTGCCCAAGTGCAATAGCTCCATCACAGCCTAATGTCTCTCTCAGTCTAGCCATCTTTCCACAGATCTCTCCTTCAGCCCCCTACCCCCACACACGAGGGATAAAAGCCGGGGTCATTTAGCCACTGAGCCACATGCCCAGCCCCTTTTTATTTTTATTTATTTATTTATTTTTATTTTGAGACAGGGTCTCCATAAGTTGCTTAGGGCTTCACGAAGTTGCTGAGGCTGGCTTTGAACTTGCGATCCTTCTGCCTCAGCCTCCCAAGCGGCTGGCATTACAGGTGCGCACTGCTGCACTCAGCTTTCCTCCAATCTCTTACACACC
This sequence comes from Urocitellus parryii, assembly GCF_045843805.1. Taxonomy (NCBI): domain Eukaryota; kingdom Metazoa; phylum Chordata; class Mammalia; order Rodentia; family Sciuridae; genus Urocitellus; species Urocitellus parryii. Next base: position 143,019,582 of record NC_135531.1, read on the forward strand.
TAATTCCATCTTGTCATCTGCTTCTTAAAGGGCCTGAATCAGAACAATAAACAAACAAGATTCGAATTCCTACGAACAAACAGAATGGGAGAGATTCAGCAGACTTCAGTCACAGTTTAGAAGACAGAATGAATGGTAACTGACTCCACAGAGTGGAGAAAGCTATGACCTTTCTGCCGTGGAGGTTGGGATGGCAGGTGGCACACACTGAACAACTCCAACACCGCCTGGTATTGGAAGTGCCACACATCTATCAAATCTGTGACTCGAATGGGGTGAAAAACAGGGGATGGATGGAAATTCTGATGAAGAAATCATGTCAATGAATTTCAAGATCGTTTATTCCAACTGGGCAGGAAAGAGGCTTAGGAAGCCACCATATTCTCTTACTTCCTGAGAAGTAAAAGCAGAGAGATTCTACCCACCCCCCCACCCCCCGCCCCGGGCCAAAATCAAACAGATGTCTGCATAAATGAGGTCTCGATATTTTCAGCCATTCTTTTCCTGTTGGATTTCCAGAATTCTGCCACGAGGTTTACATAACCCAGGCAGGAGACTGGAGGCTTCCTCTTGGGAGAACTTGTCCATGACTAAACTACGTGCCACTGACATCAAGAGGTCCCCAAGGAAATTCTAAGCTCTTGCTCACTCATCCTGTAATGCCGCAATCAAGTATGGCAGACGAACCAATGTGAACCAGACAGGAAAATATGAAACAAAGAAACAGAAAGAAAGAATGTAAGAGAAGATGGAGACATGTCAGGGTCAAATCAAACCTCAATAAACTCTTTCATAACTTAAATTCTTAGGTAAGAGAAGAAATTACATCCATGAAACAAAAATTTAAAAAAATATGTTAAAAATTAAAAGAAGAGCTTTTGAAAGTAAAAATATAATAACGGAAATCACTATTTTAATAAAAAGAACGTAAAGATGAAACTGGGATTTCCTGTGAAATAGAACAAAAGAGATTAAAAACATAATAGAAGATTTATAAATTAGAAAACTTAGGTAATACTAGGCATTAATTAGTTTTCTGTCCCTATAACAAAATACCTGAGATAATCAACTGTACAGAGGAAAGTTTTATTTCTGATCACAGTTTTGGAGGTCACAGACCATGACTGGTCAGCTCTGTTGTTTTGAGCCTGTGGCAAGGCAGCATATCTTGGCAGGAGCAGTAAAGAGTGTGTGAAGGGACTGAAGTCCCACAATCCCCTTCAAGCACACACTCCCAGTGACCCAAAAACTTCCTACTAGGTTCCACATCGTAAAGGTTTCACAACTTCCTACCCTGGTGATCAAGACTTTTATACATGGATGTTTGGAGACATTGCGGAATCAAACTATAGCAGAATACTAGCTTCAGATACCAATGAACTCAGAATAGAAGAATAGACAAGTCAAGCAACGTGAAATAAAAAAGAAAAACAGGATGATTTTTCAGAAAAGAAGCATCCAAGCCAGGCACAGTGGCACATACCTGTAATCCCAGCGGCTCAGTGAGACTCTATCTCTAAATAAAATATATTAAAAAATAGGGCTGGGGATGGAAGTCAGTGGTTGGATGCCCCTAAGTTCAATCCCTGATACACCCACCCCTAAAAAAAATAAAGAAGCCTCATGATACTCCAGATTGGAAGGGCCTTTGAGCACTAAGCATAATAATGGAAAACTCACCTAAAGGCTTTAGAATGCCTTGGTTCAAGAGTATATTTTTCATGACTTCCAGAGAGAAATTGGGAATCATTTGAGAATATGGTTGCTCACTAACAATTTTTTATTATTTTTAAAATTTGTTTTAATTAGTTATAAACATGACAGTAGAATGCATTTATGTACTTTGATGTACATAGATGGGGTATAGTTTTTCATTTTTCTGACTATACATGTTGCAGAATCATATTGGTTATGTAGTCACATATATACATACAATAATACTGTCTGTTTCATTTTACCATGTTTCCTATCCCCACATCCCCTCCCCTTCCCTCCCATCACTTTCCTCTACCTAATCTAAGGTAACACTATTCTTCCCTAGTGCCCCCTGCCTTATTGTGAATTAACATCCACATATTAGAGAAAATATTCAGCCTTTGATTTTGGGGGGTTGGCTTATTTTGCTTAGCATGATATTCTCCAACTCCATCCATTTACCAGCAAATGCCATAATTTTACTCTTCTTTAAAGCTGATTAATACTCCATTGAGTATATATACCACATTTTCTTTATCTATTCATCTATTGAAGGACACCTAGGTTGGTTCTGTAGTTTAGCTATTGTGAATTGAGCTGCTATAAACATTGACATGACTGCATCACTATAGTATGCTGATTTTAATTCCTTTGGGTATAAACCAAGGAGTGGGATAGCTAGGTCAAATAGTGGTTCCATTTACAGTTTTCTGAGGAATCTCCATATTGCTTTCCATAGTGGTTGCACCAATTTGTAGTCCCACAAGCAATGTATGAATGTACCTTTTCCCCGACATCCTCACCAACATTTACTGTTGCCTATATTCTTGATGATTGCCATTCTGAGAGGAGTGAAATAAAATCTTAGAGTAATTTTAATTTGCATTTTTCTAACTGCCAGAGATGTTGAACACTTTTTCATATATTTGTTGCTTGATTGTATATCATCTTCTGTGAAGTGTCTGTTTCATTCCTTAACCCATTTATTGATTGGGTTATTTGTTTTTGTTTTTGTTTTTGTTTTTTAGTTCTTTATGTATCCTAGAGATTAATGTTTTATCAGAGGTGCAAATGGTAAAGATTTTCTCCCAGTCTGTAGTCCCTCTCCTCATGCTATTGATTGTTTCCTTTGCTGAGAAGAAGCTTTTTAATTTGAATCCATCCTATTTATTGATTCTTAATTTTACTTCTTGCATTTAGGAGTCTTGTTAAGGAAGTCAGATCCTAGGCCAACATGGTGAAGATTCAGGCCTATTTTTTCTTCTATGAGATGCAGGGTCTCTGTTTTAGTGCCTAAGTCTTTGATCCATTTTGAGTTGATTTTTGTGCAGGGTAAGAGATAGAAGTTTAATTTCATTTTGCTTCATATGGATTTCCAGTTTTGCCTGCACTATTTGTTGAATAGCCTATCTTTTCTCCAGTGAATGTTTTTGGCACCCTTGTCTAGTATGATATAACCATATTTATGTGGGTTTGTCTCTGTGTCCTCTGTTCTGTAACATTGGTCTACAGGTCTATTTTGGTGCCAATACCATGATGTTTTTGTTGCTATATCTCTGTACTATAGTTTAAGGTCTGGTATTGTGATGCCTCCTGCTTCACTTTTCTTGCTAATAATTGCTTTAGTTATTCTGGGTCTCTTACTTTTCCAAATAAATTTCATGATTTGCTTTTTCTATTTCTATGAAGAATGTCATTGGGATTTTAATAGGAATTGCATTAAATCTGAATGACACTTTTGGTAGTATGGCCACTTTGACAATATTAATTCTGCCTATCCAGGAGCATGGGAGATATTTCCGTCTTCTGAGGTTTTCTTTAATTTATTTCTTTAGCGTTCTGTAGTTTTCATTGTAGAGATCTCCCACCTCTTTTGTTAGATTGATTCCCAGATTTTTTGTTTTTTTCTTGAGACTATTGTGAATGGAGTAGTTTTCCTAATTTCTCTTCCAGTGCATTCATCAATGATATATAGGAGTGCATTTGAATTATGGGTATTGATTTTATATCCTGCTAATTTGCTGAATTTATTTATTTGACTAACATAATTTGAAGATAAACAATGGGTTAATACTTTTGGGATTCTTAACAAAAGTGATTGACAACACAAATTGTGTACCCAATGAGACTGTAGGTGAGAATGTAAACTAACATTTTTTTTTAATGAAGCAAGTTCTCAAAAATTTGATTTATCAAAACTTCTCCTTTGCCAGGAAGCTATTGGATTGTGAGAGAGTAAATAATAATAATAATAATAATAATAATAATAATAGACAAAGGAAATTAAGCAGAGAACCCAACATGGGCATGAAGCATTCATGGATGATGGGGAAATAAAATCCTAAGTTAATCTGGTTGTATATGTATAGGGGTGAAGATTTTTGGCAGGGTTGCCTTCAAAAGAGAAAAAAAATGAATTGGATAAATTGTTTGATGTGTTAGACCCAATTAAGGATCTAAAGGTTTGAATCAGCAACAGAAATACATATATAGAATACTAAGCAAACAAGCCAAAGGCAATTATGAACTCCTGGAAACACATTTTGTTTTTTAAAAAGCAGAAAGTCCTTATGACAATAAAACACTGTGTGGTGTAGCTATTAACAAATCACCAGGGTCATAACTATGTGAACACTGCTATTAACAAGCCTTAAGAGTCTTATCTGAATCTATTGAGGGGAAGGGAAATTGTTGGGGGAAGAAAGAGGAAATAGGAGGGCTAAGCCATTACCTTCCCTAGTAGGAAACTGATAAGTAATAGCATAAATTGGAAATGAATTAAAACATGGCAGTGTATGTATGTTATTTAGAAACATGGAGAATAAATAACAGAGGAAACAAATTTAAGAGATTTGGAAGTGGCAGCCTGCAGAGAGTCGAAATTGGGGGATGGCCAGGGTGAAACAAAGGACAGCTTTTGTCCACATAAGAGCTTTGTAGTTTTCATTACTTTCTAAGCCACATGGAATAGTGCTTTGATAAAAAATTAAAAATAAATCTTAAAAAAGACATGAATTAGACAAATGAGGAGAGAAATACACCTCTTTGTCATAAAGGATCATTCGAGGTAAAATTTTCCAGCTTCGTATCCTCTTCATTCATCTTCTGATGTGCCCTGGGGAAACAGTAAAAGAGACACTTTCAAGATCAAAAGTTCTGAATTTAGCTTCTTCCCTTTGTTTCTAAAACCCATGAAACTTTTTGCGCACTGTCTGATTTTCTTGAACAAAAATCTTTCAGTGTTTGGTAAAATTCAGTGATCATAACCATAAAAATAGCAGTGCTGATCTTTCTCAGTGCCCTGAATATGCAAATAATCCTTTGGTAATACAATTAAAAAATTCAGTAATCCAATAAAACATGTATGCAGAAGAGACAGTCTGTAAGGTCTTTCTGTCAGGCAGACACAGAGCCAAGCACTTCCATAGTTCATCTCAGTTAACCCTTGAACAAGACCAGCAAGTCAGACCAGTTGTCCTCCTTTTACAGGTGAGGGTTTACCTGCAGCAGGTAAGTTTCTAATTCTTCATCCTTCCCTCTTCAAAATGCTATACAACTTCCCAGACCCTCTGGTAGTAGTAGTAGCCAAAAAAGACAATCTTCTTTAATCCGATTAGATCTCTTGATCTAATTTGATCCTTACAACAACTTTGGAGTGAACACAAGGCAAGCATTCATTTCTCCATTTCACAGATGAGAAAAATGAAGTGAAAATAAGAAGGATTTGTTAACATCCCAGAGGTAGAAAGCGGCATTGTTGGAAAAAGTCTCCATCTTTCAACTCTGAGCCCAAAGGAAGTTTACCAATTAGAGACTTTTTTTTTTTTTTTTACCTTTCTAGTGTTGAGTTTACACATTTCTGCTAACACTATGTGAAGTTACAGAAGATGTATAGGCAGCTCAACCCTTCCATCCTTTCCAGGGCTCAGACCATGAAAAATCGGTGTATATATAAGTTCTCTGGACATAGTTTTTTGTAAGTACATATTTACATGTATTTTTTTATACCATGGTATTCTGTTTTCACAAAATTGAAAGGGAGAATTATTCCAATCAGCTTAGGTTCATTTGTGGTAATTTATACTCCTACGTAACCAAATATCATTATTTCTACCAGGGACCTGAGAACAACAATCACATGTAGAATCTGATTGCTCCCTAGGTCTGTGGTGTAGAGCTGGAGAGGAGGGAGCTTTGTCGGAGAGCTCTTATATTCCAGAGCAAAACTATAATTAGCTGTAATAGGACCCAGAGTAACTTCACTGCTATAACTCTCAGCAGGAAAACAATTATATTGCAGCTGAATAACTAGACAGACATGCTGTAAATACAAAACATTCTCTGGAAATATATGCGCTATGTTTCTAAATACATGGGAAATTAAGTCAGACCGTTCTTTGCTAATTGTAATTCAATGCGGTACTACTTCCTTGGCTTTCCTCAATATTTTCCTTTTGCTGCTCAGCTATAGATTTCCCACTTTAATATATATGGTTAAGAAAAGCATATCTCAACTACAAAATACAACAAAGGAAATACTAATGGTTTTTAAATCTGGTCCATTCCAGAGAGGTAATCTGGGACCAACGGAGCTCGGGCTTAGAATCTGAGAGATTGGATACCTTTTCCAGTCTTGCTCCTAATTGGGACAATCATTGTATCCTTAAGCTATACAGACACTTGAAGTCTGACAAGTAGATGACCAATATCTTTGTTATAACGTGTGTAGTGTTTGCTTTTTTTTAATGACTCAACATTTAATAATCAAAGGATTTCACATGAAAATCTGGATTTCTGGCTTCTAATGGAAAACCTCAGATGGTGGGGCCTCCCTGCATCCACAGTATCTCCTTGCACCAGTCAGCAGTCCCTGGTGGCTGGGAGCTGATAACTACTGCTCTTTTGGATGAGGCATATGCTTTCCAATTTGCTGCAGCATTTGCCCGTCCATTCTGCTCATTTAGCTTGTCTGCTTTTGTGATTAGTTTTCTCACTTATAAATCCGAGGCTCTGGGTTGAATGTTGCAAGTTGAACTTCTTCAGTATCCACTTTTTTTTTTTTTCAGACCTAGGATCCATAGTGATGCAAACAAAAGACTAATTTAGAATTGAATCAATGACATTAGAACGATGACAACAAAAAGCTAAATTATGTATCTTCCCTCCTTTGATTTTGTGTTCCTATGCTACTCATCATCTTTCTCTCTTGTTATTTTTTTTTTTTAACCCCTGGGAGAAAAATCATGATAAATCGCAGATGCCTGCAAAAAACTGCAGTGTCTCTCTGCATGAAAATTTACACCAAGCTAAATGGATAGTTCTTTACACATAAAGCCATTTAAGCTCTGGGAAATCTCTGGGTTTCGTGGGTTAAATCAGAACTTTGACATCATTTAAACACAGTTTTATTTTCTGATGACCTCTATGACTCCTACATAATCCTAAAATCATACCTATTCCAAAGAAACCATTTCCTCCTCAATTCTGCTTTACAAAGACTATATAGGAAAGAGCTCCACAGGCAGAGAGCAGGGAAAGAACACATTCCCAAGTTCAAATGCATCAGGGTCTATTCCACCTCTAAAAGCCTGTGTGCCCTTGACCCCACCTCAGCCCCACTCAGGGCTCCATGCAGAGAAAACAGCCAATGAAAGATGGCAATAGACTTTATTGAATAAAGGCTACAGTTTTAGAACATCAAAACTGTCATTTCCTGCCCCTACGAGGACTTGCCTTCAAGGTGGGTAGGACAGTGGACTTTCTTGAGCTATCAACAAACACTGTGTGAGTATCTTGGGGTAATTTATCAAAATGGAATTCTTAAAATCCAGATTATTATTATATTTTGAGGCTGGCAGAATGAAAAAAGAGTTGGCCTTCCATTTCAGGATTGGGATAAAATTCATTATTCCCTAGCTCATTAAAATGATTTAATTATTAGATTATTTGAGGTTTTATTTTTGGACAATAATGTTATCTCAAAATAGCAATTGTTTTGGTTTTCTCCTTTTTCCATCACCATCCCTTTGTCTACCTTTTATGATTTTTTTAAAAAAAATCACTGCTATCGTTTAAATATGTCCTTTCCAAAACTCACGTAGAGACTAAATCTCTCTTCAGATGTGGGCCTTTTGGGAAGAGATGGAGTCATTAGAGATCTACCTTCATGAATGCATTAGTGCCTTACAAAGGGGATGAAGGATGCTAGATTGGGCTCTTTTTGTCCTTCCATCTCTTCTGCTCTTTAAGGACATGGACATTCTTCCCTGGAGGGCACAGAATTCATGGTGCCATCTTGAAATCAGAGACTTCAAACCTGCTGGCACTTCAGGACTTTCTAGCTTCTGGGATTGTGAAATATAAATTTTCTCTTTAAAATAAATTCCCCAGTCTCAGGTATTTTGTTATAGCAGCACACATAGACTAAGGTGATTACCTTAGTTCATAGGGTAGAACCTAAGTACCACATGGAATAGAAATAGTGATATCCAAGATCTGATCCTAAATAGAACACATTTAACATTTTATCTTGAACTAAAATCTTTGTTTTGAGGTTTTTGCTTTTATCTGTTCTTTGATATTTGTTATCAGGCTAAGAAAGTTCCCCCTTATTTCTGTATGCTGAGTGTTTAACATAAACTGATGTTGGATTTTATCCCATATTTTTTTTCCCCTGCATCTATTAAGGTCACATGATTTTTATCTTTTAATTGGTTAATTTAATTGACTAAATTAATCAAAGTTCTAATGTTAAGTTAGCTTTGAATTCCTGGAAACCTCCCAAATTAGTCATGATTTCCTAATTAAAATAGATGCCTAATCCATTTAATTTTAGGCTCCATTTCTAAAATATGTATTTCAAGCTATGCAGGTTTTTTCCCATAAATGTTGCTTTCATTGAATCGCACAATTTATCATATTTTAATTGGCCATCAGTTTTTAATACTTTCTAATATTTATTGTCATTTCTTAAGTGCCCTTAATTTTTTTAATGTGCCTTTGAATTTTCAAATATATGGAGATTTTAAATTTTTCTGTTTTTTGGGGTTATTTGAAATTCTAATTAGTTGCACTAGAATCAGAGAATTTGAGGTAACATATTCATATCTCTGTAGTGTGTTGAGAATTGCTTTTTAATTATGTTATTTAAAATTTCTATATCCTATTTTTGTGTATGCTTAATCTACTAATTACCAAGAATGTCTTTTATCATTATAGTAGATTTTTCAAATTCCTTTATAATTCTACTCTTTTCTCTTAATATATTTTGAGGCTATTAGTTAGTTTCACATCCTTTACAACTTTTATATCTCTTTGTTGAGGCAAATCATTTATAAATCAGTGGTAGTGCCTTCTTCCTTTTACTTTTGTTTTAAACTAATATTTAAAGATTATATATATATGTGTATATATATATATATCAGCATGTGATATTTTGATACATCTATATGTGTTTAATGATTGAATCAGAATATATACCTATCTTCTGAAATATCACTCATTTATGATAAATACATTCAAAATCATTTCTTCTAAGATAGTGGTCTTTTGAATCTTTATTATTTTTTGCCTAAAGTTTGACTCTTACTAAATAAGCATCTCAGTTTTTTTCTCATTTTCCTAATGCAGTTATTTTTCATTTTTTTATATTTGCCTATTTCTATATTATTAAGTGCAGCTCACATTAGACAGAGATCATACAGCTGGGTTCATCCTTCAGAGATAGTCCAAATGGGGTAGGGGTGACTGACCCCTCAATTCTGTATCCATCAGGGTGTCCTAAGAGGTGGATTATATACTTGAGCAAGGCAGTTCCATTTGGCTGAGGGAAGCTCCTGGGAAGGGACATTCCTCTGAGCTCTCAGCAGACAACACTCACAGATGCTGATGGAATGGGCGGCTTGATATTGGATTTGCATGACATAGCACATCACCCACTGCAGTTAATTATATGTACTATTCAGATCTATTGGATTCAGTTAAGTTCATCAAATCTGGTACCAGTTCCTCCAGGATTCATTGTTCTCTTTCCTAGAGAAACTTAAAGGAGCAAGATTAGTACAACAGGCTAATTGGGTAGCTGGTCTCAAAGCCATATGGATATTCTCATTTCTTCCCTTCTTCCCTTTGTTCTCAAGTAAAACCCTTTTGCTTTCAGTGGTTAGTCAGTAACATGGCTCAGACTCTCTTATGTAGTATATAGGAGTCTCTGGTTACCATTTTCAGGCTGTGTCAACTCTACTTGTGCACTGGTTTTTATGATTGACAAGAGACTACCAAGAGATGCTTGGAGGATCACTCAGATGCCAAACACACCTCCTGCTCATCACTGCTTCTGGAGTGATGACACTTTTCTTGGCCTACTGGTATTTTGGTGTAAGATGCATAAAGTGACTGAGTTGCAGTCATAACTTAAAGGTTAATAGAACTCTTGCTGCATCTCCTGATGGAAGAATTGCTGTCTTGGAAGAGGAATTCTATGTCTGTGTAGTATAGGATTTTGCAACTGGTAAGCACAGATTCTCCTGAGTTGACCTCTAGCAGGGACAGTAAGCAGCACCATTCGGATTCCGTTCCTTATTTCCTAGAGCCATTTGTTCTACCTGCAGTGGACATACTACCATACAATGATCATTAATTTATGTATGCTATGGTTTGAATGACAGGGTCCCTTCTAAAATTTATGTTAAAACTTTATCTCTAATGTAACACTGTTAAGAGGTGTGTCCTTCGAGAGATAATTAAGTCAAACCAGGAGGCCAGGAAAAATGTCACCATGCCAGAAGCAGTAATCAGCAGGAGAACTACACCCTCAGGAATGGGATTAGCTCTCTTATAAAAGTGCTCAAGGTTCAACTGAGCACTCTCTTGCCTTTCTGTCTTCTGATATGTAAAGAAGCAGAGCATGGTACCATCGTCGAAGTAGAGAGCAACCCTCACTGGATGTTCGATGCTGGAACTTTGATCTTCAACTACTTAGCCTCCAGAATTGTAAGAAGCAAATTTCTATTTCTTATAAATTTCCCAGTCTCAAATATTTTGCTATAGCAGCATAGACAGAGAGAGGATGTATTTCCCACACGTATTTCTCACAGTGGGTCATCTCCAAGGGGCTCCCTCAAGCATGCCTTCAGAAAGCCATTCTGTCACTCTACAAGGCTATTAGCTTCTAAAAATATGGTAGGTGACAGGAACATGATCATTTGCCCTATGCCTTATTTTCTTGGTCTAAGGAAGTATTACAGAGAATCCCCTAGTGGTAAACTGAGCTTTCCATTAGTCCTACCATATGGTGTTGGATTGGGAAGGAAAAACAAATCTATACCAAAAGTTTTTTTCAAATTACATCAAAATGAATTGCTGCCCCTATAAGTGTGGAAGGAATCTAGTATAATTAACTCTCCACCAAACAGATACCTGATCTTCTTTAATGATGTTTGAATTGAGAGCTCAGTGTGGTCACTCGCTGGGAGATTGTACACTTAGTACAGGCAATAGCTGAATCAGCCTTCCTTGAGGCTATCCTTAGTATGGGCTCAAGTCTGGCTCCTATGCCAGTTTCAATGGCTCCTGTATTTCGAGTCACATTGTGTCAGAACTGGGGATAATCAATGGTAGAAGTTGGATGATGTCAACTTGACAAGTCATTTGGTTCATAGTAATTCTTATAACATCACTGCTGGTTATAACCAGTAATAGTAAAGATCACTGGTTATAACCAGAAGTGATGTTCTCTGCTGGTTATAACCAGCGATCTTTACTATTTGTTCCTACTCAAGTAGGTCTTCTATATTCCTCCTATTCTGAACTCCTGTACCTGACCTTCCAGTCTTTCCATCTCCAGGTCACTGTCTTCTCTCACAAAGCAGATAACTATATATATATATATATATATCTATATATAGTTATATATATAGATATATATATATATATATAGAGAGAGAGAGAGAGAGAGAACCTATGTCTCTGCCCACTGAGAGTATTTCATCTCACTGCTGCCTTTCTGGGATATTTCATAGGGGGGCTACAGTGCAACTGCCAACAATTTTCATCTTGTATCCACATATTAAGTTGTCTAGCCCATGAGCTAAGTTTTTTTTTCTCTTCTGCTGGCCAGTCCTTAAGGGACCCCTCTACGATGTGGCCACATGTGAGAGTAGGAGAAGTACCCACCATTGCAATATACAGATAGGGATGTTATAGAAATCATAGTTACCAGTTTGTGCTTCTTACTTAGGCCTTTTGGTCCTAGCTGTGTTTATACCATCGGCACCACATCTACCTTGTAGTGGATTATTTCAGACCTTCTCAATCTATGACATAATGAGATAAAAGAACTCAGCTCATCCTGAGAAATTCTGTTCACATGGTCTCTTGATATCTTGCAACAAGGTTTTCTGTTTCCACCATAGTCAAGGAGCATGACAGGAGAAACTTTCCTCCTGTATACAGTTCTTTGCTGCAAGAGACATGGCATTTATTGATCCACAGCTCTAGTGCCGATAATATAATTCTTCCTTGGAGTTGATCGTAACTCTGCACAGAATTCTCGATCCACATATTTTTGAACTCTAACCAATACATCAGAGCTGATTGTGCTATGTCCTAAATCTGCAATATAGAGCTCTTTCCTCTCTGGGCTCCACTCAGAATCAGCCTTTCACATGGTTTGATAAAAGGTTGAAAACAACTTTTATAAATGTGACACTTAACACTTTATTGTCTCTCAGCTCCATATCTACTTCCCTGTTTTAGTTAGCTTTTTTTTTTTATTGCTATGACCTAGCAAGAAAGACCTAGAGGAGGAAGTTTAGTTTGGTTCAGTTCCAGAGGTTCGTTCCATGGTGAGTGAACTCCATATCTCTCAGCCTGAGTTAAGGCAGACACCTTGGTGGAAGGGCACAGTGGAGGGAAGCAGCTCAGGACATAACAGACAGGAAGCAGAGAGAGCTGCCCTCATCAGAGACAAAGTATTAACCCAACAAAGGCACACGCCCAGTGACCTATTTCTTCTAGCCACACCCTACTGCCTCTAGTTACTTCCTGGCTAAGACATGTTAGTAGATTAATCCAATAATTAGTTTATACCTCTCATAATCTAGTCATTTCACTGCTGAACATTTTTTTTGTTGTTGTCTCAGACATGAGCTCTGGGGGGGACACTTTATATTTAAACCATAACATTCTTTATCTTCCCTGGTTCAAAGCGCATGCCCGTCTCTCACACACAAAGTTAATTCATTTCCAAGAGTTTGTATAGTCTTAACAGTTCCAGCAATACTCAAAGTCCATGTCCAAAATCTCATCTGAAACTCAAGCCAAACTCATGAATGTTTTCCTGTTAAAATCAAAAGCAATGTACATATAGCCAATATTATAGCACAGACTAAACATTTTCATTATACAATGGAGAAATAGGGGATAGAAGAAGGGATAGGAGAAAAGCAAGACTGAAATCTAGCTAGGCAAATAAGTCTGTAGCTCCACATCCAGCATCTCCATATCCAGCATCTGGGGCACATGGCATTGTGGTGTTCTCTTCAAAGGGCTTATGTAGCTCTGCCCCTATGGCCTTCTTGGTTGCAGTCCACATGGCCTCTCTCTTGGCTGTCTCTGCTCAATTCCTGTAGCTTTCCTCAGCAGGTGTTCATGGTACTCTAATCTCTTAATCTCAGGGGTCTCCACTGCAGATCTGGCTCCCTTCTCACATCTTCATGCATCACCCTCTCATGGAAAGTCAGAAGCAATTCTTACCCTGCTATACCCTTTGCCTGGCTTTCTAGGCTTTCAATTGAAATTTTATGGAAGACTCAGTGACCCTTAACTCCAGAATCCTGCATTCCTGCACAACCAGCAGGATTTGTCCACCATCTTGAACAGTAGCCAAGTTACCTGGGACAAATGGCCACAGTAGCCTAAGAGTGCATGGGTAGCTGAGTATAGTGAAATAACTTCTTAGGTTCCCCTCTGCAAGCAGGGTACACCGCTGGTCTCTTCTTCAAGTTATTTTTACTTTTACATTCTTGAGCTTGAGATTGGTGTGGTCTTAATTCTTGAGGTGCCCTCAAGTCTTCTTTCCTATTGTTTTTAGGTAAAGTACTTAGCATTTCTTTTTTTTTTTTATTGGTTATTCAAAACATTACAAAGACTGCAGAATCACATCGGTTACACATCCACATTTTTACATAATGCCATAATAGTAACTGTTGTATTCTGCTACCTTTCCTATCCCCTACTATCCCCCCTCCCCTCCCCTCCCATCTTCTCTCTCTACCCCATCTACTGTAATTCATTTCTCTCCTTATTTTTTTCCCATTTCCCTCACAACCTCTTATATGTAATTTTGTATAACAATGAGGGTCTCTTTCCATTTCCATGCAATTTCCCTTTTCTCTCCCTTTCCCTCCCACCTCATGACTCTGTTTAATGTTAATCTTTTCCTCCTGCTCTTCCTCCCTGCTCTGTTCTTAGTTGCTCTCATTATATCAAAGAAGACATTTGGCATTTGTTTTTTAGGGATTGACTAGCTTCACTTAGCATAATCTGCTCTAATGCCATCCATTTCCCTGCAAATTCCATGATTTTGTCATTTCTTAGTGCTGCGTAGTACTCCATTGTGTATAAATGCCACATTTTTTTTATCCATTCATCTATTGAGGGGCATCTAGGTTGGTTCCACAGTCTAGCTATTGTGAATTGTGCTGCTATGAACATCGATGTGGCAGTATCCCTGTAGTACGCTCTTTTAAGGTCTTCAGGGAATAGTCTGAGAAGGGCAATAGCTGGGTCAAATGGTAGTTCCATTCCCAACTTTCCCAGGAATCTCCATACTGCTTTCTATATTGGCCGCACCAATTTGCAGTCCCACCAGCAATGTACAAGAGTACCCTTTTCCCCACATCCTCGCCAGCCCTTGTTGTTGTTTGACTTCATAGTGGCTGCCAATCTTACTGGAGTGAGATGGTATCTTAGGGTGGTTTTGATTTGCATTTCTCTGACTGCTAGAGATGGTGAGCATTTTTTCATGTACTTGTTGATTGATTGTATATCCTCCTCTGAGAAGTGTCTGTTCAGGTCTTTGGCCCATTTGTTGATTGGGTTATTTGTTTTCTTATTGTTTAATTTTTTGAGTTCTTTGTATACTCTGGATATTAGGGCTCTATCTGAAGTGTGGGGGGTAAAAATTTGTTCCCATGATGTAGGCTCCCTGTTTACCTCTCTTATTGTTTCTCTTGCTGAGAAAAAACTTTTTAGTTTAAGTCCCATTTGTTGATTCTTGTTATTAACTCTTGTGCTATGGGTGTCCTATTAAGGAATTTGGGGCCCGACCCCACAATATGTAGATCGGAGCCAACCAAACCACCCCATTCACAATATCCTCAAAAAAAAAAATACTTGGGAATCAGCCTAACAAAAGAGGTGAAAGATTTATACAATGAAAACTACAGAACCCTAAAGAGAGAAATAGAAGAAGATCTTAGAAGATAGAAAAATATACCCTGTTCATGGATAGGCAGAACTAACATCATCAAAATGGCGATATTACCAAAAGTTCTCTATAGGTTCAATGCAATGCCAATCAAAATCCCAACGGCATTTCTTGTAGAAATAGATAAAGCAATCATGAAATTCATATGGAAAAATAAAAGATCCAGAATAGCAAAAGCAATTCTAAGCAGGAAGTGTGAATCAGGAGGTGTAGAGATACCAGATTTCAAACTGTACTACAAAGCAATAGTAACAAAAACAGCATGGTACTGGTACCAAAACAGGCAGGTGGACCAATGGTATAGAATAGAGGATACAGAAACCAATCCACAAAATTACAACTATCTTATATTTGATAAAGGGGCTAAAAGCATGCAATGGAGGAAGGATAGCATCTTCAACAAATGGTGCTGGGAAAACTAGAAATCCATATGCAACAAAATGAAACTGAATCCCATCCTCTCGCCATGCACAAAAGTCAACTCAAAATGGATCAAGGACCTTGATATCAAATCAGAGACTATTCGTCTGATAGAAGAAAAGGTTGGCTTAGCATTTCTTTAGTGGTTGTAATCACTTTAACAATCACACCTTTCTTAGCCCCAGTTTTACTCCCAGTTTTATGGTCAAATTGCAAGTTTTTTCAACTCTTCCTGCTATGATTTCTGCTCTTGATTATTACAGTAAATTTGGCTCGAAGCAGTCATCAATATTTTTACTACTACCTAAACGTTGTGCTGTCTTGAAAATTTCTGCACCAGATTAATTAGTGCCTTTAAATCTAGACTCACATAAAGTCTCAGAACATGGGCAAAATGTAGGCAACTTCTTTGCTAGAACATAATGGCCTCTAGTTCAATTTCCAATAGGGTCCTCTTTCTCTAAAACCTCATGAAACCAATCTTTAGTGTACACAGTCCAATTAGCATTCTGATCTTATGGGCTCCTAATAGAATTGCCCATTAAGTTCTATTTAAAATATTCTAAATCTTTTCCAGCTTATATCTCTAAATTTTTCACAATTCCACTCCCTGCAGACAAGCTCCACATGGTCAGATTAGTCAAGCAATGACCTCACTTCTTGGTATCCACTTCTGTTCTAGTTATCTTTGTTGTCACTGTGAACAAAAGAACTGACAAGAACACTATAGAGAGATAAAAGTTTACTCGTAATTTCAGAGGTTGTGTTGATGGCTGGCCAACTCTGTAGCTCTGGGCCCAAGATGAGGTACAACATCATGGTAGAATGTCATGGTAGAGGGAAGCACCTCAGGGCATGGTGACCAGAAAGCAAATAGAGATCCACTCACCAGGGACAAAATATAAACTCCGAAGGCAGGCCTCCACTGACCTACTTCCTTTAGCCACACCCCATCTGCCTACAGTTACTACCCAATTAACTGTAGTTAATTATCATATCAGTGAATGAATCCATTGTTCAGGTTAAAGCTCTCGTGACCCAATCGTTTCATCTCCAAAACTTCTTACATTATCTCACACATGAGCTTTTGAGGGATACCTTATATTTAAACCATAACACCTCCATTAATTACCCTGTGTGGGTATTGGAGTTGTATCCTGCAAATGTTTCTCTTTACCCACTCATATGCAGTAAAACCGCCAGCAGAGGGAGCTGAGAGAGATTTCTCTCCCTAGTTCTGGAATGTTTTCCTTGGTTCTTGCTCCTGTGGTTTTCAGCTAGAATGTGGAGTATGGAGTGCATTCCTTGATTTCAATGGGGGTGATGGTGTTCTAGAGCAAAAGAGGCCAAATGGAAACAATTTCTAAAAACAAATGAGCATACCTTGCTACCTTACAGTGCAGCAGGGACACACCTTGCTACCTTATAGTGCAGCAGGGACATGCTAATAATCAGAATGCCTTAGTCCAGAGACATCTGGCAGTAGTTGATTGATTGTTTTCCCCTAGAAACAAAATTTATGAACAACCTACTAGAATATTGTATGACCTATATAACCAAAAACATCTCTAGGATTGGTAGCAGAAAATCTGACTTGTGTCACCACAGTGGTGAGTTACGGCTTCACTTCCAGATATATGCCAAATTCATAGGTTCATAGTCCCTTGATTGAAGGGAAGTCTGAGTCTCCTTGAGGAAGGACCCTGTAACATTGCCACAAGTACAAACTATAAATCTCCCTTTCCGCCTTCTCCAAGGGACCTGTGGCCAAATCAGTGATTCTCTATTGGAGGAAAGGGAAGTATGCATATCTGTCAGGGATTACTAGACAATGACTGTGAATTGATGTTAGTCCTTGGAAACACAAAGTCAAGGACTAGTGGCAATTAATTACTTAGTTAATGAGATGTTATTTCAAGTCTTAAGCACAGTTCATCCCCAGGTTTATTCCAGGGTTATTCTCCACTTCCCGAATGTATAATTTGGAGAGATATAGTGAGTTATAGATGAATATCCCCACATCATTTTAATATATCAAATGAAAACCTTTGATAAGAAGAACTTAGTGGAGGCCCCTGAAACTCTCCCTAATCATCAATAGTTACTCCAAAGCAAAGCCATAGTCCTGGAAGAATAGCAGAGATTGGTAACACCATCAAACACTTGAAGGTCTAAGAAAGTCTCCACTTAACCCACCTGTTTGGCCTGTGTAGATATTGAATGGGTCTTGGAGAAAAACTGTGAGCTGTCAGAAATTTAATCAGGTGTTGATTCTATTTTAAAGCTGCTGTCCAAGATATTATAGTGTTTTTTTTTCCTGGGGAAAATCGACATGGCCCTTGGCATTGAGAATGTGGCTATTGACTTGGGTAATACTTCTCCATATCAATTTTTAAAATTCTGATATTGTTTACTGGTGCATATTAGTTATGAAGAGTTGTATCACTGTGGCATATTTGTGCATACATAAAAATGCAATTTGGCTGGGCATGGTGGTGCATGCCTGTAATCCCAGTGGCTCAGAAAGCTGAAGGAGGAGGATCACAAGTTCAAAGACAGACTCAGCAATTTAGAAGAAGTTCCGAGCAACTTAGTGAGACCCTGTATCAAAGTAAAAAAGAGCTAGAGGTATGTCTCTATGTGGTTAACTGCCCCTTGGTTCAATCCCTGGTACCAAAAACAAGAACAACAACAACAACAAAATGTAATTAGATCAATTTCACTCTCCAGTACCCACTACTCTCTCCTTTTCCTCTGCCCTGTCTGTATCAATTTTAAGACCCACCAGAAGCAGTATATTTCTTTCTGATCAAGTCAAAAGTTTATCTTTACATCTTGTGTTAGGGTTACATTAATTCTCTTTATCATAATATAGTCTGCAATGATCTTGATCCTCTTGACCTTACACAAAATATCACATTGGTCTACCTCATTAATGACATTCTGCTGTTTGTACCTGAGGAGTAAGAAGTCATAAGTACTTTGATGCTTTGGTGAAGCATATGTGAATTAAAGAGTGGGAAATAAAGTGTATGAAATTTCAAGGGTCATGACCTCAGTGAAATTTTTATGGATTCACTCACCTGAAGCATGTTAGCACATTTGGTGTAAAACAATATACAAGCTTCTGTATCCTGTGCTACCCACCCTGAAGACCGAGACCGAGACACAAAGCTTGGCAATGTTTTTGGACTTGGTAATCAATACATACTACATTTGAGTGTTCTACTTCTGCCTATCTATGAAGTCACCTTGCAAGGTTACCAATTTCAACTGGGGATCAGAGCCAGAAAACATTATTCATCAAGTCTAGGTGACACTACCAGCTGCTCTATCTCTTGGGTCTTATGATACTGCAGATTAAATGATATGTGAAGTCTCTTCGGACATTAAGAATGTAGTATAGAGTCTCTGACTCAAACCAGCAGGCCATAGCAGAGACCTCTAGAATTTTAGAGAAAATCCAGCTTCTGGTTTGCTTTTGGGCCTTGGTAGAGGTCAAATGCTAATTATGGGGCATCAGAGGAGAGTGTGGCTTGAGCTTCTCATCATGAACTGGATGTGTCTGAGTTGCCATAAGGTTGGGTGTGCAACTGTCATTAAGTAGATCAGTTTATAAGATTCAGAGCTCAGAGAGGTGCAGAATATACAAGGAAGTCATGACCAAGTGACTTTTACCTTTTCAATAATGATCCCTGTTGTATTGTTTTCTCTCACACATTTCATATCTAAGGTCTAGTGTACAGATGACTAAAAGAAAAACTAAAATGGTCAGTCCTGGTTTATAGATGGGTCTCGTGATAAGCTTGTACCACCTGAAAATAGACAGTTCTAGTATTATAGCTCCCCAAGAGATATTAGTCAAGTAAAGTCTTCCTCTTAGTTGAAACTTCAAGTGAAACGTTTGGTGTTCTTCTTTGTCTGGAGTTAGAGGCGGATGGGAAGTATGGATCAATGCCAATTAATGGGCAGCCATGAGTTAGGATGATGGTCAGGTTTTGACAAGAACAGATCAAAAGATTGATGACAAGACAACATGGGGAAGAAGAAGTATGTGGACAAGGTTCTCTGAATGCACACAGGCTTTGAAGATGTTTGTGCCTCATGTGAATGTTCTCCAACATGTATCTATTACAAAGAAATAGCATAATAATTATGCAGATAAGAGGACATGCTGTCAGATTTCAGTCATCCCCAGTGGGCCATGATTCTAGTGTCAGGATTGGAAACTACAAAGCAGGATGGCCATTCCTACCAAAACTGACTTGAATAACATTGCTGCTAAGTACCTAATTTAGCAACAGAAGAGAACTTTACAGTGTGGAGCCCTTGACAGGGCACCTTCTATGAAGGGATGCTGGATTCCTTTTGGCAAGTTGATTATTAGTTCTCTTC
Organism: Urocitellus parryii; assembly: GCF_045843805.1. NCBI lineage: Eukaryota > Metazoa > Chordata > Mammalia > Rodentia > Sciuridae > Urocitellus > Urocitellus parryii. The sequence continues at coordinate 143,039,581 of NC_135531.1, forward strand.
CTTCATGAAAGAGGCAATGATTTGTCCTCATTAGAATACACATACATTCCAGATATGGATACACTGTCTCTGTCCATAATGGTTTCATCACAGTCATCATCCATCCACACACAGAATATCTTGTCCATTGTCATGGTATTCTACCCAGCATTTCATCTCATCAAGGAATTAATTTTATAGCAAAGGGAATGAACACAGGAACATATGCACTTGGAATTGACTGGCCTAAATAAAACATGAAATGACTTCAGTGAGGACTCAGTTATAGCACCAGTTAGAGATAACAGTCTCAAAGGCAGTGTTATTTCTTATAGGCTATGCTTTGAATCCGATACCATTATGAAGTCCTGTCCTCCCTGTAGACAGAATTCATAGATGGGTTAATGACATGGAGAGACTCCTCTTGTTATGATATATGGTAATCCCCTTACAACATTTTTGATTCCCATCTTGCCATCTTTAAATTCTGTTGGTGCAGAGGTTCTAATCCCCAAGGGGAGAATTCTTCCAGTAGTGAACAGAATAATAGATCTGTTGAACTGGAAGATGAGTATGCCATACATTCTTTAAGGATCCTTATTCAATTGTACAATGGTTAGGAAAAGGGGTTACTCTGTTAGATATAGTGATTAATCCTAATCACCAAGGAGAAATTGGGCTTTTAACCAATGAGGACAGAGAAGATTGTATGTGAACATTATAGGGATGCTATGCCCATGTCCAGAAATAAAAGTAATGAAAAATTATAGCAACCAAAGAAAGGTAGTATAATGAAGAATTCGAGGTAATAAGAGCTTGTTCACTCCATCAAATAAGTTAGCAAGTTCCTTGCTGAGGGCCAGGAAAATAACAGAAGGAAGTCACAGATGTCAACTCCAGTCTTGTGATCACTGATAGGAACAAGGACTATGTGTGTATTTTCTCTCTGTTTGAAACAAGGACTGTGTGTGTATTTTCTTGCTGCTTGCTGTATTTATGTGCTTATTGAAAATGCCTACCACTTTCTGTTCTCCATCCTTTTGAAGGGAACTTTAATAGTTATTGAAGTAAACTTTATAGTTTAGTTTTTAGATAACAACAGAGTATTCAATAGGACTCTGAATTTGAGAGGTAAGTGGTACAGTGAGATATAATATGCTAAGCCTTTTGCCTTCTTATTTGAGGGAAAAGTGAGAACTTCATTTTTACAAAGGGTAGCTGTGTTTTGTAAAGGGAAATTATGTTTGTTTCATATCATGGATGTTCAAATATGCATAGTAGGATGCATACAGAACCTATGTATTCAAAGAGGTGAACTGCCTGATATCAAGATACTGCCTCTCAGCTCCAAATCAATTCATTATCACTCTGCCCTTGATACTAGGGGTAGATGTTGTAACCTTTTTTTCCTTTGCCAGGTCACATGCTGGGGAACTTTGTCATTGAGAGACTGATGGTCACTTCAGGAGAAGGGGCTTCTCTTCCCACTTCTGTGAACTGCCTTTGCTTCTAGCTTCTGGGATGCTGAGCTGGTGTGGGGGATACCTAGTGGAGCTCACCCCAATTGATAACCTCATAGGAGACTACTGATGGATTCCACAGGCTCATCCTGGCTTCCCAGTGAGGTCAGTAGACCCCCCACTGGCAGCTTCTCAGCAAGCTTCAATCACCCAGAGGCAGTTTGCTATTGGTCAGCCTCAGCCAGAAGCATCTCAGAGAGAAACTTCTCTGCCATCCAGTGGCATCCAGGAGGCATGCCTTCTTCTGCAAGGTAGGAATAATAAATCTCAGGCAGTCAGCTTCTAAGTCCCTGCATAGTTGCCTCAGCTCGAGCTGAGTACTGCCTCCTTTACTGTGCCTGTATTCTTCCTAGTTCCCTTTACCTTTAGTAGCCAATTCTCTGTTACCTAATGATTCTTTTTATCTCTTGTTTTATTGAAGTGTATTTGACAATTAAAGATTCTTGTATATTTAAGACATACACCAGGATGTTTTGATATTGTATTTATATATGTGAGCGCGTGCGCGCGCGCGCGCGCACACACACACACACACACACACACACACACACATTGTGTAATGATCACCATAATTGAGCTGAGTACTTCATTATATTTAACTTTTCTGACCAGAGCCCACTGATGCTAGGTTTAGAATCCACTGCTTCAGAACCTGGGTTTCCTCTTTAGTCATTTCAAAGAAGTGAGATTAACAAATTTGCCTCTTATTTAGGAGGGGATATCTTGGAAAGCTCCAGTCTACTGTGCCCCTAAAACCTTTACCAATGTGATGGACCCTAAAATCTTGTATGGTTTAATCTTCCACCCTCTGTCTATTGTGTATCTTATCAAGTTCTCCACTTCTTGATTATTTGGTTCAATTAACATGACTGCATGCATATCGTGGACCAGAGTAATATTCTGCAGAATGTCCAAATATTTCATATCCAAGAATTTATGGTATAGTGCACAGAAGAGTTAACAGTTCTGGGTAAGACCATAATTTTATATTGTTGTTCATTTTACCAGAATATAAATTTATGCTGAGTCTCCTTCCTGATGGTGATGGGGAAGAACACATTTGCCAGACCACAGGCTCCACAGAGTATACCCAGCTCCATGTTAATCTTTCCTATCAGGTTACCATTTGGGGCAGGTAATTAGGTAACTATCAAGTTACCTGTAATTTGGGGGGTAGTGTTTGTTTGAGTCTGTAGAAGTCTGCTGTCATATTCTGGGATTCATATGGTTTTTGTAGGGGCCAAACTTATACTTGTGAATGAAGTGGAAAAATAATGTTTGCACCATCTCTGTGTCTTTTATATTCTAAAGCTGGTATTAATCTTTGTTATGTCCCCTCTACCGTAGGATGACATTTTTTTTTAAATTTACCATCTTAGCCAGTTTCAGTAGCCTTTTCCCACCATGACAGTTCTTACATGGAGGAACCAATGTGGAGACTGGTATTCTCTCCACTACCAAGTATGACTATTACACAGTAGGGAGTAGGAAATGGCCCTAGTTGGGTCCATGAACCAAGTGGATCTGCTGGGAGCCAGACCTGCGCTGATACTCCATTTATTACCTGGCCCTGCCTATATACCCAGCTCTAAAGGGGGGTGTATGATAACACTTTAGGTCCATGGATATCACATCCCTTAAATCCTAGTTTTTAGGATACCTGAGTATTTCTCTTTGCTCGGTTTACTGGACTTAATGGTTCATCTGGGAAGGACAATATATACTTACAGTCCATCCTCTTGGGACATGGTTCTGTCCATCAATGGATTCCTTTCTGAAAGCTAGTTTGGTTCTGGAAATAGCAAGGAACAGTTTTTACTGGGACAGTAAGTTTCCACAAGTCTAAGTCTTCTTGATATATGTATTTTTTCTGGTACTGTGGATTGAACTCAGAAGTGCTCAGACCTTTTTATTTTATAAATAACCCTAACCCTATCTCACTTAATTTCCCAGACTGGTCTCAAACTTGCAATCCTCCTACCTCAGCCTCCCAAGTAGCTGAAGTTATAGGCATGCATCACCATGCCCAGCTACCTTGACATTCTTTTGATCACATACTGTCAACCAAGTGTTAGCACAACTTGCTCTTTAAAGGGCCCCAAACTAAGTCTTTAGACTTTGTGAGGAAATAAGGTCTCTGTCATAACTATTTATCCCTTCCACTCCATAAAACTGGCCATATACAATACGCAAATGGATAAGGATGGTTGTGTTTCCATAGAACTTTATTTGAATTTGAATCAAATCATTTTCACAATTTATATAATATTCTCTTTTGGATTCTTCAGTGATTAAAAAAAATGTGAAAATAACTCTTAGCTGTGAGCTGTGTTAGAACAGGTGGTGGGCTGGATATGGTGTGAAGATCATGGTTTGCTGACCCCTGATTTAAGTGATGACTTTTTGCTTGATCCCAGGCATGCTGTGTTCGCTAAACTGTTTCTATAGCTCTCTGCAGGCCACCCCACTCCAACCCCTGGCTGCCACGATGATTGTCATAGCAGTAAGATAATTGTGCCTTGATTCTGAGAGTCAAGCACCACCACTTGGACTTATTGTCACTATTTGATCATCCCCCTGCTGTTAGGGAGCCCAGTCTGTGATAGCACTTCCTGTTGGCCATGACCTACAGAAGGCAATCACCACCGAGGAGCTTCTCAGTGGTCTGGTGCCCTGCTGGCCAGCGTGTGCCCTGCTGGAATGTAAAACACAATATCCTCCATGCTCTCTGGGTCCTGCCACAGAACATAGTGGCTGTTGGGCTTGCAGCCCCATAATCTGTACACTCTTGCATGCCTAATCTTTTGAACCTGTTGATCTCTCATTTTGCCATCTGCCATTTCAGTTTTGGCTTTTCTGTTTCACTTGGTGTAAGCCATGACCTTCTCCAACCTTCTAAGAGTCACCGGTCACCGTGGCTCTTGGCTATCATCATCATCTTCTTGGGTCTTTGCTAGTGTGTTAAATCTTACATCATGAGAGAGGGTGTCATTAAATAGCAAACTCCTCTTTATCCAGCTCTAAATCCACCCAAGGATCCATCTCCACATGTATTCTCCTGGATTCTACTGGTACATCTTTGACTAGCAGGTTGGATACGCTCCCTTCATTCATGCCTGTTTTTCCCTGTTGTAGATTAAACTAACAGATGTTGTCAATCAGAATTCCCTTGCTGTCTCCAAGTTTCAGCTTTCCCATCTGTAAAATAATATATGTTCTCCATGATATCTAATTGTAAATATCAACATTCTACTGAGTTTGGTAGTCAAGGAATTTTTTAAAAGACAACATCTTCTTGTGGGGAAGAGGACCAGGTTGGAGGCTATCCACCTGAGAAAAATGTCAAATTAGACTGCCTCTCCCAGAAGAGACCTTCCTGCTGTCACAATTGCTAGATGCAGACATTAAATTTAGCATTGCAGATAATGTGGGCCTTGTTACCCACAGATCTCTGTTTCTGCAGTCCCTGGGGATGGTGTGTTTCTTCTCTATGTGAACCAGAAAGTGGGTTCTAGAGTTTCCCTTCCTTTTAAATAGAAGTCCCACGCAGATGAGTCTAACTGAGGAAGCCTAGATCAAAATGCCCATCCTAGTTGCCCGGTAATCTGGAAAAAGTGCTTCTGGCTTTTGCCTTGAGAAGGTGAGATTCATAATGTGAGAAAGATCACCAACATAGGAAGCCTGTTTAAATGCTTCCGAGTGGAATCACATAAGACAAAAGTATATCAGAGAAGTAGAGCTATAAACAGTAGAGGCCTAATACTTGAGCAAGTTGTTAAGAAAAATCCCAAGGCATCCTCCCAGCTCTGACGGTTTTTTGCTTCTGTGATCCTAACAAGAACATTTCTTTGTATTTAAAGCACACATGAAATTGAGACATTTGCAAAACTCTTTGTCATAATTTTGTAAATTTGGGTGTCTAATTTTTTTAGTACTAAAACACAGGCACATACACACACCATATAGAAATCTATATCTATATATATCTATATATCTATATATATCTATATATGTCCAGATGACTGGATTTGGCTGATTTCCAAGTTCAAGAATCAATTTTCATTTCCTAGTAAAAAGCCCTGGGTTACTCCAAATGGAATTATTTAAATATTTTAATTTGCAAAATGAAACAATTTGAGTCTCAATTGCTTCTTTAGACATGTTCCTCAAACTTCCTCAGCTGCCTATTCTATTAAGTACAGAGTAGGATTTGGAGATTACTCAAGGAATTGAAGTTTTAGACTATTTTCATACACCATAGTGGAATTTAGTTCAATACATCTGAAAAGATATCTTTGTCTCCTCACCAGAACACCTAAAGAATATAATTTCTTCCAAGATAAACACCTTCTCTAAGAGCACTATGCTTTTTTTCTTTTTCCTTTGAGTAGCAGAGATCAAACCTGGGGCCTTGTGCATGCTGAACATGTGACCTAGCTACACCTCTAGGCAAGAGCACTGTTCTGAACTAGGGAAGATGAATGCCCACCAGTTGCATATGATTATTTTAGGCCATCCTAGATTCCTCCTCCTCTAGCAGCATGGCACAATGGACACGACTTAGTCTATGCATCTAGGGCAGACCCACAATATCCATTGTCCCTTTCTTCCTCCAGTTTGAATCTGGTAGGTGAGTTCCCATTCTCCTTTGTAGCAAGAAGTAGAAAAGCAAATGAGAGTTGTTGTGTGGAACTTTTGAGAAGACACCTAAAAAAACTACTTACTTACTTGAGAGGTTGACCCTTTTTAAATTTTTTAAAAAATTTGTTTTAATTAGTTATATATGACAGTAGAATGCATTTATACACTTTGATACATCATACATAGATGGGATATAATTTCTCATTTTTCTGAGTGTACATGTTGCAGAATCACATTGGCCATGCAGTCACATATATACATACAGTAATAATGTCTGTTTCATTCTGCTATCTTTCCTATCCTCACATCCCCTTCCCATCCCTCCCATCACTCTCCTCTACTAATTTAAAGTAACACTATTCTTCCCTAATTCCCCCTATCTTATTGTGAATTAGCATCCACATATTAGAAAAAACATTTGGCTTTCGGTTTTGTGGGATTGGTTTATTTTGCTTAGCATGATATTCTCCAACTCCAACCATTTACTGGCAAATGTCATAATTTTATTCTTCTTTAATGCTGAGTAATATTCCATTGAGTACATATACCACATTTTCTTTATCTATTCATCTATCGAAGAACACCTAGGTTGGTTCCATAGTCTAGCTATTGTGAATTGAGCTGCTATAAACATTGAAGTGGCTGCGTCACTATAGTATGTTGATTTTAAGTCCTTTGGGTATAAACCAAGGAGTGGGATAGCTGGGTCAAATTGTGGCTCCCTTTTGTATCCAGCTCTTTTGTATTTTTCTTCCCTGGAGTATGGCTATGATTATTAGAACTTTAGCATCTTCTGTGACCTTGAGAATGAAACCAGTGGTGGATGACTGGAAAGACAGAAGGAACCTGGGGCCATCTCTCGGAAACTGCCACAATGGTCATTTCAGCACTATGCAAGTTACTTCTAGACTTCTTTTTCCATGAGAATCAACCACTAATGTTTTTTGTTTGTTTTGGTCACTATCTATACTATCAACAGCCAAATAATTATCCTAATAATATAAAATCAGACCAAACTTCATTTGATTTCTTACTAGCTGTGAAGTTCTGCGTCTGTTCTTTACTTCTCTGAGATTTAGTTTAATTATCTGTAAACTAGGGTTGCCTGTCTCTCTGGATTGCTCCAAGATGTCCGTGAGCTCATACTTAATTAGTACCTCATGAAGTCTCTTGCACAACGTTGATTCCCAATATGTGTTAATTTCTTCCTACTTTGTCTCTGCGGAGTTGCTCATAGTGTGACCTTGGGACAGTACAGTGTTCTCAGAGGCCTACTAAATCATAAGAAAAAGATTAAATTGTATATTGTAAATCTTATTTGAGAAGCTTATTATGTATTACTTAAAATATTTGAAAATTAGTCAACCATACACAGGATATATTTAAATTCTCTATTAATCAGAATGCATTTTACTAACTAGAATACCCTTTCAATTTCAAGGGAATGTCAGTGCTAAAACAGCAGGGATCTTCTGTAACAGGAAGACCTCAAAGGAAGGCAGCTATCCAGGGTCCTAATTTAAAGTCTTGTAGGGGGAATTAGGGATTCAGATATGGGTTGTACTACAGTAATACTTCTTAGCCTTTCTAAATTAATGAACTCTAACATTTTTCCATGCCTTATCTTCTGTTCTATTCGTCATCCAAGAAGAATTTGTTGATCTTTACTGATTGTGAACTTTACTGAATATATTACAAAAATAATGGGCATATATGCTCCTGTTTATCTATTCTTTCCCCTTTTCTCTCATGGACAATTGTACATTTTTCCCTAAAGACAGTATATTAAGGTGATTGAGAGATCTGATTTGATGTATCTAGGATCTAGGTTAAATAATGATTACTAGAGACACACATCTTAAGCCGCGCAGATTAATTTCTAAGGGAGAAATACTGGGCATGGTGGTAGATCGGTTGTGGAATTAATTATTTTGATTGGAGTCGACTCCTCAGATCATATTTTCATATAGCAAACGGTCTTTTCCCATTACTCTGTGGATCCCATTGGAGTCTAACCTCTCAGAGAACTGTCCTAGATTCTCGAATCTACTCCTGCTTTGTGTTCCCGAGCAACTCATTTAATCCCCCATCTCATTTAATCCCCTAACGACTTAAAAAATTGCTACATAGGTAAATAGATTGTAATAAATTAATAAATTAATAATAATATTAAGCACATATTCTAGCACAAAGCTTTTGTTTAATGCTCAACAAAAATTTCTTCTTTGTAAAGAATTTAATCACAGAGGTAAATAAGTTCTTTTCATTTGTCTCCTCCACTGCTTCCTCTACTCTCATTTTTTTCCGTCTAGTGAAAGAACAAATTTGGACTTAGTAATAGCAGCAGTATTAGTAGCAGCAGCAGGTATCAAGAAGGCTAATAATATCCACAATAACAACTTTCCTTAGATGTTCAACATATGCTCACTGGTGCTGTGTGGAAGCATGCTGCTCAGGTGACCCTTGAGGCAAGAACCTGTTGCAGCAAGTGTAATGACCCACTGGCACCCAGCTGCCACACACTGGGAACCTACCTGCAGCACTGGAGCCTGGCCATTCCTGCCCCGTGGAGCCTTCTCTAAAGATAGTCTGCCCTCCAGCCTCCCCATTAACCCAGCCAAGAGGTTCTCAGAGCTACGTGTCAGAAGGAAGCTCTAGCAAGTCGCTTTTCTTCCCTCTCTCCCTTGGTGGATGTCAGACCTGCATTGTCCTCTCAAAGTTCCCCTGAACCGTTCATGCTGCCTCTCTCCTGTCTCTTGTGTTGATTTGTGAGGCTTCCCCCAAACAAGCACCACAGACTGGATGGGGGAAGAGCATTTTCTGTGTTAGAGACTGGAAAACTGAGATGAAATCACAGTAGGGTTCGTGTTTTCCAAGCCTCTCTCTTTGGCTGATGGATGACCATCTTCTCCCTGTGTGATTACCTGGCCTCCCCTGTGTGTGTCTGTATCCAGATCTCTCTTTCCTATTAGGACATACACCATCTTGGATTAGGGCCTATCCTAATGCCCTTGTTTTAATTTAATTACTCTTTAACGACATTGTCTTCAAACACAATCACATTCTGAGGTACTGAAGGTGAGGACTTCAACATTATGAGGACTTCAAATTATGGTTGGGAAGCACAATTCAGCCTATAACTCCTTCATAGATATTTCCCCCAATAAATCACCTGGGCTTCTCATTCTGTTATGTGTTTTTTTTCCCCCAGAGGACCTAAACTTTCAACCTAACAAGGATTACTTCACCTAATCCTCTGAACAGCCTGGTTTTTATAGGTGGAAGGAGAAATGATTACACCAAGCTACCGTTACCAGCACAATTGTGGCCAGAATCTACATCTTGCCTTAGACTAATGCATTTTTTTCCCTTCATTTTCCTGGAATAAACTATTTGTTTCACATAATTGAGCAAAGATGAAAATTTCTCCCTCTAGGCCTTCTTATGCTGAATTGGCAATAACATTGTATGTTTTAGTTCTTCCTTAACAAACTCATATTTATTTATCATTTTCTTTAATTATTAGTAGCCTTTCCTTTTTTACTTTAGACGAATAAAATTTCCAGACAGATGTAATGTGATACTGGAGGCTGGGATTATGCTTTTATTCTTCTCTGTTCTCTTGGGTTTTTTTTTTTTTTTTTTTAAGTAGAGCACCTTGTGCAGATGATGCTCAATGGATATAACCTAACTCATGATACATCATGGACCTATTCTAGTTTATATTTCCCATTCACAGCCCAATGGCTGGCATATGGTAGTTATGAATATGTAGTCACATGCTGCATGATGGCGTTTCAGTCAACGATGGACCACATGTGCAATGGTGGTTCTATAAGATTATAATGGAGCTGAAAAATTCCTACCTTCTAGTAACACTGTAGCCTTTGTAAAGTCAGCACAATGCATTTCTCCTGTGTTTGTGATGATGCTGGTGTAAACAAATCCACTGTACTGCCACTAATATAAAAGTACAAGGCACATACAGTCATGTATAGCATATCGTACTTTACTATAGGGGTTGTACTACAGTATATTACTGGTGTCTGTGTTTACTATACTTCACTTCTTATCTGTATTGTACTCCTTCAACTTAAAAAAAAAGTTTGCTGTCAAGCAGAGTGTGGTGGTACACTGGCAACAGACTCCTCCACTTTGTGTTCACTGAATCTCTTGACTGCATCAAAAGACTAGGTCAAGTGATGATTGATCTATTGCATCTAGGTTTATGTATTCAAACTCCATGATGTTGGTTAAATGATGAAACTCTGAAAAGACATATTTCTTAGAATATATCCCTAAGGTGCAGTAGCACCTCACCATGTATTAAATAAACACTCACAGTATTTATCAAGCACTTACTGTGTGCTAGGCATAGCATTTTTCTCATTTAAATCTAAAACCAACAGTTTGACAAGCATATTATTATCTCAACTTTTAAGACTTTGTTTGGAGAGATTCTAATCTTGCTAGTACCCACACAGCTAGTAAGAGTTGGAACTAGAATATGAACTGAGGCTGTGGGAATTATCAACTGCTTAACACAGCAGGGTACCATCAGTTTGCTGAAAGGCTATACCAACACAAAGACTTCAGAAACAAAGATCACATTTTTTTTTTTCAAAAGTTTGAAATGGCTCCTTCTCTATATTTTTCAGCCAGGCAAAGTGTCATGACTCATTAGCAGCAGGAGTCCTGTTGTTGTTTTGGAAGGATTAGCTGTGGTCCTGGAAGGTGTCCTTGAGAAAAACTAAAAATAACCCTTCAAAACTTAAAGAAGAATATTGGGGTAGAATTTAGGGGAAATTAAGTTGACCTTTCATTCTTACTTTGGCTTCCTGGTCCTGTAATATTTGATTTGGCAGCTGATAGAAATTAAAACTATAGTCGGGTGGCCAGCTTTGCATTATAATTGAGTACTTTTTAATGAAAATTGTGAAAGAAAGCTCTACCACAGTATAAAGTAAGAGAAGGAGCATTTTTCACTCAAAATATAATTTGACGTTCTATTTGTGTAAAGATAGTATGGAGATTATCAGGATTACAAAGAGGAATCTGTTACAGTGATTGCCTTCCAGGAGTTTAAGTTCTTGTGGAAAACACTTACATGTAAATTAGTATATGAGCTGATTTTTTAAAAGTATCCTCTATGATAATAGGCCCTAAGCAGGGCCAGGAATGGGGTCAGACAAATTAGGCACTTACTTGTAGTGCAAACATTAAGGCGGTATTGAAAATCTCATTATTCTAGATAAATGTTTTATGTTACTTAAAAACATAAGTGTGAGACAGTCCCCATGATGGAAAAGAAAAAAAAAAAAGCAAATTTTAAATAAAGACAGGATCAGTATTACAGATTTTTCTTTTGCCTCAGGCTTAGTGTGGCATTGGAGCTAAGCACTTGACATAAACATCAAATGCATGTGTTTCTGCCATCAGAACCATTTGCCTCCAATTAATTTCCTAGGCAAACAACTGGAAATTTGGGGAGCTTTACAAAATATATAGCAGTTAAAAGCACAGGACTCAGGCTTCAATGTGCCAGATTTCAAAGCTCATCTTTGCTGTTATAGACTATCTTGCTATTTCGTAGGGTAAGGCTCATCATCCTGAGCCTTTCTGTTTTTTTCTAAAATGAGACCACTAGTACTTCGCTCCCAGCACTGTTATTTTGAAAGAAGTTAGTGCATGTGAAATATATAACCAATGTATCTGTAAATGTTCACTATTGTTAGGTCATAAAAGATATCATGTCATAAGCTGTAGGGTTACCACTATGTGGCGGGATCATAACATAATAAGTCATTGAAACTGCAGTGTAGGGCATTGTTAAATTTGTAATAGAGGGAGTTCTCTTGGGTCTTGAAGAATGAGCAGGCAAGGCAAGGTGTTTGAGACCAATCGCTGTTAGAAGAAAGGCATGGAAATCATGAATGCACTTTGGCAAAATGTGGATAAGAGCATATGGCCCATAGAGGATAGTAGAAGGAAAGAGGAGGATGGATAGAGAGAGATGAGGAGCAAAAGTTGACTGTTCTCAATGGCAAATGGCAAGTGCTAGGAAGTTTTTAAGGAGGGAAGGGATACACACACACACACACACACACACACACCCCACACACACACTGGCCTGCCTTTTAAAAATATAACTGGTCCCAGGATGAAAACATTAATGGAAGAATTGATGTTTTCAGGCATAATAAAACTTAATATACATGGAGACAGAGAATATTTGGTATGAAGTTGCATTTACAGCAGGTGATATTTTTGAATGTTCCACTGAAGAGGATAATGCACCATAGTTTCAGAATTTTAATTTTAACTGGAGAATTCAGGGAGATTCAGAATTTCTGTATCACAGAGCTTTGCCATATCTTTAGGAAAATATGGTACCCAAGATGTCATGTAATCATCTTGGATCTATCAGCCAGGGCTGAAAAGCAATGATTCTGCCAAAGCAATCAGTTTGTAGGCACATAATAATTTGTTTTATTACAGTTGTATTTTCTTCAACTTTATTTAGTCTTAAAATAACATTATAGCAAAATTAAACAAAACATTAAAATATTATCCACAGTTTCACCATTCTTATGCAACTGTTTTATTTCCCAAGCTTCCTGCTGCTTCCTTTGTATATATGTGAATTTTCACACAGTTGTAATCAAAGCCCATGTATAATTTTGCATTCTGGTGCTTTTTAAACCTAACATTATAGTTCTTCATATTTCCTTTTCCAGAAAGTATATAATCACCAGTCCCTAAGATACGTGTAATCTACTCTAGAGATAGGAGAGGATGTGAGCATGGGGATTCTGGAATCGTAGAGATTAGATTGGAAATCCAGCTCACTTTTTACAAAATGATGAAATCTGGGAAAGTTATTTAAGCCTCATTTTCTCTGTCTGTAAAATGGAGTTATAGTACTTACTGCACTTGTTAAAGATATAAGCTTAATACCGCGCACATTTCAAAGCACAAGTTTTAAGCACATATTGGTCACTATAACAGAGGCACAATTGCATTCATTCATTCATTTATTTTTTTCAAAAATATTTATTAAAAGCTTACCATGTACAGATACTGTATTAAGCAGTAGGATGAAACCCTCAGGGTCCTAGCCTGCTGGTAGTTCTATAGGGGTTGTGGTTGTATAAGTAGATATTTGCAAGTGCACATTAAATATAATGTTGATATCTCATCCTCTTCAGCTTTACCCTTGCAAGATCCTGGGCCTTTGCATGTTTTCTCGGAGTCAGTTTATTAAGGATCAAGGGCCCACTTGATTTGCCCAGGACACTCTTTTGCTGGTATTGCTGTTGCTAAAGGAACCTCTATGATGACAAGAATGGGTTCTGCAGCCAGACTCCCAGCTTCCCAGATCCAGTTAGCCAGATACAAGGTCTTGAGAGAGTTCCTTGACCTCTCCAAGCCTCTCTTTTCTCAAGTTCTCATCCAACGGGGAGAATCCCTGCTTTGAGTGGTAATTGTATTAAATTATACAATCCATATGATGCTCATAGCTCAGGCCTGGCCCACAGTCAGCCCTAAGCAAACGCAACAGCTTCTGTAATGAGTGTTAGTGAGGTACCACTGAAGGGTCACTGCCATCATCTCATCTGGGCATTGCTTTGTTTCAGCATTCCTTCAAGTGTGACTCCGGAAACACTCCTGCTTTGACAGATAACAAAGGAGGTCCATCCAACGCAAGAAAGAAATTTGACAAATGCTGCTTGTACTTGATTTTTGTTATGTTTCTGTTTGCATCCACACCCATTCTGAAGGTCATGCTTCATGGATCAGCTCCCTGCCCTTGGCCCCTCTAGGTTTCATGCCTGTGCATCTGCTAAGCTACCCCCATCTGAAGTCCGGCCACATTTGCCATTGGCTCAACCTCTCAATGAACTTCTCAGATGCAGCACATGATCTGTGACTCAGGGGCCCCCACCACCTGCTCCTGGCCTCATAGACCATTTCAGTCTTCATCTTCTCCTCTGCCCAGTGGGAAGTTGTTTTGCGGATTTTGACCTTTGATGTTTTAGGTAGATAAGAAGAGCTGGGCAGAGTCGCCATAGAGAGTTGACTCCTGTTGTAGTCAGCATTTTTTTTTTTTTTTTTTTGCTGCTGTGACCAAAAGACCTGGCAAGAACAATTAGGAGAGGAAAAGTTTATTTGGAGGCTCGTGGTTTCAGAAGTCTCAGTCCATAGATGACTGGCTCCTCTGTTCTGGGCCCAAGGTGAGGCAGAACATCAAGAATATGGAGGAGAAAAGCAGCTCAGGACATAGAACTAGGAAGCAGAGAGAGACTTCTCCTCTCACCAAGGACAACATACATACCCCAAAGACCCACCTCTAATGACCCACCTCCTCCAGCTACACCCTAACTGCCTCAGGTTACCACCAAGTTAACCTCTCACAGAATTAATGCACAGGTGAGGTTAAAACTTTCATAACCCAATCATTTCTCCTCTAGACCTCTTCCATTGTCTCACACAGGAGCTCTCTAAACTATAACCACTTCCTTGGGAAAAGGGGGAAAATCATACTCTCTCTTTTCCTGTTGGTGTCTCTACTTCCTGTTTGCTAATTCCGGTGCCCTACTGTCCACATACATACTACAGATAGATACAGCTATACAAGGCTGCAGTTCACTCTATAACTGCCTCCCAAAGTGTGTCCTCATTTTCAACATATACACACATATAATTTTATTGAGCAAAATTCACATAACATTATTTTAACCATTTCAATGCATCCAATTCAACATCCTTTAGGACATTCACAGTGTGGTGCAACCATCACCACTATCTATTTCTAGAACACTTATCTTTCTCCAAAGGGAAGCAAAAACACTTTCAATTCCCCATTTTCCCTAATTCCTGGAAACTATGCTTTCTGTCACCATGAAATTGCTTATTCTATATATCTCGTGTAAATGAAAGCAAATAACATGTGACCTTTGGTGTCTGTTTTTTCACTTATCATAAAGTTTTTAAGGTACATCCATGTAGTAGCATGTCTTGTTCCTTTCCATGGTTGAACAGTACACCATTATATAGATATACCACATTTTTGTTTATCTGTTCATCAGTGATAGACCTGTGGCTCATTCCCACCTCTTGGCTATTGCGAATAGTGCTACTATGAATATTAATGTGCAAGTTTTTATTTAAACACCACTTTTGGGTACACATCTAGGAATGAAATGACTGGGTCATACTTCATGATATCTTGCTTCTGTATTTTTAACTAGTAAATTGAATTCGCTAAATTCACAAAATTCAAATGCTATATAGGGCATCAAGTTCTCAAATTTTTATTTTGGAAACATTTTCTGGAAGAACACATCATCTTGCATTGAAGTAATTGAAGTAATACTTGTGTTGCTCAAGACTATACCACTAAAAAGAATTCCCATAAACAACACTTTCGGAAGCAAATACTGTAACTAAAGAGTATTGGTGGGAATACTGTACAGCTTCTGAAGTCCAAAAGCATAGCTCACTTCTGCCTGGTTTGCCACAGTGTGTGTGAATAATAGAAAGCAGAATTCTTTCCCTTAGTAATTCTAAACTGGCTGGCACTCTTTATTCTCCTGTTCTGTCCTCCAACAAGCCAATGAATAGATGAGGAAAATGGATGGAAATTGGGATCTGAATCACCTCCTAATTGTTTTCACTCAATTCAAATGGCCACAGTTACCATACACACATTTTTCTCCACTAAGTAATCATCAGATGATAGAAAACAGTCATCTTTTTAAAGAATTCCCTTCTTTTTTTCCCCCAGAAATAAATTGTCACATGGTCTTTTGCATTCAGACTTATATATTTTTAAAAAATTTTTTTAGCTGAAGATGGACACAATATCTTTATTTTTATTTATTTATTTTTTTTTTTTACGTGGTGCTGAGATTTGAACCCAGGGCCTCACTCATGCAAGGCAAGCGCTCTACCACTGAGCCACAACCCCGACCCCAGACTTATATTTTGTTATTGGTTTCTAAACTTTTATCAAACTCTTCATGAAGTTTGACTTTATCTGATGAGTTGAGATTGAATCTTACAGTCACTGAGTATATGCTGTTGACCAAACAGCCTCCCTGAGAGCCTCGAGGCAAATGACTATGTAACAAAGGAACATTCTACTAGTGGCATGCTGCATAATCAATTCCACTTTAAGGCACAGATCAATATTATCTTTGAGATATCTAAGGTCCATTAAATATGAACAGAACAGGACCAGCCAGCAAAAATATGAGGAAGAGGATGACTTTTATTAGGAGGCTTCTCATATTTTGGAGTAGAGGCATTGACCTGTTTTGGAAAATCAGCTGTTATTTTTGCTCATTAATGAGTCTAAATTAGTTGTTTCATTAAATTTTGCTTTGTTTTGGGTTTTCATGTTTAAAATATTGTATTAATGGAAGAAATAAGACTGCATATTCCTTTTAGCACAACTCCTAGGGCTTTCTTTTATTTTCACGTTTTGTAAAAGAAATGTTATATTTTAGAATGGCTTTAGATTTACAGGAAAACTTATCAATCTAGTACAGAGAATCCCATACACCTCATATCTACTTTCTTCTATTATTAACACTGGTGCTAGTATGCCATGTTTGAAAAATTTGTAAGCCAGTGTTGATGTTATTGTCATTGTTAAAGTCCATTTCGTTCAGATATTTAAGTTATCAATCTATCTTCTTAGAACATTGCATTTAGCCATCTTGTCTCTGTATATCTCTTGACTGGGAATGTTTCAGACTTTCCATGGTTTTTATGATTTGGGAAGTTTTGAGACATCCTAGTAAGGTATTTTATAGGGTATTCCTTAGGGAGTTTACTCTCTGTTTTTCTTATGATCAGACTGTGGTTGTGGATTCTTGGGAAGATCACAGTGGCCATATGCCGTTTGCATTACATCATATCAAGAACACTAGCTGCATGACATCACTATTGACCAAGACCACCTGGCTAAGGTAGGCTTTCCAGGTGTCTCCATTGTTAAGTTCATCTGTTCTCCCTCTTTACATGCTATACTTTTTGGAGAGAAGACACTATGCCCAGGCCACACACAACCCCAGGGCAGGGTCAGTTTCTACTTGATAGAGAAGTATCTACAAAAACTATTTGGAATTAATATGAGAGATTTGTCTCTTGTCCTTCATTTATTGATTTATTCAATAATTTACTTATATAGTGTGGAAATGAATATTGAGATGAAATCTTTTTTATTTGATTATTTTATACTTTGGACTATAGCCAATATTGCATATTTTGCTTATTTTATTTTTCATGTTATTCTATCATTGGTCATTGTGAGCACTTTTAATTTGTTCTTTTGTCCTATTAACAAACTTTCATTCTTGGTATGTGTGTGTGTACGTGCGCGTGCACGCGCATTCGCATATTTTGAGTATTTGCTTACCAACTGGCACTAAAGAATTCTCCAGTTGTAGAATCAACTATTTTTCCAAGGTGTTCTGGCTTCTTTTATGGGAGAATGGTATTAGTGTCTAAAATTTGGGTGCTGGGTATATTTAGCTATTAGGGTACCTTTTCTTTTATGCCTTTTCAGAAGAAAAAGAAAGGACATTTATTTATATACCAACCTCTGTGTGCTCTCACACCTTTAACTATTTCTATAAATATCCATCTGTATCTATACTAAGCTAAACATGAGATAACATTGATACCACCAACCTCTTTTCATTACCACTAGAACATTCTAGCCTTATCCCATTGCTTACCTGTAAATCTCCTCCATCGCTCCAGCAGTGAGAAACCTGGCTCTTATAAACCATTCACCCAGGGGATGTTTTTATTCGGTGTACATGTACATTAGTGCCATGACTGTCACCTGCACCCCCCTGTGAAACAAACTTATCAACTACATTACGTGCTTTCATTTCATTTCCATATGCTGAGGAATCCCCCCATTTTCCTTCACTTCTACCAGCAATTCCATTGTACATTTATACATTTGCAATACAGTTAGATTCTCTTGTCAGAGTCTACATTTCTTCCTGGGATCCCCCAAACTCCTAAATGACATTTTAAATTTGCATGCATTAAGATTTACTCTTGTGTTATAAAGTTCTCTGAGTTTCCACAAATGTGTAGTGCTATTTACTAATCCTTATAGTACCAAATACAATAGTTTCATCAACCTAAAAAATATCACAGGTGCTTCACCATTCAATTCTTCTCTCACAAGTTCCTAGCAGCCACTGATGGGTTTACCTTGTCCAGAATGTGACATTAGTTGAGGTATATAGTATGAACCCCCTTTGAATTTGCTTCTTTTGTTTATCAGGATGTAGTTAAAATTCACCCATGTCTTTGCAGTGCTTTATAGCTCATTCCTTTTGATCACTGAATACCATTGTGCATATTGTATAGATGTACTACAGTTTGTTTATCCATTTATGCATTGAAGTACATTTTAGTTGCTTCTAGTCTTGGCATTTATGAATAAAGGTGCAATAAACATTTGACTGCAGGTTCCTGTGTAGAGATGTTTTCAAATAAATTGAGTAAATACCTAAGAGTGCCAGTTTTCAATTGCATGGTAAGACTATGTTTAGCGTTCCAAGAATCTGCCAAACTGTCTTCCGGTTGGCTGCACCATTCTGCATTCCCATCAGCAGTGTTCTTGTTGCTCAGCATCCTCATCAACAGCTGGTTTGGACATTGTTTTCACCATTTTAATAGGTGCATAATGATTAAAGTAATTTTTTTTCTTAGTGATAATCCATACCTAATGTAAAACTATCAAGCATCCAAAACATATGTGGACTTGTGACTGAATAACTTTTGTTGGATACTTTCCTTTAGGGGAGGATGGTATTAGAAATTTTGTATTTGTCATATTTTTTTTCTAAAGACAAATAATCATTCATTGCTTATTTACTTTAATTTGGGATTGAAGTAAACTAGGTTTTAATCTGGCTCTCCCACTTACACATTGAACCCACAGGTAAATTATTAACTTTCTCTGCTTCAGTTTCCTCATCTTTAACATAGAGACCAAAGTGGAACTCAGCTGATAAGGTGATAGAAATTTAATGAGCTATTGCCTGGAAAATACTTAGCATGGTGCCCAGAACACAACAACCATAGTGTTATTATTGATATTAATCTATTGCTCCTACTAATATTGTTTAAACTATGGAAGGCTCTAGTTTTTCTTGAAAACTATACACTTTGCAATCTTTCACTGTGGAAATGCACCAACCTTTTTCATCCACCCATGCCTCATAAAAATAGAATAAACATACTTCACATTCATTACATTTCACAGCATGGCTTTTTTCTACTCCAAAGAGCATGGTGAAATAGATATTTGCAAAGGTAACCTAAGTGTTACAACTCATTGGTTTCCTGTTATTTCTTGTATTACTAATAATCCCTTACATTTGCTCAGTGCTTTTTATTTTACTTGGGCTAACTTCACAGATATTATCTCATTTGCTTTTCAGAACAGCTTTTTAAGGTAGGCAGGGCATGCTTAATAGCTCCTGATTTTGGTGAGGTGAGGTGACTTGCTCCAAATTGCATAATAGGTAAGGGTAGAGCCAGGGTTTCAATTTAGGTTTTCTGAATTCTTATTCAGTGTTCTTTCTAGGAAACCAGACATGGGAAGGATCTTCAGATAAAGTGGCAGATAAGAGCTTCCTGGGGCATTTATTAGAACCTATTGATTTTAGTCCACATGTTCAAGTTCATGGGCAGCAAGGATCTTTAGAAGGAGCTCCACTTGCACTTTAGGGTTTCAAACCGATAGTAACACCACCCATCCTCATGTCTCCTGGCTATCTCCTATAAGTGAGCTAGGGAGTGTATAATAATGTCCCCAACACTACTTTTAAACCACTGTATTTATCATATAAAGGAATGAAGTGGACACATTTTTACATTCTTTCTGGGACTTATCCCAAATACCTTTACTGCTTTATATCTATTCTACAGGGCTAAGCTTCTCACAACTTTGTTAATTCTGTGACTCCACACCCATGGTGCTGAATTACTCTCTAGGGGTGGACATTTGACCCAAGATGGGCTAATAAGATTATCTTCTGGTAATGTGGACCCCAGACTTGGGATCCAGAGACAGCAAGTTAAGAAATATATGTGAAATACATGGGGCAGGCATTTTCTGCCACAGTAGCAAATGCAGATTTCTTTTGCATCAAGAGAGCAGTGAAACATAAGCATAGGAAGACAAGGAGAGGCTCTGCTTATCTAGAAACAGAAGTAGACACTGATATCCTATGTGAGACTGAGGAAGATTCCATTCCCCCATCCCAGTGCCTTGTACAAGCCTTGTCTCACTAATTTCCATGTGTTTCTTAAGCTGATCATCAACCCCATCCTGCAACTAGCTTCTATTGTTGTCTGTTCTTGTGACAAAGAATCCCGACTACATAGTGAGATCCTCCTAATGGAAAACTGACTATTAAGCTGCATTTATTGAAGCTTGCAACAGCAGTGTTGATTTTCATATCTGATGGACTATCAGAGAGCCCGTTTGCAGATTCTGCTCACCAGGATTTTTACTCAGAATACTTAACAGTATTTCCACTTGATGCAAGTAATACTGTCAAACATTCTAGAATCTCAGCAAGAGGTGATACTTCTCAGGACAGCTATTTTGATTCTCTTCCCTAATCATAGTCTGTCCTTGTATCTTCCAGCCAGCTGTTGCTTAAAAATCAACCAAAGCTGGCACGTGAAAAGGGTGGGGAGGAGGGAGAGCATATGAGAATGTAAATAGATTTAGGATTAATACAGGCCTTTGTTCAATATCTGCTGTGGAATGTTGTAGGTCTAAAATCCAGATTATTTATGATAATTATGAGGGCTATGAGCCCTCATGTGAAAATGGAGATTAAAATATACTCATGGATTTTTAAATGAGGATTTTATGAAATAAAGTATGCAAAAACACCTGCTACAGGCCTAGTCATAGTAAACAGTCAATAAATGTCATGCCCTCCCAGACTTTTGAGGCAATCCATAATCTTTCTTTACAGACATAACTGCTAACCATGCAGACTGTAGCATCTCTATATAGAATGTAGCATGCAGTCATGAGGATGGAGTTTGAAAGACTGACAGTCCAGGCTGCTAGCTTTCTTGTAGGACCTGTGATAACTTTCACAAATTAATTTAAAATGAGGAGTTTTACTACTGGACCACACTTGAGATCTCTTTATAATGTGAAATACCATGCTTCAAACACTCACGTTTATGTTATGATTCTATTTATCTTTAATAAATCACAGTGCTCTTCATGCTAAAATTTTCCTGTTTGAGGAATAAGGAATACTTGGTTGCTGGGTGTGATGGTGCATGCCATGCCTGTAATCCCAACTCTTAGGGAGGCTGAGGCAGGAAAATTGAAAGTTTGAGATCAACCTGAAAAGTTAGCAAGACATCCTCTCAAAATCAAAAAAAAAAAAAAAAAAAAAAGGCTGGAGATGTAACTCAGTGGTAGAATGCTTGCTTAGAAAGCTTGAGTTCCTGTGTTCTATCCACCATATTGAAAATAAAAACTCCTATGGTATATTTCCTGTGGCAGGGAATTTAATGCCTTTAAAGTGAATTATTCTGATTTTTGGAAAGGCCTACGGGCCAGGTATCTGTGCAATCAGACAAAATCTGCCTTACTCCAAGTCATTAGTCCTAATTCTTCCCTTCCCTTGGTTAGAAGTCCTGGTCCCAGAATGAAAAAATAACCAGAAGCTGTCCTTTTTTTTCAGGTCAGGAATATACTAACTTTTGGGGGTCATCTTTCCATTTTCCTCCTCTTCCAATAATCTGTGAGAGCTACTCAGCTGCTTTCCTTCATATTTAAATCTGGAATTTTATGAAGCAATAAAGAAGAACTGTATTAGGAAAGAAGAGTCTGCTGAAAGTGGGATATTCAGAATGCATGATTGTTTTTGAAATGATTTTCTGCTCATGGTCCATTGATAATGCTTCTGTGAACTGGGGTTGTCAGTAGATGTCTTCTTGGCTTAGTCCTTTGCTATGCTCCAAGCTTCACCCTCTTCCTTCTACTGCTTTAATTCATTCATGTATTCATTGATTGATACATCCATTGAGCATTTATTGAGTCATTACTAATGACTGTTAGTAATGTTAATTTCTAATATTCCAAAAATAAAAAAAATAAAGTATCTGAATGTTGCCTTTGAGGAACTCACAGTCTAGTAGAAAAGACAGACAGACAGACAGACAGACACACACACACACACACACACACACACACATCCAACACCCAAGACAAAGAATTAATACTGGAGCTCAGTCTTTTTTAACCCACAAACTGCAGTCATTAGTAGGCTAGGGAATCAATTAGTAGGTCATGGCATGTATTTTTAAAAGATAAAATAAAATGGAATAGAAACTATTGGAGTGTGTCACATGTTAAGGTTGCATGGTTGATTTGGGCAATTTTTATTTAAATTATATGTGTGATGCATGTGTGGAAACATGGCTTAATGTGAAGTGTTTTTAGTATGCCTCACACTCAAAAGTTTGAAGACACTTGCTTAGGAAAGAAACAGAGAAAAGCTTTTCAGACTTACTGTGTATAGGAATCAGCTAGGAATCTTGTTAAGATAAAAATTCTGATTCAACTAGTGTGTGGTAGGGCTTGCAATTCTGTTTCCTGGCAAAGTTCCGGGTGATGCTGTTGCTATTGTTCCACACAAGGAGACAGAGTGCTAGGTGGAGAGATAAGGAAAGAAAATGAGGAAGTTCCTCAAGCCATTCATTTATGATTTCAAGGGCCACCAAAAATAGATAGATAGAAGATTTTCCCTTCCTTTTCTGGATTTTTGCTTTGGATCCCTTGATAGAAATCCTAACCTACCCTGTACTTCAAGGGCAGTTGCTATCCAGCTCCTAGGTGCTGAATGTTGCAACCAAAGGATCAGATAGATGCTTCAGACCAGCTATTGTGAACTTATACCATTGTTTCTGCGGGCTGGCCCTCTTTCTCACTGTATCTCAGACCCCTGTGCCTTTCTATCCAGTATTCCCCGTGATTAGCAGCAAGGTGCTTCCTATACAGCAGACAGGAGCAGGAAGAGTTTCATTTATTTCAGCTTCTACCTGTCACTACATTTCATCAGGGTTCTATCACATGCACCCAGATAGCTGCCTTGACCTCTTAATGGTTTCCTACGTCTGCAATCCTTTTCCTTTCCCCCCCTGCCTCCACCCTTATCCTGTTCAGGGATGTATTGATCATTCTAAAATGAAGCTTTCAGTATTTTTCTTGTTCTGCTTAAAATCCTTTCTTGACTCCCCATTGCCTAGGCAAGCTCTCTGCTCCTGCCAAACTTGTTTGCTGCTGCTCCAGTGCGTCCTTCTGCATCTTTCATTTTGACCTCTCTCTTCCTCTTGAATGATCTCTCTTTTCTAGCTATTCAAATCCTGCCTGCTCTTTAGGATTTTGCTTAAATCCCACTTCTTTCATGAAGCCTTTTTTTTTTGAAAACCCCAGGATGAATGAATCTCCTCCAGACCCTTTTTGCTGATGTCTTATCACAGTAATGCCCAGAATAATTGTATACCAGTGTGTGACAGAACAAGCATAGAATTGGGGTCTGATCAAGCCTGGGATGTGGGAACAGAGTCAAGCCATTTATCTTATCTGAGCCTCATTTTCCCCATTAAGGTAATGACAAAATGGGAGCTTTTGGTCTCTAAGTAATTACACATGGTGCCCACTAAATGTGTGTTTCACTAATTTTGTAAGTTGCCTTAGAGATCTCGTTTTTATCATTGCAATTTTTCTTATTTTAATCGTATTTCTTGTTAACATTAAACTATTACCCATCTTTTGAAATGTCTTCTGATTTTTAATTCTCACATGTATTTGTTTTGTGTCTCTTTCTCATATCAGGAAGGAGCCTCATTCTGTGGTTGAGGTAGTGAGGCCCAGGGAGGGCTGATTCAGGGCAAGCAGAGCAGAGAATACACCACCACTCCCAGCTACCGAGGTCTCCTTGTTCCAGGACCCTGCCGGCATCCGCTCAAATTGCGTGCTCACTAATTATTGGTCAATTGATTGGAGATTGTCAGGCCCATCTTGCAAGACAACTCCCTTCTCCTTGGAAGGAGGAGCCCCTTGGAGTCTGTGGGGTAACGGGAAAAGTGCTTACTCCCGGAGGAAGGCGGGGCTAGCCGGAACAAGCTCTGGCTGGGAACCCGCATACTTCCTCACTCCGTTTCTCTGAACCCCATTCTTCTCTGGGGAGCGGGGAGGGGGGTTAGAAGGGTACTTGGAACCTGTCCCTCTGGCGGAGACACGTAGCTGCCTCTGGCCGCCGCTCCTGACTGATCCTGCGGAGTGGAGCGCCCCTCCCGCCCCGCGCGTTTCGCTCAGGCTCCCTGGGCTCTGCAAAGGGAGGGAGAGCTGGGGGCGCCCAGCGTACCAGCCTTCCTGGAGCTGGAGGCGAGGAGCCCCGCGCCCTCGGGAGCCTCTTGGCAGCTTCCCCTCCACGGCGCGGGTGTACAGGCTCTTCCCGCCGCCCCCACCCGTGGCTCGCCCTCTCTCCCTCCCTCTAACCCCGCCAGCCGGAGCGCGCACACCGGGGCTCCGGCACGTGGGCGCGCGGGAGGCGGCTGCCGCTGCTGCCGCTGCCGGAGCCCAAGCCCGAGCCGGCGAGATCGCCCTCCATGCTGCGGGAGCTGCGGCCGCCTTCTGCTCAGCCTCTGGCCGCAGCCGAGTTTCGGGAGCCGGCGGAGCAGCTGAGGGGAAGAGGAATAGGACAGGAGGGGCGCGGTGGGCTGGAGCCATCTGGGCTCTGAGCAAGGGGCGCCCGCAGCCGAGAGGAGGCAGCCCGGCTTTCTCACTCGCTCACTGCTCCTGCCGCCGCTGAGGGCTCCAGGCAGCGCGATGCCTCTGCGCTCCTAGGCGGCGGCCGGCGGAGGCTTCCTGCAGCCGCTTGGCCCGCGTGGGCCCCCATTACGCCTGCAAGTACCTTGTCTATCCCGGAGGACGTGCGGGGCCGCCCGCCGCCGGAACCCGAGAGAGCGCGAAGTCCGAAGTCAGCCCCCAAAGCCGCCAACTTCCCCGGGAGCCCCTCTCCCGCTGCAGCCTGCGCCAGTCCTGGGAGCGATGCGCCCCCAGCCGGGCGCTGCGCCCTCTGCCAACTCGCCACCCATGGGATCGACTGCCCTCGGCTGCCCAGCTTGGAGCGTGTAGCCTTTGCCGCGTGGCCCAGGAGAGGAGTTAGACACCAAGGCGATTCGCGGACCCTGTGCGCGCACTGGTCTGCTTGGGTCTCCTAAGGGGGCGTCGTTCATACCCAGGGGTGAGTAAACAGCTGGTGGAGGCGTCCTTCACCCCCACTAGCGGTTTGTAAGGATGGCAGGGAGACGCTAGAAAGTTGGCTCTCCCGAACCTATCCTGGGATTGGCAGCGGAACGCAATGTTGATTACTCAATTCCATTTCCTTTGGGGTTTTTCCCTAGTTGCCTTCGTCTCTAAAACCAAGGACGGAACCCCCTTCCACTTCCCAAGGAGAAAGGGGGTTCCCTAGAACAGGTCATTGACTGTTCCCCATCAACATGCCATTTGAGGCTTTTCAGCCACCCGCGCGTTAAGCAAGCACCCCGCGTAAGCGCTTGGAGATCTGCAACCGCCTGGGCGCGCTCCGAGATCATCATCATGGGCAGCCAGGGCCCATAGGAAAGGCTTAGCTGCTTGATTAAAGAGAAACGACTGCTGGAATATTGAGAGGGGGGTGAGGAGGGAAGGGAACAGGAAAGGTAGTGGGAAAGAGAAACACTTGAAATTTATCTGTTTCTGACAGATAGGGCACAAGGGGTGCTTCGCTCCGTTTTACAGGTTTGGGGCCGCCCGGTATAAGGTGGCCTGAGAGAGTCCAACAGGTGGCTTGCACAGGCTTCCTGTGTTTGGGGAACGGCTCCTCCTTGGGGACTCAGGCTAGCTCTGGCACTTCTGGGGGCGCATCTGTACATGGATAAGGAAATGGGCTTTCTGCTCTCACGCCCGATTTGGGGTGTGTGAGGCATCCAAAAGCCTCCTGTCGGGAAACAGCGGCCTTATTGTGTGCCTGACTGAGGTTTCAACTTGCAGGCAACTGAGGATCCATTCAGCTGGGCAACTTGGACTTGGCTGGTCTTTGGACTTGTGCCTCCTCGCAGTCTCTGGTGGTGGGTATTCTAGCTCCCCCAGCTGGGCGGTGAGCCAAACCTCAGAGTTTCCCTCCTCTGTACTTAAGTGATAAGAGGCGGGTTTCAGGAGCATCGGAGCCTTGCCGGAATTGATTCTTTTTTACTTGCCTCCTGCACTTTCATGCACTTTCATTCTGAGACTCGGACACAAGGACTATGCACCTGGTGTGTGCTGGTAACATGGGGCAAGTCTAGTTTAAGAGCTAGTTGGAAGAAACTAGAGAGAGGAAATTCAGCTTCTGTATCAGATTGACCAGATTTGGGAGAGGGCATGTTTGTGCTTTGTGAAAGTTTCTTCTGAACTCACCATCCGGAATGCCAAATGCAAAATGCTCTGAGCCCTCAAAGCTGTGGGGACTTTAAAGTAGCATCTTCCAAAATCTGCTGCCTGCCTTCACTGATCTCATTACACCCATTTGTAGGTTTGGGACGTATACCTCTGTGCAGGGGAGAAGCTCTGAATTTCTGTAAAACAGATACTTAGAAATCAATGTTGGTTTGGAACACAGAAAAGCAGCCAGGTGTGTGTGTGTGTGTGTGTGTGTGTGTGTGTGTGTGTGTTGGGGGGGGGAGGGAATAAGCTGGAGCCTGCGTGGTACTAGGTACTCAGTTTTCCTATCTTGAGGGCACTGGTTTGCTTTGAGATTGTTGGAGATTTGGGGAAGTTAAAGCTTTTTCCAGGGGCTGGGGTTGTGTCTCCATGGTAGAGCACTTGCCTAGCATGTGTGCGGCACTGGGTTGATTCTCAATACTACATATAAGTAAATAAAATAAAGGTCCAACAACAACTAATAAAATATTTTTTTAAAAAAGCTTTCCCTGCACATGCTTTGTGCCACCTGGCTACTTTCTGCCCACCTTGCAGTGAGACGTTTGTGCTCTGTAATAAAGTGATGGGCATTAGTACTTGGCTCAGACACTTCTCCTTCAGAGGAGGCTGTGAGAGAGCTGTTGGCCTGGTTGCCTCTGCGCTGTAATTGCTGCTGCACCCTTCCAGACCAAGTTTGGTTTCTCACTGATAAGAGTCCACCTCACCCTGGGTTTCTAGCAACGAATTGTAAGTGTTGCTAATAATGTGTAAGCCTCCTAGCACACAGTGTCTAATTCAGCATGGGGCCCAGGTCTTCCCAGAAATGTGCCCAGGAGTCTCTGTGTTGGAAGGGGAGTCAGGAGTTAGGTGCCAAAAGTATGAATGGACAGGGAGATAATACATATGACAGGGAGACAAAAAGACAAGACGGAGGAGACAAATGGGACAGAGCCCAAAACAAAACAAAATTGTGTGTTGAGGAAGGTTGGGGGAGGAATGAGGGAAGGATGCAAAGAATTGATAGCTCTAGGAACAGGGTGGAGAGAGCAAAGAATATGGGGTGCCTGGGGAGAAGTGGAAGGAAAGGAAGAGGAGAAAAAAAGATCCAAAGGAAAGAGCGTGAGAGAAGAGAGTGAAAAAGGAAAGGAATAGGAATGGGAGGAGGAGAGTCGAGAAGGCAGGTAGGGATGATGGAAGGGGTGGAGGCACAGAAGAGGCAGAGGAAGCAGGAAGCACATGCTTTCGGCTTTTAGTTTTTTATAAACCATATTGTCATTGTGTTGACAATCCATATCCTTCAGGAGCCAGCCCTTGGTTAGTGCTTATTTCTCTAGGAAAGTATGTGTTGTGCAGAAATTGGACACCACTTGGAACTCAGCTGCAATGGAGATGACAGGAGTATAAGAGGTTTGGGTTCTTGGTAAATGCATAGTCCAAATTATGTAGCATGCTAGTCTAATCCTAACACCCATTTACATTGATGAGTCAAAAAAAAAGTCTTAAAGATCTTCCCAAAGCACTCTCTCTTCCCTCTTTACCAAATGAGGAAAATAAGAAGTAGTAAAAAGAAACCAAGACATTATTCTCCAGAAAGCCTTCCGCTTGTGCAGAAGCTGCACAAGTGCATTTGCCTATGGTCTTGTTGTTTTAAGCAACAACCTTCTCCAGGTAAACACAAGACTGAAGAATTGCAGCAAAGGGTTATTTTACTAACATTATTTGCTTGTGATTCTCTAACCCCTCCTTGTAGAAGGAAAGATCTCCTGGGTAACTTCAGAGAAACCCAAAGTTACAGGACCAGCTTCCCGGGGAGTTTGACCCAAAGAGGATAGTAATGTGCTTCTTATTTAATGAATGCTCCAGTTGATTCTAAAGCAGGTTATCCCTCAACTACCCATCACATGTTTGTGGTAGACACGATGTAGACTCTTCTGTCGTTTGTTCCTGAATTTCCTCCGAAGAAATATAGTTCAATGCTACCTTCTTCTGACCCTCCTCTACAGAAAAGCTGATTTCTTGTGAATTTCTCTTGATAAAAGGCCAAGGCCAAGGACTTGCTCAGCCAGGACTGCCTCTCCATGAACCTCAACCATCACAGTAGCTCCAGGAGAAGGCAAACAGCTCCCCTAGTTGACTTTGTCAGGGCTGTTCATACTAAGATACCGTGTTCTCAGTAAGGCATCATCTTGGACATTCTTTGCAAATTTTTTGTGCATTTAATACTCACAAAATGATGCTAAATGCACTGTTGTTATTATCTCCATTTCATAGTTGATGAGACTGAGACTTAAAGGAATTACATAATTTGCCCTAGAGAAATAACAGAGTTATCTGTGGTCCAGCAACTAGAAAGCATCAATGCTAAAATTTGAGCCCAGGTTTGGTTGCCTCCAAAGTCCAAATTATGTAGCATGCTAGTCTAATCCTAACACCCATTTACATTGATGAGTCAAAAAAAAAAAAAAAAAAAGAAGTCTTAAAGATCTTCCCAAAGCACTCTCTCTTCCCTCTTTACCAAATGAGGAAAATAAGAAGTAGTAAAAAGAAACCAAGACATTATTCTCCAGAAAGCCTTCCACTAGTAGGTGCCAGAACTGGGACCCAGAGTCTGATTTCTGGAGACCCTGTCCAACCTTCTTCCAATCCAACCTTCTCCCAACTGTACTGGTGGTTACTATATCTGGCTGATCATAAAGGTCATAGGAGCCTCTTAGTCAAATTATAAGTTCCTGCACCCTACTCATGGCTTACCAAATCAAATCATTGGCACAGAGAGCCCAGAAATCAGTATTTTTAGCCCATACCCAAGCCTACATCTGCACATTACCATTTGCCCCAGTTATTCCATAGCTCTTGGATTCTGACACTATGGCTTCCTTCCAGACAGCTTCAGGAGAACTCCAAGACCATCCTGATTCCAGAAAAATAAACCACACAAAAGGCAACAGGCTCTCTGTAAGTTGCTCCCCCCCCCCACACACACACTGTTCTACTGCATACCAGGTACCCTGGGTGAGGAAACAGCTCTCTACCTGAAGGCAACTTGGAAAGTTCTTTGGGAAACGGAGCAAACACACTGATGTGGGTTTGTTTTTCCCTGTGCCAAGTCAGAAAGCATTTAGGAAACATCAAATGCTCCTTCAATGGATCCGTTGGTATTTGTACTTATATTCACACACAAAATGATACTGTGTACCAGGCCAATGTACCTGTTTTTCAGAGCCTCACACCGTTTCCCAGTTTGGGGAATCTAGCTGTGGTATTAGGAAGACCCTTTGTTGATATCCTTTGCAGTTCTCATGACAGATCCCAGCCTCATTCTGCAGGTAAAAAAGAGTCCTCACACACACTCCGTCTCTCTCTGGCCCATTTAAATTGTTTTCTCAGTGACCTCAACATCTTTTCCCTTCTATTTCATTGAAAAGTGGCCAAAGGTGCCAGACATCTTGTCCGACAAACTGTTTTGTCATCTTTCCCTTTTCAGATCCAAATTTATCTCTTGAATCTGTTGCTTTTAACCCTGACCTCTTATTCAAGGATGGTAATTGAGCCTTAGGTAGTTTGATAAGCAACTGTCTGATACATGTGTTTTAAATCACCATGGTTCTTTGTGAATACAATGGAAACCAAGGAATAATTTATACTTAAAATGTCTGCATCTTTAATATACTGGAATTCATTCTTTCTTTTTTTTTCTTCTTTTTTTTTTAACATTTCAGTGCTAAAAATCTGTTAAGTGGAGAAGTAGAAAATGAAAAAAAAAATGCTTTGTTATTAAGACATGGGCACTGAATGCAGAAAACTAGCTGATTTCTTGCTTGGTTGCTATTATAATCCTGGTCTGGTTATTTCATTTCTCCAAGTCTCTATTTCTTCACCTGGAAGTTTAAGATAATAACAGTTGCCCACGTACTTGGCAAAGCTTTGTCTTCATGAGGGATAATGCTCAGCACACCTTCAGCTCTCTGATAAACATTTGCCACGTGCCTGGCTACCTTTAGCTAAGGCTAAAACTGACATAGAGGAGATTTAGCAACTTGCCCAGGTCCCAGATAAGTCCTTCATCCCCCGCCCCCTGGCCCCCTACTGTTGCATTGACATTAGCCACTCCTTCTTTCTTACATCTTAAAACAGAGTGTTGCATAGGAAGCACAGTCTGGTTTGTATTTTAATTTAACCCATTGCACAGAATGCCTAATAGAACATCATCAGGAATCTTTTGAACTTTGGGGGACATTTTTGAGGTGGTTAAATTATCTTTGCGTTGTTGTTTTTGCTTTTCCAACATTTGGTAAGAATTTTCATGGATCGGTCTGCTGTTGCTACTGCTTGGCTGATTCCCTCCTATTAGTACAATAGGATCTATTAGTACAAATACCAACAGATCCATTGAAGGAGCATTTGATGTTTCCTAAATGCTATCTGAGTTGGTACAGGGAAAAACAAACCCACATCAGTGTGTTTGTTCCATTTCCCGAAGAGCTTTCCAAGTTGCCTTCAGATGGAGAGACTGTTTCCTCACCCATGGTACCTGGTATGCAGTAGATCACTGTGGGGGTAGGGAGCAACTTACAGAGAGCCTGTTCCCTTTTGTATGTTCGTATAACTATAGTTATATAGTTATGTGTGTGTGTGTGTGTGTGTGTGTGTGTATATATATATATATATATATATATGGACAGTTTCATATAGTTGTATATAGTTATATGGTTATAGAGTTATATAATCATAGTGATGTATGTGTGTATGTATATATATATATATGTGTGTGTATATGTATATATATATATATAGTTATATATATAGTTATATATAGAAAAATAAGCTATATATGAGTTTCATATACCTGGTCTTGTATCTTCAGTGCCTAGGACAGTGCCCGACATGTAGAAAGTCCACAAAATATTTTTGAATAACTTTGAGTTAATTCTATGTGACCTAGGAAAAGTGACCATCATCCTTTATCCTTAAAAGAAAAAAAAAATCCAAATGTTGGAATTGCAAAGTGTGAGGTAGGAATATGTCCCTAGAGGCGCCCATTCTTCATGTAGAAGAGCAGTGTAATGCTATCCATGGTTGTTGATTAACTATGCTGGTAGCTTTCGGCAAGTTCCATTTTGATGTTGTTTAAGATGTAATTAGAAGGGACATTCTGATGTATAAGTTAATGCGATTTTATCTGTACATTTAATTAATTGCTCAGAAAGGCACGTTTGTTTCTCAGCCCAAAGTTTTAGAAATTAATAGGCTTGTGAAGTGAGAACCAAGCTTTGAGACAATTTAGTTTCTACCAGCTTGACGGAAAGAGAAGAAAACTGAGGCTCAGAGAAGGAAAGGGAGTGGCCCGAGGTCACCTAGCAAGGTGGTGCCAGCATCCTTGTGAGAGCTGTGGTTTCTGGAGGCTAGCCCAGGACTCCTAATGCACAGCTGCAGGTGCTGAACTCTTCCATGGCTGCTTGTTTGCTTTGAAGACACACTCGCTAGCCTCTGCCTGTCCACAGACTGCCCCTGAGATATTCCAAGGCAAAAGCCTTGAAGCAAACTCCAGATGTGGAAGAGGTTTGGAGAGAGTATCCCGGCGGGTCCTATGTTAGCAAAGCCTTGCAGGGTTCTGGGATCCCCTGTCTTCTTTTTAAAGAAGGATATGCACTTGGCAGGGAGCTTCCTTTGATGTTCTTGTGTGTGATTTTTCAAGATTTGGAGCTGCGTGGATGTTCCTCATCAAGCCCCTGGCACAGTGGACCTGGCTGTGCCCCTCTTTCTTCTTAACACTTCTTTGGATGGGAAGCAGGCACCTTAGGATCCTTCTCTCTACCTCTGGGATGCTTCAAAGTGTGACTAAATGAATCAGCCTAAATACATCTGCAGACACAGAGGCGTGTGCAGCGTACTGGGACGTTGTTAACACACAGATCTTTATCACACGGTGTCAATATCACGGAGACGGTAAGACACAGATCATTGGTGCGAGGTATTGTGGATGATCCTTTGGAAACATTATAATCAGTGCTGACGAGGCAGCAGAAATATCTCAACCTAGCACCTTCCCTGCATCCCAAATGGCTTGCCACACCAACCCAGAGTATCCGGACTGTGACTATTCAAGGAGAGAAAGAACAGGTGATACTGTCCTGTGTGCCTCTCAGCCATAATTAGTCTCAAAGTTTGGTGGGTGTTTTTGATTTGATATCCAAGGGTTGGGATTGGGGGGCACCTCTCTTTGTACCCCCACCATCAGAAAAAAAAATTCATCCCTTTCCTGCCTTGCCTGGCTTTCTAAAATTCCTCCATTTGAAGGCTAATTCCTTCAGGTTTATATTCTAGTTTCCTCTGGTTTTATGTTGAAATGCAGAATTTCCTGAAGAGAAGTCACAGCTTGCAGACACAACACCTCACAAAGGTCTTTTAATAGGCATAAAGGAGGGACTCTGTTACCAGTGCTACCATCACCATTACTGCTTCTGCTGTAGTCACTATTGCCATTATTGAGTGCCTACTATGTGCCAACATGGTTCTAGGTTCTGCTCATAGGTTTTTCTTACCTCATGTACCCACCCAGTAATCCATTATGGGTAATGGGATGAAATATCAGACTTTTCTCATTTTCAAATTTCACTAGGTACTACTCTCTCTGGCTGACCTACAAAACTCTGAACTTTAAAGGAGCGTGGAGAATATCTTCTTGCATGACTTCTAAATGGCTATGTTCTACAGTATAATATACCCACATCATATACTGAAGTTTAAAAAAAATCTATAATGTGGTTTATTTACTGATATTTCCTAATCTGCTCTCTTATTTCACATTGAACACATGTACATGTCGAGACATGGCATAGTCACACATGTAATTGAATCAAAAATTTCAAAGCATATTTACCATTACTGTGGTAATGGTAATAGTGTGATATTTTCCATTCTGATCTAGATTATCTTTTAAATTTCTGCTATGGTCTACACAATTGATTTTATAACTCTTATGAGTTAAAGCCTATTGCATCAGTCAACTTTCTGTTGCTGTGACAAAATACCTGAGAAAATCTAATTTAAAGGAGGAAAAGTTTGTTTTGGCTCATACTTTCAGAGTTTTAGTCTATGACTGGTTGACTCTGTTGTTTTGGGACCTGTGGTGAAATAGGATATCATGGCTGGGAGTGTGTGGTGAACCAAAGCTCTTCACCTCATGGCCAGGACATGAAAAGAAGAGACCAGGGTCTCGATGTCACATTCAAGGGCACACCTCCAGTGACCTAACTTCCTCCAAGTAGATCCCACCTCTTAAAAGTTTTACCACCTCCTGGTAGCACCATGGGCCGGGAACATGGGTCTTCAGGGACATTTTAGATCCAATTTTTTGCACCTATATTCTGAAAAACACTTACCTAGTCTGATACCATAAGCTTTTATTGGGAAGAAAAACTCAGAGAGATGAAGCCCCTTTTCCTTGTCCAAGATCTCATGCCAAGCTATTGTCAGAGCCAGTGGCAAAATCAAGGCTCCTGACACCATCTGCATCTCTAAGCGATGGCAACCTTGGTTGTGGATTCTGGGCCATTACTTATCTTCATTTGGCAGCTGATAGTTAGACGGTGGTCATTGATTGCTCACAATATCAGCGTTTTGAGTTGGTCTTGACTTCCACTGTCCTCATGTACAATTTTTTAAGTGAGATTCAAGTGGCAGTTAACTTTTCATATATGGTCTTGATGATGGGCAATGGTCTTGGTCTATCGTCTGTGCTGTAACTGAATACCACACACAGGTTAATTGATACAGAACAAGAACGGAAGTTTATTTGGCTCATGGTTCTGGAGGCAGACAAGTTCAGGAGCATAGCCTGTTCAACATCTGGTAAAGACCTTCTTCTGGGGCTCAAGCAGTAGCGCGCTCGCCTGGCATGCGTGCGGCCCAGGTTCGATCCTCAGCACCACATACAAACAAAGATGTTGTGTCCGCCGAAAACTAAAAAAATACATATTAAAATTCTCTCTCTCTCTCTCTCTCTCTCTCTCTCTCTCTCAAAAAGAAAAGACCTTCTTCCTGCATCTTAATATGGCAAAGGACATCACATGAGGAGGCAGAAAAAGAAGGAAACTAGTAAAAAAGCATTTTTGATAACAAAGCTGCTCCCTTCATAACCCCTTAATTGATGAATGGATTGATCTGTTCATCAGGGGGCCAGAGTCCTTATGACCCAGTCACCTCCCCCAAAGGTCTCACCTCTAAACACTGTTGCATTGGAGACTAAATGCCCAACACATAAAATTTGGGGGTTCATTGGAACCTTAGAAGTATCTGTGGTTGAAAGGGACTATGGAGGGGTAGGGACAAGAGCCCTGTGTCTTCTCTGTGGACCTCTGCAGACTTGGGTCAAGTGATTAGGGAAAAAGATCCTAGAGGATAGAAGAAGCAGTGATCTTTCTTTGGGTGTCCTTATCCCAAAATCTGTTTCTATCTGTGCTCCTTCCTCTTCCCCAACCCAGAGGGTATTTATGCTTGTATTTAAAGGCATAGATACAGACCAAACTCAGAGCCCAATCTTGCCACAACCGATGAATTAAAAAACCTTTTTTTTGGAAACTCTGGTGACTACTGGGATTGGAGGTGGAATCTTTTCAAAACATTCATTTTTAACTTATTTAACATCTCATGTGCACACAAGAAGCCAAATAGTACAAGGTGATAAAAGCTGAGTGTTCTCCTACCCCTGGTGTCGCTTCCGTATCTCCCCCTTTCCTGGAACCACCAGGATGCCAGGGTCCTCTGCATCCCCCCAGAGACATGTGGACAAAACCCATGATTTCCCTCTTTTAGAGGCATGACAACATACAGTATACCATTGTGATTTAATTTAAGTGAAACAACTGGGGATAGTAACATCAGTTAATATGGAACTGTGTCACGACTTTTCTGAACTACACGATGTGCTGTTACGGGGATGTACTGAGATGTTTTTAGCTAAGGTAAAGAATGGTCATTAACAGCCTCGATTCTGGAGCTAGCCTAAGTCTATGAGAGAACAAGACAGAAATGCAGGAGGAGGAGGGGAAGAGAAGAAGAAGGGGAGAGGGAGGAGGAGGAGAAGAGAAGAGAGGAGGGGGAAAAAGGTAGTGCCAGAGAGATCCTTATTCAATGAAAAGGAGAATCATACTAATTCCGCTAGTATAAAATTATACTGATTTTTTTCATATTTTCAAGAAGTCAGTTTTTACCGTGGTATAAACATTTTTTCACACCGTGAAACCACCAGCAAATATTTCTTGAGGATCTTCTGTCTTTGGGATACTGAGAAAATAGGGGACAAGTAAAGACAGTGCTTTCTATCCTGGAAAAATACTGAGGCAGTATTCACTTACCCAGAGCAAGTTGAGAATGGTAAACAATTGTGTTTAATTGAGACTTAAGCTGGATGTCGCCCAGCAGGTATCTGCTCAAAGATCTTTGCATGCAGAGGGAAGAGCGGCTGCTGTGGGACTGTGTCGCACATTTGGGAACCATCCAGGAAGCCTATGGAGCTGGAAGTAGAGGGTCCAGGACAACATGTCCCATCCCAGGAAGGAACTGCTGCAGGGTCATTGGAGAGCTGTGAAATACAGCTGCAACAATCCCTGTCACCTGCCCAGCTAAGGTTCTGTGGAGGGTTTAAAGAGTCCTGGATGACTTTCTAGATTATAGGAAAATAAGTTTCCTTTACGTACATCAGGACTATTTTGGTGAAACTCTTCCTAAGATCCTGGAGAGTTGGAAAAAGACATAGAAATGTATCCAAACACATTTGTTTAATGCAGGAATAGACCCTTGATTGAAGGAATGAATAAAAAAGTGAACTCACTAGTCTATCTGTGATAAAATGATGGCAGAGATTGAAGCAGCTTCTTCCTGACTTTGAGTCCTCAGTGAAATTTGTGCAAGAAGCAAAATTTAACCTATCAGCTGGGAATTTCTATTCTAGCCAAGGTAGGGAGGAAATTTTACTTTGCACTTAAAGGTGTACGTTTTTATCTTCTTAGAAATTTTGATGGAAGTTGGAGAATGAAGTTAAACAACATGGAAAATTAGTACCAGACAAATCTGCCCTCCCCACTCTATCATGGAAACTCTAGTGTGATTTCCCCAGCATTCACATCCACTGGCTCAAACACAGAAGTAAAGGGAGACCGTAACCAGGGTTTGAAATGCATTTAATACGTTTTTATTGACTCACACATACTTCTTTTAACAGCAAAAGTACCTCTTAAATCCTACCAATGTTTTTATTCTTACACATCATAGTCAAGAGTGTTTTAGAAACACACATCTAGGAGCTCTTGATTTTGAGAAAATATTTACATTGGATTTTTTTTGTGCATTTATTTCTGTTAAAAGCATTGCAATGAAAAACACGATCTGTCTGGGTGGTTCTTTTTTCAGATGTAAAAATCACTCAAACTGAAAGAAATCCTTTCTGTAGTCAAATTGGGCCTGCCAGCTCTAAAGAGGGCAGTGGAGATAATATGATAAACTGGCCCTTGTGTTCAATCTCAGCTCATCAAGGCCTTGCCAGAACTGACATTTTTGTACAGTATGGCTTGATGCTCTGATTACAAATTGGTCTTGAGCAGTTAGACTCTTTGTAATTGTATTCACTGAGGGATTGTGCTTGTATTATTTGGTCTGTTTTGATTTTGAAAGGAAGGAGGAGGAAATAGGTTCCTGGTTCCCTCCTCTTGTTTCTGAATGTGGAAGAGGGACCTTCATGCAGAAGCAAGTTTAATTTATTATAGCAAAATTTCTTCAAGGCAATGTTGACAACACGCCCTTTCAGCCCTGCTGTGAGTTTTAAAGAAATAACTTAAATTGTATTTCAAGAAGGCTATTGAGTATTTATATTTACTATCATTGACTTAACTTGTGATAAATAGAAGAATCATGTTGGGAAAATGAAAATCTATATGTGTACCTCTTTTGTACTTGATTCTCAAGAATTCTAGCTTTAAATAAATTGCATAAACTTTTTTTTTTCATGGAACAAAATTGCTAATAATTTCTTTTTTTCTTTTTGACCAAGGATCTTTCATTCCTGGGTTCCTGGGTGGCGGGGAAGACATGACAAGTCAAGATGATGTCTTCTGTCATTGGAGGATCTAGAGAGAATTACGTACTTACCTAAAGCAAATTGAGAATGATAAAATATTATATGTAATTAAGACTTCAATGGGATATTGAAGACAGTGAATTCACTGGGATTCAGAGAAGGAGATGATCAGCTATATTTGAGACAGGAAAAACCAAACTTGTTTTCTTTTGACATTCACACATGACCACACTGAACACAGGAGACTTTGCCTCTGGTCACTAAATCATGTACTTTGTCCCCACATACCAAGCAAGCAGGTCTTCAGCATACACCAGCGGGATGGCCTATAATTTGATCCTGACACTTGTCTACCAGAAGAGAATGTCAGATCCCACAATTTAAGGATTGAGTCACACCAGACCACCCCTCCCTTGGATGCCAATACAGATACCCAAGTTGTGACATGTGCTTCAGACTGATTGTCTGTAACTTGGGACTCCCATGACCCCTCTTTGGTTTTGATTTCTTTGTTACAGTGACTCACAGAACTCAGGGAAGCACTTACTTAAATGTACTGGGTTATTGTGAAGGATGTTGAAGGATACTGATGATCAGACAGATGGAAGAGATGCATAGGGCAGGGCGTGAGGTGGAACACAGAGCTTCCCAGCCCTGTCTAGGAGTACCACCTCCAGACTGCATTTGCTCAGCATCTAGAATTTCTCTAAACCTGGTCCTTCTTAGTCTTTATGGAGGCATGTTGCATAGGGATGATTGAGTCCATCATTGGCCATTGGTGATCACCTCAACTTTCAGTCCTTCTGCCCTCTTGGGAGGCAGGGACCATGGAACTGAAGTTTCAACCCTTATCATATGGCTGGTTCCCTTGGCAGCCAGTCCCCATAACCTGGAGCTCAGGTTATCCAGGGTTTGTGTTACCTAAATAGAACAAATGACGTTCCTACCACCCAGGAAATTCCCAGGGACTCAGGATCTGTGTCTGATGCTGTTATCATTCACAGAATGATGAAGCTCTTGGGAGTTCTGTGTAAGGATCCAGGGTCATGGATCAAATACCCAAACAAAAGATTCTCTTAGCCTTCATGTCTCTAGGGCTTTAGGAGCTCTGACTCAATCACTGGGACAGAGACCAAATATATCTTTTCTTCTTTATATTATAATATCAGAGGAACATATTTTGGTGATGTTTCCAACATAGCATCAGAAAACCATCTCATAATAGGGTAGTGAACAGTTTGGTATGACCCTGATTCTATCAGCTGAACTCTTGCAACGAAAAAATTGAAAATAATTATTTTAGATTTTTGATTTGGCAGATGATCTCAAAAATCCATCTGCTGCAAAACACTTAGATAAGCCCGAGTTTTTAATGCATATACACAAATATCACTTTTACATAAAACTACAATAAATCTCAAACTGAAACCCATGTGGGCTGTACTGAACAAAAAGCTAGTGATAAAGGCCAGAGTTATTCTGACTGCAGATACCCTGACAGCTCTGCAAATGAGAACCAGGCATGAGTGAACCGGGTGGTAAGGTGCCAGAAGTAAGGGAGCTGAACCCAAGACTTGTGTGTGAGCACAGGACCAGGAAGAAGACCAAGTGGTCATAGGTTGGTGGTTTTCTTACCAGCAGAAGCAGTCAAAAATTCACTCTGGAGAAAAACATCCTATTTAGGCCTGGAGGACTCTCACAGGTAAAGATTAAAAGAACAAAGATGACAAAAATACACACACACACACACATATACATATACCCACCCCAGCTAATAATAGAGTTATTGAGGAAAAAAAAAAACGTTGAAAACAGACTTAACTCCTTGGAATTTTTAGGTATTAGAATGATCAGGTATAGAATATAAAATGATAATACTAATGATAAAGACAATATATGAATGTTTAAAGAAATAAAAACCAATCATCTAAAATATGAGCATGCACAAAAGGCCATAAGAAACAATTTGCAAGATTTTTACAAAGAGCCAGATACAACTTTTTCAAAGAAAAAAATATTGATTAAAAACAACTTAATGGATAAAATAGCACCGTGGACACCGCTGAAGTTGGAGGAAGACAAGACATTCCTCCGGAATGTGGCAGAAGGGATGGGGAGACAGACGGTGTGGGAGAGAAGTTAAGAGGGAGGATAAACTGCAAAGTTTGTTCTGTGTTTAATCAGAGTTCCAGATAAAGAGCAAATGGAGGAGACACAGCATTTGAAGAGATAATGGCTGCAGACGTTCTAAAACTGATGATATTAATCTACAGATACAGGAAGTACAAGCAAGATAAATAAAACAACGAATCCCCAACATAGACCCAGTGTAATGAAATTGAAATACGAAACATAAAGAGAAGGTCTTAGAAGCATCCAGAGAGCAAAAACAGATTACTCACAGAGGAG
Organism: Urocitellus parryii; assembly: GCF_045843805.1. NCBI lineage: Eukaryota > Metazoa > Chordata > Mammalia > Rodentia > Sciuridae > Urocitellus > Urocitellus parryii. The sequence continues at coordinate 143,079,731 of NC_135531.1, forward strand.
CCACAAATAACACCTCGGCCTGTTCAGTGGAAGCAAGAGGAGTCAGAAGAGCTGAGGGCATCCTCAAAGTTCTCAGGGAAAACAACTGACAAACTCGAATTCTTTGTTTTTGGGATAACAGCAAAAGAATACATTTCTAAACAAATAGACCTTCTCTAAGGAACTCTAAAAAGTACACTTAAGAAGATAGGTGATCCCGGAAGGAAGGTCTGATGCAGAAGAAATGGTGGGTAAAATAAATGGGCAAAAAATGACAATAAATTTAAATATTGTAAGATGTGCTATCACGCCAATGCTCTAATGTGTATTTTTTCTTTGGAGAAAAGAAATAATATACTAGGTATGTGAGCCAGCTTTTCATTCTTGTTTCCAAGCTGTCTGACAAGAACTACTTAGAGGAGGTACAGTTTATTTTGGCTTATTTTGGTACAGCTTATTTTGCAGGTTTGGTCATCCTCCACTGGCTCCATTACCTTGGGCCTGAGGTGACGTGGCACCTCATGGTGGAAGGATGTGGTGGAGGAAAGATGCTCAGCTCATGGCAGCCTGAAGGCAGAGGGAGCATACACCAGAGACAAAATACATAATACCAAGGCATGTTGCCAGTGATCCACCTCCTCCAGCCACACCCCACCTGCCTACAGGCTCCTCCCGATTGTCAAATTATTAATCCATCAACTGCAGTAATCCATTGATGAGGTTACAGTGCTCACAAGTGAATCATTTTGCCTCTGATCATTACTGCTTCGAGAGGAACTTCTGGGGGACACCTCATACCCAAACCCTAACACTAGAAGACAAGAGCATGTATCTGGTCCACCTCAAAATCCTAAATTCATAAACTGCTCTATAATCTGACTATTTCAGTTCTTTCTTCCTCTTATCTATTTTTTTCTCATCAATCTCATCAGAGGATGGTAGGTTTTATTAGACATTTCAAAGAAAACCATCCACTTTACAGGTTCTTTATGTTGTATGTTCTTTGAAAAACACGTGAAGCGAGAGAGAATTCACAAACTGAAAAGTCTGATAACACATGGCAGTGTTGATGAAGCGACTAGTAAAATGTGAAAAGTTGTTACAAAAGAATAAGAAGAGACAAACAGCCTATTGAAAAAAATGGGCAAAGAGCTTCAAACCAAAGTTACTCTGAAGCTGGGTATGATGGCTCACACTTATAATCCTCGTGACGTTGGAGGCTGAGGCAGGAGGATCACAAGTCTGAGGCCGGTCCATGTCTCAGCAAGACCATATCTCAAAATGAAAAATAAAAAACATGGGGGTTGTAGCTCGGTGGTAGAAAGTTCCTGGGTCCAAAATAATAATAATAATAATAATAATAATAATAATAATAATAATAATATAAAGAAGTTACTCTGAAAAGGAAAAATGGATAACCAATGACCAGATGAAAAATTGTACAACCACCTTAATGATTGGAGAAATTCTCATTCGTAGTTTAACACATCACTGAGATAGCTTTTATACTATCCAGATCAGAATAAATGAAGGAATGTGAAAATACAAACTGTTGGAGCAAACCGTAGTGCTTTGGGGAATGTAAGCTGGCAATCATTTAGGAGTGTAGGTTAAAGTTTTCCTACCAGAAGTCAAAGTTTTTTCCCTCCCATCTTACTGATATTTGTCTCCCTCTCACTCTCTTGGAATAATGATACCAATTTTGCCAACCAGAAACCTGGGATTGTACTTGACCTTGCTCAATGTTTTCCTAATATCTCCATCAACTGCTTGAATTCTCTTCCTTCATGATCTTGTTCTCTATCTTACCTAATCTGACTAATACCCTAGACAGATAGATCCACAGCTTATGGTTCATAAATTTTAGCATGCATCAAAATGACCTGGAGAACTTTTTTTTTAAAGACAGAGTGCTGAGCTCCATCCGCTGAGTTCTGACCCACTAAGTCTGGGGTGGGACCAGAGAATTTGCAACTACACTTCAAAGTGAAGCTGGTGCTCCTGGTCAGGGGATCATGCTGCCCGCCACTGCCTCAGACCTCCTTGTCTGATCAACCTCATGCTCCTCCGTGACCCTCCCACCACATTCTGACTTTTCAGCTCCCCCTCTTCTTCTAGTGCCTGCCCTCCAATGATTCATTGAAAACTCCTGTCTTATCAGATGTAGGAATTGGGAAGTTTTGTAATTATCCACATGCCTAATGTGTGCAGCAATTAGGGTAATCAGGAGTAGTTAGTGTTTTCTCTGTGTCAGGTGCATTATTTGAAATTTCTAGAAGTTGCCAGTCTCCTACCTTCCTTTTCCTCAAATATTTAGTCTGACAAAAAATAGATACGTAAATACAAAGAATAAAAAGGAGGAGTCATTGGGCTCTGTAGGGAAAGTGATACAAAGTAGATATAAAATATAGTTAATAAACTTGATTCAACTTAGAGATAGAGGTGTTAAACACACAGTTCACTGTGAGGTTTTTATTTCTTTTTTTTGTGTGTGAGGACTTATATAATTCTATCTAAGCTCTTTCAAAATATAGCATTTCAAATATTTATGGAATCTGTTCTTATTTTAAGGAATTTTTGAAGCCATGCCATCTGTTTTTGAAATGAATAAGTAAACCACCCTGGGTGTGTAGGAGAGCACCTTACCTTTACAGTTTTCAGATTTGCTTGCAGAATGGATTTCACACCATTTCTAACCAAAGTCCTATGAGATGATTAGAAAAACTTGTTCCACTGTTAGCAAAAAGAGGAGCAGAGAACTCTCTCTAGCTGCTTGTCCAAGGACATGAGTTCAACTCAGGTTGTTTCAATGACATCTCTCCATTTGGGTTAGAGAATCTTAATGGCTGAGGAATTTTCAGAGGCCATTTAATCCAGGTCTCTCAAAGAGATGTGAAAAAAAAGTGGCATAAGCCTTGGGGTATCATGAGAACCATGTAAATGGATAGCTGCTCCTGATGTCCTGCAATTGTCATCGTATAGATAGCAAAATCTATTATCAGATCATCTGATTTTTTTCAAGGGAACCTGAAAATGTGGACTTCAATGATAAATTTCAATCTGAAAATATTTTTACTTAAAGAAAAACACCATTTAGGACCAAATGTCTGCTTGGTCTGTGGGATGTTTGAAACTGGTGATGTAAAATTATATTGCAGGTGGGAGTCAGGGAGCTACCAGTCCTAAAATCAAATTGTTGGGCCTTTGCTTGACCATTTTTGTGATGCAGAACTTTCCATAACTTAATGAGGTTGGATTCTATTATTGGACTTTTCAATGTTCCTAGACCACTTATCCTAAACCCCTTCATTCTGCTTATGATTTTATATCCAATGTCTGTTCATGATACAGCAGGGAATCCTTTCAAATTCAAAGAGAGATCCTTTTTGTCCCTCTCTCCTCTTCCTCCCCACTACCAATCTTCTCTGTGGGCTAGACATTCCTAGTCTTTCAACTCTTCATCCTGAGGCAAGATGTTTAGGACCTTTACAATTCCAGTTACCTTATTCTGGATGCTCTCTAAATGTGTTAAGTTTCTCCTAATTAGAGTAGCCCATAGTACTGTATCATAGTATCTCTTACCCCACAAATGAAATTAAGTTTCGATTTATTTATTGTTACATGTGATTCAGAAAACAGGTAGATGTTCAACATCTTCTGAGGATCTGTTTGGAATGATGTTACATCCAAACGTAGTCTATGTCACAAACACTAAATTCACTTTGGGGAACCCCACAAAGACACCGAGCATCATTTTCCAAAGTGACCCAAGCTGACAAAGGCCAAGGGGCTCCTGTGGCTATCCATCGAGGAAGGCTTGCCATGTTTCTTGAGTTCTCATGAATGCGCAGAGAAGACATATAGTTCTCAAAAGAACTGTGAATTCAAGGCATGATCTGTAATCAAACTGTTCCCCACAAGGGCAAAAGTCTGTGAAACATGCTCTGTGTTCTAGACACTGGAATCTGAGTCCAGAGTGAGAAGCTGTTGAGTTGTTTTTTGTTTTGCTTTGTTTCATTTTCTTTTGTGATGTGGGGACTGGAGCAGGGCCTCACACATGCTAGGCACTCGCTTCACCATTGAGCTACATCCCCAGCCCATGATGTTTTCATTAAATACTTGAATGATTCTCCCAGATAATTTTGAGAAGCAAACCAATTAAGACTGAGAGCTATGGTTTATTAGAAACCTACTGTGTGCCAGATACCGTGAAAGGATACAGAAATGTGATAATGCATGTGGGATAGTACCTAGCAGTTAATGATTTAAAGAAGTGGCACTGTTACTGTCATTAATATTATCATTATATTCAATCTTACTTAGTCCTTATTACTCTTTAAGAGGCAATTATTATTGACATTTTGTAGACATGGCAACTAAGACATAGATCAAGTTCTAGGATCACACAACTTGCAAGCAATGAAAGTTTAGAGACTTGTGAGACTGTTTTAGACACCTTTTTGGCTGCTGGGAACAAAAGACCTGACAAGAACAGTTAGAGGAGAAAAAGCTTATTTTAGGGCTCATGGTTTCCGAGATCTCTGTCCATAGGTGATTGACTCCATTGCTCTGGGCCCTGGGGTGAGGCACACCATCAGGGCAAATGAATGTGGTGGAGGAAAGTGGTTCAGGACATTGCACCAGGAAGCAGAGAGGTTCTTCTCATTGTGGACAAAATATAAACCCCAAAATCACACCCCAGTGACCCACCTCCTCCAGCCACACCCTGCCTGTCCACAGTTAATCCCCATCAGTGGATTAATGCACTGATTAAGTTAAGGTTCTCATAACCCAATCATTTCAACCTCTGGACTTCTTTGCATTGTCTCCCACATGAGCTTTTGGAGATATGTCATATCTAAACCATGTCACAGATTAAACACTGCCACACACGCTCCTCCCCCTACCTAATGCTATCTTCCCCTTTGAATTCTAGGATGGGCTTGGAATCAATGTGTAGCCCTTAGTTCATTTTGAAGAATTGTCAAATTATTTCTGTTTAGATGGTTAACATTTGAATTTAGATGCAGAAACACAAGTTTATTATTATCAAACCAGTATTGTTATTATTGGTTCTCTTATAAGAAGCTTGAAATTCCTAAATTTCATTTAGTAGATTAAACTTTTGACATGCACAGATTTGACAAACATGATGGACGTTTTTTCTGGTCTTTGATTAAAAGACGTGTAAGTGAAATGAGTCAGACTCAGAAAGTGAAGGTTCAGTTATTGTTATGGTTTGGATGTGAGGTGTCCCCCCAAAAGCTCATGTGAGACAATGCAAGAAGGGTCAGAGGAGAGATGATTGGGTTCCAAGAATCTTAACCCCATCAATCAGTGATTTAGTTCCTTGATAGGGGTTAACTGGGTAACAGAAGTGGTTGGGTATGGCTGGAAGAGATGGGAATTGGGGTGTGGCTTTGGGTATATATTTGTATCTGGAGAATGGATTTTTCTCTCTGCTTCTTAATCATCATGATGTGAGCTGATTCCCTCTGCCACACACTCCACCATGATGTTCAGCTTCACCTTGAGCCCCAAGAAATGGACTAGGACTTGTATGAAACCGTGAGCCTTCAAGTTAACTCTTCCTCTTCTATAATTTTCGCTGGTCAGGTCCTTTAGTCACAGCAATGAAAAAGCTGACGAAAACAAATATTTTATCTCATATATGGAACCTGGAGCAAGTGAGGGGTAAAAAGGGCAGAGAATCCCATGAATATAAAAGGGAGATCAGTGGAGTAGAGAAAGAAGATTGAGGAGGAGGGAGCAGGGCCAGGAAATGTGTAATAAAATTGACCAAACATTGCTATGTACATATATGAATATGCCACGGAGACTTTCACCTTTATGTGTATTTATCTCTAAAGCACCAACTAAAGCCCGATAAATAAATAGAAGGAAGACCAGGAGAGTGAGGAAGGGGAATAGAGGGAGGAAGGAAGGGAGGGAAAGAGGAAGTACTGGGGATTGAAATGGAGCAAGTTATATCCCATGCATGTATGATTATGTCAAAATGAACCTCAATATTATGTATAACTATAATGCACTCACATAAACATTTTTTAACCCTCCCCCCCCCACATAAAAAGATGTGTAAAGGAGACAAGAAGAAAAGTTGAGGGAAGCAGCTGCCCACAAGCTTGTGGTCCATTCCAGAGATGGTTTCATTCCTTTCTTCTCCACAATTTGTTGCCAGTCATGATTGTTCTTCTTTGTATAAGGTCGGTCAACTTGGTATGCATTGATTATCCAACTCTTATAATCTCTTATATTTCTCTCTCATTCATTAGTAAGAAATATTTAGATGGGCTCCTTACCCAAACCTACATATTCCACAATTTTGAGATATTTATCAGTGCATGAGACTTATTAAAATCCTATGTAAATTTCAAATGAATCTGGCATGACATTTTTGTTGTTGTTGTTGAATTCATCGTGACTTTAAGGTATTACTGCTCTCTAATATTGATTTATTCTTGTTGTTGATCTGAGAAAAATAAATTCCTTTCATTTAAAAGTTTTTAAATGGTTTTAACTTTTACATTACCTTTTGGGAGAAGATTCTTGGGAACCTAAAAAGCAAGAAAATTATCATTATTACATTGGACTCTGGGCACTTGGAACACTTTATTATAATCAAATGTATTCAAAATGGATGTACAGATTTGCTGCAATAGCAAATGTATTTTTTTTATACAAAATAGATAGATAAGAGTTTGGTGTGGGAAGATTTTTCTGGAAGGTACAGGAAGTTAGTGCATTGGTCATTCCTTTGCATCTTGTCCCCCCATAGGAGAAAGAGCTTATTTAAACAGAGACTAAAGCCTGCATACTACATATAGAGTTTTCCTACAGCTGATAGGCAGTGAAAAAATAGTACCCTGGAGAGATGCACGAAAGGATACATTTAATTTAGTAGGAACAGCAACAACAACAAAAACCTGTTATTTGTCCCTTTTAATTAGTGTCTGAAGAACAAGATTTCTCTAAGGATTCCTGGTCTATATTTATAGAATGACATCTTAAAATGACAAGTTTTCCTGAAGAAGAAGAACTTGTAAGAAGTGCCATACTTTACATCATCCCCAAAGAGATTTGGAAAAGTATATTGCACTTAATAATCTGTGAACAGTTAGGGATCTTTCTCTGTGTAGTGGCAAACACTGAGGGGCTCCTGGGCTAATTTTGGCTCTTGGCTGCAGTTACGTGAGTCTGCCTGTGAGTGTAGTTGTATTTTAATTAACTCTGATTGCAATTCCTAGCTCATAACAGCTCTTGCCCCTCCAGGCTACTGTGTATATTCGATGTCCCTGGCTGGCCTCCGCCTTCCTGGGGCAAAATGAAGAAGAGTGGTCTTGGATACCATAAAAATTTTACTTGCAATGATTATTACTCCATGGAATAATCACAAAACCCCTCAGGTATTTATAGTTTACTGTTGTTTTTCTGTTGTTATTATTTTTTTTAACAAAAAGTGATTCCTTTATAATTTTCTGTCTGCTTAATGCCTATGTGTTTTTTTTTTTTATTGAAAGTGCACACAGTTGTAATCAGGGAAATTAAAATAAATACATTTATTTTCCATGATGATGTTGAAGAGAGACTATTTCAGGGAATTGTTTTAGTGAACAGAATGGTAAAAGTATTCCCTTTCAAGAATTGTACATATTCCCCAGTGACTCAGGAGGTCCAAGCAGGAGGATTATAAGGCTGAGGCCACCTCAGCAACTTAATGGGGCCCTAAGCAGTTTACTAAAACCCTGTCTCAAAATGAAAAATAAAAAGGGTTGAGGATACAGCTCAGTAGTTATGTGCCCCTGGGTTCAATTCCTGGTACAAAAACAAAATATAAATTTTTGATTTTAAGAAATTATCAGTGTTTTGGGTGCATATACTTTATACTTTTTGATCTATGTATCTGAGCACTCAATTTCCATCTCAAAGATATAAAATAACTATAATGATTATATATATATATATATATATATATATATATATATATATTCTTATATCAGAATTTCCCTGAATACCCACTGCTTTGTCATAGTGCCCCATATCTCCTGTTGTCTTGCAATGACATTATTCAGTCTTTGGGGTTACTGATTCATGTAGCCTTTGAGTTTATAAACTATGGGTAATATCAGGATAAAATACACACACACACACACACACACACACACATATATATATATATATGATCTTTTATATATGTATATATATATATAATATGTAATATATAAAAACTATAAATACCCCTCAGATATTTATAGTTTATTGTTGGTTTTCTGTTATTATTTTTTTAAACAAAACTATTTATTTATATTATATATATTATTTATATTATATTTCTATATATATAATTATACAATATAATTATAATGTCTAATATAACATATATTATATATGTATATATATCTCAAAGAAATCACATAACTTAAATGATCATACATACATATATATGTGTATATATATATATATGTATATATGTATGTATGTTGGCACTGAATGAATTCAGGCACTCTAAACTACTGACTATATCCCAGCCTTTTATATTTTTTCAAGGCTGGCCTTGAACTTGTAATCCTCTTTCCTCAGCCTCCTGAGTCACTGGGATAACAGGTGTGTGCCACCATGCCCAGCTTGAGATGACTCTAATTCTTCGTGGTACATACTTGAAGTTAAGCTGCTTCTGCTCATCATAACCATTCTCACCATGGTTATCCTTCATGGTTTTCCAGCTTCCTTATGATTTCTTTCAGGTGTCTTAGTGGGTCACAGTTTCCTTTCCTACTTGGAACCCTTCCCTACTCAAGTCAGTCTCTGTGCTTTCTGTTAGTCTTCCTTGCTGGTTGTGTCTTCTCTCCTAGCTGCTAATGATCTGCTCTTACTTCAGATCACTATCTTTTGGCCACCTCTCGAGCTTTGGTCTTCCTCTTTTTCCAGACTTTCCATCCCCTAGCCAAGTCTTATCCTCCACCCCCATGATACTCTGTATGTCTCCTTCAAAACATGAACATGGTTATGATTTGATATTTATTTGGATGAGTATCAGTATTTTTCTTATCAGCCAGAATAAAAGTACCATAAGGTCAAGGGCCAGGTCTTCACCTACTAAATGACCCTCAATCAATATTTATTCAAAGAATTAATTTGAAAATGTCGGTCGGGGACACCTGAAGCTCTTGACATTGAATCTTTTTAGTGACACTGTGGGTATCGGTGTTGCAATCCTTCCGTTTAGAAAAGGAAAATGAAGCTCAGACCATTTTAAAGAGTTTCGCTTAAAATTAGACAGTACATTATCAGTGTGCTATCCCTTGCATGCAGGATGCTCTGAAGCTGAGTCTCGTGCCCTTAACCAGTGGCCCTGGCTGCCTCCTCAAGAGCCAAGCCAAAGTGTTCACGTGTGGTTGCTCTCACTACAGTAAAACACCATTTCATCTCAGCTCTGTTGGTTTTATTTGTTTGTTTCCCATCCAAGTGCATGGGTGTTAGGAATCCTTCTGTGGTTCATTGTCAAATGTTTCTTGAGTGCTGAGAGGGCTCAGTCTTTATGTCATTGTAAGAAATATCAAAGTTTTGGAGCAAAATCACTGCAGAAACAAAGAAGCTCTCTTGGTCACACATGCATTTCTTTGTTGTGCTCACTGTGCTATGAGTCCCCGTAAGAAAGCCTGCCCTACCCTGACCAGCCATGGGGAGAGGATGTCTGCCAGTTCCCAGTGGACTGTGAGACTCTCAAGGCCAGGGACCAAGTTTCCCTTAATGAAGTTGGCTCTCACTTGTGCAGGCATAGAGTTCCAAGGTGTGCCTCTCTGTGGAGGGCTCTGTTAATTCCTTGGTTGTATGTTGACAAGGACGTGTAATATAGGTGTCACCACCGTCAGCTAAAGGGACCTATTCAAACCCTCTAACCCCAAGCCGATGTCTATTTTGGACTTGTGTTTAAAATTATTTTGAATTTACATAGTTTTAAAGCAGAATTTCTCTGAACACCCACTGCTTTGCTCCATATCTCCTGTTGTCTTGCAATGACATTATTCATTCATTGGCGTTACTAGCTCATGTAGCCTTTGAGTTTACAAACTATGGGTAATATTAGGATAAAATACTCCTTGGAGTGGGAAGCTAGAGATAGTGTGTAAAGAGGACTGAGCTAGTGTTTGTTTGGAGTCCTAAGTTTGCTCTTTACTGTGTCCTTCAATGCTTTTAGGATCTTCTGACATGTTACTCTGAATTTTTTTTGGGGGGGTGCCAGGGATTGAACCCAGGGCCTCACGTGTGCTACACAAGATACCTTTGGGTCTCATCCCTCGCCTTTCTCTCAACTTGTGTATCTTCATCTATACACTGAAAACAATAATCACTACTTTGTCTCCCGTACAGAGTTATTGTGCGAATCCAAGGGGATAATGGACATGAGAACATTTTGAAAATGGAGAATAGCTGTTCTAATATGAGGGCCTTTCATTAACAGCGAGTTTGGCTTCAGACAGTGGCAGGCTGGTCATGAACAGCCTTCCCTATAATTTCTGACACTCACTGCAGGAAGAGAAGCCCAATTAAAAGGGCAAGAGTTACAATTGTGACACAAAGACTCAGATGCAGAAGGTCCCTTGCTTCTTCTGCATGGAGAAGGAGAAATGAGACAATGTCAGTTTAAATGGAACAACAGAGAACTGTACAGCAATGTTGCAAATAATGACATTACCTTGTCTTGCTTTGGTGGGCAGCATCAATTAAAAATGAACGTTAAACCCCTTATTTTTAAACCACTTCATAGTATTAAAAAGGCTTCATTCGATAGTGAATTCTATTTATTTATTTTTTCAATAGGCAAGAATGGAGGAAATGTAGTTTTTCTAGCCTTAATTTATAATGGAAAGTTTATCGATAAAGCATTTCATTTCATAAGGCTTAATTTCATGCTCAGTAGTAGGTGCAGAGTTATTTGGTGATGATTTATGCATTCGTAATTATTTCTATCCTCTATTTGTAATTCTCCCTCAATTCTATACTCGATGGCTTTTCCAGATATTAAAAGCTGCTTAAAGTTAGCCAGTTTTGCAACCGTGAAAGGGAAAGAACTCACACAAGTGGGCAGCATGCACTCCAGTTACCCACCCCCCTCTGCACTTGAGGATAACGTACATACTTTGTCCCCTCAGGTCTGGAACCTATCAAGGTGCAAGAGGCCCCTTTTCCCATATCGCCAGTCCTTGGTGCATTTTCTTTGTGATTCACCATGAGATGTTCTCATAGCTCATGGAGAAATGTTATTAAGTTTAATTTTCCAAAATCGAGTGCTCTATGAGACATTGAATCAAGCTGCTTTCTCCTAGCTGGTAAACATATTTATTAAAACAAAAAAGATTAGTAACTCACTGTGCCCTACCTGGGCTGATTCACATAAACCATGAAAATAACATTCTCATAAGCTAGGACTCGATGTTTTATTTTATTTCTGTTTGTTTGTGCTGTTCTGAGACCCATGCTAGGAGACTAATAGAACTATCAGACCTCTCAAATCTAACGTCATAAAACAATTTGTCTCGGAGTCATTTACTTTATGGGGGGAAAACAGATACTTAGTCCTTCATTGTAAATCAGTATCTTGGCCAGCACTTTGTCATAACTGAGGGTTTTCTATCTAGTACATGGTGATGGCAAAACTAAAAAGGACTGTTTTTAGGATTCGTTAAAGGTAAGTTTTGTACTGTTTTAGTTTCCTCTTCGAAGGGGCTCCTGGATGTGCTCATGGGATAGGCCTGGTCCTTATATATTCTTTTATTTATATTTTTAGTTGTAGACACAATACCTTTATTTTATTTTTATATGGTGTTGAGGATGGTACTCAGGGCCTCACATGATCTAGGCAATCTCTGTACCACTCAGCCACAACCCCAAACCCCTTATATTCTTATAACCTTGGTAATACTTCTGAGTGCACTTATTCTGTTCTAGTAACTTCTCTTTTATAGGAATTTCTCCTCCAATTTGTTAATGTTTATGATCCTATTATGAGCAGAGAGCTGGGTACATAGTAGGTATGCTATTAATGGCGATTAAGTCAATGAATAGTTTTTGTCTTTTGCCATTTTTCCTCCTTGAAGTTACAGGGGGGAAAAAATCAATAAAACTGCAATTTGTGTGATTTAAAGTTAGGTATTAGAATACCTTGTTGGTATTAGAATTTTGTCATTCATTAAATTGCAAACTCTACCTAATGGTAACAAGCACTAGGCTCCAGAGTCAACTGGTCCTGGGTTCAAGCACTGCTACCTCTTATTGTGCTGACTGTAAGGCTCTGAGAACTTAACTGCCTCAGTTTTCTCATCTTTAAAGTGGGTGGCAATAGTGGAGAAAGCTGATATCACTTATGTATGACAACATGGTTAATCTTAGGTCAACCTGCACAAGTGTGAGTAGATTAGAAACTTTTCTTAGTGTTTCAGGGACTTAATCATGGAGTATTATTTTAGACATATATGACAATGAACTTCTGAAAGTCCAACAAAGGGAAAAAATTTTAAACCGTTTCTTTTATGAGACTGATTTTTATTATTAAAAGCTTTCTGCCTGGTTGCTTGATGGCAGATAATTTTCATTGTAAAAATGGATCTCTTTTCCTTTTTCCACCTCTCCTTACAAATCATTGATATATCGGCCAATAAAAGAGATACTTCTGAATGTCGCACAATGCCTCCTTGCCTCCTTCAATGACCACACCTAGAGTTGTTGTAGGGATTGAGAGTGATTATGTTTGCATGGAGCTTAGTACAACCCCTTGCATGGTTAATTATCCAATAAGAATCTTATCATTGTCTCTCAGCCACTGTTGTAATTGCATGTGACTAGACCTAGTACAAAAACAGTCCTGGTGCATAAGAAATGCAAACCTTGTATGGCTTGCTAATACTAACCACTTCCCGAGGAGAAGTCCAAGGAGTGACATTCACCTTCACCTCAAATGGTAGGTCTGAAAGCTTAGATGGAGCTTGGCAGGCAGTGTATGCTGGTGTGTGGGAGAGGTCAACCACAGAGATGATATGGGCTTGGCATCTTCCTGACTCCTCTTCAAAGCATCTTTAGTCCTCAATTGTGTCTCTGGTTCCTAGAGTATGTGCCAAAGTTGAATGTACTCCTGTGTCAATCATTTTCCATAGTCACTGATAAATGACACCAAGCCTATGGTGTCAGTCTTGGACCATAGACTGGGATAGTAGCCTCTCTGTAGGGAGAGGCAGAAAGCTTATGTGTAGCTCCTGGCTGAGGCTGATGCCTTGGGCTTGTATATTCTGACTCAATTTCTGAACAGAATGGTCACCAAAGTACTGGGCTGGGAGAGAGAAAAGCTGTGTTTAATTTATAAGAGACAGAGGTAATAGAATATGGATGGCTTAGTGCTACAAGGGGCCTCAGGGCTTATCTGTAATAACAAGCTTGTATTTATTGAGCAGGTACTATACGGCAGCATCACACTAAGTGATTTTTCATATATTATAACTCATTTAAGTCTTGCAGTAGCCCTGCAAATTAGGCAATATTTTAACCATCTTTATAGGCACCAGGTACATATTAAATGTTATGCATATTTCATTTAATCGTTATTACTTTCAATGGGGCTGGTGATATTATTCTTGGAAATAGAAAGGTGGAACCTTGGAGAACTTAAGCGACTTGTTCTGTCATAAATAGTTACTAAGTGTCAGAGCAGGCTGGTGAACCCAAAGGTTTCCAACAGCAAAACACAGGTACTCAACCTTTACTCTTCCCTGTCTCCTTTGTTGCTTACTGTGGTGGAGGCTAAGAATGAAGAGGAACATGCCCAAGGTAGAACAAGATGCTGGGCAGGTCTTCTGCGGGAGTAGTGTTTATTCTGAGTTCTCCCATCTGCTTTGTGGAGATGCGAGGCCTCCAGGGTCCCTCCAGCTGTAGACTGGTGTTGTGAATCTGCTCTTCAGTCTGCTCAGTTTCCTTAGTGAACAACTTGAAGTTTCCCATCATCTTCAGTTTTTGTCTGGATTATGAGCAAAGCCAGGATGTAACCACCATGAGAAACTGATTTTTTTCTAATTATTAATCAGCTCTATTAATCTGATTTTTTCTAATTATTAATTGGATTTTTCTAATTATTAATCTCTATATTTAAATCATGCCTACACTACTTCCTTAAGCTGTTGGGAAGGAAAGAGCAGTCTCTTTATCCACATTGTTGATTGTTTTAGTCAGCTTTTTTATGCTGAGACCGGAAAACCTGATACGAACAATTAATGGGGGAAACATTTATTTGGCTTGTGGTTTCGGAGGTCTCAGTTCATAGATGGCCAACTTCATGGCTCTGGGCCTGAGGGGTGGAAGACATCATAGGAGAAGGGCATGTGATGAAGAAACAGAGAGCTCTGCTCACCAGGGACAAAATATGAACCCCAAAGCATGCCCCTAGTGACCCACTTCCTCCAGCCACACCCTACCTGACTACAGTTAGCAGGTGGGTTAATGCACTGATTCAGATTAAAGCCTCCATAATCCAATTATGTCACCGGTACACTTTCTTGCCTGCTTCAACCATGAGCTTTTGGGGACACACCTCATTCATAAACCATCACGCTGATGATGTAAGTCATCAGGAATTTTAGGATGTGAGATTTACAAAAAGAAAATTTGCAAGTATAGTTTCATATTTCCTGTGGCCTAGACTGATTGACTGTGGCTTCCCTCCCCCATTATGGATATAATGATTCTAGAAGACTAATAGCTTTCTATTTTTTGCCTTTATTGTCTTCAGAGAAGTTGATGGTCACTTTACTGTGGTATTTGGCCATGAATCTGAAATATTAGCATGTGATTAAAAAAACTTTAAAGAGTAGACAAAGCTTCCAATTTGTCCAAGACTGTCCTGTCCTAGATTTGTATTGTTAGCCTTGGTTGAACAAATATTTTCAGTTTCATAGCCAAGGGGCTGAAATTAGTATTTTAGTTATATGTAACACAGAACATTGTTGTGCTTTAAGTGACTCTTATTCTTCCTCTCTCACTTTAGCTCTTTTTAATATCTTTCTATTCCTTATTAATTGCACTTCAATATTTATATACTCTTCTTTCAGAATATTTCACATTATTTTTAAGTTGCACTGACGCAGTATAAATATTTCTATTTGTTAATTATTTAATACTTGTATTATTCGATACAGTATCAACACTATGACTCCAGAAATATTTTTAAACACACACATGCTGTGTCCCAGGGCTTGTATACCAGAGGGCACATGGACAAGGAGGCCCATCTTCTCTGTCTTCATGTCATCAGTAGGATACTTCACTGACGAAGAATCAAGGCAAGATGTTCACCCTCAGGAAGGAAGGGACCAACTTCGTTGCTGATCAGAAGACTGCTACATTTCAATGCACTCTTTTCTTTCTCTTCTCCTGCATCCAGTGAACAGGTTGTCTGGCTTCATCTCCCAGCTGTCCATTGGCCTCCAGTCTTGGTTTCCATCGTTCCTCAGCACTGTGGTGTGTTCACTTCTGCCACATCTGTATAGTACTTTCATCAGGCACTTTTGTCAAAGCAGCTTCCGGGAACCTAGCCACACTGTGGTCTCCACCGTTGTCTGGGGCTGCCCTCCTCATGCTCTGCACCCTCTCCCCTTCCTTTCCATTATCATCAAGTCTGCCCATTGTTGGGGCTCTTTCTACCTGGCAAGGATTGTGCTAGGCACCTTTTCCAGCAATTTCATGTTATTATGTAAGGCAGGGATTATTACTCTTCCCTATGAACAGACACTTAAGTCTCAGGAAAAGGAAATTAATCCAAGTCCAGAGTGTCTAAGAGACTGCAAAGGAATGGATGCCTCTGGTGTTTGATTCTAAAGCCAATGACCCATGTTCACCAATGGCATGCTGTGTCCTCTCCCTGATTCCCCTACCTTCCTCCTTCCCAGGCACACCCAGCCTTGTTGAGGACAAAACAAAGACATAGCCAGACAGTTGTGAATGGATTCTGGCCAGCTCAAGCACTAACCAGCTGATGATGTTGGGCAAGTCACATCTGGACTTTGGGTTGCCTATGCGAAGAGTAAAAGCAAAGCCAGAGGCTTATGAGTGAAATGATGCTTAATGTCTCTTAGAGTCAAACTTCTGCAGTCCTCTGGTCTCCCCACTAAACCCTGTGGAAAACAACAACAATGATGTTTTGGTTTGGATGTGAGGTGTTCCCTGGAACTCATGTGTAAGACAATGCAAGAAGGTTTAGAGGAGAAACTGATTGGGTTATCAGAGTCTTAACCTAATCATTGAATTTATCCCCTGATGGGATTCACTGAATGGTAATGGAAGGCAGGTAGGATGTGGCTACCTGAGGAGGTGGACATTGGGGACATGTCTTTGGGGTATATGTATTTGGTGAGCTGAGCTTAGTCTCTCTCTCTCTCTCTCTTTGCTTCCTGGTCATCATATGATCTGCTATCCTCCAGCTATATTCCTCCACCATGATGTTCAGCCTCACCTGGAGCCACAGGGAGTGGAGCAAGCTGTCTATGGACTGAGACCTTTATGTTTTCTTTTCTTTTTCTCCTCCTCCTCCTCCTCCTCCTCCTCCTCCTCCTCCTCCTCCTCCTTCTCCTTCTCCTCCTCCTCCTCCTTCTTTGTTTTTTGTTTTTTTTTTTTTTACAGTTTGCAATGTACCTTTTCTTATTTTAAGAGTAACAACTATAATAGCTATTTGCTCTTTTGCACTTTCTGTGTGCTAAGTACTTACTGGACCTTCTTGGCAGCTCGGATGGCTTGTTCTTCACTACAAGCCTACAAGGGGCCTAGGGCATGTACAATGTAAGTGAGTCACCCAAGATCACCCTCCAACTGGTGGAGCTGGAACTCAAACCCAATCCCTTCAACCCAGAGGCCACAGTATTTCCATCACACAAAACACCTCTCCCGCAGTGTCTTGAATCACTTTATCAAATCCTCTGTGTGGATCATAAGACAGTTTGTTGTGGAGTGGCAATTCTTCCAGTACTTAGTTCTTTATTTCTTATATTTCCAACCTTTCAGCAGTAACATGTATTACTCAGGAGTTGAGTATCCTTGGAAGGCAAGTCAGAAAGCATGCTGTCAGGGACACAGCAAAGGAAAAGGGACATTACTGACTTGCAGTTTCTCTCTTTGCCACCCCTGTACTACTAGCCTTTGGCCTTAGATGACTGCCACTGAGAAGATAATGCACCAAGATTATGACCGTCCTATAGCTGAGAAGAGTTTTGTTTCAGAGTCGTATGATTTTTATTTAAAGTTTTGCTTGAAAAATTAATCCTTCAATTATACTCTTGTAATTGGAAATAAAACCATTGCAAGTTGCCCCACTTTTTGACTGGCTTGCTCTGAAAACATGATAGTACTGACCTATCTAATTTCAAGGCTGCACAAAGGTCAACGAAACCAGATGTCTCAGAATTCTGGCTCTCACCCGGGAGCCCAGTTCCTTAGAAGGCGAGTTGCTAGGACCATGGAGATAGAAGGCCAGAGGACAGAGAGGCTGCCCATTAAAAGAAATATAGTTCTAAAATAATGTTATAAGGATAATTAAAAATAGCAATTATCATTTTGTTAACCAGCTATAGAGAGTTAAGCCTTATAAAATTTCCTTTATTGCTAGGTCATAAAAGTTAGACGCTTGCAATAAATGTTTGTTCCTCTCTCAAGGCCAAAGTTTCAGAATATCCATGATATGATGGGCCATGTTCAAGAAACATACCTGAGGATATTCTCAGATGCATCATTTGTAATAGCAAAACCCAAAATGGAAGAAGTAAAGACCCACGAAGAGGACACTGCTTCATAATATATTTAGAGTGGAGTGTTGTGGAGCCTGTGACATGGAGGAGCATATGTGGTGATATTGGAATTCCTCCATGTATATTTCAGGTCAAATCAGCATTGACATTAGGAGCACAATGAATAGTGTGATCCTTTTTTGTGTAAAAAACTTCTAACACCATCTCTCTCTTACTCTCCATATGCAGAGACTTTTTCCTTCCTTGGGAGGATTAACATAAATTATGCTAGTAGGGTTCCCTTTTGGGACAGAGATTGCAGAGAAGGAAATGAATTTTTATTCATACTTTTTTTTTGCCTTTAAAAAAATTGTCAAATCATCCAGTCATTTATTCAACAAATACCTGTTAAGTGGCTACTAAGTGCCAGGCAACGTAATACCCTCTTATAAGAATAGCAAAATCCAAATCTCAGAAAGTTAAGTCTAGTAAGGAAACAGACAGTAATAAGAAAATGTCAAAAAGATAATTCCAGAAAATTCTAAGAGATAAGGAGAAGTAAAAGGTTATTACTTAAAGGTGAACAGGGGGAAGGTCATGTTAGACAGCACAGTGCTCAGCTTTTGCTCCTTAAGTGCTCCAAAGACAATAACAATAACAACAGCCATCCTCAGATGCAATGCTACAAAACCAGCATTAATTCTCATGTACAATTTTGTGGCCACATATGGCTCTGATAGTTTAGGTTGGTCTTCGCTGGGCAGTTCTGTTTTAGGCTGTGGGTTAGCTATGGTTGCTGGTGAAGCTCAAATCTTCTCTATAGTTACTCATTCTGGGGAGCAGTTTCAAATGTTAACATCTGCTCCGGGAGGCTAGTTCCATGACAGATCACCAGCCAAGCCAGACTGCTCAAGCCCACTGAAGACCTTGGCTGGCATCATCTTTGCTAATATCTTATTGGCCAGAGCAAGTCACACGGTCAAGCTCCACTGCAGTAGGCTTCAGAGTTATCCTCATTCATGGCGTCAGCATGGGAAAGTGAATTTTCAGTGCAAATAAATTAACCCAAGGCATGTTAGCTTTCCATCACTGCAACAAACTGCTTGAAAGAATCAACACGTAAGAAGGAAAGGTTCATTTCATCTCACAGTATTGGAGGTTTTGTGCATGGTTTATTGGCCCTGTTGCTTTTGGGCTTGTGTCAAGGCAACATGGTGGGAGCATGCAGGACAGGATGCTATTCATTTCATGGCATCCAGGAAGCCCATAAAGATAAAAAGGAGGGGCTGAGGCTCCAACATCCCAATCAAGGGCAATTGCCGATGGCTGGGCTTCCTTCTAGGCCCTGCATTCTAAGGTTTCTATCACCTCTCAATATTTCCACTGGGTGGGGACCAAGCCTTCAACATATAGACCCTTTGAAGATATTTATACAAATTATAGCCATCAGTGAAGATCTTTCTTCTTGCCCATGGCCCACACAAGCAATGGAAGCCGGGTTCCCTTGCATGGGGTTGGCTGGCTGAGAAATATGGAGAAAAATCACATGATACAGAAAATAGTTTTAAAGAGCAGGAAAAGGACCACTCTTCAACCTGAAGGGTCGAGCCTTCACTCTGGAAAGAGAGAGTAACACCCCCTGTTTGCTTTATTTATATAGAATGATTTCTATAGAGTGTTCTTAGCCAA
Organism: Urocitellus parryii; assembly: GCF_045843805.1. NCBI lineage: Eukaryota > Metazoa > Chordata > Mammalia > Rodentia > Sciuridae > Urocitellus > Urocitellus parryii. The sequence goes on from NC_135531.1 coordinate 143,099,173, forward strand.
TGAAGGTAGGGCTGTCTAGTTTCTAATGGCTCACTCCCAACTCTGGAGCTACGAGATCAGTCTTCCTATCCAAGTAAAGACTAAGGTCACATGCATTGTGTGACCCATTAAATGGGAGGGGACACAAAATGATGTGAAGGCACATCAATTACCTCCACTCCCCCTGGGAGCCATTCTGCTCCTGTAAATAGAGAAATCCTGCAAATAGAAATATCCTTGGCTCAAGGCCGAGTGAAGACACTAAATAGTTCAGGAGTGGCTTTGCACACTTTCTGATAGTTCAGATGGAAACTGAACAGCAGTGAGCCATTCTTGCTAAGACCATACTAAGGTGTGGGGGAGGATGGAAGACTCCTTCAAGGCAGAGAAAGCAACGAGTGCTTGAATTGTCTATCAGGAAGGTCAACTGCAATTGGTTGACTGGATTTACACCATTTTTTTTTATTAAACTCTTCTATGAAATTACACCCTAGCAGATTATTTACAAGAGGTAGTAAAATGGGTTAAACAAAAGAGTCTAAGAAACACGGAGTGAATCTGGAGGCCTGTAGTCAGCCTAATGTAATTTCCTGCGTAGAACAATTATGATCATCAATGTAATAGGACACGAAACTCAGCATTTCCTCTGAAGCACCAGATGCTACGTGCCAAAGGAGGTGCTAGATCATATGCAGCATTTTAAAGAGAACAACTAAAGACCAGTTGGATGACCATTAAATCTCCCACTCCCATGCAGGATTAATGTAAAAACAAAAGATGGTTTTGTAAGGATATCCTTGCAAATGCTGTGCTGAGATGCTCACCTCTTCCTACTATCAAACAGTAGAGGAAGACTCTAGAGAGCCTCCTAGTAGCCTCAGGTCGAAGGTTATCCATGGGCCACCCGAAGAGAAGGTGAGGGACATGGTTGTTAAGCTTGAGAAAACTCGAGCAGCCTCGAGAAGGATCTGACTGTTCTCCCCTACATGGGATCAGTAATGTGCAAGTCTAGGACCCAGATGTAGAAGTTGTGGCATGCCTGTTAACCTTGGGCCATTTTAAAGGGATAATGTCCTGGGGGAGTAGCATGTCAGAGTGAGGGGAACCCCTATGGAGCAGGATGAGAACAATCCCCTAGGGCCAGAAACTCTGGGAACTATCTTCATCAGGCAGTCAAAGCAGATTGCAGGGGAGGTACGTAGCAAGAACTCATGGCTGTCCCAAGGGGTAGAATATATATTCAAAATCTGTGAGTCACAGAGAACAGGAAGCCAGGAACAGACAGCAAAGTCCATGTAAGAGCTTCCATTCCTCTCACCTGTCCAACTCTTGCCTGGTGGACTTAACAGCTTACAGCAGCTACCTGGAGGGCAAGGAGATAAGCAAAGGGAAGAAGCCCCCCAACACAGACATCTTTTTTCAGTGGGAGGCATCGACAGCTGGCTGCAGGTGGGGAGGAGGCTGTTTTTGAGAGAAGAATGAGCTCTGTGTACCTTTTGGGGTAGAAATTCTGACTTCTCTATCAAGGCTGATATTGAGTGAGAGAGATGATAGAACTTTCTAAGGATCAACAGAAACCTCATCACTGCGAAAGTTTTGATCTGAGGCATTGCCTCTGCTAAAATGGTAATCGAAATTGTATTTGCTTTTATGATTACATCCTTCGAATCTTGTCCAACCTTCCTGTTCCTTTGCACTTACTAGAAGATGGGATAGAAGCAATATATTAGGGGTTGATAGGTTTTATCTCATTTATAAGAACTCTATAAGGTAGTGAATGCTATGCCCATTTTACAGATGAGCAAATTGAACAAAGAAGGTTAAGTGATTGTTCAGGGTCATAGAATCGTGTGTCTCAGAACTAGGATTTAATAGCTTGGTTTTGTCTAAGTCCGGTGCATGCTCTTAGAGAGTCTGATTTCTTTTCCTCAGAGTAGCCTTATACTTGGTGTGGAGAGTGACCAACCACGCTCTCTTTACAGCCCCCAGGCTAAGAAAGCCTCTCCTTCTCCTGTCACCCCTTGCATGGCATGGTTTCAGTCTGTCCCCCTGCAGGTTACTGTTCTGACCTTGATCCTGTTAGTCTTAGGTGGCCTGTGTATGCATGAATGTTCAGAATTATGTTTGACCACATACATGTGACTCAGCAGATGCTTCAGTGCATAGCTGTCAGCAGTTCTGTGGAAGTAGCTCAGGGCCTTCTGGATGTGCTTTCCATGGGTCCTCATCTTCTGCTGTGATTTCCACAGGGTGGCTGAGGAGGACCCTCCCTGTGGCAGCCCAAGGAAGGCACATCAATTACCTCCACTCCCCCTGGGAGCCATTCGGCTCCTGTAAATAGAGAAATCCTTGCATCTGCTTCTCACCCAGCAGGGCCCATATTGGCTGTGGCACCTTGTTAAAATGAAGGACTGTCTCTCGTATTACAGATAATGTGAGACAAACTACATTTTCTGCTTCCTGGCAACATGCTTTGTTGAAGACAAAGTCTAGGGTGAGTCCTTGGTGGGTTTGCCCTGATTCGCATCTCTGTTTTTCAGGAACAGCAGTTTTTAAAGATCATTTCTATGAAGGGGAAGGACAAGAGGAGTTGCATTTTTTTTTTTAATTCAGCAGGAAGTACAGTAGAGTAAGTATGACTCAAGAATGAACAGCTAAACACAGGGGAAATCGAAACACAGGAAAGCTGTTGAGAGCACAAGAGACTGTTCTTGGAAATCCCATTCCCTTTGTGTCTGCTGTTCCAGTTCATTTGAATGAGCTTAGTTCCTGCTTTAACATCACCCTACTAACCCACATGTAGTAGGTTTCCCAAATGCCAGCCGTTCAGAGTCTCTCTTCACGATTACTACCATTTTTCTGTCCTGTTTGCACTGTTATGTAATACCTTTCTTTAACTGATTTTTACTAATCCTAAGAAATATTTCAAATCATGTGTGTGGGGCATCTATCAAAATATGATTTAGTGTGTAAGAATTATTTCTGTAGAGAGAATTCTATACAGGTAAAATAGAATACATTTTTGAGGGGTTGGGCCCCTATTCCTCTTAGAACCCCTTAGAGTTCCTCCTGTGGTACTTCAATAAGACGGTTAGATGATATTTACTACATTTTATTTTTTATTTTTTTTTTATTGGTCGTTCATGACATTACATAGTTCTTAATACATCATATTACACGGTTTGATTCAAGTGGATTATGAACTCCCGCTTTTACCCCGTATACAAATTGCTGTATCACATCAGTTACCCTTCCATTGATTGACATATTGCCTTTCTAGTGTCTGATGTATTCTGCTGTCTGTCCTATTGTCTACTATCCCCCCTCCCCTCCCCTCCCCTCCCCTCCCCTTTTCTCTCTCTACCCCTTCTACTGTAAATCATGTCTTCCATTTGTATTCTCTTGACTTACCCCTCCTTACCTCTTATATGACATTTTGTATAACCCTGAGGATCGCCTTCCATTTCCATGCAATTTCCCTTCTCACTCCCTTTCCCTCCCACCTCTCATCCCTGTTTACTGTAAATCTTCTTCTCAAGCTCTTCGTCCCTACCCTGTCCTTGTTTACACCCCTTATATCAAAGGAGTCATTTGGTATTTGTTTTTTAAAGATTGACTAGCTTCACTTAGCATAATCTGCTCTAATGCCATCCATTTCCCTCCAAATTCTATAATTTTGTCATTTTTTAATGCAGAGTAATACTCCATAGTGTATAAATGCCACATTTTTTTTATCCATTCATCTATTGAAGGGCATCTAGGCTGGTTCCACAGTCTTGCTATCGTGAATTGAGCTGCTATGAACATCGATGTAGCAGTGTCCCTGTAGCATGCTCTTGTTAGGGCTTTAGGGAATAGACCGAGAAGGGGAATAGCTGGGTCAAATGGTGGTTCCATTCCCAGCTTTCCGAGAAATCTCCATACTGCTTTCCAAATTGGCTGCACCAATTTGCAGTCCCACCAACAATGAACAAGAGTGCCCTTTTCCCCGCATCCTCTCCAGCACTTATTGTTGTTTGACTTCCTAATGGCTGCCAGTCTTACTGGAGTGAGATGGTATCATAGGGTAGTTTTGATTTGCATTTCTCTGACTGCTAGCGATGGTGAGCATTTTTTCATGTACTTGTTGATTGATTGTATGTCCTCCTCTGAGAAGTGTCTGTTCAGGTCCTTGGCCCATTTATTGATTGGGTTATTTGTTATCTTATTGTCTAATTTTTTGAGTTCTTTGTATATTCTGGTTATTAGGGCTCTATCTGAAGTGTGTGGAGTAAAGATTTGTTCCCAGGATGTAGGCTCCCTATTTATCTCTCTTATTGTTTCTTTTGCTGAGAAAAAACTTTTTAGTTTGAGTAAGTCCCATTTGTTGATTCTATTTGTTAACTCTAGCGCTATGGGTGTCCTATTGAGGAATTTGGAGCCCGATCCCACAGCGTGTAGATCATAACCAACTTTTTCTTCTATCAGATGCCGTGTCTCTGATTTAATATCAAGCTCCTTGATCCATTTTGAGTTAACTTTTGTGCACGGCGAGAGATAGGGATTCAGATTCATTTTGGTGCAAATGGATTTCCAGTTTTCCCAGCACCATTTGTTGAAGATGCTATCCTTCCTCCATTGCATGCTTTTAGCCCCTTTATCAAAAATAAGATAGTTGTAGTTTTGTGGATTGGTTACTGTGTCCTCTATTCTGTACCATTGGTCCACCCGCCTGTTTTGGTACCAGTACCATGCTGTTTTTGTTACTATTGCTCTGTAGTATAGTTTGAAGTCTGGTATCGCTATACCGCCTGATTCACACTTCCTGCTTAGTATTGTTTTTGCTATTCTGGGTCTTTTATTATTCCATATGAATTTCATGATTCTTTTATCGATTTCTACAAGATATGCTGTTGGGATTTTGATTGGCATTGCATTGAACTTATAGAGAACTTTTGGTAATATCGCCATTTTGATGATGTTAGTTCTGCCTATCCATGAGCAGGGTATGTTTTTCCATCTTCTAAGGTCTACTTCTATGTCTTTCTTTAGGGTTCTGTAATTTTCATTGTATAAATCTTTCACCTCTTTTGTTAGGTTGATTCCCAAGTATTTTATTTTTTGGGGGGATATTGTGAATGGAGTAGTTGTCCTCATTTCCGTTTCAGAGGATTTGTCGCTGATATACAGGAATGCCTTTGATTTATGCGTGTTGATCTTATATCCTGCCACTTTGCTGAATTCATTTATTAGCTCTAATAGCTTCTTTGTAGACCCTTTTGGGTCTGCTAGGTATAGAATCATATCATCTGCAAATAGTGATAATTTAAGTTCTTCTTTTCCTATTTTTATGCCTTTAATTTCTTTTGACTGTCTAATTGCTCTGGCCAGTGTTTCGAGGACTATGTTGAACAGAAGTGGTGAGAGAGGGCATCCCTGTCTTGTACCAGATCTTAGAGGGAATGCCTTCAATTTTTCTCCATTCAGAATGATGCTGGCCTGTGGCTTATCATAGATTGCTTTTACAATGTTGAGGTATGATCCTGTTATCCCTAATTTTTCTAGCGTTTTGAACATAAAGGGATGCTGTACTTTGTCGAATGCTTTTTCTGCATCTATTGAGATGATCATATGGTTCTTATTTTTAAGTCTATTGATGTGGTGAATAACATTTATTGATTTCCGTATATTAAACCAGCCTTGCATCCCAGGGATGAATCCTACTTGATCATGATGTATAATTTTTTTGATATGTATTTGAATCCGATTCGCCAGAATTTTATTGAGGATTTTTGCGTCAAGGTTCATTAGAGATATTGGTCTGTAGTTTTCCTTCTTTGATGTGTCTTTGTCTGGTTTCGGAATCAGGGTGATGTTGGCCTCGTAGAATGAATTTGGAAGTTCTCCCTCTTTTTCTATTTCCTGAAATAGCTTGAAAAGTATTGGTGTTAGTTCCTCTTTAAAGGTTTTGTAAAACTCTGCTGTATACCCATCCGGTCCTGGGCTTTTCTTAGTTGGTAGTCTTTTGATGGTTTCTTCTATTTCCTCTATTGTTATTGGTCTGTTTAGGTTGTCTATATCCTCCTGGCTCAATCTGGGCAGATCATAGGACTCAAGGAATTTATCTATGCCTTCACTATCTTCTATTTTATTGGAGTATAAGGATTCAAAGTAATTTCTGATTATCTTCTGTATTTCTGAAGTGTCTGTTGTGATATTGCCTTTTTCATCCCATATGCTAGTAATTTGGGTTCTCTCTCTTCTTCTCTTCGTTAGCATGGCTAAGGGTCTGTCAATTTTATTTATTTTTTCAAAGAACCAGCTTTTAGTTTTGTCAATTTTTTCAATTGTTTCTTTTGTTTCAATTTCATTAATTTCAGCTCTGATTTTAATTATTTCTTGCCTACTACTTCTTTTGCTGTTGTTTTGCTCTTCTTTTTCTAGGATTTTGAGATGAAGTATGAGATCATTTATTTGTTGTTTTTTTCTTTTTTTGAGGAATGAACTCCAAGCAATGAATTTTCCTCTTAGAACTGCTTTCAATGTGTCCCATAGATTCCGATATGTTGTGTCTGTGTTTTCATTTAACTCTAGGAATTTTTTAATTTCCTCCTTGATGTCTTCTAAAACCCATTGATCACTCAGCAACCTATTGTTCATTCTCCAGGTGATGCTTGCTTTTTCCTTTCTTCTTTTATCATTGATTTTCAGTTTCATTCCATTATGATCAGATAAGATGCATGGTATTATCTCTACCCCTTTGTATTGTCTAAGAGTTGCCCTGTGACATAGTATATGGTCTATTTTTGAGAAGGTTCCATGTGCTGCTGAGAAAAAAGTGTAGCTACTTGATGTTGGGTGGTATAGTCTATATATGTCAATTAAGTCTAGGTTGTTAATTGTGTTATTGAGTTCTATAGTTTCCTTATTTAACTTTTGTTTGGAAGATCTGTCCAGTGGTGAGAGAGGTGTGTTGAAGTCTCCCATGATTATTGTATGTTGGTCTATTAGACTCTTGAACTTGAGAAGAGTTTGCTTGATGAATACAGCTGCACCATTATTTGGGGCATATATATTTATGATTGTTATGTCTTGTTGGTGTATGGTTCCCTTGAGCAGTATGAAGTGTCCTTCTATATCCCTTTTGATTAGCTTTGGCTTGAAATCTATTTTATTAGATATGAGTATGGACACTCCTGCTTGTTTCCGCGGTCCATATGAGTGATATGATTTTTCCCAACCTTTCACCTTCAGTCTATGTATATCTTTTCCTATCAAATGCGTCTCCTGTAGACAGCATATTGTTGGGTCTTGTTTTTTGATCCATTCTACTAGCCTGTGTCTCTTAATTGGTGAGTTTAAGCCATTAACATTTAGGGTTATTATTGAGATATGGTTTGTTCTTCTATCCATATTTGTTTATTGATGTTACTAAACCTGATTTGTTATCCTCTTTGACTACTTTCCCCCCTTTACTGTCCTACCTCCCATTGTTGGTTTTCAATGTTGTTTTCCATTTCCTCTTCCTGTAATGTTTTGCCAAGGATTTTTTGAAGAGATGGTTTTCTAGCTGCGAATTCTTTTAACTTTTGTTTATTGTGGAAGGTTTTAATTTCATCTTCTAACCTGAAGCTTAATTTCGCTGGATACACGATTCTTGGTTGGAGCCCATTGTCTTTCAGTGTTTGAAATATGTTATTCCAGGATCTTCTAGCTTTCAGAGTCTGTGTTGAGAGATCAGCTGTTATCCTGATTGGTTTACCCCTAAATGTAATCTGCTTTCTTTCTCTTGCAGCTTTTAAAATTCTCTCCTTATTCTGTATGTTGGACATCTTCATTATAATGTGTCTAGGTGTGGATCTCTTTTGATTTTGCACATTCGGCGTCCTGTAGGCTTCTAGGATTTGGGATTCTGTCTCAATCTTCAATTCTGGGAAGTTTTCTCGTATTATTTCACTGAATAGACTGTTTATTCCTTTGGAATGGAGCTCTGTGCCTTCCTGTATCCCAATGACTCTTAAATTTGGTCTTTTGATATTGTCCCATAATTCTTGGATGTTCTGCTCATGGTTTCTTAGCAGACTTGCTGAGCTGTCTATGTTCTTTTCCAGTTGAAATACTCTGTCTTCATTGTCTGATGTTCTCTCTTCTAAGTGATCAACTCTGCTGGTAGTATTCTCAATTGAGTTTTTAAGTTGGTTTATTGTTTCCTGCATTTCTAGAATTTCAATTTGTTTGTTTTTTATTACCTCTATCTCCCTGTGAAATTGATCTTTTACTTCCTGGATTTGTTTGTCAATGTGATCTTTCATTGTCTGATTTTGCTGTCTCATGTCTTCCTTGAGACTCCAGATCATCTGAAGCATATATATCCTGAACTCTTTATCTGATATTCCATCTGTTGCAGCTATTACCTCTTCTAAAGTTGAATTGACCTGCATTGCTTGTGGTCCTTTCTTTCCTTGTCTTTTCATACTGCTCGCGTTTCTTTCTGCTTGGTGCAACTGTTGTGTTTTGAAATTTACCCCCTATTTATTTATGTTGCTCTTGTATACTTGAAAAGTCTCCCTTGCAGGTGCGGGCGGCGGCTGTGCCCCTACTCCAATTGGGGTGACGTGTCTACCACGCTGGCGGCTCTCTGGGCCTGTTCCGGGAGTGGAAGGTGGCTCTGCTCTGTCCCTATTCCAATTGGGGTGTCGTGACTACAATGCTGGCAGGTCGCTGGGCCTGTTCCGGGCGTGGGCGGTGGGCTTGGCTGGCGGGATTCCACCTAATGGCAGTCCCTAACCTCCCTGCTTGCTAATTAATGGCTTCTCTGAGGCGCCACGCCTTCTGTAGCTGCGGGGCAGGCCGCGCGAATCAGTTGGCCTGGATCTCCGGGGTCCTGCTGCTGGCTCTTTTGATGTTGCAAGCTGTTGGAGAGTGGTGGTGTATTCTTCAGCTTTCCCGGATGGTGGCCACTGACTGCCTGGATGGAGTGTCCGCTGTTTTGATGTTGCACTCTGAAGGAGAGTGGCGGTGTATCCTTCAGCTTTCCCGGATGGTGGCCGCTGACTGCCTCGGCGGAGTGTCCGCTGTGGGGGATGGGACTGTACCGCTTCCTTCCCCTTCTGAGAACCCGTGCTCGGCCCAAGGGTCCGTGTGGGCTTGGCTGGTGGGATTCCACCTAATGGCCTTCCCTAACCTCCCTGCTTGCCAATTAATGGCTTCACTGAGGCGCCACGCCTTCTGTAGCCGCAGGGCAGGCCACGCGAATCAGTTGGCCTGGATCTCCGGGGCCCTGCTGCAGGCTGCTGGGATCCCTGGCACTCTATCACTTTGATTTTTTCTGCTTGCCCCTCCCCCAGCGCTGGCTAGCCAGGTTTCCTTTTGTCTGCTACTGGGAGGAGGGGTTGGAGGTCAGGTGTCTCTGGTTTCCCCCTAGCCTGTATGGAGGCTCAGCTTGATACTCCCTCTCCCGGCAAGCCTGTTTTGATGTTGCACTCTGAAGGAGAGTGGCGGTGTATCCTTCAGCTTTCCCGGATGGTGGCCGCTGACTGCCTCGGCGGAGTGTCCGCTGTGGGGGATGGGACTGTACCGCTTCCTTCCTACATTTTGTTTATAGAAGAGAAAAATAGGCCGGGGAAAGCTGGAGATGGGTAGGAAGGTGGGAGGTTTCTATTAGGATATTCATCATATTCTTTATGTTTTATGAGATTTAACGAGAGTTTGACAATAGCAGAACACTGAGAAAAATAAAGATCTTTTCCAGAAAAAAACTTTCTAGAGACATTGGAAGTAGTTTTGTAGTATGGCCTCTTATTTACTCACTCTTCTATGCATTCATCCATGCAAGAAATGCTTGTAAAGTGTGTACTCTGTGTGAGGCTCTGAGATGCAGTAATGGATATCCCATGAGGAGTTCCCTGTGCTCAGAATCTTGGCTGGGAAATTAAATAAAACAATGATCACTCGTCAGTGCAAAAAGTGCTAAAAATGGAAGTATGCACACAAAAGTGTGAGGACACCCAGGAGTGGGCAGCTGATTCTGTTCAGGAATGTCAGGCTGTGGTGGCCAGCCATGGTGCTAGGTCTCCCTCAGAAAGCAAACATACCATTCCAATGGAGAAACCCTCCTTTTGAGTTCTGCCTTTATTTCACAGGACACCATTGATCTTCTGAGGGGGTCCAGGGGATGGGATGCTTTACCTTTCCATCTAGGAGTTGGTCTGGCCTTGACACGAATCACCTCAGAAATTCCTCTTAAAACACATGTTGTGTTTTTATGAAGAGAGTTTTGAAGGTATGCCCTGGTGCCCCATTTAGAGATCCTGCATTCTTCTGGATTGTTCCCTGGAAGGGTTCATCCATTTAAGACTTCAGCTATGTGCTTAAAGAAATTGCCAAAATTTCCACAAAGGTGTATATTCAGGGCTATTCAGTGTGTATTGCTTACACTCACCATAATGAGGATTTGATCAAATAACCCTATAAAACATGCCACAGTAAAACACCAAACTGCCTTTTAGAAGGACAAATCAAATCTACATGTCTTAACTCTCTTAATACTCTCCCTAGAGTATTCACGGTACATGAACAGAACATTCAAATAAGCAGATTATAGAACCACGTGTGTAATAGTACCTTGTTTGTATTAAAAAAGTGAGTTGATACATGCATAAAAAGTCTGCTGGGATGTATTCCAAACCACGAAGAGAGAGGCTGTGGGGAAGGAGGTGGTATGTGAAGAGCCTGGGAGGGAATCTCACTTCATCTTTTAAGCACATCTGCATTTTGTGCCTTTTAAATAATTTTTATAAACAGCTGATAAAACGACACAGTGAAAAACAAAAACATCACAGGCGTTTTTTTCCTATGGTGAAGAAGAAAATGGGAATTGAAGAAAGGTTTCCATAGTGAAAGGATCACATGGCTGAAGGTCCAGGTTCATGGCTAAGGATTTGAATTCACAGAGGCTCTTCCTTCCGTTGTGCTACAAAATGGCTGGGTGATGTGGAGGACTGAGCGCACCACCTTTGTTCTCCAACCTGAACTCTTTTCTCTTGCTCCAGTTCCAATTCTCAGCTCTGAAAGCACCATCTTTCCCTTATTTGCTTCCCTTGTACATCCAACTGGTTGCACTAGGTCTCTGACACATCTGCATTCTTTTCTATTCTCTATTGTAACATGTTGGCCTGGCCCATTGGCATGCCCTTCCTCCCACTCTCTGTCCATTATACATTTGCAATGGCAGCAGAATGGTCCTCCTCAGGCACAGAAGTAGTGATGTTATGGCCTCAATTATAGACCCTAAGTGAACGCCCTTGCTGGTGGCACAGATACCCATGTTATGATTCCATCCCGAAGCCCTTGCATGATGATGTAATCTCTCCAGTGATGTCCTTACCTCCACTCTGCACAAGATTCTCTTTGTCCTTGGGCTGTGCTCTGCACCTTTTCTCCTTCATGCTTTTGTGGGCAACACTGGCTCCCCCATCTTTTTCTGTGACGTCAACCCTTACCCTGTACTATTTCCTATGACAGCTTTTGTGGTTGTGCCCATCTTCCTTTTTCATTCATGCACTTTCTGAGTAATCCTTCTATTGTGCCTGCTGGGTACCTGGCATTGTGCTGGGTTTGAAGATACAACAGTGAGCAAAACAGACCATAAGCCCTGGCCCCCGGAGACCCAGGCAACCCCCAAGGAGACAAGCAATCAGAATTTTACAACTTGGGAGAAGACTATGGAGAGAGCAAACTTGGGACTGAGAGTGTTGGCTTAGATAGTGGGGTGGGGAGAGGAAGGGGGATGTGCCTAGGAAACATCCGGTTGAGGGATGGCACTTATAGTGGACCTAGAGAGCTTAGGGTGTCAGTAGTGGTGTGTGTGTGTGTGTGTGTGTGTGTGTGTGTGTGTGTGTGTGCGGGGGTGGGGGTGTACATTCTAAGCAGATGGCATTTCATGCAGGGGTAAGTTCAAAGACCCTGAAACAAGAAAAATGTTTAGCCATATAAGGGATTTGGTGAGAGGAGAGTTTAAGGTGAGAGGAGAGTTTAAGGTGAGAGGAGAGTTTAAGGTGAGAGGGGACAGGAGTTGATAGTGGGGAAGAAGGGACGTTAAAAATTAGACTTTAAAAGTCATGTAAAGATTTGGATTTTATTCCACTTGCAGGGACATGCTGTAGGGGGTGAGATTATAAATCCAGCCTTATCCCCTTCTGTATTCCCCTAAGCACCTGCCACAATGTCCCACATAGAATTGTTACATAGTCAGTACTTGTTGCATTATTGAATGCTGTGACTGTGATTGATTATAGAATTAGCCACTCTTCAGCAGAGTTTATTTAGTCCTCTTTATCAGTTTTTATCCAGCAAGCTAGATAAGTTCATAAAAAAAGGTAACTTTCCTGGTAATTTTCTATTTTCAGTTCATTAATCATGTACTGAATGATGGCTCTGGTTTTGCTTTAAAAATCTGAGAAGTTTTCTGGATATTGGGACTTTCATTTAAATCTCATCAAGAGGTTTTTACCTTTTTTTTTCTTCAAAAGAAATTTGAATTTTAACACCAGAAATCATGAACTGCTCTTGTAATATTAAGAAGAAAATATACACTTTGTGTGTGGTTTAGCAATAGACATTGGTGATTTGTAGGTGAGTAAAATGAGATCTGGAAATTTAAAGTCCCTGGTCTGAAGTCATTCCCGTAGGTGACATTTTCTAGCCTCTTCACTGCTCAGCAGCATTCCTGCTTAATTCTTCTGGGGTATTTCTCCTTTTCTAGATTCTTGTCTAATGCTCTATCGTGTCAATCAATAAGCAGACCACCCAATACATGAAGCTAACCCTTTGATCTTTAAGAGGATGTAATTAAGGATGAACTTTGGTATTATGCACTTTTTTGTTTAACACCATGTAGCATTCAGGAATTGTTTTGTTACAAGTGAAACAAAACAGATTAAAAATAGGGAATGTTTGGTTTCCATAGTTAAGCCAGTGGTGTTACAAAAGGCCTCGGGGACTATAGGTTCACCAGAACTGCAGAACCTGCCTTCTCTGGAACAAGCAGCATCCCTTGCTTGGTTGGATGGGTGGAGAGTGGGAAGCAGGAGCAATCCATCCTCTAGATAAGGAAGCCCTTTTTCCAGGGAAGGGAAGGGACACCAATACACAAAGCAATATGTGGTGACCACACTGTAAGAACACAAGCTCTTTAGTAATCCTCAGAGCAAATATTTGTGTAACACTTTGATATTTTGCAAGTGCTTCTGTGTGTATTGTCCATTTCATCCTCACAGAAACCTATGGGATTTCCAGGAAAAACAACAAGCCCAAGTGAAGAGGCCCTGGAGTGGAAGGAGACGAGGTTAGAGGGATCTAGAGGGAGCCAGATTATGCTGGCAGAGCAGAGGTGGCTTGGGCATAGATCCTTCTAAATCCACAATTCATGCTATGGACCACATAGTATTTTCTCCTGTGTCATAACAATGCTTTTACTTCAAGTGTGCATTGGAATTTGAGAAACGGTCCAATGTCCTTTGGAATCAGGTTTTCCAGATGTGGCAGATAACCAAAATAGGTAATTGTTCTGATTAGCTTTTCATTACTGTGACCAAAATACTGGACAAGAAAAACTTAGAGGAAAGACAGTTTCTTTGGGACTCATAGTTTCAGAGGTCTTATCCCATAGATGAGTGCACCATTGATCTGGGTTCAAGGTGAGGCAATGCATCATGTAGAAAGGGCTCAGTGGAAGAAAGCTGCTCAGCTCATTGTGGGGTTGGGAAGCAGGGGTTGGGGGAAGCAGCCACAGAAAAGATGCACCCTTCTAGGGCATACCTCCTGTGACCCACCTCCTCCAGCTACTCCCCACCTGCCTACAGTGACCACCCAATCTATCAAAGTAGGATGGACTGATGAAGTCACAGCTCTCACAGTCCAATCACTTTACCTCTCAACATTCATGCAATAACACAGGAGATTTGGCAGGGGGCGGGAATTTCACATTCAAACCCTAACATAAGTGAGCTGTAGAGGCTGGTTCTTTGAAGTGATTGCATGTATGCACTGATTTCTTTAAATTTAAAATGTTACCTGTGGTGATCCAGGCATGGTACTGAGCACACAGGATGGAAAGATAAATAGGTATAGTCATGGCCCAAGAGAAACCGCCACTAGTTGGAAAACAGGTGTGTAAACAGGTTATATTAATGGCGAACTGCTAAGAAAACCCCATTACAAGATGGTACTGGGGGGCTGGGGATGTGGCTCAAGTGGTAGCGCGCTCACCTGGAATACATGCGGCCCGGGTTCGATCCTCAGCACCACATACAAACAAAGATGTTGTGTCCGCCGAAAACTAAAAAATAAATATTAAAAAATTCCCTCTCTCTCTCTCTCTCAAAAAAAAAAAAAAAAAAAAAAGATGGTATCCGGGACAGAAAAAGCAGGGAGCCCATCCTGGGGTAAATCAAAGAAAACTTACTGGAGGAGACATTTGCTTTGCAAGGGAGCAGCATGACCAAGTGTGGGTGGGGAGGTGAAGGAGGTGCAGACACATTGGAGGGTAAGAGCATCTAAGTTGGTTCCACAGTTTAGCTATTGTCCCCATGCCCCTGTCCCACCCCTCCCTCTCCTTTGCTCCATTAATGTCCCTCCATTCACCCAAATGTTTACATTAAAAATTAGAACATGCATGTGGGATATTTGAGTTAAAAAATGCTTGATAAAATCTGTCCTGACTCCTTTATAAGAATGCCTTGCCTTTCAAATTCTCAACTTCTGCCTTGAATTCATTTTCTCATAAAGTCAGCCTATAAGTATGAACAGTCTAGACCTTTAAACTCCAGGATGCTGGGTTTTTACTTGTCTCACACTTGGGGCCACATCTAATGTTCTGTGCTTTAGGAATGATGCCTGTTGACTATTTCAGCACTGTTGTGCTGGAAAGCTATGTTTAAGGTCTTCAGACCATCGCTGCCTATCTGTAAGGGAACTCCAAATTGGAGCTCCATTGGGACTCTTCCATGACATTCTTTCCTATCAGGAATCACAGTAAAAACTTTGTCTCTGTTTTAGATAAATTGTTATGAACTTAGTTGCTTACACATTATAAATTTATTCCCTTACTGGACATTTAAAGTCTATCCTATGATTCATGTGTCTAAAGTTGAGGCATCTGCAGGGGGGTTTCTTTTGGACTCTTTGGGAGGAGCCTTTTCCTGTATCTAACAGCCGCCGATGTTCCCTGACTGTGACCCCATCCTCCATCTTTAAGATGACTCCAATCTGTAGGTACTCTGTTATCATAGCCTCCTCCTTGTGCCTCTGAAAGAGACCCCAGTGAGTGCAAAAGGGCCACCGGATGACCCAGGACAATCTCCCTATCTCAAATTCCTTAACTTGATCTCTTGCAAAAGTCCCTTCTGCTATGATTTAGCATTCACAGTTTCCAGGGATGAGATCAAGGACATTTCTGGAGGTCATTATTCAGCCTGCCACAGTCTTATGACAGCTTCAATGACCACAGTTCATCTGGTACCTTTTTATTTATTTACTTACTTTTTTGGTAATTTTTCTTTGAGAAATAACACATAAACTTGGTAAAAAAAATAAATAACACAAATATGAGATTGTCTCCTTGTCATAACATTAACCTCCCCATAATACTTTTTAAAAATTATTAATTAATTAATTAGGTATATATGACAGCATTTTGATTCATTGTACACAACTGCACCACAACTTTTCATTTCTCTGGTTGTACACTACGTAGCGTCACACCATATGTGCAGTCATACAGGTACATAGGGTAACGATGTCCTTCTCATTCCACTATCTTCCCTATCCCCATGCCCCCTTCATACCCTTCCCTCTCCTTTGCTTCATTAATGTCCCTCCATTTTCCCCAGGCCCCTCCCTTCCCTATGGATCAGCATCCACTATCAGAAAGAACATTTGGCCTTTGTTTTTTGTGGGATTGGCTTACTTCACTTAGCATGATATTCTGCAACTCCATTCATTTACCTGCAAATTCCATAATTTTATTCTCTTTTAATGCTGAATAATATTCCATTGAATATATATATATATATATATATATATATATATATATATATGTGTGTGTGTGTGTGTGTGTGTGTTTGTGTGTATGTGTGTGTGTGTATATATATATATGTATATATATATATATACATATACATATATACACACCATAGTTTCATTATTCATTCATCTATTGAAGAGCATCTAAGTTGGTTCCACAGTTTAGCTATTGTGAATTGAGCTTCTATGAACATTGATCTGGCTGTGTTACTATAGTATGATGGTTTTAAGTCCTTTGGATATAGACCGAGGAGTGGGATAGCTGGGTCAAATGGTGGTTCCATTCCAAGTTTTCTAAGAAATCTCCATATTTCTTTTCTAAGAAATCTCCATATTTCTTTTCATAGTGGTTGCACCAATTTGCAGTCCTACCAATAATGTATGAGTGTACCTTTTCCCCCTCATCCTTACCAACATGTATTGTTGTTCATATTCTTGATAACTGCCATTCTGACTAGCATGAGTTGAAATCTTAGAGAAGGTTTTTTTTTTTTTTTTTTGGTACCAGGGATTGAACTCAGGGGGCACTCAGCCACTGAGCCACATCCACAGCCCTATTTTGTATTTTATTTAGAGACAGAATCTCACTGTGTTGCTCAATGATTAACATTGCTGAGGCTGGCTTTGAATTCATGATCTTCTCTCAGCCTCCTAAGCCACTGGGATTATAGGCATGTGCCATTGTGCCCGGCCTTAGAGTAGTTTTGATTTGCATTTTTCTAATTACTAGAGATGTTGAACATTTTTCATGTATTTGCTGATCAAATATAAATCTTCTGAGAAGTGTCTGTTCATCTCCTTATCAGATCTTAAACTACAAAGCTACAGTAACAAAAATGGCATGATATTGGCACCAAAATAGACATGAAGACCAATGGTACAGACTAGAAGACAGAGACAAAAACCACATAAATACGGTTACCTCATACTAGACAAAGGTGCCAAAAAATATACATTGGAGAAAAGATAGCTTATTCAACAAACGGTGTTGGGAGAACTGGAAATCCATATGCAGCAAAATGAAAATAAGCTCCTATTTCTTACAAGACACAAAACTCAAAGTGGATCAAGGACTAGAAATTAGACCAGAGACCCTGTGCCTAATAGAAGAAAAAGTAGGCCCAAATTGTCATCATGTCAGATCAGGCCCCTACTTCCTCAATAAGACTCCTATGGCATAAGAAATACAATCAAGAACTAATAAATGGGATGGACTCAAACTAAAAAACTTCTCAGCAAAATAAACAATCAATGAGGTAAAGTGAGAACCTACATTTTGGGAGCAAATTTTTGCCCAAGCACATCAGATAGAACACTAATCTCCAGGTATGTAAAGAATTCAAAAAACTTAACAAGACACACACACAAAAAATCTTGTACCTTTTTGACCAGATAGATGCTGTGCACATTTCCATGGTTGACAGTTTGTGCACATTTAAAAAAAAAATTTGCACCTCAATGATTTTGCATTTACCATATAAAACAGTACTAGCAAGTGATTCCATGACCTAAGGTTAATATCACTGGATTTTAGTCATCTCTTTCACTGCTATGACTAACAGATCTGACCAGAACAATTGTAGAAGAGGAAAAGTTTATTTGAGCGCTCACGGTTTCAGGTGTCGTTGTCCATAGAGGGCCATCTCCATTCCTCAGGGTTCTAGGTGAGGCCAAACATCACCGCAGGAGGGGGTGGTGGAGGGAAGCAGCTCACATCATGGTGATCAGGAAGCAGAGGGAGAGAGATTCCACTTGCCAGATAGAAATATATAACCCAAAGCCATGCCCCAATTCCCACCTCCTCCAGCCACTTCAGTTACCACTGAGTTAGTCCCTATCAGGGATTGGGTTAAGACTCTTAAAACCCAATCATTTCTCCTCTGAACTTTCTTGCAGTGTTTCTCAAGTGAGCTTTTTGGGAACACCTCACATCCAAACCACAACACATTGTAGGAGTTTCTTGAGTCCTGCCTGACAGTGAAATTACCACTTAGCATTAAGTTACCTTATTAGTTTTACTGAAAGGAAAATATTTATTTGTTAAAAGCCAGAGTGATTTCATGTGACGTTTATTGCTCCTTACTGTACTTTTAGGGCAACTTCTCCATCTTATCTTCAAGTAATTTGTATATGTGATTTATCTGATTAGATTGTAAGCTTCTTGGGGACAGAGCCATTTTCTGATTTATTAGTCTATCCAATAGAGCACATAAGATGCTTGAAATATAATTAGGTGTTTTCCATGTACCAATTTAAAATTTTTTAATAGTTTTAGATGGACAGCATGCCTTTATTTGTTTAGTTTTTTATGCAGTGCTAAAGATCGAACCCAGTGTCTCACAATGCTAGGCAAGCACTCTGCCACTGAGCTACCCCTCCAGCCCTCCATGTACTAATATTTTAATGCTCACAAAAGCCTATGATACAGAATCTCAGAGAGGATATGTTACTGGGTTGAAATGAGACAGCTGACAAGATACAGTGCTGACGTCAAGCACTCCAACTCCTGTGTCCCTGCTTTTAACAACTCTGTTATGTTCTTTTTATTACTGCAGTAAGTATGTGCTGAAGGAATTATAATTATTGCTTTATAGCTGGCACGGCACTTTTACATACATTATCTTATTAGATCTCCATTAAGTAAAAGTCAGGCAACTATCACTTGCTTCTCTTCTAGCAATGAGCAAACAGGCCTAGAATGGCCAAGTGTGTTCATTTATTTACTCACTGAATTTTCATTGTGCAGAGATTCACAGATCCTCCATGGGGTGCCTAGCCCCGGGTACACCTTGGGAAACACAGGTTAATAGAAAAGGCTGTTCCCTCATGGAGTGTAAGTGCTGTGCAGAACACTGGGTTCCACGTCTGCTTCAAAGGCACAAGTGTTTTTTAGGAAAAGATGATAGAGACCATCAAATCTGAGCCATCTCAAAAGGCTTCTCTGGTCAGGGCACATTGATCAATGCACTTTTGATTTCAAGTAATAAAAACTCTTTTCCAAATAGCTACACTTTCAGGTAGTTATTGGATCACATTGCTAAGAAAAAAAAATTCTTCAAATATAAATGAGCTTCTAGAATAGATCTGGTAATATGTATTATGTTACTAGAATTTGGTGTTGGATTTGTTCTTTGTTGATTGTCCCCTTTTGTTGCAGAGATAGTTTGAATGGTGCTGGCCTTTTACTACTAGACACAGAAAAGAAGGGACAACTTTACTTTGGTTTTCCAGGAACCAGTTCCTGAGGAGGCCTTGGTTTGGCTCTGTTTGGACCCATGTGTGTAAACATCTCTACGGCCAGATTGCATTCTGTGCCTCTTTCCTGCTACCTTTTAGCCTACACTAAGGAGAAAGCGGGGCTTCATATTTGATGTTGGGGAGACGAATTTTCTGAATAGATAAAAATTAACAGATATTCTCTACAGAGTCACATAATACAGTCAATTATGCTATAGCATGTACTCTATGTTGTTTTTTTAAATCACCGCACTATGCAAAATTATAGAAAGAAAACCCCAAAGCTTGTGGGGAAAATGAGGTTATAGAAAAATAAATGTTTGTCAGTAAGATATTAAAATATAGAAACCTAATAAAATCAGTGCCACGATTTTATCCACACATACGTCAATAAATATGGCATTTTACCTTGACGAGAGCTGACATGTGCTTTTGGTTATGGGCAAGGGGAGAGATGTAGCTGTGAGTTATTGTGAAATGGTAGAGAGAGAGGGTTACCAAAACTTACTGTCCTCTGCAGCCTTAAGTTCTAAAGCATGTTTTTTTCGACTCTGAGAATAGGTCTTTTAAGGTATGCATTTATTACTGATATCTATTTCGTCAAAGTTGAAATCTGGATCCAATACATGGGCTTCTTCTTCAATTAATTTCTTTGTTGTCTGTAAAATTTATTTTACAGCTTTTTCATCTGTACTCGTGGCTTTACTCATCCACTGAAAGCTTTGGAAATTGGTAAAGATGTTTGGAACCACTATACACTATACAAGCCCACCTCTCCTGGCCCTAAAAGGAGTCATGGACCTGGGATTTCTGCTTAAGGTCTTACAAAGATGTTGCTTTCTTTTTGATTGTCACAGAAGTTGTTTCTTCATTTTCTTTTCTTTCTCTTTGGTGTACAATGTATGTCCTCGACATCTTTCCAATTCTTCTATTTCTATAGACATTTTTCTTTCTGAATGCCTGACACTTGACGTTTTCCCAGCAATAGATATTTGTTGTATTCTCACGTGGCTTCTGATGGTCTGCAGGGCGGATTTCTTTATGCCTTTTGCTCAGGAGAGCAACCTGTTCTCCCATTTCTTTCAAAAAACACTTCTTTCAGATTTCTTCTCAAGATCTTAAACTTTTCTTTTTCCTGTACTTCTTGGCATTTTTGAAGCTGGATACATAGACGTGAATGGGATGTTGAAAGAGAGTTTTTTTTTTTTTTTTTCCCCACATAGACAAGTTCACAAATGTCAAAAAATAGCAACACAATAGGATAAAGCACATGGCGGCTTGGTTGCTGGTAAATGTTTGAAGTGTTTTGTGTCTTTGAAATGCTTGGTTTGGGGTGTGGTTTTTCTATTTTTCTAATGTGGTGTTTTGGGTGGATAAAATTGCGCACATGCAAATGAAGAACTCATGTTCAGCTCAAATGATTTCCTAGTATATCAATCACATCATGATACAATTTTGTTCTGAAAGGAAGAGATAAAGAAGAATTGACTAATAGGAAGAGAAGAGAATAAAACATAGAACTTTTGGTTTAGTCACTTTTCCCAGCACACAACAGTGCTTACAGAATGAGCACTTGTGTGCATCCTCATAGTATTCAAAACATAACAAAATGCATTTTTGATATTATTGTTTAAATCTGGAATACCCCCCCCCCCCAAAGGCCTATGTTTTAAAGGCTTGGCCTTCAACTTGGTGCTGTTGGAAGGTGGAAACCTTTGGGAGATGACACCTAGTGGCATGTCTTAGGACACTGGGCATGTGACCTAAGACATGCCACTAGGTGTCAACCTCAGGGGGATAGTGGGACTCCTGCCCATTCCTCTTCTTTTCCTGACAGCAATGAGATGAATGGGTTTCATCTATCATTCATTTCTGCTATGATATAATACCTCACCATAGGCCCCAAAGCAAAATGGTCCAACTGACTATGGACTGAAACCTTCAAAATTATAAGCCAAAATAAGCTTGTCCTCTTTTTTAAGTAGTTTATCTCATGTATTTTGTTTTAGTAACAGAAAGGGAACATGCACGTAAATGCCAGATCCTAAGTTACAAAATATAGGTTTATAACTTCAAAAAGTTACAAAATTTTTTGAAGTTATAAACCTATACATTTATTTTTCATCTATTACAGCCATTGGTTAAAATGTATTTGGAATTTGGTTTGTTTCTATCTTTGCCTCCAGATCCATTTTATAGCATGTTGAAAAATCACTTTCACTATTTTATAATCAATTCTCTAAAAAGTCTTCTACTTGACAATCACTTTTTTTTTTCTGCATTCACTACTTGATTCTGAAACATATTACTAAAAGTGCTAGTGTTTAGGAACATACTGTATAAGCCTTACAGAATTACACTAATAGTAGTTGTTACTTTATGGGTTTTTTTGTCAATTCTATAAAAAAATGAAACAAATCCTTCAAATATAGACTTTGCTGCAATTGAGAATTTCTAAAATGAAGTGCTAGAGATATTGAAGGCAATTCTACAAGAAAAGCTCTTAAAATGAATTGAAATTTGTTGGGAAAAGTTGCAAGCTCTGTGGGAATAAACTTCTGCCATCTCTATTGGAATGATACTATTTTATTTTCTTCCTACATCTTTTTGAATTTTATTGTCTTCCTACATCTTTTTGAAACTTTAGCCAGATCAAACCAAAGTGGCCCAACATGAGTAGTGATTCCATGTTTAGATCTTTCTTCACATGTGTAGCTCTGCACATGGCACAGAGGGAGTGCTCAACAGGGGGTTGGCTGGTCAGCTGACTGGCTGACCCTTCCAGTGGTGTCTTATACATACTTAGTTAATGAAGATTTGATGCTGTGAATCTTTTGTTCTACTCCAATAGTTGAATGTCGACTCTCATGGTCAAATATGGTATTTTGTAAGCAAGAAGAATTATATTTAAGCAAAACAATCCTTAGTAAGATAAAAGGAAAGTTTTCTTTCATTTTTATTCCTCTCTTTGATGTCATTTGTAGAAATTCAAACTTAGTCTTACCACAGCACACACCAAATGTTCGTTATAGATGCTGGCAACTTCTGTTTTTGTTTTAGTTGATTTCTCTTTAATTTGTTGTTTCTCTAACCCCAGGCTTGTTCTGTTTCCCTCAAATACACTCACTCTGGTATGCAGGCTGTGTGTGTTTTTAGATTTGCTTGTGTTCTTATAAAATACGCAGTGCTAGTTTGGGATATACAGAGTTTTAATTTATCTAAACAATTGTGTCCTATTTTTCTTGTTTTGTTCTTTTCTCTTTTATTCAACACTCGAGGTCTTCCCATGTAACAATGTGTCATTTCTACCTCATTCTCCATAATGAGTATCCCACAATTTTCCATTTTCTTACCATTCTCATCATCGCTATCAAACAGTGCTGCCTGGGTCGACCCTCCTGTATATGTTCCCTTGTAAACCTCCTGGGGATTTCCATGGGCCAGATAATCAAGCCTGAGACTCCTGAGTCATAGCACAAATTTATTCCTAATTTGTCTGGAAATGACCCCATTGACTTTTGGAATAGTTCCAACCGACAATCCCTTCATCAGTTCTTGTGCCAGCACCACAAGGGACAAAAACAAAAACGTCTGAATACTTTCTCATACCTACTGAACATTCTGGATTAAGACATTAAAATAAACCTAGGTAATCTCTAAGTGGATTTGTATCATTATGTCCATTTTTTCAGTTTGTAAAAGAACAATGTAGACAAATTCTGGATTCCCCACTTCTCCATCTAATTACAGGATTGAAGATCAGCTTACTGCATGACACCCAGTTCCTTCCCCTAAACCATGTGACAGTGTCACCTTTTGAAAAAGACACCGGGGACGCTTTGTGGCCGTCGGAGTCGTATTATGTTGTCTAGACATCTGAGTACATTTTATGCATTCTGCTAGGATTTAATATTTGCACATAACCTACATTCAAATAGTTAGGAAGTACTTTTTTTTTTGAAGAGCCAATTAAAATAGTGACATGGATGATGTGTTCTTTTTCTTTCTTTGTAGTAGGACTCCTGTCAGAGTTCCTGTATCTTAATTGGGTCTATTTGAAAAGAAATTTTGAAATCCCGCGCTGCAGGATAAATGTTCTTACTTATCCCTTGAGTTTCCATCGGGTGCCTTTGCAGCGATCACTGAGAATTACTTGTCTTGGTGCTCTTTGGAAATAAGATGCAGTGGCATTTGAATTGATGAGAGCAGTAACACCTCGGATGAAGTGTCATTCCGTAACGATGGCAAGTGGAATGCAGTTTCATTAGGCACAAAGGTGAAAACATGATTTCTAGAAACACTCACTTTGTACAAGCAATTGACTCAATTAACATCAGTTTCTAGCAGTGATTCTCAGATTTTTTTTGTGCTCATAATACACAATTTTTTGAAGGGAATAAAAGACCCCAAGGGACTCTGAGTAAGAGGATACTATATGATATAATCAGTTTGCCATTATCAAAATGTGTCTGACTTTGGAAAAGCACCTGTGACTATCACACTTTCTACTTGGTTACTTCTCAGCTCAGGGCTGTGCTATCACTGTTCAGATTTTCTTTGCCAGTGTTGTCTCCTCTTTGTATAGTCATCCCTTAGTAGCAATCCTAGGTTGGTTCTAGGAAGCATCAAGGATGCTCAGCTCCCTTATGTAAATAAATGGCTTAATATTTGCACATAATCTACATTCATATTCCTGGACATTTTCAATTATCTCTCAATTCCTTACAACACTTCATATAACATAAAATCTATGTATATTGTTATTATACTGAATTGTTTAGGGGATAATGGCAAGAAAGTCTGTGCATATTCAGGCCAGACACAGGTTTATTTTTTGAACATTTTTCATCTGAAGCACAGCACATGTGGCATCTGAGGATGTGGAGGGCCAACTGTGTGCATCACATAAAATCACAGAATGATTTTAGGCTTGTATTCACTTTTCTGGAGAAGCAACATAGAAACATTTTAAATTTCATTAAAAATGATAGAATATTATACTTTGAAATAACCGCAGACATCATCTAGCCTGATCTTGTTAGACATGAAGAAACAGAGGCCCAGAGAAACCAGGTTTCCCAAAACTAAAGAATCAGTTTTAATCAGTCTCTTAAGTTTTAGAAAACTCTCAAAAGGGAAGTATCTCTTTGCTCCAATTTTTTTTTTTTTTGAGAGATTCAAGACATGTAGCTAATAGACTCACATGGGCCTACTTACATCAGATGTTTTGGTAATTCCTGTCCAACTATAAACCCTGAAATGAAAGGGCAAGGAAACAATCAGATCCTTTGTATGATTTCTATTCTGTCTATGTCTTGATATTTTATAAACCAAATTATAAACCACTAGGTATCCTCACTCAATTATTCTGAATTTTCTTGTTCCTCACGATTGTTAAGGCCAGAATGGCACATCATCTTTGAAAAACTAAGAGTATGATTGGAGCCTATCCTTGCATACCATGAGGTGCTGAGATTCCTTCTGGGCCACGGATCCTGGGCAGAGGAAGGGCAGTGTGGATGCAGATGCTAAGTCTCAGTGAGTTACTGTAGCTTCTCCAAATTCATACTAATTACTTTCTAATTTTTATATTTCTTATGCAGGTTGCTTTCATGAAATATTTTATTTTCAAAAAGACTTTGGGTGCTACAAAAAAAGTTCTACAAACCACTTTTTTTTAAAAAAAATGTTCTTTTAAAATATACATGACAGTAGAGTGTGTTTTGGCATACTATACCTACATGGAATATAGCTTATTATAATCAGGATCCTGTTCTTATAGTTATACATGATGAGGAGTTATCCTGGTTGTGTATTCAAATATAAGGATAGAAAAGTTATGTCCAAATAATTCTACTGTCCTTCCTATTCCCCTCCCCATCCAACAAACCACTTGAAAAGCCCATTAAGGGAGTGGATTCCTTGAACAAGCAAGATGAGCTTGTTACTGGTAGTGGATTTAGCAACTATTTCAGGGTGGTGAGAGTGGACCTCTTATATGGCATGAGCTCTTATACCACAGAGGAGTGTTCCCTGCCTGATGTTATAAGGGACACAGACTAAGATATTTTTGTTCCATCTATAATTCTTAGTTTTTGTTTGTTTGTTTGTTTGTTGTTTGTAAAGTGGATCTTATGTTCCACTTTTTTATTGATTTTATTTGTTTAAACACATGACAGCAGAATGCATTACAATTCTTATTACACATATAGAGCACAATTCTTCATTTCATGCCATTTCATACCATTCCATGCCTTTATATGTGTACTTTTTGCATTATAATTCTTATTACACATATATACAACAATTTTTCATATATCTGTTTGTATATAAAGTATGTAGACACCCAATTTGTGTCTTCATACATGTACTTTGGATAATGATGTCCATCACATTCTATCATCCTTGCTAATCCCCTGCCCCCTCTCTTTCCCTCCCACCCCTCTGCCCTATCTAGAGTTCATCTATTCCTCCCATGCTCCCCCTCCCTACAACACTATGAGTTAGCCTCCTTATATCAGAGAAAACATTCGGCATTTGTTTTTCGGGGATTGGCTAACTTCACTTAGCATTATCTTCTCCAGTGCCATCCATTTACCTGCAAATGCCACGATTTTATTCTCTTTTAATGCTGAGTAAAATTCCATTGTGTATATATGCCACCTTTTTTTTTTAATCCATTAATCTACTGAAGGGCATTTAGGCTGGCTCCACAATTTAGCTATTGTGAATTATGCTGCTATAAACACTGATATGGCTGTGCCCTTATAGTATGCTGTTTTTAAGTCCTTTGGGTATAATCCGAGGAGAAAGATAGCTGGGTCAAATGGTAGTTTCGTTCCCAGATTCCCAAGGAATCTCCATACTGCTTTCCATACTGGCTGCGCCAATTTGCTGTCCCACCAGCAATGTATGAGCGTACCTTTCCCCCCCACATCCTTGCCAACACTTATTGTTGTTTGACAGGCTAAGATCTTAAAGTGTTTTCTTTCTTTTTAAATGATTCATATGATAGTAAATTCCCACTCCATTCAAGTCAGAATTTTCTAAAATCAGAGTATTCACCCAGGAACTAGAACGAGCTAGAATGGAATGGAGATGGAGAGAAATGGGGCCAGAGGAAGGGGGGAACTTGTTGCCTCTCAGACATTCTGAAGATTGAATGACAGGTCATGTGCAGGCCATGTATGTGTAAGCACTTGCATTTGTAGAAGAGAATTCCATAACTAGAAAGACTTTTGATAAGTTAAAGCATCACACCACACTCTATTAAAATTTGGAAGAGTCAGGGAAGACGAATGGAAGAAATTTTTAACAATAAGGACTTTTTGTAGTTTGGAATGTTATAGACTTAAAATATAAATAAGTTGAAAGGTGGTTGATTTGAATTCATTCATGGCCTCTGCATATGGAGTTGCTAAAGTGGAATTAGAACCATGCTCCTAGATTTTTGAAATTCTGTGATCCTTAGGATTGCTCTCAATAACAGATAATCTTGCTGCTGGTTGCTGATTCAGCCTAGTACTAAATTACTACAACTTTAAAAGTTAGAGTCTAAAAAGGATTTTTTAAAATCATAGAGGGTGAAGCCATAACTCTGTATTTGTTATCCTGGGAACTAATGAAACGTGTTGAAATGAAACAACCTACATTTGTAAAGATTAATTGTTCCAGATTAACAATAATAATACATGTTCTCTCTGGAGATTAATTGACCCCAATTAATAATAATAACACTTCTTCACTCTGGAGTTATTTTATGATGAAAATAGCATTGGAACAATATCAAGCATCTCCTTCTCCAGACCTCAAATTCCAGAAAAGTAGAAGCTTAGGTTGAAACATTTTGTCCCTGTGTTGAAATGATAAGCATGAATTGTTTGGAACACAATGTATGATAAGTAGTAAAAAAGCTACAGGAATAATCAATACCTATAAGTTTGATACAGGAAACTAGGAAAGTAGAACACAGAAGTAAAAGAATAGGTTTTAATATTATCTTTAAAGTTTTTTTATTGTTGAATATTAATTACACAGAACAGTGGGTTTCATTGTGACGTATTTGTACATGGACATTTAGATGACTTTTTTGTCTTGCTTCTTCATGATATCCCCACTGTGGTTCCATGGCTGAGATTGCCAAGATATTTGCCCATTGTGAATATGTAGTTGGTTAGCCAGCCTTGGTCTGAGAGGGCTCCTACCCCAGTGGGAAGAAGCAAATGCAGATGAAGACAGTGTACCAAGTGGGCCAGGGCTCTGTACTTACAGAAGCCCCCAGGGCTCTGGAAGCTTGGGCCCCCTGACCCCCAGGTCTTGGGTGCTGCAGTGTTTCCTGAAAGAAGCTGTATCTGTGCTTTACCTCAGAAGAAACAGGAATTAGTCTGGAGCAACTGGGGGATTGGAGGTAGACAAGGGAAAGATCTCTGAGGGGCATGTCAGAGTAACTGAAAGAAAGAGGGCAGAACTACACATTATTGGGTAATAGGGAGCACAGAGGATTTCAGAGTGAGTGGTGAAGCTAGATAAGTAAGCTTGGTGGGCTGAGGATGTCAGTATTAGTAAATGACTGGATTTGAGCTGGGAGTCACTGAGTCGTCTTTAGCAGGGGAGAGTCATAATTGACCTGAATTTTAGAAGAATCCCGTGGACTGCAACCAGGAGATACCAGTAAAAAGGTGGTTGTGGTGTTGGTGACCTAGGGAGGGACACAATGTGGCTGTGTTTTTGTGGGTCAGTCTGGGTTCTGGCTATGAAGTTAGATTTAAGCCCCATTCTTCCCCCCATGGTTTTTTTTTTTTTTCCATCTTCTTTCCTAAATCTCTGTCTCTAGTACCTATGGAAAGTATGTTAGACATGTTTACAAATTATGAAGATAAACTTGGATCAGCAGCAGGTCATGTAGAAGAAGGAAGTGGATCAGATTATATGTTACTTCCTAGTACATTCACCATTGTGAGATTTGCAACATGGCTTTAGTTTTCTTATTAATACAGGATTCTGTTTTTTTTTCTCCATAATATTAAAGATGTTAAAATTGCTTCTTGGAATATGTAGGGTCCATCTACTTTAGAAACTCACTTATTATGACATAGAGAATTTGACATTGTAAGTATATCTTATGGCTTCTGTATCCATCACTAGACTATAGCTCAGAAGAATTCTCCATTTGTGTAAGAATGTGTATAATATTAGGTATTTGTTGCAATACTCTTTGTCATAATATATGAATGATGAATAGAAACTACCTAACAAGCTGTAGTAGGGGACTTGGTAAATAAATTGTAATTTGTTCCTCTAATAGTATAGAAAAATTTCAAAATAAGTGAAATTTCTCACTGGACGTTTTTTCTTTCTTTGCAGCACTGGGGATTGAACCCAAAGCATTGCACATGCTAAACAAACACCCTGCAACTGAGCTACATCCTCAGCTTTTTTGCAAATTTTATATTTAAGATGGGTCTTGCTATGTTGCTCAGGCTCACCTCCAACTTGTGATCCTCCTGCCTCAGCCTCCTGAGTAGCTGAGATAACAGGTGTGAGTCCCTATACCTGGCTTGGACAAATTTTTAAAACAACATAAATTCTATACACAACCCAGTGTACTTTATTATGGATTCACATATACATATATGGTAATAGTGCAAACAAATGCACAAAACTAACTGAGGCTAGTTTTGTTGCCAGTCTCTTTTTAAAACATCTTGGTATCACATTGTTACATTTATCTGTAAATAGCAATATAAGTTGTACCAGAAAATAGAGCTGTAAACAAAGACTTTTTCAAGTAATAATAACCTAAGGGATCCAGATTATTGTTATATTTACTTCTAGTTTCCATTTATTTAGTGCTTATTGTATGCTTTCTCATTTATTTGCTAGACTGGCCCTCAGGGATTCAGCCAGTGTGACCTTGGGGTATGTGGAAGCAATGCTTATCATGGAAGACAGCATCTGTTTGAATATGTGATGTATGTGTTCTCTCTCTATGCTGCTTAGGAAAAGGGAGCGTGAATAGTGTGGCTTTTCAGAGCAAAGTGCATTATTCCATTTGTAGTAATGTCTCCTTTTAGTCACAACTCATTTTGTTGCAAGTGACAGAAAGTGAAGTCCCATGAGTTTAAGACAAAATGAGGATTTATAGGCTCCTGTCACTCAGGTGACATGTTAGGCAAGGCAAGCCCCAGCTGATTTTGCTTGGTTAAGGACTGTCTACCTGTTTGGTTTCACCCCCAGTCTTTTAATGATCCTGGGCTCTCATATTCAAGGCTTTGCCAATCAAGCATCTGGAGACTTTCTCCCCTCTGTAGAAAGTTGTGGGGACAGTCAACTGGCTGCCTTGGTTTCTAAGCATATCATGAAACCACCATGGTGGTGGTGCAAAGATTAGCTTGTATATTTGCAATTAGTCAGGCAAACGAGATTTGGGACACTAATCAGAATATTTAATTAAAAAGAAAGTAATGTGGTGCGATCAGAAGCCAGATCAAGGTAAGATATTGTAGACATGCAAAAACTGTAATTGCCATGGACCACTATCACTGTTCTTCTGTCATCTTCCTTCTTCACATAACTGAAGAGAGAACATAATAGATAGACTATGCATGTTTTAAACACTCCTGAGTCTTATTAAAGCAGAGGAATGAATGGCCCTTTCCCAGGTGATTCTCTTCTTTCCAACACTCATATTCATCATCAGTAGCATTTGGCTGAATAAGAATCAGGGAAGTTCCTCAAAGAGATGTCTCAGAAACTCCCTTGCTCAACGATGGTCTTACACACACAACCCGTGCTTTCCCTCTTGGAGAACATTAGTGATCGAGTTAGCTCATTAGCTGCTTTAATTCACGCAGATACTGATGGAAGACTGGAGGTCCCTCGCTCATCAGCATGCAGCCAGAGTGCCATCCGGGTGTGAGTGGGCTTTGCTTTTAACAGCCCAATGACGACTTGTGTGGGTTTATGCAGATTTTCACTGCTGGGTTACTCTGTGCCCCGGCACTTGGCAATGCCCAGATCACATTTAAATCAGACTCTAAGTGTAATTAAGTACTACCCTCAGCACATCTCTCCTTTTAGGACATTTTTATTCACCATGATTTAGAACATGACAATTGGGTGAGATTAAAGCAGCAAATTGTGCCTATAAAACAAACCTCTGAAAATAGCAAGGGACTATAAAATTTTATAAAGGGAATACTGCACATGCCTCCAATCCGATAAAACTTTTGTGAGCTGGGAGATTAACTGTGAAATAAAAGTAAGCCGATACAGTATGCGCTACATCCAGACTATAAATTGCGTATTATTGTTTAGTGTAACTTTTATGTTCCCTCCCCAAATGCCTCCTTAGCATCTTGAGAATACCCCGTACAATTAATTAGTCTTCAAGGGAACCGGCTCAGGAGATGTTGGACCACTCTGTGTCAGGAAACTGGGCAGCAAGGCTGTAATGTGATAGTATTGGGCCTGTGGGAAGATCTGTGTTTCTTGCAGTCGTTATGTGGGTTTCCTTATTTGCTTGGTTCATGTTTATGTCCTTTCTGTTGTAAAGGATGGAACAGATTTCCAAGGCTCTTGAAAGCTATCTGCTTTCCATTTAGAGTCACAGGGTTTTATAGCTACACAGCATTTTAATCTCATCTACTCCAGCACCTCCTTTTAAAACTAAAGAAACTGAGGTTGGAAGCTTTGGGGACTTGCTGGGATTCATATAGGAACTTAGGGTGCCCTGGGTTCTCTTCAGAGACTATTAGTCACATTCTATTCTTTTGTCTGAAACAACTTCAAGGTCCTTTTATCTTCCTATTAAAATTGTAATATTGCATATGTGCTTTTCCTGATTATAGCAACAGAGAAAATGATCTTTGAAGACACAAATTTGAAAGATAGTTTTGAAGTAAATTTTTTTAAAAATTCATCTACAATGTCACCAATTAAAGATAACCATTTTAAAACATCCCATTGCATTTCTTTCCAGGCATTTGTCAACACATATGAAGAAAGAAATATGTTTAACTACTTAAAATGCAGAACATTCTATTTTGTTCAATTAAACATTTACAGGGGAAATTTCTTTAAACAATATAACACTCTCAAAAGCATGATTTTTAATTTGCTACTTCAAAATATTATGGCTATTTAATAATTTGCTTAATTCTTCTATTGTTTTATTACTGGTCTCCTTGTTTCCCTGGGTCCAACAACTAAAGACTTTTAAAAGTAAAAAATGATTTGTGGAGCCATGAAAAAAGAAAGACTATTGATGGAACATAAATCTCTTTAATGTTTTATTTCCAGGGTAGTTTTACGTGAACAATTGATTTAAGTTTTATGGGATAATATGTAATTTTTTCACAACAGATAAATCTGGATAATAATGTATCTTTATCAAGATAGATTCAAAGTTAAGTAGATTTTTTTTATACTTTGAATTTTCTCTACTGCCAAATGTATACTAGCTTGTAGATGTCAGTCTGCATCACTCTAAGATACTATGTACTCCACTAGGTCTTCCAGCATCTATCCATTTCTCCCTTCATCTCTTCCTATTCACATGTGTAAAGTTCTTGCCTTCTAAGCAAGTGCCCTGGTATATGGAAAATAGGAGATGAATATGACATTATCGTTGTCTTCAAGGGCTGGTACTTTAGTTGAGCAGGCTGGTAAGGGTACAGTGTCACCTATTACAGAACATCTTGTGGAATCACTTGAAGGCACGGCGTCACAGCCTGAAGATCAAAGACAAGGGTGATCTAGTCTGAGAAAAGAGCAAAGACACAAATGGCTAGAATAGCTGGCATGCTCAGGGGATGCTAGTGTGGTTGGAGGCAGGGCAGTGTGTAAGAAGAAAAAACTAATAAAAGATGTTGCCTACAAAGGGAGTGGTACTTCTTTTCTTTAAATGCTTATTTGTGATACTTAAATATAAGGTGATAAATTTATTTTTTGTCTGTTTCTTACTTTTTACCTGTTTTCCACTGTTCATAATTCAGGTAACTGACTAGGGATCATTAAGACAGTAAAATGAGCTGGGAGACCAGAGAACTATGAGCTCTGATCTCTTCATGTTATTTAACGATATCTGGTCATGCTTTTAAGTGTTTCTTTCTCTTTTGAATATAGGCTCTGTTTCTCAAGTGTGAAATTGCAAGAGAAGAATAAATAATCAGGCATGTCCACAATATTTATATATCATCATCAAAGAGAGTGTTATTAACTGTTTACTGGAGTTTGCATTGAATTTATTTTGCAATTTTGGATTTTCCTCTTACATTCATATAGCATAAAAGTTAGAGTTAATATTTGGATTAATAGAGACTCTCTGAAATTATCATTGAAGGAGAAATGCAGCTTTATTACTTTCACATACCTAATATGAATTAAGCTAACAAAGAATTTTCTAATAGAGGCCCTCATGAACCTGCTTTAATGAATACATGAAAATAATTTGTAATTAGAATAATAATTTTATGCAAATAAAAGCTGAAGAGGTTTTTAAGTGCCTGAAGATGTTTTATTTTCTTCAATTGAGTAAAAATGCTTCTTAAAGTTATACAAATACTGATTCTTGCATTTGCATAGCAATTTTTTTAAAAGTATAAAACTTCAGTAAAATACCTTCTTTTGGACCTCACAGTGAATCCTTAAAATATGTTAAGAATTTTTAGAACCATTTTGTAGATAAGAAGTCAGAAGTTCCACAGAAGTTCAATGATTTGTCACGTGTCACAAAATTAGTAATTGGTAAAATGAAACCTAAAACCCAGGCCTCTTGATGATTAATATATTGCTTTATATCCTCCTTGTGTAATTATTTTCCTTAGTATCTATCCTTTTACCATCAGAATGTGGGTGACCTTTAAGTCCATTTATTTTGGACTTTGCTTAAATTCAGAGAACAATAAAAATTAAGGAACTTTCAGTATATTCTCTGAAAACATGCATGAGGCCACCTTTACCTTATTATTGTCTCAGTAAATGAAAAGAAACCTATAAAGCTCAAATAATGCATGCAAATAAAGCTTTACCCTTACATTTTTAGGGTTAAGTTGAATTTTTCCAGTCTTAGAAGATATCACCATAGATCTTCAGTTATTAGTATGATGGGAACACTTAATTACATAAAGAAGGCCATACGTTTTGAGAAATTAGAACAGCACCCAAATTAGCATATGTTTTTTTAAGAATATAACCAAGAACTAAAGATCTAATTTTATATTCTCATTCTTCCTTGTCTGCTTCCATGAATGAATGTAGAAAATTTAAATATCCAAAAGATTGCAATAACTCCTAGTTATTTAGATAGGGCCATGGAGACTAAGGTCAGATCCATTATTGCAAAGCTAAGTAACAAGGAATGAGACTAGGCGCCTAAAATATGTTTTTAATAATTTTATAAATACAATGTCATATCTATCTTGAAGTGATTTTATATGTTATGCTAAAAATGTCAGTCTCTCTCCTATATATATAGAATTTTTTAAAAAAGCAACTCCAGAGCAACATAGAACACACTATTCGTTCTTCATTATATTATGGAATTGGTTTAAAAGACCCTTTCTTTCAGGTCTGCATTAGGACTTACTGCTAAAAATAAGAGGTGTGCTTCCTTTGTCCTCTGTGTCTTTTATAAGAGTCTGTGACATGCATAGCTACTGCGGCTTCAAACGTAGGTTGCAATACAACAAATTTTCAGTATTTCAGGTAGCATCCTAAATTCCTTTGTGCTGTACAAAGCTCTTATCAGGTACTTAATGTATGACTATCTCACCTGCCTGTCTTTTATAACAACTTTTCAAGGAACAGATTGGATTTATAATATTATAAAATGAACAAAAATACAGTGAATGACTGGAAAGGATGGAATAATTAATGGTACAATTACACTCCTGTTGAAAACAAGAAAATATTGATAATTATTTTTTAAAATCTGCATAAATGTATCAGAGTGTATTTTTAATAATGAGGACAAAAATGTCAAAAAAGTCAGAGATAGGGAATCCAGGAAAAGTTGGGTTAATGACCTGCCTCTCCTTTTTTTTTCCTGGAGAGATTAGCTACTTCTGGGCATGAATAGAAAGAGTGGGGTCTCTGCTCAGGTGAAGGGCTGCTGTTGAAGGAAGGAGAACCTTCACATTTTATGGTGTTGCCATGGAGTGGACTGAAAGAAATGGTGATTGAGGAATCTTGAAATACAGTTGTTTCCCCCTCAACACATATGCTGAACTCCAATGTTGGATAGGTGGTAAGCAGAAAAATTTATTGTCTCAATAAATGGAAAGAAACCCATGAAGCTCAAATACTGCACACAAATAAAGCTTTACTCTTACATTTTTTAGGGTTAAATTGAATTTTTGATTCAATTTAACAAACAAAAAAAGCTTAATTAAAATCTTCTGGGAAGTAGTATTGAAGAAATAAAGATTATGCTCAAGAGGTGCTGATACAATGAGCCTGGAGAACATAGTAGGTGTCAGGTAGAGGCCGTGTGGGATTACATCCTCAGAGATAGGTTTCTAGGGTGGTCTGGGCTATGCTACAGATGTACTCTAGCATCATAGAAATTTAGCCTCTGGTCAGATTCAGGTAATGAGCTCTTATATTTCTACATAGCAGAAAAAGGGATAAATCCTTTCTGGAGCAAGATAACATGATCTGGAACCTCTATAAATTTTAACACAATGTCTGATATTTAATTAAGTGGTGCTAGCCCCCCCAAACAAGAAAAAAAGTATTAATAAATGTGTTCACAGGTAATCAAGAAATTGGCATTATATGACAAAGATTTTTAAATGGCTACGATTAATGTGTTGTAAAAATGCAGGAATGAGTGGTGATGGATAAAAACATGAATCTTGTCACCCCAAAATCAAGTGGAAATGGTAGAATTAAACAATATTATATCTTAAATTAGTCGATGTGTTAAATAACACATTAGACATAGTAGAAAATGGGTAATAAAACGGGCAGATAGCGAAATAAAAACCTATGGAACTAAACACAGAATAAAACCCTATGGAACTAAATATTATAAAATAGAATAGGAGCATAATAGATACAAAACTTGGCTTGGCTCCATGGCATACATCTGCAATCCTAGCCTCTTGGGAGGCTGAAACAAAGGCATTGCAAGTTCAAAGCCAGCCTTGGCAATTTAGTGAGGCAACTTACTGGCTGGGGAAGTAGCTCAGTGGTTAAGCCACCTGGAGGTTCAGTCCCTGATACCAATAAAATAAAATAAAGTAACTGTGTAACTTGCAAGTACAGGAAGAAAACCAGAATTCTGGCAAATTACAATAATCAATGAACAAATGGCTATGCATGTCTTCCACAAGTTGTAGAAATTCTATGAATAACAAGAATAAATACAAAGAAGATAAAACTTGGGCATTTAATAGTGAAACTAGTGAAAACCAATGATAGGGAAAAAAATTTAAAATCAGCAGAGGATAAAGATGGGGAAATAGACAGAGAAAAGTAAGACTTAGTATTTTCTTTTTTGTTTTATTGTGTGTTGCTAGGATTGAACCTAGGGCCTTGTGCATATAAGACAAGTGAGCTATATCCCCAGCCCTCCAGTATTTTCAAAATAGTAACAATAATACCAACAGTTGACATCTGACAAGAACTATGGAAGCCAGAAGACAATGGAAATATATCTTAAAAGTGATATAGGAAAATAACTTCCAACCTGTAATTCGTTAACCAGTGAAAATGAAGGTAAAATAAAAACTTCTTAAATAAAAACTGAAGGATTGTATCATCGACACACCTGCTTTGAAATGTATAATTCAGAGGAGAACCTCAACAGGAAGGATGCACAGAGATACAGGTTGAAATAAAGGAAAATTAAAAGATACATATATGGCCAAGTATATTTTTCAAATAAATAATGTACGAAGCAGTGATAATGTCTTGTAGAGTCAAATGTATACAAATTTAATGTAAAATGTACTGTAGTAGCCACAGTTGTGCAAACACATTCTTGGTAGAGCATAAATCAAATTAAGAATTTATATGTCTTTGCCTAGCAGAAAGTAATAGAATTAATTTATTTAACTATAATTAGTGAAGAATATATACATTTTTGATAACCACTAAAGGAATAGTAAATGATTTAATACTAAGAACTTACTGGAGGAGAAAAAAATAACAGAAAATATTAACCTAAAGAGAGAAGAAAAATACGAACTATTGATACCAAAAGGACAAGAATGATAAAATTTTATTTATAAGCACAACTATAGCCAATCAGATTTCTTCAAACTGAAGGACAAAAGAATAAAGTTGTTGGATTGTATTAAAAATAATCCCAAGTATGTTTATGGGAGACTCACTTTAAATATATGGACACAGAGATATTAAAAGAATGAAAAAGATGCCATCCAAATAGTAAAAGATGTTGGGTGTGTGGCACACACCTGTAATCCTCGTGGCTTGGGAGACTGAGACAGGAGGATCATGAGTTCAAAGCCAGCCTCAGCAACTCATCCAGGCCCTAAGCAACTTAATGAGACTGTCTCAAAAAATAAAAGAGGGCTGGGGATGTGGTTCAGTGGTTAAACACCTCTGGATTCAATTCCAGTATAAAAAGAAAAGAAAACAAACAAACAAAAAACCCACCTAAAACCAAATAGTAAGGAAAGATAGCTGCTGGAGTGTGTGTTAACAACAGGAAATTAGATTCAAGAGCAAGAATCATAATCAGACAAAGAGGAATAATACATGATTATAAAGAAGACTGTACTACAGTCCTATCTTTAAAAGCACCCAGTACCATTGATTTAAAACATTTAAAGCAATAAATGACAAAAAAACAGTCATAGTAAGTGACTTAACATACCTTCCCTGTAACTGCTAGAAAGGTATCTCCATAAGCATATTGAAGATTAGTATGTACTTAACAAATGACCTACTTAACAGATGTGGAGCATTGCACCAAAACATGGAAGAAACGGTATTTTTTCAAGTGTACATGAATTATTATCAAAACTGACCATATGCTATTTGATTAAGCAAGTATCATCCAATAGCAAAAGACATAAATCACTAAGATTAAATTATCTCATTACTGCATCATGGAAATAAAAAAAAACCCAAAAGATAACTGGGAAAAACAAAAATTGCTTAGAAATTAAATATCATCTTATAGCCCATGTGTCAAACAAAGTATCACATTGATAATTAAAAATCTCTGATCTGCAGTTTAATGGAGATATGACATCAACTCTTGTAGGATGCAGCAGGAGCACTGAGTTGAGACTTCAACCATCCAAGCTTTCAACCTCAAAACACTACAAAGAAGAATAATAAACTATACAAAGTAGAAAGAAGGAATCAATGAAAGTAAGGGCCTGGAGTTTTAAAGAGAAAATAAACACATGCTAGAAAAAGAAATTAGCAAATCCTAAAATCTTTTCTTTACAATGATTAAGAAGGTTAATAGTGAGACCAGTTGAGGAAAAATATAAATTACCAACTTCAGGAACTAAAATGAAAACAAGCTACATATCCTGAGAACATTAAAAAGAAATCACACCCATTTCAAAACTGCATGAAAAAGAAAATCTGCCAAAAGTAACAGAAGGAGAAATAGAAAATCAGAATCTGCTATTTAGTCTTCCCACAAAGAAAATTCCAGATCTCGTATGACTTCACCAATGATTTCTTTGAAACATTCAAGGTGGACTCTTCACAGTCCTTTCTAGATAAAAGGGAAAGTGAATCCTCTCTGCTTTATTTTGTGATAAGTTTTGTGATAAGTTTTTGCAAAGAGTATAAGAATGTTAATAAAATTTGGAACTAAGGCATTATGCTGGGTCATAAAAGAATTTTTAAAAGTTCTAATGCAGAATAATCTTTAATGAAATAAGAAAAGCCCATTTCATTATATATGTATATATATGTGAATATATAAATACATTCATGTGTATATATATTTATCTATCTATATCTATATTTATATCTATACATGTAACCATTAGCATTTAAAACAATATGTAGATGAAAAGACCAATAGAAGTGTTATTGGATGTCAGCAAATTTCTATGTAAGTGGATAGAGAACTATTTTAACTGGGTTACACTAGTTAAAGGTTCTTTGATGATTCATGTGTAACAGTGGACTTAGTTTGGGATTCAGAAGATCCAGCTTCTCATTTTAGCTTGAACTCTTTGTGACCCTAGACAAATAACCTACAATCTCAGGGGTTTTGTCTCTTTATCTGTGTAGTTGAGGGGTTTCTTCTAGAAAACTCTTTAAGACTATTGATACATCTGATGAAATCTGTGTTGTCTTTCCATTTGAGAGAGGGTAAACCACCTTTGAAAGTGATGAGATATAGAGAGATTATTCCAGGCATTGAGTTGTACAGTTCTTAGCCACCCAGACTACTCAAAGAGCCAAATCTCCAGTGAGAGTGCTGGTGATTCCCTCCAGGCCAAGAGCTGACCATTGGATTGCAGCAAGAGTGTGAGCTCACAGACTCTTAGTTTATTTTCCCGGTTTTTCCTGAGACATTGGAAACCCAGCAGGCTCCCTAGATAGCACATTCCCTGGGTCACAACAACAGCTTCTCCTCCAACTTGAACCCTGTGGGTATACTTCAGGTGATTTCTCTCTGTACATATACCTCCTACATTCCAAAATGTTCATTTCTTTTCTCTTAAGAATGTCAAAAGTATCAAGTCTCTTCCTTTTCAGTATGCCCAAGTGTCTTCAAGTCACTTGGTGACAAACACATGTTTTGACTAATGTTCATTCATTTCCACTGAGGGAGAATATTTTGTTTTGAATATAGCAAAGCAACATATTTCCAAGCATATCATAACCCTGTAGCTATGTATTTTCCCTTTTGAAACTTCTAACTCAAAAGATTTCATAGAGAATTTAACTTCATGCTTTCGCCAATTTGAGTACAAAAAGTTTACCATCTAGTCAGTACCATCCATCATCCTATCTGGATGGAAGAATTTGCAAGAATTTTCATATCAGTCTTTTGAAATAGTAGTAATTGTATGGTGAGTCTTGTAACTATTTTTACCAGGCTATATACTAGAGGCTTTCCCATAACCAAAATACACATTAATAAGTTGCCATCTTTAGGTAAATTTTCTTCCCTAATGATTCATATA
The DNA here is from genome assembly GCF_045843805.1 of Urocitellus parryii. Classification (NCBI taxonomy): domain Eukaryota; kingdom Metazoa; phylum Chordata; class Mammalia; order Rodentia; family Sciuridae; genus Urocitellus; species Urocitellus parryii. Next base: position 143,138,586 of record NC_135531.1, read on the forward strand.
ATGAAAAGCCATGCTACTTTAATTAATAATTTCAGCATCTGTCTGTGGGAGGTGATAGACATAGAATGTAGCAATCAGCTGTGGAGTGATGCTTTGGGAGCAGAGGAAATGAGAAGATTTTGGTGGAACAATATGGCTGTGTCCTGTGGGTACCTCCAGCTACTCTCACTTGACAAATTATCATTGCGGTTTACACCTCATTATGGTCCAAACTATAAAGGTGTCTCTCATTATCTAAATATGTATTGTTGCTCCTTGTATTCTTATATATTAAACAAGCAGCAAAATAATTCATAATACCTGTTGAATATGCATTTTTATAAAAGTATTCAAACTGAGATCTGGACAGTTAGTTGTCTTATTAACATGGAGGTCTGGCTGTATTTCTTTTATCAAGACAACAATCAACAACTCTTCTATTTTATTAAATGTAGATGGTTCCTCTTATCTAGTGACAAAATAGAGCCTCAACCACGATATTTTCTTTTTCCTTATTACTCCCTTCAAAGGATGTTAGACTACTGTATTTCTCTATTTTCTTCTGCCTTCCATACCTGCAACTTCACTGTTTTCAATTGTTTTTACCAACTCCTCATTTCTACCTCTGATTCTTTTCCTTTTCTGAAATAGTTTAATAAAATTAATCTCCTTTACAGGTGACTCCTGTGCAGATAAATCCCTTTTGGCACTATATTACCAACCCCTTGAGAGTCTTTGTATTAAGGTTCATCACTCAATGGTGCTGCCTTTATTTATCTTTTATTTTATCTTCCTCTTGTTTTTATTTTAAACTCTGTTTGTTATTGGCCTGGAATATTTGTTGGAGTATTTCTTTCACATCAGGCCTGGTGTGATAGCAAGACTCAGGCTGCCTTTGCTCAAAGGCTTTGATTCCTCACTTGTGCCCACAGATGCCCAACAGCTCACCAAAAGCAGCATGAAGCTTGGCATTTCTGTCTTTACTTTGCATCTGTCTCCTCTGTTACCTTAACTTTGGGTCGGATTCCTGCTCAGCTCTGCGTGGAGGCAGCTACACTACACAAGGCTTCACTACTTGTTCTTTCTGATGCTCATCTGTCTTCCTGGAGTGCAGGACTGCCTGCTTCCTCTCCAGGAAGAGCAGATATTTCTTCCTACAGAGTCACTGAGACTCACGTTTGATTGTTGGAATATCCTGAATTGTAGAAAACCTGAGATTTATTGTCCTGTGAGTATGAGACCTCAGGACAGCTGATAACAGAAAGAAAAACACTTTATTCTTGGGTCCCCCTCCTGTCTCCAAGCCAGGAGAGTAGAGAAACATCTCATTCAATTAGCTTTTTCCTGATTGTTTTAGGTTCAAAGAGATTTGGTACTCTCTGGAAGCATTCTCAAAACCCAAGCCACTCTACTGGGCTTCCAAACATGCTTTTAATGGGCCTCAGAAACTCTCTTGGCCTTCACAAAATTTATTTCAAGTTCTCTCCTCAGAGACTTCTGTAGATGCTGAGTCCTGCTGAATACCTGGTAGCAGCTACCATCTTCAGAGATTCAGGTGTCTTAATTGCTCATGGAACACAAGGAATATATATATGTGGCTATGCTTTTAGAATATTCACTAGTTCTTCAATAATAATAATGATGATGAATAGACTATAAGTTTCCACTTTCTGTCTGTCACAGATTCCATCACATATATATCAACTTGGCATTGAGGAGAATTCTGGAGACTCAGATTCAAGTAGTGATGCAGATTAATCATCTGTGAGGTATTGGACAGGAGATTTAACATCTTTGTATCTGTTCCTTGTCTGGAAAATCAAAACAATGGTCATCATAGCACCTTGTTGGAGTTGACATACTATAGAGGAATCTAGCTCATTACTCTTCTTTTCCCCCTATTCTCATCTTTTAGAATTGCTTTGAGGAAAGGGGTAGTCTATGTCATCCTGCTTCTACCACATGACCTTCGTTTCCTAGGAAAACCTGATAGTATCAGGATTAGACCCCTGAGCCCCCAACCTGGGTCCTGCAAAAGTGTTATATTCAGAAAGGGAACTTGGAGCTCCTTTCCAGCCCTAGCAGGTCACTGGAACTGAACACAGGCTAACATAAACACATAAACACTAAGGGTAGTAACTGGATGCTATAGGGATACCGGCCAACCATCTTCACCATAAATGAAGAACAGCCAGTAATCCCATTGGCATAGAGATGAGATCAGATAAATCCAAGGTTGAAAGGGAGTGGCCCAGGGAGAGGATTCCTCTGGTTCCTGGTGGGTTCTAGTTCCTGGCTCCCTTCTTCCTTCAGAGGATTGACTGAGTTAGTCTCCTTGGCATTTCTGGGCTCACTCCTAGAGAGTAGTGATCTGTGTCTGCATTTTTTTTTTTTTGTCTACTTAATTTAGTGTGGGTGAGTTTCTGTTGCTTGGAATGGGAGGATTCCTAAGACACCTCTCATCATAGCTGGCAAAGTGAATATATAGAGAAAAAGAGCATAGCATGGAAGAGTGTTTTGGAAGGTAAAATAGAACCATCCAGCTACAACTTGAATTTGCTGGCAAAATCATATGCTTACGCATCCATCATTTCAGTGCCTTCTTCCTCTGTACGTTAGCAGCTTCTACACTTAAACCAGGGCTGTTGGTCTGATATCTAAGGCATTTCATTGAGAAGTTAGAGCGCTTCCTTTTAGCGTCTAATTGAGTTGGACATTTTTCACACTTTGGGATCAAACTGCTTTTTCTTTCTCTGGTATTTTTAGAGGTAGGAAGGAGGTGGCTTGAAATTCAGCCTCTATCTTCTACTCCTCAAAGGTATTTTTCCATCTGAGGAACCAATCTCCTTTGGGAGAAGGGATTCTTTTTCCATAAAGGGAAGCATGTCCATAGAGGGAAAGAATACTTTCTGTTTTGTCAGTTTATTCCACACTCACATCTCTAGAAAAGAAAACATCACAACATTTATGTTTTGGAAAGATGACAGGAAGAGAGTATTATCAAAGCCAAGATGTCAGAGTCATCAGACAGGAATGAGAATGTGGGCAGGTGTCCTCTGGCCATAGTTGGGAGTATGAACAGATGGGCTCTTGAGGAGTAGCTGTATTCAATAAGGAAATGCTGTCTCTGCCAGAGAAGAAACACTGCACTAGACAGAGAATGAGAGAATAAATACTCTGACTTCTCCTCTCCTGCACTCTAATGCCCCTTGCTGGATAAGCCCACAGAGAGGTAGTGGACTAAGGAGTCTGGAATCTAAGTCTCTAAGACACAGAACAGAGGGAGGGTGGGGTGTGGCTCTGAGAGCAAGCAGGCAAAGCCACCAGATAGTTCATGTAATGTTTGACATGTCAGTGATTTCTGAGTGACACTTTCTCAAGGTCAAATCCAGGAGGTGGATTTTAGCTTAGGCAGTGGTCTTTAGAAGAAGTTGATACTATATTTTTCAGGGACTTAGAATATATGTGAGGGCATTTTTTTTGTCTTCTCAGTGATGATAGGCTTGTGCTATTGGCATCTAGAGCATGAATTACAGCTGTCTAATGATCTGTAATTCTTAGGGACAGCCCAGTAAAATAAAGGATTATTGTATCCAAGTGTCAATTGTGTCCCCATTGAGAAACATGCTGGTTTACATCACACCATCTTCTGAAATGGAAACAGGTTGCTCAAAAGGCTGCCGCAAGTTAGTGGTCAAAGAGGGATTTCTAGTCTAGAACGGACAACTCTTGTCAGAGATACTGTAGAGATTTCAGAACTCAGATAATGAGGGCAGAAGTTAGGATTAGAGTTGGACTTGACCTCCATAGTCTATGATATTCCTGTTCTTATAATACCTTTGATACTTATGAAAACAGTAATATTTATTCAGTGCCTATGATAAACCATTCCCGGTTCAATGCGTGTACATATTATCTCATTTATTCATTACAGGTGAGCCCTGAGAAAGAGAGTAAGTTTTATCCACATTTTGAAGATAAGGAAACTGAAGCTCAAATTTTACCCAATTAGCAAGTGACAGAGGAGGGACTGGATCCTAGTTGGCTGACTTCTAAGCTGTTTCCTTAGCCAGTAGGCTTTGAGTCTTCTCTACTCTAGTTTCTGTATTCCCACTGTCTAAGGCTTTTTAGCCTTTCCATTTGGATCCATATTTTGCATTATATTTGCATCCTCTGTAAGTGATTGCTGACACTCAGGGCTCAGCCTGTCCAGGATGCCATTCAGGATAGACTTATGCTGGAAATTGTCACCTGGCCTTTGGAATGTTCAACTCCCAACATGACGCAGCTCTTTCTCTTGGTCTTCTGAAGTTTATTCTTTACTCACCCTGACCAGAACTTTCTAATCATGACCAAGAGTTGTTGTGTTCTTGATAATAGTATTCTGTTACTATTGATAATAGTAACATAAATTTTTAGAAAGTAACTATTTTAGGGCTGGGATCATGGCTCAGTGGTAGAGCCCTTGCCTAGCATGTGTGAGGCACTGGGTTCGATTCTCAGCACTACATACAAATAAATAAAATAAAAAAATTTTATCAACAACTAATAAAATTATTTTAAAAAAGAAAGTATCTATTTTAGCTATGCTTTCATGACTCAGATGAATAGAAAAAATAAAAGTTTACACTCAGGGTTCCTTAACTTCATTCATTCGCACAAACATTTATGAGACATAAATGTACAGACACATGCATGAACACAGATGTGCATCCCCTCTGCTCTCATGGAATGTATAGTGTGGGTGTGTTACTGAGCAGAACTTTCTGCATTGACCATTCCAGTCAACACTAGCCATGAGGGGCCCTTGAGCTCTTGTATTATAGCTTTTACAACTGAAGGACTAAATTTTGAATTTTGCTTAATCTAAATGTCATCCATGATATATTTAGAAATGTTGAGGAAGATGGCGGCTGGGAATGAGTGAGCCGCTCTGTGCTCCGCGCCACCGCCGCCGCAGCGTATGTTGCTGCTTCTTAAAAGAAGAAGTAAAGATCATCAAAGGACATCTGTCGACAAGGATTCAGCACCGTGTCAAGAAAAGGGCCTAGATGGAGTGAATCCGCCACGACTTCAGCACGAGCAGTAAGGCTGCAGCCCCCGAGCTGCCGGGCTCCCTGGGCCCCTTCTCACTCCCCTCTCCGCCTCTCCGCTTCGCTTCTCCCCCGCCATCTCTCCTCCCACGCTCACTCCCTAAATCTAGATCTCAATCTCTTTCCCCCACCCCACCCGCTCTCTCACGTGCCCAGTACCCGGCCCGCGCGGGCCCCGAGGCGCTGCCTCCCCTCCCCCAGCCCGCACCCCCTCCACGGGGGTCCCGAAGGCCACAGCTTTGCCGCCACCACCGCCGCCGCTGTAGCCACCGCCGCTGCCGCCACCGCTTTCCGCGGAGCACCTTAGAACAGACTCTTAACCCAGTAAAATGGAACAGCTGATAAGATGAGTGACAAGTTAAAATCTAAATGATCCAACATGGCGGCGGACGCGGAGAGATCAAGTCTCTAACCCCTTCAGCTGCACGGGCATAGGGAGAAGTAAACTGTCAAAATACTGTTCGCTCAGGACCACTAGGCACGGTTGAGCTGAAGTGGACCCCGGGCGAACGGTCTAGCCTTCTCAGAACACACCGAGCCCGAATTGGCTGCATTCTAGCTCAGGTTCGCCTGCTTCATGGACTCAACACTAATGATCCCACTGAAATAACTAGTCGGCCCGCCTGAACTCAAAGAGGTAAAAGCCAACTAAGCACCACAGCCAGACCCAGGGAATCAGGAGTGACGCAGGACTAGCGGCGCAGGACTCCCAGCTATTGCTATCACCAGTGCTGACAACAGGTCCCTTGCACCAGCTATCAGGGGAGTTGCTGCTACCTGAGGGCAAACAAATTCGCTGGGGGCCCTCAGCCCCAAGCCCTACAAACTTAGGGTCTGAGGGAGGCAAACAGAAAGGGTGTGCCCAGGCACCCATGAAAACAGGGCTCCCAGGAGCAGCAGACCTGGCGTGTAGTCAGTATTGTGGTGAGTGTCACAGGTGAGCGGGGCCTGGCTTGAGGAACCACAAGAGAAGGCCCTAGGCACTCAGGATTAGAGACCCACACAGTCTGGGAAGAAGAGCTGAGGCACAGTGATTGGTTCCCACCTATCAAGAAGAGAAGCCTGGCCCAGTGGGCATAGCTCCACCAACTGGATGAGAAGTTAATCGAGCTATATGACTGCATTTATTATTATTTATTTTTTTTTAATGATTATTATTAGTATTTTTTTTTATTTTCACTTTTTGTTGTTGATGTAGTTGTTGTTCTTTAACGTTCCTATTAATGGTTTCAATTTTTTTAAATTCTTTTTATTTTATTAGTATTACTATTATTTTTTAAACTTTAATTTCCATTTTTTTACTATCATTATAAAATTTTTTCTTTTTTTCTTTTTTTTTTGTTGGTTTTAAATTTTTATTTTTTTTCGTTTCTTCTTTCTTTCTTTTCACTTTTTTTTTCTTTTGTCTTCTCACTTCTTTCAATTTTCCTATTCCACCTTCCTTGAATTCTACCTGCCTACACTCATTCTCTTTAGTGACTTCTTCCCTCCCCTTCTAATATCTCTCCTCCCCAGTATCACACTAATTGGAGGAGGATCACAGCCACTACCTGCCCTGAAAGGGTGATTTTTCAACTATACAAGAGCAATATAATTAAATAGAGGGGGAAAATATCAAAGACACAACAATTTCACCAAGCAGAAAGAAACGCAGCAGTATGAAACGACAAGGAAAGAAAGGACCACAGGCAATGCAGGTCAACTCAACTTTAGAAGAGGTAATAGCTGCAACAGATGGAATGTCAGATAGAGAGCACAGGACATACATGCTTCAGATGATCTGGAGTCTCAAGGAAGACATGAGACAGCAAAATCAGACAATGAAAGATCATATTGACAAGCAAATCCAGGAAATAAAAGATCAATTTCACAGGGAGATAGAGGTAATAAAAAACAAACAAATAGAAATACTAGAGATGCAGGAATCAATAAACCAACTTAAAAACTCAATTGAGAATACTACCAGCAGAGTTGATCACTTAGAAGATAGAACATCAGACAATGAAGACAGAATATTTCAACTTGAAAAGAACATAGATAGCTCAGCAAGTCTACTAAGAAACCATGAGCAGAACATTCAAGAGCTATGGGATAATATCAAAAGACCAAACTTAAGAGTCATTGGGATACAGGAAGGCACAGAGCTCCAATCCAAAGGATTAAGCAATCTATTCAGTGAAATAATACAAGAAAACTTCCCAGACTTGAAGAATGAGACAGAATCCCAAATCCTAGAAGCCTACAGGACGCCGAATGTGCAAAATCATAAGAGATCCACACCTAGACACATTATAATGAAGATGTCCAACATACAGAATAAGGAGAGAATTTTAAAAGCTACAAGGGAAAGGAAGCAGATTACATTTAGGGGTAAACCAATCAGGATAACAGCTGATCTCTCAACACAGACTCTAAAAGCTAGAAGATCCTGGAATAACATATTTCAAACGCTTAAAGAAAATGGATTCCAACCAAGAATCGTGTATCCGGCGAAATTAAGCTTCAGATTAGAAGATGAAATGAAAACCTTCCACGATAAACAAAAGTTAAAAGAATTCGCAGCTAGAAAACCATCTCTTCAAAAAATCCTTGGCAAAACATTACAGGAAGAGGAAATGGAAAATAACATTGATAACCAACAATGGGAGGTAGGACAGTAAAGGGGGGAAAGTAGTCAAAGAGGATAACAAATCAGGTATAGTAACATCAATAAACAAATATGGATAGAAGAACAAACCATATCTCAATAATAACCCTAAATGTTAATGGCGTAAACTCACCAATTAAGAGACACAGGCTAGTAGAATGGATCACAAAACAAGACCCAACAATATGCTGTCTACAGGAGACGCATTTGATAGGAAAAGATGTACATAGACTGAAGGTGAAAGGTTGGGAAAAATCATATCACTCATATGGACCACGGAAACAAGCAGGAGTGTCCATACTCATATCTAATAAAATAGATTTCAAGCCAAAGCTAATCAAAAGGGATAAAGAAGGACACTTCATACTGCTCAAGGGAACCATACACCAACAAGACATAACAATCATAAATATATATGCCCCAAATAATGGTGCAGCCGTGTTTATCAAGCAAACTCTTCTCAAGTTCAAGAGTCTAATAGACCACCATACAATAATCATGGGAGACTTCAACACACCTCTCTCACCACTGGACAGATCTTCCAAACAAAAGTTAAATAAGGAAACTATAGAACTCAATAACACAATTAACAACCTAGACTTAATTGACATATATAGACTATACCACCCAACATCAAGTTGCTACACTTTTTTCTCAGCAGCACATGGAACCTTCTCAAAAATAGACCATATACTATGTCACAGGGCAACTCTTAGACAATACAAAGAGGTAGAGATAATACCATGCATCTTGTCTGATCATAATGGAATGAAACTGAAAATCAATGATAAAAGAAGAAAGGAAAAATCAAGCATCACCTGGAGAATGAACAATAGGTTGCTGAGTGATCAATGGTTTTTAGAAGACATCAAGGAGGAAATTAAAAAATTCCTAGACTTAAATGAAAACACAGACACAACATATCGGAATCTATGGGACACATTGAAAGCAGTTCTAAGAGGAAAATTCATTGCTTGGAGTTCATTCCTCAAAAAAAGAAAAAACCAACAAATAAATGATCTCATACTTCATCTCAAAATTCTAGAAAAAGAAGAGCAAAACAACAGCAAAAGAAGTAGAAGGCAAGAAATAATTAAAATCAGAGCTGAAATTAATGAAATTGAAACAAAAGAAACAATTGAAAAAATTGACAAAACTAAAAGCTGGTTCTTTGAAAAAATAAATAAAATTGACAGACCCTTAGCCATGCTAACGAAGAGAAGAAGAGAGAGAACCCAAATTACTAGCATACGGGATGAAAAAGGCAATATCACAACAGACACTTCAGAAATACAGAAGATAATAAGAAAGTACTTTGAATCCTTATACTCCAATAAAATAGAAGATAGTGAAGGCATAGATAAATTCCTTGAGTCTTATGATCTGCCCAGATTGAGCCAGGAGGATATAGACAACCTAAACAGACCAATAACAATAGAGGAAATAGAAGAAACCATCAAAAGACTACCAACTAAGAAAAGCCCAGGACCGGATGGGTATACAGCAGAGTTTTACAAAACCTTTAAAGAGGAACTAACACCAATACTTTTCAAGCTATTTCAGGAAATAGAAAAAGAGGGAGAACTTCCAAATTCATTCTACGAGGCCAACATCACCCTGATTCCGAAACCAGACAAAGACACTTCAAAGAAAGAAAACTACAGACCAATATCTCTAATGAACCTTGATGCAAAAATCCTCAATAAAATTCTGGCGAATCGGATTCAAATACATATCAAAAAAATTATACACCATGATCAAGTAGGATTCATCCCTGGTATGCAAGGTTGGTTCAATATACGGAAATCAATAAATGTTATCCACCACATCAATAGACTTAAAAACAAGAACCATATGATCATCTCGATAGATGCAGAAAAAGCTTTCGACAAAGTACAGCATCCCTTTATGTTCAAAACGCTAGAAAAATTAGGGATAACTGGATCATACCTCAACATTGTAAAAGCAATCTATGATAAGCCACAGGCCAGCATCATTCTGAATGGAGAAAAATTGAAGGCATTCCCTCTAAGATCTGGTACAAGACAGGGATGCCCTCTCTCGCCACTTCTGTTCAACATAGTCCTCGAAACACTGGCCAGAGCAATTAGGCAGACGAAAGAAATTAAAGGCATAAAAATAGGAAAAGAAGAACTTAAATTATCACTATTTGCAGATGATATGATTCTATACCTAGCAGACCCAAAAGGGTCCACAAAGAAGCTATTAGAGCTAATAAATGAATTCAGCAAAGTGGCAGGATATAAGATCAACACGCATAAATCAAAGGCATTCCTGTATATGAGCGACAAATCCTCTGAAATGGAAATGAGGACAACTACTCCATTCACAATATCCCCCCAAAAAATAAAATACTTGGGAATCAACCTAACAAAAGAGGTGAAAGATTTATACAATGAAAATTACAGAACCCTAAAGAAAGACATAGAAGAAGACCTTAGAAGATGGAAAAATATACCCTGCTCATGGATAGGCAGAACTAACATCATCAAAATGGCGATATTACCAAAAGTCCTATATAAGTTCAATGCAATGCCAATCAAAATCCCAACAGCATATCTTATAGAAATCGATAAAAGAATTATGAAATTCATATGGAATAATAAAAGACCCAGAATAGCAAAAACAATACTAAGCAGGAAGTGTGAATCAGGCGGTATAGCGATACCAGACTTCAAACTATACTACAGAGCAATAGTAACAAAAACAGCATGGTACTGGTACCAAAACAGGCGGGTGGACCAATGGTACAGAATAGAGGACACAGTAACCAATCCACAAAACTACAACTATCTTATTTTTGATAAAGGGGCTAAAAGCATGCAATGGAGGAAGGATAGCATCTTCAACAAATGGTGCTGGGAAAACTGGAAATCCATTTGCACCAAAATGAATCTGAATCCCTATCTCTCGCCGTGCACAAAAGTTAACTCAAAATGGATCAAGGAGCTTTATATTAAATCAGAGACATGGCATCTGATAGAAGAAAAAGTTGATTATGATCTACACGCTGTGGGATCGGGCTCCAAATTCCTCAATAGGACACCCATAGCGCTAGAGTTAACAACTAGAATCAACAAATGGGACTTACTCAAACTAAAAAGTTTTTTCTCAGCAAAAGAAACAATAAGAGAGATAAACAGGGAGCCTACATCCTGGGAACAAATCTTTACTCCACACACTTCAGATAGAGCCCTAATAACCAGAATATACAAAGAACTCAAAAAATTAGACAATAAGATAACAAATAACCCAATCAATAAATGGGCCAAGGACCTGAACAGACACTTCTCAGAGGAGGACATACAATCAATCAACACGTACATGAAAAAATGCTCACCATCGCTAGCAGTCAGAGAAATGCAAATCAAAACTACCCTAAGATACCATCTCACTCCAGTAAGACTGGCAGCCATTAGGAAGTCAAACAACAATAAGTGCTGGAGAGGATGCGGGGAAAAGGGCACTCTTGTTCATTGCTGGTGGGACTGCAAATTGGTGCAGCCAATTTGGAAAGCAGTATGGAGATTTCTTGGAAAGCTGGGAATGGAACCACCATTCGACCCAGCTATTCCCCTTCTCGGTCTATTCCCTAAAGCCCTAACAAGAGCATGCTACAGGGACACTGCTACATCGATGTTCATAGCAGCTCAATTCACGATAGCAAGACTGTGGAACCAGCCTAGATGCCCTTCAATAGATGAATGGATAAAAAAAATGTGGCGTTTATATACTATGGAGTATTATTCTGCATTAAAAAATGACAAAATCATAGAATTTGGAGGGAAATGGATGGCATTAGAGCAGATTATGCTAAGTGAAGCTAGTCAATCTTTAAAAAACAAATACCAAATGACTCCTTTGATATAAGGGGAGTAAACAAGGACAGGGTAGGGACGAAGAGCTTGAGAAGAAGATTTACATTAAACAGGGATGAGAGGTGGGAGGGAAAGGGAGTGAGAAGGGAAATTGCATGGAAATGGAAGGCGATCCTCAGGGATATACAAAATGTCATACAAGAGGAAAGGAGGGGTAAGACAAGATAATACAAATGGAAGAAATGATTTACAGTAGAAGGGGTAGAGAGAGAAAAGGGGAGGGGAGGGGAGGGGAGGGGAGGGGAGGGGGGATAGTAGAGAATAGGACAGACATCAGAATACATCAGACACTAGAAAGGCAATATGTCAATCAATGGAAGGGAAACTGATGTGATACAGCAATTTGTATACGGGGTAAAAGGGGGAGTTCATAATCCACGTGAATCAAACCGTGTAATATGATGTATTAAGAACTATGTAATGTTATGAACGACCAATAAAAAAAAAAAAAAAAAAAAAAGAAAAGCAAACATGAAAAAAAAAATGTCATCCATGATTAATTGGCTACTGTATTAAACAGTAAAGGTATAGAGGGGAAAATAGAACATTATAACAAAGGACAGGCAAGCATTTAACATTTACAGAGTGTCTCCAATGGGCTAATCAAGGACTAGAAAGAGTAAGACTGGCGTATTGGAGTTCACACGGTAGGGGTAGGGGGAATTCCAACACCTAAACATTCATTCATCATATATCTGGGTTGACATACACTCTTAAGAAAATGTGAGCAGTGATTGGCAGCCTGGAAAATCAGAGACTGTTTTGAGAAGGAGGATACTTTCTAGCTAAACTTTGAGAAATAAGGGAATTGACTAGTGGGAGATAGAATTTTCTTGGTAGAGCAAGGCCTCTCATTCTGGGCATTATTTTGGGCTAGATATTATGTTAATGATTGATAGCTATTTGGAGCTGGATTCTTCTTTGCTATGGGGATCTGTCCTATGCATTGTGTTTTGCAGCATCCCTGGCCTCTGTCCTCCAGTTTCCAGTAGCACCACTACCTATATTGGTGACAACCAAAAGCATCTTCATTCATGGCAAAGAGTCTCTGAAGGGTAAAACAGCAAGGTTCTGATCGAGAACCTCTATTGTGCAGGCAATGCGGTGTGAAAGGCACAGTGTGAAGAACTTGAACAAACCGCCTTAGGTGGGGCATGGGTAGGGAGTGCTGCAGAGTGTGGGCCAGTTCACAAGGAGCTCTGAGTGTCTGTGGAGCACAAAGGATCCTGTAAGCAACATAAAGCTGTAGAGACTTTTACAGAGGAGAATGGCAAGCTTGATCTTGTTAATTTGGAAGGCAAACTGGAAGCCAGGTATTCTCCAGCCCATTGCTCAGGTGGGAAACAAGCCAGGCTGAGGAGCAATTGGAAGTGGACTATATTGGGGCTAATGTCATGGGCTGTTTTAGGTACAGAGATCTTTTCCAAAGACAGTGGCAGTTGAGATGGGGAAGAAGCAGGTCACTACTTAATGAATCTGGTATTTTAATTGATGGCTTGACTGTGTGCAAATTGACAAATATGTCCTGGAATGATAGATTTGGAAGATATGATAATTTTCCAAACATTATGTTCTGTGATTTGCCATTTTCTTTGGAAATAAAACTCTTTCCTAGAATGATTTTATGTGTAGCTTTGTTGAACTAAGAGTTTCAGAAAATACTGTTTTTTTTTTATTTTTGTTTAATTTTGTATTGGGACAGGGAAGGTAAGAATACAAATTTTATTTTAATTTATTATAGATCATGATGAATTTGGGCATAGCTATATGTAATGTACATGTATGGATATGGTATTGTATAATAGGAAGATCAACTATTTTATGATCAATTTGAGCATTAGGAAGTAATTATTTTAACCCCTTAATAAAAATACCTTAAATTAGAAAAAATGGCAATGAAATAATATAAATCCTGTGGTTTTTAGGCCATTGCTTTCTTTAGAAAACATTTTTCTCTTGTATTAACTTAATTATAAGTCATGAGATTAGTTCATTAAAACAAATTACTCTAATTCAGAACATAGAGTAATCAGCACAGAAGAGTGTACCAATTGAGGTTCTGATTATTTGGTGCCAGATTATCTTCTAGGGCACAGACTGTCATCATTGGGACCACAGCAGTGATGGAGCAAATGAATCAATAAATAATAATATGTACATTATATGTAGACCCATCCTCTAAGTTCAAAGAGAAAGATCTGGTGGTTTCTGAGCTTATTTTAAGCATAGGAAAGAAATGTCCCTGTAGCTATTTCTTTCTTTCTTTCTTATTTTTTCTTTCCATGAGACTTAAAGGCTTATTGAATTAAGAACAGGTTTCCTTGATGGACTGTCCATCACTTGTCCACTGTGCTGACTCGTATAGCTCTTAACTTGATTCTCTCTTGTCCATTTAAGTCTTTGTGAAATTCGACCCCATACAGTGTCAATAGGACACCAGAAGTTGTATTCGTGATCATTACTTCTTTTCACTGGTTTTTGCTCCTCTACTTGAAAAGTAAGCTCTCCGAGGCCAGGGACCATCTCCAGTGTCATCTTCTGTGAGCTTTCAAGAAAAATAAGTGGGATTCACTTGTATTTCAATTCCTCCAAAGCCCAAGTGTGCTTAAATGCTTGGTCAACCAGTAGGTTGTGTGTTTAAAAATTAAAACAAACCCCAAACTGTCAAACTGGCAGTCAGTTGTATTTCTTATCAGGACTATGATCCACTGCTTGAGACAAGTCCAAAAACCCATTAACAGTCCCTCCATGCTTGCTTAGATGTTTGTCAAGGGCAACTCATAAAATACTTCTTGGTCATTTCAAATACTTTTGTTCAAAAGAAAATTTCCTTTGTTTTATGACAGAGAGTGTTTGGTGCATTCTTATGGGAAACTGGTGTTCCTCTGCTTGTTAGTTTATATTGGAAGAAGTTATTTTAGACCCTTTGGAATATCACATCTACATCAAAAAGATCCTTTTATGGAGAAAGGATAGTTTTATTTTCTCTCTTCCTGAGTCTGGTTTTGGGAAGTGAGGTGGAGAAGAGTAATACATTGCAGAGATATATTCCTAGTGAAAGAAGTTGCATTTAGCAGTAGCTCATAGTAGCAATAAGTTGGCTCTATTGATGTATATTAGCTTAAACTGCTATGTCAGCAACCTGATAGAGAATTAACCTAGATGAAATGAAGCTGCCTTTGGGATTGGAGGCTCCTGGGAACGCTGAGGGTTCTCTCCTGTCTTTATAATTTTATTTCCCTGACTTGTTTACATCCAGACCATTTATCCTGTCAGCTCATTGTTTTTGCTCAGAGTGAGAATGAACAGTTGGCATCTTGACTTTGTGATGTACCTCTTTTTCTCCTCTCCCTTACATTTGGCACTTAAAACAATCCCATTATTTCCCAATCCTGTTATTTCTGACCATTGCAAAGAAACACCCACCACGATGCTATTTTAAAAAGGTACTTGTGTAGCATGCACAGGTGCTGGACAGTAAATCAATCTGGCTACATTTTGTTCTCATTAAAATTTTGCACCCATTTTTTCTGGTACAGTGGGAGGGGAGGAGTCACCATGGGAGGCAGACAGTGGCACACTCTTGTTGTTGTGAAGAATATGTAGTGTCTTTGTGAACTCTGTAGTGAATGATCAATCCTATCACTTTCTTACTGTTCAGGAAAATCCAGTGGTGATTGGATGGTGCTGGGCAAAATGTTCCATCTGTGAGACAGACAGAGCCTTCTATTTTAAAATGAAAGAAACCTTAGAGATTATCTAGCCAATCAGATTTCATTCTGATTTTAGTAGAACTCTTGAGTATATTTATATATACTTATAAAAGCAAAATCATTTATATGATGGTAATATTTAAAATAATAATAGTGATGATAAAAAAGAATACGAGTGCTTCCAAAGCTGTCAGTGTTCACAAAGGATATTGGAAGGTAGGCAAAAGGATGCATGAGTGACAATCACAGTTATGAAGACACACATCCAGGTCCTTCCTGAGGGGATAGAGCTGCCTTCACCAACTTGAAACTCTCTACTTGTAGATTTCTGGATGTACTAGGAGATTACCTGTTTTCATTATGTTAGCTTCAGTTATATATCCTGTGTGATGTGTGTAAAGAATAATGGTGCTAAGAATTCAGCCAGCCAGCTGTGGAATCACACATCCTTAGCTGATAGCTGTTATTTTTTTTTCCAGGGCTGAGGACCAAACCCAGGGCCTTGCGTGTGCTAGGCAAGCGCTCTGCCACTGAGCTTAATCCCCAACCCCTGATAGCTGGCTTAATTACCTTCAAGTCTCTCAATGGTTTCTGAGAGTTCACCTGGCCCAGTGAAGACCCAGGCACAGTGTTATGGATTAGAGCTGTATGATCTCTGTCATCCTCAAAAATTCACAGACAAGCACTTGGAAATGATGCATTTCGGGATTAGAGTAGGCACACTAGGAAATGAGAGAGAGAAAACACACTGAAGTACTTTTTATCTGAATCTTTTTTTTTATGTGTATGTACTTTATTTTTTTATTTTTTTATTGTTGGTCGTTCAAAACATTACATAGTTCTTAATACATCATATTTCACAATTTGATTCAAGTGGGTTATGAACTCCCAATTATACCCCGTATACAGATTGCTGAATCACATCAGTTACCCTTCCATTGATTGACAAATTGCCTTTCTAGTGTCTGATGTATTCTGCTGTCTGTCCTATTCTCTACTATCCCCCCTCCCCTCCCCTCCCCTCCCCTCCCCTTTTCTCTCTCTACCCCTTCTACTGTAAATCATTTCTTCGATTTGTATTATCTTGTCTTACCCCTCCTTTCCTCTTATATGTCCTTATGTATAATCCTGAGGATCGCCTTCCATTTCCATGCGATTTCCCTTCTCACTCCCTTTCCCTCCCACCTCTCATCCCTGTTTAATGTACATCTTCTTCTCAAGCTCTTCGTCCCTACCCTGTCCTTGTTCCTAACAAGACAAGGACAGAACTGATCCTGGTGTTCATTTGAAAATATTGAGTTGAACCAAGAGATGATTGACAGAGTAGGTTTTAAGGAAACCAGTCTGTTTGGAGATACATACGTCTTGCTAAACTTTGAGATTAAGGTCACTGGTTGTTTTCTCACAAGGGTCCTCTATCACTGATTCCTGGAGTCAATACCATCTTGCTGACTTTCTCACCTTCTGATGTTTCAGTGTATGGTCATGAGTACTAGCCTGATAAGTAGGGAAGGAGGGGATGAAGGAAGAAAGACAGAAGAAAAAAAGAAGAGTAGGAAGGGAGTAGACATAGAGAAGAGGTGACATGGAGAGGAAAATTGAAAGAAAGTAAGAACAAGGGGGAGAAAAGCCCAACGTTTCCAGAAGGTTCAAGCATCTTGTGAAGAAGGAGCAAGAAGTTAAAGACATGACTGAAATGTTGGGCCCTGTAGGACCATCAAGAACGTATAAACATGGCAACAGTTTCCATGCACAATGGCATGTGTCTGTGGTCACAGGTGGCAAGGAGGCTGAGGGGTGAGAATCGCCTGAGCCCAGGAGATGGAGATCAATGTGGGCAGCACAGGGAGAGCCCCATCTCAAAAGCAAAACAACAGCAAAAGAGCCCAATCAAACAGCAACAGATGTTTATGACTATTTCACAAACATCTCCTTTTATACATTAAGACCAAGTAAATGAAAACATGAGTCTTTGATACCACCTGATGGAAAACGAACTGGCCTGAGCCATCCTGGCCAGTCTTGCTGCCTTCGGCCCCAGTCACCTGCTGTGTAAAATGAAGGACAGAAAGAAGTAAACTCCTTTATTAGTGGTCAAACCCTCTTCCCATCTCTTTCTGCCTGTTGGCATGTAGGTTGGAAATTTATTGCCATAACAATAATTAAGCCAGGGTTATTACTTTAATTACATGTAATTATCAAAGAATACATATGCTTTGATATTTTTATTTTCACTAAAGATAATGGGAACATTAATTTAAAGTTGTTAAACCTCCAATAAAAATTAGTCCTTATAAATCTTAATGTCTTTGCCTTACACTAATTAAGCCATGTGTTTCTGAACTTTTCTTCATTTTTTTTCTTTGTCAGATGGTCTTTCCTTGTGTTCTTTTATTTTGATGCAGCAGCCAATCCACCATTTAATACCTTGGGCTTCTTTCTTGCACCTTTAAAGTGAAGCAGAAGTTTGAAAAGGTATTTTGCTTCTAGACGGTTGTATCTGTTATTTTAATGGTATTTTTACCCTTATCCCAAATGTCAAACCTGTTTTTAAGAGCATTTTAGGAGGCTATAGTTCCCATTTTACATTTATCATTTTGTTTATTTCATAACAGGTTGGATATCTACTTTTGATTATTATCATTTATGCTGGTTGCTTTAAGACAGTTACAATTAACCTTTCTCAGTTTAAATGAAGATACAATGAAGAACTAATTGATGATAAAATATATTTACTTGTGTGCAAACATTCCCTTGATGAAAAGTTGATATCTGAAAACTTTGGGGACAGAGTAGATAAAACAATTTGGTTAAAAAATATCATACATGTAATTTTGTGGGGCGAGAGGTTACCTCTAGTAATCCTCCTTTAGTATGTGTTTTTAACTGATAAACTCTATTCAGTGATAGATTGCCAGTCCCAAGGAGCTTCCCATAAATCCTAATGTTTTCCAAAAATATTCTTTCTTATTTGTCACTAAGCTGATGCTGGATGCAACCATTATATGTAAAAAGCATGGCGTTAGATGTCTATTTCATAGAACAAAAATAAATACTGAAAAATACTGAAGCTTTAAAACTGGCACCCCTTTCCATGCTTGGAAATTGACAGATGCTTAGAAGGTATTTGAAAAATAGATCTGGATTCTTATAAAGAGATCTGTTCCTTAAAACATGAATTTGGCCAAAAAAGAAGTACTAATTCATGATCTATTCAGAACAGTGCTCCAAGCCAATGTCATTCTGACCTCGCCATGGAAATGTTGCATTGAAGGCATCCAGCTGAGGATGAGCATTCTCATACCATGAAAAAGCAAATAAACAACCATACATTTATACTCTAAAATCTTTGTCAGTTATTAATTTCCTAGAATAATTTCTGATCACTGAAACACGTATGTAGCTAAATTCTTCATTCAGCATATTCACAGAGAAATACAATTAATTAGAAGATCAGGCTGCTTGAAACATTGAAAGTTCAGCTTAACACTGCAGACCATTGATTCCCAAAGCCATTTAGATCAGAGCATTTATAAGATTAAGTGTAAATTCAGATTCCCAGGCTCTTTTGGCCTGTTTGCATTACAATATTTGGGGACATGCCCAGATATCTATAAGACATCTATACTTGTAATTGGTTCTACTACATACCATTAAATGATTATTCCTGTGGAGCTCCAGTACCATGGTTTTAGTTGGGTAGCTGTTGTGGGAAAGTTCAAGCATCATTGTACCTGTGCCTTGTGCAAGGAAGTAATGGGACACCTAGTGTGTTTGTTTTGACTCCTATTTTGTGTCTTTACGGAACTTGGTTTTAGTCATAGAGCTATTTGATGATAGGAATAGAGGGGGGAAAAGGGAAGAAAAGAAGGAAGGAAAAATATGTGACATTGATTGCCTTTGGTCTTTCATCTCATGAGCCCAGATAACGGCTTCATTGTGGTGAATATGTATATGGAAGGGAGGTGAGAGGAGGTTAGACCGGTACCTTGGGCAGCTGGGAAGTACTCCCGGGATGCTACAAGCTTAGAAGTTCTTATTTTATTCTGTAGGCAATGGTGAGCCACTGAAGGTGGGGCAGGGAGTCAGATGATCAAAGCTTGCCTTCAAAAAGGAAAGAAAGAAAGAAAGTCAAACTATCAAGTGGACTGCAGTGGAGAGGGCAAAATGTTTGAAACTGCAAGAGATTTTTGTTTGTATGCATGAAAAAAAGAAGACCAGTGCATGCCTGAATTCAACTGAGAGCAAAGACCTCATTGCTAGTTAGAGAAGAAAAACAAAACAGCCCCTGATCAGAAGAACAGCCCTGAGCAGGCCGTAATCAAAGCCCTAAATGTCATCGATTCTCATCACACTTCCAGGTCACTAGGGGAGGATAGCCTTTTTCTTCTAGGTATTTGTGTGTGTGTGTGTGTGTGTGTGTGTGTGTGTGTGTGTGTGTGTTATTGAGTTGCATGCTGCTTGGGATTCTTCAGCAGTTTATATTGGTTTACTCTATAAACTCAGAACATTTCCTTGGGATTTTATTCTTTCCAGGGAGACTGCAATAGAACACTGCCTTGGCCAGACTTGGGCTTTGATAATACAGGAGTTCACTTGTCTGGTAGCCCCTTAATGCATTTCTTTGAACATTGGTTGTCAGTGTACATGGCTGTCAGTATAATTGTGAATGTACATGCCACTGTTAAAAGATGACATAACAGACTGAAGTCTTCCCTTTCCCTTTCCTTTATAGTCCTCAGTAACTCACAATCTCATCATTCTCTTGATAGAGGACATTATTATTTTTTTTTCTTTTTAGCCATCCTGCAAACATAAAGTACTTACTATGGCAGGTTCTATCCAAGATGTTGGAACCATGGGCATATAAAAAGAAGAATTTTTGCTATGAAACAAGGAATAGAGCCGTAGGCATCTCCATGGCTCAGTGGTGGTTATCATTGTTCTTAGTATAAAATCACAAATCCATCTGTGCTCTCCAGCTCCCACATAGTTTCCAGTCTTACCTGTTGCACTCTCCTCCCTTAGATGTTCCCACCAGCACCCTGCACATACTAAGGTTCTCTCCATCTCAGAGTTTTCTTGTTTGCTCTTTCCTGCATCTAGAGGTGTTTTCCTATCACCTGATTATCCTCCACTCATCCTCCAGAATTTACCTCGAACTGTTACTTGTCTGAGGATGCCTGCTTGGTCCTCTGACAATAGAGTTTTACTTCTTGCTCTATGTTCTCATTGCTCCCTGTGTCTCTCCTTCATAGCACTTATCAGCAATAGAAATGAGAATCTTCACAATTCTTGTTTAAGGCCTATTTCTCACTCTAAAACTCTAAGCTTCATGGGACTCAGTAAAGTGACTGAGCTATTCAATGTGGTGGCCTCAACACCCGGCTCAGCTAGCCCCTAGAGGACAGTAGCCACACATATTTTTGGATAATTGAATAAACAAAAGGTAGTAATAATAATTAAATAGACACAGGGACATACAGAGGTTTATGCCAAACTCAATTTGGGACAATCAGGAAATCTCTTGATAACAATACTTTAAACCCAGTATCTGCTTACCACACAAAATAATATCCTGAATCTCTCCAAGATCCTAATCATAAAGCACAAGCTAAACCCTATTGACTCTAGTTCCTATAATGGTGAAGGTCACCACTTTAGAAATAGTTTCAGTGAAAGTCAATAGAAAGCATTTTGAATGTAAGTCAATTATAAGAAAATAAAATAGCTAACACAATTTTAATTAGTGTGCATTTTCCTAGAGAATAAATCAAATAATCAGTGACTTTTTCCTTATTTTTAATCAATTTATATATAATCCTTCCTGATAAGAAGCAAACATTGCACTACCTAATTTTACCACTTGAACATATTTCTTAAAGACTAACATTATTATTTGCTTCATTTGGTCTTAATTTTTATTAGCACTTAATTTTCATTTATTCCAAGCCTCTCTGTATTTATACCCCAGCTCAAACCACATTCTACCCAGACTATATTTTTAAGCTTCCATATTCTCTCTCTCCCTTTAAGTTGATAATGTCTTTTGTTATCTTTCTTCTTTACCAATTTTTCTGTTTCTTATGCTTCCAGAAGGTAGTTTATTGAGAATATTGTTATCCAAATCTGTGAAGTTGTACTAATTAGATATTCTTAACATAAAGTTATACTCCAAAGGATTCCTCTAGAATATTAGCTAGACAGTGTTATAAAAGCATATTCCTGATGCATAGTAAAACCAAATTCATTAAAACCACTACTGTGTTTTATCAATGGCATGTCAGTTATTAGCAAAAATTAGTAGTAAATTAGTAAAGCCTACAGAGAAGCAGAAAGGAAAAAAAAATCAATCTGAATATACACGGGTTTAATACATTGGAATATACTGGTGGTTGTGTTTGTAAGAAACCTGGCTAGATATCTTGAAGTTAGGAAGCTCAAGGTTTCAACCTTTGAACAAATTTACTGAATATTTCCTGGATGCAAATTGTAATGGGCTCAGTTGCAAATCGTGTATATAGTGGGGAGGAAGGCAAGTTGGTCTTTTCTTTCAAGCATTTGAAATTTGTTCCAAAAGATAAAAGCATGCATCATTTAACAACTGAACCTGGAACATGTGTCCTCTAAAATAAATGAAATCAATTAATTAATTATGGAGCAGATTGTAAATAAATGAGTCTGCGAGAATCATTGAAAGAGAGCTTCCTAGAAGAGGTTTATTTTGAGAAACATGTTGCGAATGTGAGAGCTTTGGGATTTGTAGGGATGCTGCAGCATCATGATTGAAATTACTTGTAATGGAATGAGTAAGTCAATCATGACCAGATCCCAATAATCGGATTAGCTTGGCTAATAAGGTGATGGTGGAAAATCGATTAGAAATTAGATGAGTCGGTGGCAAATGGCTGATGCAAAAGTAGCTTGAATAATAAAAGTAACTGGTTTTTAAGAAGTTTTAAAGATATAATGTATTTAAAAAGTCAATCCTTATTAGCGTGAAGCCTAAACATAACTTATGTTTTCATTTTTATACAATGGTCTCCTAGCCTTCACTACCTATATATTTTTAACATTGTTGCAATCATAGTGCATATACCATTTTGCATTTCTCATTTAACTGTACTACATAAACATTTCTCCATTTTATATAGTTACAATAATTTTAGCAGTATAAAATTCCATCATGTTCATCTACTGTAGTTTACTAAATCATTGCATTATTGCACAATTCACAATAGCAAGACTATGGAACCAACCTAGATGCCCTTCAATAGACAAATGGATAAAAAAAAATGTGGCATTTATACACAATGGAGTATTACTCTGCATTAAAAAATGACAAAATCATAGAATTTGCAGGGAAATGGATGGCATTAGAGCAGATTATGCTAAGTGAAGCTAGCCAATCCCTAAAAAACAAATGCCAAATGTTTTCTTTGATATAAGGAGAGTAACTAAGAACAGAGTTGAGAGGAAGAGCGTGAGAAGAAGATTAACATTAAACAGGGACGAGAGGTGGGAGGGAAAAGGAGAGAGAAGGGAAATTGCATGGAAATGGAAGGAGACCCTCAGGGTTATACAAAATTACATACAAGAGGAAGTGAGAGGAAAGGGGGGAAAAACAAGGGGGAGAAATGAATTACAGTAGAGGGGGTAGAGAGAGAAGATGGGAGGGGAGGAGAGGGGATGGGGGATAGTAGAGGACAAGAAAGGCAGCAGAATACAACAGACACTAGTATGGCAATATGTAAATCAGTGGATGTGTAACCGATGTGATGCTGCAATGTGTATACGGGGTAAAAATGGGAGTTCATAACCCACTTGAATCAAAGTGTGAAATATGATATGTCAAGAACTATGTAATGTTTTGAACAACCAACAATAAAAATTAAAGACGAAAAAAATTTTAAAAAGAACCTAATAGCCTGAGGGCAACCAGAAAACAAAAGATTGCTTATTTTATTCTTAGTAATGCTATAACAAATACTGCTCTATATACAGCATTTTTCTTGTAACTAATTATTTTTAGAGTACATATTCACAAAAATAGATTTATTTAGGGGTTAGAACATTTTTATGGTTCTTGCTGTTTTGCGGTTCTGATTTTACTCTGCCACCAGTGATGGCCATGGGATGTGCTTTTCTCATAATCTGTGCCAACAGTAGGTTTCATCATTAGATATGTTTTTTTTGTTAATTTTATAGGCTTAAATGCTATTTTAAGATTGATTCAATCATATCTTCTCTCTTCCTATGAGGATGAGCATTTTCTTAAGTTACTTTTTATTTTAATTTGTGCTCTGGCAAATCATGTTAATCTCATTAGGCTTTTTAGCTAATGAAAACTCTTTTTCTTTCCCAGATAATAACAATTATTTAAAGGACATGAGATTTTACGTAGGTACCAAGGAAAATGCTAGCTCAAGAGCAAACCAGGAGAACATTTTTCTTCTTTCCATGTAAAATCTGTGTGTATCTTAGCATATAAAAACAAGTCATTGTGCTGCTGGATCTGGTTGGAATGAGATGTGGTGGAGGGGAGGTCTACTTATTTGGACTCCTTACTCTTTGGCTGCTGAAGCACCTCACCAAAATGAACATGAACATTCTTTTACAAGAGGAGGAACTTGAAAAGATAATCTATGCCTGATGTTCAGATCCCACATGGGAATATAGCAAATATGTTTTAGAGGCACTATAAAAAGTTTCACTGTAGGTTTTCTGAAAAATCTAGCATGAAAAATTTATCTTTCCTTATTCAGGTCAATGAACACTTTATAAAGACAACATATTGATTACTTGGAAGGATACTGAAATGAATTAGGTTGTGATTTAGTTTTGAACAAGCTTCCAATATAGCAGAACTGATAAGATGCGTATATGGATGGCAATAAGATATGGAGTTATGAGAGGATTCTCTAACTAGAGAATAAGTGAATTTTATTTATCAGGCGAAGAGAAGGTTTTATTGGGGATGGGGGTTAAGCAGGGTTTATTGACAAATATTTAGAGGACTCCAGGAGGCAGAATTGATGGCCCG
Source organism: Urocitellus parryii (assembly GCF_045843805.1). Lineage (NCBI taxonomy): Eukaryota > Metazoa > Chordata > Mammalia > Rodentia > Sciuridae > Urocitellus > Urocitellus parryii. Next base: position 143,162,960 of record NC_135531.1, read on the forward strand.
GAGGAGGGTATTCCAAGGAGAGGGGACAAGAGGCAGGTCTCAGCAAGGTCAGATGCCTTGCCCTGGGATCTGCGGTACTTCAGAAGGCCAGTGCTGGGCAACGTCAAAACTCTCAACGTTTTGACATGCACTAAAGGGTAGCATTGAAAGGGTAGCATTTTTATTTCAGGAGTGTCTGGAAGTTGTAGTCATGGGAAAGAACAACATGTAATACTGGAAGGAGCCTAGGCTGTGAGACGTGAAGCTGGGTGATAGTCACAGCACTGGGGCTTCTCTGGGGTCAGTAACTCCACCGGATGCTCAGCTTCCCCCATGTGAAATGGAAAAAAAAAAAGACTCCATATTTCAAGGGTTTCTTCTAAAATCTCAATGTGCTTTGAGATACTTTAAAGACCTACTTTCTTAAAACAAACAAACATAAGATCCCCCCAAAAAAATCATGTATCTCTTTGCCATGAATCTGAAATTCTATCTTCTGAGTTTCTTTCTTTGTATTGTTACTTTTATATCTTCACCTGTTCTCTTCCCAAATGGAAATAAACCAAAAGTTGGATATGAAATCAATTCTGATGTGAGTTTGGTAGGACTTAATTATATCAGTCACTCTCCCTCTTAATAGCTGGGGCAGTAGCCATGTATCTTGTATAAAGTGACCATTGACAGAAGGGAACAGAGGGTAATACAACAGGACCCCCAGAACATACCATGTGCTTTCCCATGTATGTAGCCACCTAATCCTCACAACTCTTTACAAATTAAATACTCTTTAAATACCCATTTTACACACAGGGGTTCTGAGGCCTAGAGACCTAATTACTTCCTTAGGGGCACATAGCTCTTTAGTGGAAGATCCAGAATTTAAAGCCAGGAAGTCTTACTGAGTGAGATTCCACACATTTCACCACTACAAGAAAGGTTTTCCTCTGGAGACTGTGCAAGGAAACATCTTTAGAATTTTGTGCTGTCTGTGGAAAACACAAAGATCTCACCCTCTGTGAGAAATGAACAGGAGGGTTTTAGAAGGGGGAATGCAAATATGCCAAAGACATTTTCCTTAGAAATGTCCTGATCAGAAGTGTAATTATAAGTGATCAAAGTAATATAAGTCTTTCCCTTCCTGAACTGTGTTTTAAAATATAAAATCATAGTCTTGCAACTGTGATGTGCACAGATTTCTATTTGAAGGATTTGCAGGTGGATAGATGTGATTGTTATTTTGAGCTCTTACCGTATTGCAAGAATAGAATATCCAAGTACCATTACTGTGAGAGTAAGCACCACCAGTTAGATATTCTAGTCTCTGGGTAATTTGGGGGGACCGGGGTTCCTTTATGCACTACCCAGCCCTGTTGTTTGAAAGGTCATGCTTTAATCAGAGTCCTTATATCTTACTACTTCCCTTTGAGAAAGAGTTTTCCCATAGATTCACTTTGAAATACTGCCGCAAACTGCCCGGCCCCGGGCCGGCTGAGTCCCGCTCCTGCTGCCGAGCACTGCCTGCGGCACCCCTGCTGAGCGATCCCCTGCTGAGCTGTCAGTGCACACGGGCTTGCAATCTTGCAACCCGGTTGGGCACAAAAACACAAGCCAGTCAAACTGAGACAAAGTTTTATTTAGAGAGAGGCCGTGTGCGTCCCCTAACAGGTGGGTCCGCCACGTGTGTGTCTACCTGAGCCGGGGGGGTTTCCACTTCCCCCGGAACACCCTCCTACCATCCTTTTCCAACCAATGGGAACTCTCCCATTACAAGAGTGACATGAGTAACCTGAGTCCTGAAATGGGCCCAGCTGAACAGCATGAGTCCAAATACCATATGAATGTGAATTGCTGGCTGGCAGTCAATAAAATCCAAAGGTGCCTGTATCAATATTTTTGCTGTGGCTCCTAACAAAATACTACTTCCCTTTTTTATAGTTTGGTTCTTTAACCCAGAAGGCAGGCAATGATGGAAAGAAAGTTGAGTCTTCAGTATATAAAGGTGATTTGGTGATCAAATAAAAGAATAATTGATGTGAATGTGCTTTGTGACCTTCCAATGGCCATACAGACAAAAGGGTTGCAGTTCTATCACATTAGCATTGGCATTCCAAGTGACCACAATCTGAGAGATTCCTGTGCTGAAAGGAAATGGGTAGAGTCGTCAAGATCTTAGCTTTGACAACAGACCAAATTTCCAGTTATCAGCTTTACTCCTAAGGTTCTGTACATCATCAATAACAGGGCATTAACTTCCACATTGACCCCATAAACTTGGCATGGAGTTTAAATGGGATGATGCATGTTAATCTCCCAACCCAACCAACCCCACAGTGAGCACTTGATACATTGTAGCCTTTGATGGTTGCAGCAATGGTAGTAAAAACAAAAACAAAAACAAAAAAATTCCACTCTGAAGCAAAAGCCAGAAAAAGTGCAATTCTGAGTAAATTACCCAGCATGTACACCAAATTTCAACATATCACTTGTAAGCAGACAAAATATGCATGGTAAATGTTAAGAAAACAAATGTGTGTCTTGAGTCTTTAGTAGCTCCTTGTCTTTGACCCAGTTATTTCACATCTTGAGTTCTGTTCTAAGTTAATGATCAGGGATTAAGGCAAAGGCTTATCTACAGGAATAGTCACTGAAGTGCTATTTTTAATAATGACAATTAGAATCTAAATATCCAACCATGGCAGAGTGTTTTAATACATCAGAGTACAACTTTGATGGGATTGGATTTTATTTTGCAGAATATTTTATTTTGCAGAATATATATTTTATTTTGCAGAATATATATATATATATATATATATATATATATATGAGATGTTACAGAAGATTATATAACGATGAGGGGCAATATTATCATTTTGAATTTCAGCAAAAATGCAGGATCACATTATGATTTTAAAACTATTATATATTTCAATATTAATAAAATATGTAAAATATGCATCATCAGCTAAAGATGAGAATAAAATAATAATGTTAATGCTTATCTTTGAAGAATTTATGAGTATTTTACATTGATTACTTCATGCTTGATGTGTACATTAGCTCTATCATTGGATGTTGGGTAAATTTATTTTCTGAATTTTACTTGAATTTAATCCCAAACTATTTATTCTTTTTTTTTTTTTGTAAATGTCATTGGCATTTTCATGGAGATTTTTTAAAAATATTTTTTTTAGTTGTTGATGGGCCTTTGTATTATTTATATGTGGTGATGAGAATTCAAACCCAGCGCCTCGCACCTGCCAGGCAAGCACTTTACCATTGATCCACAGCCTCAGCCCAAAACTATGTATTCTTTACTATGAATCTGTTATGTTCTAGGAAACAAGCAAGGTGCTGGGGATATAGAAAATACTCAATTGGACTATTGAACATATGAAGATTAAATTCTAGTAAGGACAGAGAGAGTATAAATAAATAAAAGAACACGGTATGTAGATCGAACTATTTAAATTCTGAAGTCAGCTTCTAAGGCATGAATCACATATAGTCAAAATAGTCAGGGATACAGTCGTTCAATATGTACTATTGTGTGAATTTTTAAAAAGTGGTCTATTTCTGAATAAAATGAATTATAGAAAGGTCCCTCTTCCTTCCAGCTCAGTCACCTGATCAGTGGGGTGCAGGCTAGGTGACAGCCCCATGACCCTCTTGGGAGTGGGGCATGTTTACAATAGATGCACTCTGCTCACTTGTACCCAGAGGCCCTGCAAATATCCTTGAAATGTCCTGAAATTGATCATGAATCACACTAAATAAGATTTTGTGTCTATAAGCCTGGACAATAATTATTTCACAGACTGAGGTTTGAGATATACTGAACTAGATTAAATGATAGAACAAAAGAGAAATCCATAGGCAGTTGTCTGGTAATCCCTAGTATTGCGTAAAGGAAATGTGAAGAATTCTAAAGTGTTTTGTTCAGCAGCCAGGTTTCCCGTGTTTTATTTTAATATTATGTCTCTACAACTTGAAAGTACATCAACAGTTTTACTTATTCTTATGGGAATTGTGGAAGAAAACATATGGGAGAGCCCCAGAATTGGCTCATAATGGATGTTTACTAAATATTAATTGACCCAAATCTCAGTTTGACCTCCAAAGCCATTTACATATTGTGCTTTGGAAGTTATAGAAAAGGGCTTGCCTCCTGTTTTCTGTTTTTCCCATTGAGATTCTGTCTGAATAGCTCTGATTAGTCATCATGTCCCAGGATCTCCATAGAAAAAGAACCAATAAGATATATGTGTGTATCTGTCCTTCTGTCCACCCATCTGTCCATCCGTTCATCCATTCATCCATCCTGGGAGATTTATTCTGAGGAGTTGGTTCATATTATTATAGAGACCTTCAGAAAGCTGGAATTCAAGAAAATTCTATAGTGTAATTCGTTCCTAGGCAAGATAACAGGATGAGATGAGATATCCCTCGCCCCCAGTTCAAACAGTGAGGCAGAAAGGAAAGGGACAAAGTCCTGTCCTCCATCTTCCTGTTTATATTTGGATGACTCCCACCCACATTTGAAAGGGCAATCTGCTGAGTTCACTCATTCATATGTCTGGAAAACACCTTCACACACACACACACACACACACACACATACATACACACACATACACATACATACACACACATACACATACACACACACACACACACAAAATTATATTCAATTTTGGAACTTCATGGTCCAATCAAGTGAACATGTAAAATTAACCATCATCTAATTTCTTCTGAAGTTAGAAAAGCAGCCACTGAGCTGAACAGTATCTGGGACACAATGTGTTAGCACAGGGTCCCAGGGAAAGCCATGACTGCCCCAAGGAGAGGCAGAGAAGTTTCTTGTGACTAGCTGCATGTTTACTCTTTTGCTATAAATCTGAACAGTGAACAGTATCTATACACATTGGCTTCTGAGTGTTACACAGTGTCACCTGGTGCTTTGCTTCTCCTGAAGTCTTTATTACTAGTTTGCCTGTTTCTAACTCTCTCCTCTGGGGAGTTCAGGAACAGTTCAGCTGCAAATTCTTATTTGATGTTCCTGTTCTAATCCCAGATTACCACACAAGAGCAGCCGGCAGGATCAGGCTGCAAGAGGGAAACTCTTAGAGAAAGGAAATCATCAGCCTGCCACAAGTCACCAGGACCTGATGAGGAGTCAGATTAGGAGGAGCTTAAGCCAGTGACATGCCCCTGGAGCATTAAACTTGAATATTTCCACTTCACTGACAATGTCCAGAGTGTTTTAACATTCAACAGAGATAAATGGCCTGTCTTCATAAAACCGTATGTTTCTGGAAAAAGAATAATGAATTATAAGAGGATTGTATGAACTGTGGTGTTCCATAGCGATTCAGTGTGCACTGGGAGCAGGGATGTTTGTATTCACATCCTGACATTTTACTGAGAGTCACTCACTTCTTTATTCCATTTCCTCATCTGCAAAAGGGGGATGATATTTGCATCTACCTCCTAGGGCTTTTTGGACGATAAATGAGTTAACACTTAGAAAAGTATCTGGCAAAAGCTAAACATGCAATAAATGTGAGGTTCTATTATTATTGTCATTATTATGATGATGGAGATGATGGATAACAGTTGGCAGGTATCTCTGGACATCTTTATAACCACATCGCTTATTATTAAAATCTTTATCCTACTGAATACTTGGGGAAATACTTATCCATAGGGGCAAATTGTCAGAGGAAAAATAAATTCAGTTCACTTTATATGTGCCATAATTTACTTGTACAAATTTTATTTCATTTTTCTAAAATTTATAATGGTTTGTCATAAAAGTTAGTTCATAGGCTACCTTCACATGCATTATTCTCTCCAAGCCCCAGAAAAAGGCTGCCGCTGAGGTTCTGGGGAATGAGCTTATTTAATTGAGGGTCCCTTAACTGGTGAGTGACTAAGTCTAGAATCCTCATCTCAGATCCCAGACACATCACACTGGCAATCATGCTCAGGGGAGGGGAGGCGGATGTCGTAAAAGTACAAAAGCTTTGGAGTGGGTAGCATCTCAGTGTGAATGGCTGTGCTACCACTTACTAAGCTGCCTGATTTCTTGGAGACTTGGTTTCCTCATCTGTAAATATGAGAGGACAGTACCTTTTTTAGTTTTACTATGTAGATTCAAATCCAGTCAGATCACATGCAACAAAGGTATTCTTCCTGCTTCAGGCCCATGGCAGTTGCACAAAGACGACATTTTCCTTTTTTTTTGGGGGGGGGTCAGTCTTTCTAAGTGTGCCAGGTATGGTACTAGGTACAGTGCTAAACTGTGTTGTATCCCTATAATGCAAGCCTGGTCCAGGTCTGATTCCCGTTGCACTGAGACCTCCTGTGATTTCTAAGATCTTACACCCTGTTGTTCATGGCGATTCACATGTGCTGGGAAAGCAGAGGAAAGACAAAGAGAGGGATGGAGGTAATAAAAAGTAGAGAAGGAAAAGTCAACCTCCCTTAGACTTTGAAACCTTGTGGACTTCATTAGCAGCTAAGCAGCCAGGGAAAGGTTCCCAAAGAGATGACTTCATCTCTTTGCTCCTGTGAACTAGGTGTTCCAGACATAAAAATAGAGGAGAGGTGAGAACATGTGTTCCTTTGGTAAGTGGTGCACTGCGTTATACCATGCTGGTGAAGTTGTCTAATTTATTCAGAATTAACATTTTGATTGTGAAACAACTGCTTAGTCTAGAAGAATCTTAGGATTACACTGTGTTCCTCCAGTACTTTCTTTCCATACTGTGCTAGAAATTTAAGGTGAAATGCTGGAAAGGTAAGTCAGAGCATGGTAAAGTTACAAGAATCATGTCAGAGAGGTGTAAGAATTTTGTCTACTTACACCTTGGGGATTGCTTTGTGTGCTGATAATTTTATGGTCAGTCCAGGATCAAGCAATGAAAGTGACTGATCTTTCTTAAGACATTTAGCTTTTTAAATAATGAGTAAGTTTTTCTGCTGAGAAAGTGAATCTTTTTGATGTTGTAAAATAGACTTTATTAGTAAACCAAATGACTGGAGATCTAAAAATATATCCCAAATTGGCTATCACTCTCCAATTCCAGTGCCCAATGACATTTCAGCCACTTTTGTTTCTTATATGATTACTGCACTGGGGCCCCTGCTGGACATCTAGTGGCCATGTTTTCGCCCTCATGATTCACTTTCTACCCAGCAATTGGAATGATCTTTTAAAATCATAAATCATATACTTCCATGCTTTAGAATCTTTCAGTGGTTTCCTATTTTACTTACTGCCCCCAAATCACATTTTAATGTCATGGTCTGCAAGAACTTCTGTCTCTATGATTTCATCTCTCATTATTCCCACCCGCGCTGTCTGTATTCTACTCTCCCTGGCTTACTATCTAATCCTAGAATCCACCAGACTTCTTTGAGTCTCCCATCTTGGTATTTGTGTGCCCTGTCTAAATGACTGGGTTGTTTCTGACATTTAGGTCTCAGTCCAAATGTCACCTCTTTAGATAGATCTTCTCTTTCTGCCCTGTAAAAGGAACTTTATCTGAAGTCCCCTAAGTGAAGTTATATTCACTCTGTCTTTCCCTCAACTACAATGTAAGCTCCATGAGACTAAGGATGATGTTCATTTTTTTGCAGTTATTATTCCTAGTTTTAGGAAAGTAATCAAGAATCTTTGCTGAGTGAATGAATACGATTGAAACTTCAAGGATCTGTGAATGAATGGTTAACTACAACCACATTGTGGGATTCTCAGATTAGGAACTGTACCTTGTCTTAATTCCTCTGTTACTTTGCATACAGGTGCTCAGGAAATATCTGTTGAATTATATTCAACCAGAACATTTCTTTTCCCTTTCAATGAGAGAAAATATTCCTTATGGAAGACAGAATCTTAAAAAATACATTTTGATAATATTCTTCTGAGAGGAAGCTTGCATTTTGGAGGAATAACTGTATCAGTTTGCCTTAGTCTGGCAAATTTCCCAAGACACAGAACTAGTAGGTCACCTTATATGTTTTTTTCTAGATTTAGAGTCAGAAAGATCTAATATATCACTTAGGAACTGTATGTAGCTTCTAGTAACAGAAGGCAAAAATAACAGTATTTTAAACACAGAGAATTCATTCCTTCACATAAAATGAATTCAGAAACAGGCACAATAGAGCTGTAAGACAGTTCAGTGTTCATCAGTGACTACGGTTCCTTGTCTCTTGCTGTACCACCATCCTTAATATGTGATTCTCATCTTCAGAGGGTCTTTAAATTCCAAGATTGGTGCCAGAACTCCTTCAGCTGTGACTTCTATATTTCAGACAGCTACCTATGGTGAAAAGAGAGTTATACACCAACCAGCGATTCTTCTTTCAAGGGACTTTCTACATGTTCCATCTACAGTCTTCCATTTGTATTTTACTTGCTCTGTAGTAAAAAGGGAGGCTGAATAATATATGATGATGTTTACCTGCGAGCGTTGACTCTGAATAATTCTTTATAACAAGTTCTATTGCTAAGAAATGGACTGGGTAATGAGAAACAGATAATTAACAGCTTTTGCCACATCTGGATTCATCACTTATTAACTTAGAGATCTTGTGTGCTTTGTTTAATTCTTTTGCATTTTAAAATCTGCATTATGCTTATGAAAACAGAAACAATAATAGTAATAGCTGCCCATCTATTGGGTCTCACAATTGGTCAGACAGTTTATATACGTGGTGGTCAACTTCACAATGAGTCTGTAAGAGTTGGGTTATTCTCATTCGGATGGCAGGAATGAGGCTTCACTAGTAGGTCAGAATTTAAGTCCAGAGCAGTTTGGCTCAAAACCCAATCTTTCCATTGGACCTTGCTTTCTCCACTTTCAGGTATAAAAATTAATTTTTAAATGAGAAAATGAAGATGCATTGCTTGACCTGGATGTTTTTAAAATAAACCAAAACAATGACTCTGTAGAGAAAATACCTTTGAATGTTCTACAACAAAATGCCCAAGGCTCATGTCCATAGGAAATGTTTCCACACAACTCAAGGCCAAGTGAACATGAGGAACAGTGCTTCCCTCCCCAAGTTCTGATGCTTTCTGCCTGCAAATCCTCCAGTTCAGTCTGATAGAAGCCACTGCTGTTTGTCTTCCTCTGCTTCTGCCCCAGTGGGGAACTTATATCACTTGACCATGACTTTTGAAATTCCTCTTGAAGGAAGTGTTGAAGTCACCTCACTCTTTACCCAAGGTAAACCAGAGGTGAAAACGAATTTTATGAATTATTTTTTCGAAGGAGATGGAAGTTCCCTGGTATTGAAGGCAGGATGGACACTACCCCTCCCTTGGCATCTGGCACTAAATAGGTAGGGCAGCTCATTCCTTTGGCATTTGTATCTTTATGAGTAAGTACAGGATCCAGAAAGCAGTTCCCACATTTCTCTATGTTCAAGGAAGGGAAATTATTTTTGAAAATTTGAGAAGTTAAAATATCTCTTTCTCTGAAACTTCTACAGGCATCAGCCCCCCCGCCCCAAGAATGCCTGTAAACAGCAGAGGTCTGGTTCCTGTAAGTTGCATTGTGCTATTCTCTCATGCAATGCCTTTTCAAGAGATTTTCTTCCAGACACATTAAACTTTTTTATAGAGAATGATGGCTGCATTTATTTCCAGAGAACAATAAACAAGAAGAAAGTAGGAAGAGTATTAGCATCCTTAGGCCTGGAAGGTAGCTGCTAGGAGACGGATCCAGGGAATGTGGTTTTGGTAAGATGGCTCATAGCTTGTTTGAGAGAATAGTGAACATGTCAAGAAGCAGAAGGAGCAATTCCTTCATCTTTCCATTGATCTTGTTTTCCTTTCTTTCCTTGGTTTGGAAGAAAATGTAGATGATCCTTAATCTCTGTAGATATAGTTTCATCCAAAAGTGTTGAGAGGGTAGGGAGGGAAAGTCCACAGGATGAAAAGTCTCAGGTTTTCCTAACTTACTCATAAAAGTTATAATTAAAGTTAACATTGTGTGTCTGACAGTGTGGTAAGCTCTCTAACTTTACTTTCTCATTTAATTCTTCAAATATGCAACATAGCAAGGGGTAGAAGACAGTGGCACCATTTCCATTTCATAGATGAGGAAGCAGAGGACTCAATAGCTTATTACCCTGTCCTAAGCCACTCTGTCAGCCAGTGATTGGGACTGGATTTGGACTCACTTCTCAGCCAGGGAAATGCAGTATGTCTGCTAATGCTGCCATCATAAAATGCCACAGACTGGGTGACTTAACAGAAATTTATTTTCTCACAGGCCTGGAGGCTGGGAGTCCAAGGTCAAGATGCCTTCAGTGTAGGTGTCTCCTGAGGTCTTTTTCTGTCCTTTCTTGCATACTACACATTCTTGCTGTGTCCTCACATGTGTTTATACTCCTCTTGTCTCTTCTTTCTATGAGGATACTAGTCCAATTATTTTTAGGGCCCCACCTACCCTCATAAGTTTATTTAACCTTCATTACCTCCTTTAAAAATTCTGTCTCCAAATGCAGTCACTTTGGGGGTGAGAGCTTCAAAATAAAAACTTTGGATGGTATGGCCCCATTTAGTCCATAATAGGGCCAATGAACTTCATCAGTGTTCTTGGCTCTTGACTAGACAATAGGATTTTGGTTGAGATCAATATAATTTCTCTGGCTCTATTTATTTCATGGATTAAAAAAAGTTTTTTTTTAAATTTTAAAGACTTTCCTTACTCTATAAAATTATGATTATGAAATAAATATTGTATAATTCATTGACGAATTCACCCGGTCACTATTGGGATCCCAGTAATGCTATCTTCAATGAAGGTGCAGAAGTGTGGAGACTTCCTCTAGGAGCCACATTCATTCCTCCCTCTCTACTTACCATTTTCCCATGGTGTTACTGGGTCTCTCTTTTTCAAACACCGAAGAATGCGATTTTTCTTCGTGCTTTTTTTTTACTATTTTGTCCACCAAACAAGTATCGTTTCTTTGATGAGTGCCAGGCATTCTTTATCCATGCTTAAAGTCATTGAATGCTTGGTATGTGTCAGATCCTCTGGGAAGGCCATACTTTCATTGTATCTGATTCAGTCTTTCAATAACCCTGTAAGGTTGTGCACATGGGGAAATTGAACCATTCTGTGGTTAATTAATTTGTCCCAGGTCAGTCAGCTAGAAGGGATGCCGCTGGTATCTGACTTTGGCTCTGTCCAATTCCCAGGACAGTTCTTTAGTGTTTAGACTCCTGAGATGCTTTCCTTGCTTTTGTGGTTTTGATGTTGATTCCTGATGACTGCCTGTCCTTTGTATAGGGGCCTCTCCTGCTTCATGTCAACTTATTTGATGCATGCAATGTGAACTTGATAATAAAAATGCTTCTGTTTTTACTATCAAGTTTAATTGCATTGCTCCTTTTAACCTTTTACTGATTAAGTAGTGGCAAATGTAGAAATAACTGTCAGATTCACAGGCAAAAACAATTGAGGAGTGTACTTGTTCTTGCTTATTGGGGGATGCTTTCCCTTTTCACTGACATTACCTGGACTTTTGTAGGCAATTGCTTCATGCCTTCCATTATTTTTAACTTCAGCTTACAATTAGAGCTTGTAAATTGAAATGCTTTCTCTGAGGTGCTGTGATTTCTCTATCTGGTAAGTGCCGTCTCCGTCTCCCTCCCCTCCATTTGCTCAGCTGAAATTAACATGGTTGATTTTGTGCCTTTGTACTGCAAAAGGGTCTGATCAGTAGAACCATGAAGGTGCTTAGTAATTGCTTCCACAGTCTGTAGGGAGAGGGTATGAGTGGTGCTTGGCCTGATGAGGAGGAGGATCAAAGTTCTCAAGGGGAGTACATGGAGCTTTAGGCAAGGATCTTGGGGATTAGAGAGTGCTGGCTCTCTTCACCTGCACTCAGAACTCTTGTGCTATTTACAAGAGCCATTAATGGCCCCCAAAAGTATCCTCCATGGAGTCAGAGACTTAGTTGATGATTTTCACTTACAGATGCTACAAAGGGAGCCATATCAACCTTGGATGCTGTTACTCACCACCAGCTCCAAACCAGTTTTATTAGTAAAAAATTGGAGCATTTAATCATTTCATCTGTTCTTTACTTACATGTTTGTTCTCAAGAGTTAAATTGATTTTCGTTCCATAGTTGAAAGGAATTAATTTTGTACGGAGATACTTCAGGGTAGAAATGAGACCACTGCAGCCACAGCAGCAGTGACTGTCAGGTTTCTGAAGTTATTTAGGAATCTGGCTCTAGATAACCTCTAGTGTCTTTTCTAACGTGGAGATGAGTGAGCCAGTCCCATCCTTAGCCTTTCTTGTTGCTAATTCCTATGGGGGGATGCCCTGTGACTCCCTAATACTGATGAACCTGGTGGTCCCTCAACCCCTCAATCTCTCCTCTGTCTGTGATCTTATTCCCCTCTTCCTATTGCTGGGAAACTGTTTTCTCTATTCTTATGTATGGTTGACTCCCTCCTGTACCTTAGGATACTGCCAAGCATTTCTGCCTTTCTCAGTATCAGCCATGAGTATCGAGTTAAGGCTACTTTCTGCTCCTCTGTTCACTCTGTTGTTCTTGCCTCACTGTGCCATGATGGTTGCTGAGCTTATCCTTTACCCCTATGTGAGCTCTGTGACAATGCCTTATTCATTTAATAAATCACATGTTGGGGATTTACTAGACATGCAAAAATGCTGTTGAATTAGTGAAACAAAAGAGTGATTACTTTCAAATAATATTATTTTGAATAATATTACATATGTCATTAAGAGTTTGTTTTGTGGTACTAGAGCTTCAACTTACATGTACTTTTTCAGCTATGATTTTTCCATAGGAATCTACACATTTTTCATGGACTGTTGTCAATGAACATATAAATAGGTGGTTAAGAAAGAAGAGAGCCAAGTAAAATCTAATATTCGATAAAAGGAACTGTGAAAAAATAGAGTTTGCATTGTTCTGTTAAACACAATGGTTAGGTAAAGCTCTTTTCCATTTGGTAAGTGGTTTGATGAATAGCAGAGAGCAACTGTCCCTTTTATTTGCAAATTGGAAAGGTTTCCCTGGTAGTAATAGTGGGCATTCAAGAGACCTCCTCTCCAATAGAGGGGGCAGCTACTCTGCAAGCTGCAATGGGCCCTAGCAGATGAAGACATCAAAAGAATTGTTCTAAACGCATCACAGCTGGCTACGTGGCATGATGATTTATATTCAGCTGGAGCCCAATTTGAAGAATTTGAAGCCAAGGGGGAAATCGTCTACCTGTTCATCTTGCAAGCTCTAACCTTGTTAGAGGCTGCGTTTCTGCCTGTCTCAGTTTAGCAGCAGAAACTTAGTCAATCTCACAGGGCTCTGTTTGGAGAGCCTCCCCAGTTACCCCTGCATGATGCATGAGTACCTGTGCTTTCCAAGGGACCCACTCTTGACAAGTGCATTTCTCTTCCACTTTCTCTTTCTAATCGTTGAAGACGAGGTTAACTTACTGGTTACATGGAATCGGTGTATGGAATGGAAAATGATTAACATAGCAAAGGATCTGGAGAACACATTTTCTTGGAGATCTGACTCTGGCTCATGGAAGGACTCCTTTCCTTTCACACGTCCTGGATTTTGCTCCTAGTGATGTTCCCTTAACTGTGATAGCCCTGGCTGTTTCTCCATCTTTTAGATCCTTATCATTCTTTAAAAGTCAACATAGAAGCACCGACACAGAATTCAATGCTCATTCCCTCTACTTCGCCAGCTCTTTCCTTGTAGTTATCAATGGCACTGGCTTTGCTTCTCTCTTATGTCATTATTAGTCCTTGACATTCTTGTCCCTCCTCTCAGGGAGTAAACACTCCAAGAAAGATCTGTCTTACTCACTTTTTAGATCCTTCCCACCCTGGAAAGGTATAAAAAAAACACAGTCGAGCTGCCCAGTCAGTATTTACTGATTTCAAAGGAGGGATTCTCAGAACTTTCATACCTATCCATACTGAACTTAGTCAATGTTTTTTTAGTCATGCAGTTGTCTACAAGAGTAGGTAGCAATTAAAAGGATAAAAAGCAGGTGACAGGTCAAATATGACAACTCATTGTGGTGGGAATAGGAGATGGTGTCTTGTTGGTCTTGTGCCTGGGATTTTACTCAATAGTATTTTTCCCTCTTCATGAAAAATTCATGTGTGGATGGTTGCAGAACAGACAGTATTAGAAAGTACATTTTACCTCTTGTACAGCTCATGTGAGGTACATAATTGTAATAATTTTCAAAGTTATCTTTACTTCTTTGTGACAAGAAAGGCACTGGGTCTCCCATTATTCCCCTGTGACATTGAGTTTATGATGAAGATGTGGTGTCCTTTGGTAAATGCAAAAAGACCAGCCCCACTTGTGGCCTGGGAAGCCATTTGCGAGAGACTTGGGTGTAATCAGTATTTCTGAAACAAACAAAATTCTTTTTTTTTAAATTAATTGTTCAAAACATTACAATTATATTCACATATACATTTGATTCAAATGGGGTATGAATTCTTATTTTTCCACGTGTACAGAGTTAATCACAAAAATAATATGTGCTTCATATGAAAAAGACAATTTACAGAAATATAAATGGCATGAAAAGTGAAATTCTTTCTTCTTATATTCTTCAAATCTTCTTCTGTTGCTCCAGAAAACCAGTTTTTATGCATACAAGCATACAGAACAATTTTTTTTTTACTTTTTCTTCTTCTTTTAAAATTGTGTATATTTAAGGTATGCCACTTGACATTTGACATATAGAGAGTAGTTCTGTTTTATCCACAGTTTTGTTTTCCCTGTTTCAGGTACAGACTGTCAGACTGAAAGATGAAAATATTAAATGAAAAATTTTAAAAAATTCCAATGTTTTGAATAACTTTTATTACAGTAAAGTGGTTCTAATTGTTCTATTCATTTTGTTATTATTGTTTATCTCTTAATATGCCTGAATCACAAATTAAAACTTTTGTGTGTATATGAAAAATATAGTATATATATATAAATATATATATATAAAAAATATATAAAAATATAGTATATATATATATATATATATATATATATATATAGAGAGAGAGAGAGAGAGAGAGAGAGAGAGAGAGAGAGAAGAAAGAGTTCAATACTATCTGAGGTTCTAGAATCCACTGGGGCTCTTGGAACATGTCCTGTACAGGTAAAGGGAGCTACTGTGTAAATAATGAAATGGTTACTTTAATCAAGCAAATTAACATATCCATCATCTCATATGGTCCCCCTTTTCTTTTTGTGCAGAGAGCTTGCACTTCAAATCTACTCTTTTAGCAAAAATACCATGTTCAGGATTTTTGCCATTTTTCTTTATAATCCCTTTTTTGATCACTTATTTTGCTCAGCAGAAAATACAGTCACAGTCAATCAAAAATATTCTTACCAGATTATGTTCTGACAATTTGATTTCGCTTGCCTGTCCCTCTTTTGGGGGGCTATCTAAATGCTGGGAATTAAGGGAAGTTGTGGTTTCCTGGGTGGGGAGAAAACTGGACCTCAGTGGGGTCTGTCAAGTTGGGATTTGCTGAGATGTATGTTATAGCGTCTGGTACCAGGTGTAGCTGCTCTCCCTGGGCATCCAGGTTGCTGTTGGCTGTGAACGTGGTGCTAGGCCACATCATTGACCCCACCTGCTGGTCTAAGAGCCTTGCAGGTGTGGAAATGAAGGCTACTGGAACTGCAGTACCTCTGGTACTCCTCATCTTTCTAGGTTTGCTTGGTCAAGTTCCCTCACTCCATGACAGAGGGACAGAGTGGTAGCTCCTTCAGAAGCCATGACCTGCTGGGTTTGGAGGGCAAGCAAGTGCCATTCATCTCTGCTCTCCAACTCTGAGCTTACTGGAGGATTCTATTTCTCCCAGCTCCTTGAGGTTAACCTTAGGGTAGAGGAAGAACCCACAGCCTCTTTTCAGAGATTATGACTAGGTTGAAATACTATTGTTTTGCTTCTTTCGTGTCTTCCTCCCCAGGGACACAATTGCCCTCCTCCCGCGCCCCGTCTTCTAGGATAGATAGCAAAAAAAAAAAAAAAAAAAAAATAGCTTTGCAAATATTTTACAAGTGAATCTCAACTTTTAAATACAAAAATGCCTAGAATCCAATGACCTTTTCTCTCTCTTGTTCTGGAGTGACATCTTTGCCAAAAGATTAATGCAGCATCCAAATTGGAGTTACAGGGGAAAGTGAGTATAAGGGAAAATATGCTCATTTACTACTCACAGAATCATCCAGACCCATGTACGCAGATGCGTCAGGGCCCACATATACAGTGCTTCTATTGTTTTGTTTTTATTTGCATAAATAGTATTATCCTTAGCATGTTGTTGGTGACAGATTATTTTTCTTTAGCGATGTGTGGTGAATATAGTTGCTTACATGGTATTTCTTAGTCTGGAGCATTATAAATGTTTTTGATATTATAAATAGCAAGCCTTTGTTGCAGATGTCATGCTCTTTCCCAATCTGTCACTTGATTAAAAACTTATTTATAGTCTGTTTCGTCATTTTGGGGAATATATATATATATATATATATATATATATATATATATATATAGAGAGAGAGAGAGAGAGAGAGAGAGAGACTATAAAATATTTTTGTAACCCAGTGTTTCCCCAAGCCTACACAAGAGGGACAGGAGTCATGGTATCCAGGTACCTTCTTTCCCTGCACCTTTCCTATGCCCAGCACCTTCAGGTCCCAAGTCCTGCATTACGTAGCACAGAGCAGAAATGCCTAGAAGGCCAGTTGTTACACCACCCAAAGAAAAGCCCAGTTAACATCAATCTGTCTGCCTTATTCATGAGAAAATCAGCAAAACCCCTTCCAGGCCTCCGTGAGCAGTCATTTCTGAGTGGAAAAGGAGCAGCTGTCCCATGGGCTGTTGGAAAAGCCCCTTTTCTCAGCTCCCATTCAGAAAATTTGAGAACCTCAGGATGGCGTTCCTCTTGTGGAGCCCCCAGTCCCACTGGGCATATCTGGAGACTTTGTGTCCTCTTCTTCTTTCTTTCCTTATGAAATCATGGAAACATGCAAAATTAGAGAAAATGGTGTAATGAGCTTCATGAACCCCGTTACCCAGTCGGAACTCCAACTCACTCTCTCTACTCCCCATCCAGTGATTGATTTGAAGCAAATCCTCTATATCTTATCATTTTCTTTGTAAGTATATAAGCAAGTCACTCTGAAACATAAGCTCTGTTGGTACATGTGACCAGAAATGTCATTATTCTATTTAAAAATCTTTGATTCTTTGACAAATTTTAATTCTTTGACATTATCACATATCAGTTTTAAAATTTCAATAACTGTCACAAAAACCTTGTTTTTAAAAATAAATTTCTTTTTTCAATTCAGGATTTAAATAGATCCTCACTTTGTATTTCATTTGGTAGATATGTCTGGTAATATAGTTTATTATTTTTTCCTCCTCTATTTTCTTGTAATTATTGTTGTTGTTGTTGTTGAAGAAACACCATTGCTGCTGTGTAGAATTTCCTGGTCTTTTATTTTTCTGACATCCTCTCCGTTAATTCAATCAGTATGTTCCGCTGCACACCTTATAAGTTGAAAGTTAGACCCAGAGCAGCATTCTCAAAGTGCATTCTGGGTACACTCAGTGATCTTTGAAATACTTTCAAGGGATTCATAAGTTCAGGAATAATTATAAAATGACAGTAAGATATAATTTGTTTTGAAATTTTCATTCATTTTATGATACATGGACAGTGAAGATTTCCAGAATCCATTTGGCATCTGGTATTATACAGAATGAATATTGAGCAGATTAGAGGATCGAAAAAAAAATCCAATTTTCTCATTACACTTTCTCTTTTGAGAAATATAGGTGTATTTCACAAAATATGCTATTTATGCTAACATGTAAACAACTACCATTATTTTTAAACAAATTAGTGAACACTTTTTAAATTTCTCATTTTTTGAATGACACATAATATATGTACATATTTTAGGTACAATATAGTGTTTCCATTCGTGCATATAGTATATATATTGGGTAGTATGTATATATTGTGTAATGACCAACTCAGGGTAACCAATACATCTGTCACCTTAAATTTTTATTTTTTCTTTTCAAATTCTTCTAGAAGAGAACATAGGGAAATGCTTCAGGACCTTGGTCTGGGTAATGATTCCTTTTAAATATGATCCCAAATACACAGACAACAAACAAAACATTTCATAAGTGAAACTACATAAACTGAAAAGCATCCATACCACCAAGAAAACAATCAATAGAGTGAGGAGACAACCGACTGAAAAGGAGAAAATTTTTGCAAATTATATATCTGACAAGGGGTTAATAAAAAGAGGTCAAACAAAACAACACAGTTAAAAAATGGACTGAAGATCTGAATCAACATTTCTCAAAAGAAAACCTAAAGATAGCCAACAGATAAGTGAAAAATGATCTACATCATTAATCATTAGGAAAGTACACATCAAAACTATAATGAGATACCACCTCATCCCGGTGAGAATGGCAATTATCAAAAAGACAGAAAATGTCCTGCTGGTGAGGATGTGGAGAAAAAAGAAACTTTGTGCATTGTTGGTGGAAATTTAAATTATTACAGCCATTATAGAGAATGTCATGGAGATTTTTGAAGAAACTAAATGTAGAACTGACATTCCATTGTCACAATCTCAGTATATGCCCAGAGAAAGTGAAATCAGTACAATAAGAAATACCTGTACTACAAAAGTCAACCCAGAGTGGATCAAAGACCTCAGAATTTGACCAGAAACTTGAAAACTTCTAGGAGAAAATATAAATCCAACACACCAACCTGTTAGCTCAGGAACCAACTTCCTTAACAAGATTCCTAAAGCCTAAGAAATAAACCCCCAAATCAATAAGTGAGATGGCATCAAATTAAAAGGCTTCTTCACAGCAAAGGAAACAATTAAGAATGTGAAGAGAGAGCCTACAGAATGGGAGAAGATATTTGCCACCTGTTCCTCAGATAGGCCATTAATAACCAGAATATATAAAGAACTCAAAAAAGTTGACACCAAAAAAGCAAACAACCCAATCAATAAATGGGCAAAAGAACTAAACAGTTCACAAAAGAAGAAATATATTTGACCAATAAATACATGAAAAAAAATGTTCAGTATCTCTAGCATTCAGGGAAATGCAAACCAAAAGTACATTGAAATTTTATTTCACTCCAGTCAGAATGGCAATTATCAAGAAAGCAAATAATAATAAATATTGGTAAGGATATGGGGGAAGAGGTACGCTCATTCGTTATTGGTAGGACTGAAAATTAGTGTAACTACTCTGGAAAGCAGTATGGAGATTCCTCAAAAAACTAGGAATGGAATTAACATATGATCCAGCTATCCCATTCCTTGGCATATATTCAAAAGATCTAAAATCAGCGTACTATATATTTATTGCAGCATTTCACAATAGCCAAGCTATGGAATCAACTGCCCTTCACCAGATGAATGGAAAAAGAAAATGGGATATATACATAATGGAATATTACTCAGTCACAAAGAAGAATGGACTTATGGCATTTACTGGTAAATGGATGGAAATAGAGATATCATGCTATGTGAAATAAACCAAACTCAGAAAGTCAAAGGTTAAATGTTTTCTCCAATATGTGGAAGCTAGTTCAAAATAAGGAGGAAAAAAATAGAAAGAAAGAGAGTGGGAGGAAGAGGAAAAGGCAAAAGGAGAGATTCCATTCAAAAAGAAGGAAGATGGGCAGGCTAGATGAAGAGACTGAGCAGGAGAGAGAAGAGATGGGATTGGCAAAAACAGAAGAATGAGTCTAAATTTTCTGTGCATACATGAATCTACCACATTGAATTTCACCATTATACATATCCACAAGACAATAACTGAAAAGAAAAAATAAATCTAAAAGAGCAGAAATATCAATGTAGTACATAGAAGGGAACAGGGAGATGGGGGAGGGGAGGAAACGTGGAAATACTAGGGACTGAATTTGAGCAAATTGTATTCCATGCTTTTTAAATTCTAACTAAATAAATCCTACTAATACTATCATTATTATTGGTTTTAGTACTAGGGATTGAACTCAGGGGCACTCAACCCCTGAGCCACATCCCCACCTCTATTTTGTATTTTATTTAAGAGACAGGGGCTCACTGAGTTGCTTAGCACCTCACTGTTGCTGAGGTTGATTTGAACTTGTGATCCTCCTATCTCAGCTTCCCTAGCTGCTGGGATTACAGTCATGCAACACCACACCCAGCTTCTACTATTATTTATAACCAAAAGAAGTAATAAAAAGAAAGGAAAAAAACCACCAGCACACCTGCACTCCACATTTATTATAGCACTATTCACAATAGCCAAAATATGAAATCAACTTAAATGACCATCAATAGACAAATTGATAAAGAAAATGTGATATACACATAGAATGGAAAACCATATA
Organism: Urocitellus parryii; assembly: GCF_045843805.1. Lineage (NCBI taxonomy): Eukaryota > Metazoa > Chordata > Mammalia > Rodentia > Sciuridae > Urocitellus > Urocitellus parryii. The sequence continues at coordinate 143,183,425 of NC_135531.1, forward strand.
TATATATATATATATATATATATATATATATAGGAAAACTATCCAGATATGTAAAATGACAGTTTTTTTTTCAACAATTTGGGTGGATCAAAGGAAGTGAAATAAGTGTTTAAAAAAATCTGCACTACAAAAGTCAATTCAAAGTGGATCAAAGACCTAAGAATTAGACCTGAAATTTGTAACTTTGAATGTTAGTTTTACTTTCAGTATTTTCAGAAACCTCTATGCCATTCTCTGTACTGGCTGTACTGATTTGAATTCCCACCAACAATGCCTAATTGTTGCCAATAATATGGCTGGACCTGGGGGACATTGTGTTAAATAAGTCTAGCACAGAAAGAAAAGTATTGCATGATGTCAGTCATGAATGGAATCTTTAAAAGTGGATTTCATAGAAACTCAAAGTAGTGACTACCAGGGACTAAGGAGAAAAGAAGGGAGGAGGGGGAAGTTCATCAAGAGATAAAGGTCACTGCTTGACAAGAGCAGTAAGTTTGTGTACTATGGCACAGCAGGATGAATATAATTGACATTAACGTACTACACATCTCAAAGAGAGGAATTTGAATGTACTCACCATAAAGTAAGCAAATAAATAACTAAATATGTGACCTACACCCTTCTCCCCTATCTAATTGATTTGGTTATTTGTTTTTATCAGTATGGACTTATGGATATTTATATATTTAGTATTATAACCCAATACAATTTTATCAATTTTGTTGCTCAAAATTTTCCAGCTTTGGCCATTGGGAGATGGTACAGTTGGTTCCCTTGACAACCCCCCTCAATGTGGGTGTTTTGTTTTGTCTTTTTCTTCATTTATGTTCAATTTCACTCTTTGTGCTATAAAATTCTGTGGATTTTGATAAATGCCTGTCATATATTCACCACCACAATTAATACAGAAAATCCCCCCACCAAGAAAAAACCTCTCATGCTTAATGGAGATAACCTTTCTTAGTTCCAATTTAATAGATATTTATTTGTGATTATTTGCTCCCAGCCTGTGGCCATTATTTGATTCTCTTGACAAGCATCTTTCCCAGAGCATTTTTAAAATTTTGATCAAGTCAAACCTTACATTGATCAACCTAACAATGCTTTTTCCTTCCACGAATCATGCTTTGGCATTGAATCAAAAACTCATTGCCAAATCCGACATCAAATAGATTTTTTTTCTCGCATGTTTTATTTTAGAGGTTTTATAAGATTGTTTTATGTGTCGATCCATGGTCTGTTCTAGTTCAAGTTTCAAGAAAGGTATGAGATAAAGGTCACTGCTTTATCACTAGATGCATGTGATTGTGTAAGCACCTCCCGTAGTACTAGTGCCACTGTGGAAAGACTTCCTTCCTCTGTTGAAGGGCCTTTGCTCCTTTGTCAGGCATCTGTTGATTGTATTGTGTGTTTGTGGGCTTATTGTTGTTCCACTGATGTACACATCTTGTCCTTTCACCGGTACCCCACTGTCCTGATGACTGTTGTTTTACAACCACGTTTTCAGGTTACACCTTGAAGTCAGTGTCAGTCCTCTGACTCTGTCTTTCTTCAGTACTGTGGTAGCCATCATGGGTCTTTGATCTTTTCATATAATCTTTTGAATTATTTTTTTAAATTGCTTTTCTATTTTAAATACATGACAGCGGAATGCATCACACTTCTTATGACACATCTACAGAACAATTTTTCATATCTCTGTTTGTATATAAAGTAGATTGACACCAATTCATGTCTTCATACATGTACTTTGGATAATGATGTCCATCACATTCCACCACCCTTACTAGTCCCCTGTCCCCTCCCTTCCCCTCTCACCCCTCTTCCCTATCTAGAATTCATCTTTTCTTCCCATTCTCCCTCTCTCTACCCCACTATGAGTCAGCCTCCTTACATCAGAGAAAACATTGGGCATTTGTTTTTCTGGGATTGGCTAACTTCATGTAGCATTATCTTCTCCAACTGCATCCATTTACCTGCAAATGCCATGATTTTATTCTCTTTTATTGCTGAGTAAAATTCCATTGTGTATATATGCCACATTTTTTAAATCCATTCATCTACTGAAGGGCATGTAGATCGGTTCCATAGTTTAGCTATTGTTAATCGTGCTGCTATAAACATTGATGTGGCTGTGATATCTACAAAATAGCTTATAATTTTGAGATGATGATTTTGTTATTTTTAAAAATAATCTTGTAGCACAAAATTGATTCAATCCAAAATTAATTCAAAAGTCAAATCTATAAAATGCCATTGTAGCACCTTTCATTCTTTTTCTTCCCTCACCTGAGTGGATGTATTTTAAATCACCCTATCTATCTAGACATGTGCACATGCATGTATATTTGCACGTATGTACATCTGTTTCTTACTATATGACAATTGTTTTTTCAAGGTTTTAGATCTTTCCCAGTTTAGTAGAAGAGAAACATTGAGAATTACATGTCTCAGTGTGCATGTAATTCATATCTCCTTTATTACCAACAAAGTTGAACATCTTTTTAAAATTTTAAAGGGAATTATTTGCATTTTACCTTTAGTGAATTCTCTGCATATCTCTCTGCCCATTCTTCTGTGCTGATGTTCTTTTTGTCTCAATAAGCTCTTTCTGTATTAGGGATACTAAACATCTGTTAACTATGTTAAAAATATTTTTCCCAGTTTGACTTTTCTGAAAATTTGTCTTTCTTATATAGCAAGCAGGACATTTTTCCCCACTAGGTCTTGTGGGGGAATTATCCTTTTATTACTTTATAGTACCCATGTTTAGTTCATATGGTTTAGGAGGATGTGACATCCCTTTCTTCCCCAAAGGTGACAGAGAGAGAGAGAGCTGGTTACATGGCTTCTGTCCCCTCCCATCACCAAGACCTAGCCAATCATATAGCACACTATTTTCAATGCAGTGATTTTTCTGACAGCTTCCTACTTATATGGATTTCCATGGTTTCAAAATCTGGGAGTTTTATTTTGTTTTAGTGGTTGTTTTGCTATTTTTTTTAAAACAAAATTTAAGTGATGCTATGTTTCCTTTCTACTTTGTAAATTTTCCATCTTCCTTAAATTCTTCCTACACTTTTTACTAATCCTAAACAAGTTTGTTAATTGCAAAAAAAAAAAAAAAACTGTTTCTAAGGATTAGTGTTTGGTTGCCTTTTTGTAAACAATGCTGTTTATCACATGTTAGAAGAAAGTCATGACACAGGAATGCTAGAAAGAGGTGAAATTCACTAATAAAACCTTTCTTTTTTTAAGTTTTTTTATTTGTTTTAATTAGTTACACATGACAGTACAATGATCTTGACATATCATACATTTGAATCAGATGGGATATAATTTATCATTATTCTGAGTGTACAGGTTGCAGAATCACATTGGTCATGCAGTCCAATGTCTTTCTTACAAGAGGGGAAAGAAAAGATTAGATAGTAAAGGAAAGAGAGAGAAAGGATTGTTCTTTCTAGCAAATGTTCTCCAGTCTCTTCTTAGTTGGTTTCTACCAAAACTTAATTGCAGAAGCTTGGTGCTGCACCCTGCCCTCCTGTGACTCCATGCCTTATGTTATGAAAGCTGGCCAGTAGGCTGAATAGGAGATGAAAGGCCATTACTCATAACAGCATCCTAAAGAACAAGATAGCACAGTGGCTGATTCTGAATCGTCCAATCCAATCCACTTAATGACTGGGCAACTTCAGACTTCAGTAGTTTCCCATCTGTGTGCTTCCATTATCTTTTCTCTAAAATGGGGTTCACTGGCCTTCACTTCAGTGCGATAACACACTTGAAGCCTTTGGAAAAATCATTTTTCAATCTGCATTACTTATTACCAAATTTTGAACTATAAATTCCTGTCACCTTCCACATCATCTTTGTGGCTTGGCCATAATAGTAGGAAAGCACAGGCTATGTGCCTTCTTGTTAGTAAATTTTTGCAGAAAAATTAAGGGGTCACATTAATGGCTGGTTTTACCAGTAACCTTTGCACAATTTCAATATAACCTCCTTTCTCCAAAGATGTGCAACTTTCCGTCCCACTTAAATGTTGGCTTGAAATAGGACTTGGGGGACATTACACAGTTGTAACCCATAGCAGTGATCAGCTGGTAAAGTTTTAGGAAGACATCAAATCGCTTTTCCTATTTCATCTAACCTCCTGAGAGGTGAAGGCCAAGTCCCTGGCAAAGCTAATTATTATCTGCAAACCTGTTTTTCATGTCAAGCTGGGGTTTGCAGTGGACCAAGACAGACTGTTGTCTGAACTGTGCCGTCTCTTCACGCATTGTCTTCTCTCTCTCCTCTTTAATGCTTTCCTGTGCCGTGTGTTCAGTTTTCTTGGATAGTTGCCCATGTACTTTGGTTTGGATAATATTTGTTTTTTTGTCATGGCACACATAACCTGAAATGAATGGAACTTGGGATATGACCTCTTTTCAGAATTTTATAGGTAATATCTTTTATTAACTTGAGGGGATTGTGGAATATTTATCTGCATGATAACATTTTTTTTTCATGAACATAGTACATAGGAATTTGGTGGCTTTACTATAATTTCTAACTCAGAGTATATACGTGATAATCTATTGGCTTATATTCCCACATATCCAGCGTCAGAACTCAGTCACTTTGCAGTAACGTTTTTTAGAATTTTTAATCACATACATTTTTAAATACGAGTTAAATTCTCCCGTGAAGAGCATGTTCTTTTCTCCCTCCTGGAGTTGACACACATGTGCTTATAGATCGAGTGGGGACTTTTTTAAGCTCTGCCTTTTCCACATCCTGTCATTATCATTTGTGGTTTACCATGTCCTTCCTTTCACATCTGGTATATTCTGATTCCCTGTAAAACTTGAAGGTGATTTTTAAAAGTCTCTGGTCCAACTCACAAGAGTTCTCTCTGGTTGTAAGAGTTTACTTTCACTTTGTCTGTAAAACCACCTCTGCCGTCTGAACATTCCATTTCTGTAGGGAATTTGTTCTGAACTCTGTATAACACAGAGCCAAAGAATATAAAAAACAATATCCATTCTGCTGTTAATGTTGCTGCTGCCTGACCCCCTTGTTGTGAGGAAGCATCCACATATCAGAGAGAACATTTGCCCTTTGGTGTTTTGGGGTTGACTTATTTTACTTAGCATGATAGTCTCTAGTTCCATCCATTTACTGGCAAATGCCATAATTACATTTCTCTTTATGGCTGAGTAATATATATATATATATATATATATATATATATATATATATATATATATATACACACACACACACACACACACCACACTTTATCCATTTATGTGTTGTGAGTTTAGCTATTGTGAGTTGAGCTGCTATAAACATTGATGTGGCTATTTCACTATAATATGCTGTTTTAAGTCCTTTGGGTATAACCCAGGGATAACTGGGTCAAATGGTGGTTCCATATCAAGTTTTCCAAGGAATCTCCATACCACCTTCCAGAGTGGTTGTACCAATTTGGATTTCCACCAGCAATGTATGAGTGTACCTTTCCCCACATCCTCACTAACATTTATTGTTGCTTATGTGCTTGATAATTGCCATTCTGAGTGAGATGTAGTTTTAATTTGCATTTCTCTAATTGCTAGAGATGTTGATCATTCTTTTCATATATTTGTTGACTGATCATACTTCTTCTGTAAAGTGCCTGTTTATTGATTGGGTTATTTGTGTTTTTTTTGGTGTTGAAGTTTTTGAGTTCTCTGTATGTCCTGGAGATAAATGCTCTGTCTGAGGTGCAGGTGGAAAAGATTTTCTCCCATTCAGTAGACTCCCTCTTCATGTTCTTGATCATTTCCTTGGATGTGAAGAAGCTTTTTAGCTTGATTCCATCCCAATTGTTGATTCTTGATTTTACTTCCTATACTTTAGGAGTCTTGTTAAGGATGTCAGTTCCTAAACCAACATGATGAAAAGATTTGCCTAGTTTTTCTTTTATTAGGTTCAAGGTCTCTGTTCTAATGCCTAAGTCCTTGATCCACTTAGACTTGAGTTTTGTGCAGGGTGAGAGAGAGGAGTTTGATTTCATTTTGCTACATATGAGTTTCCAGTTTTCCCAGCACCATTTGTTGAAATGTATGTTTCTGGTGCCTTTGTCTGGTATGAGATCACTGTTTTTATGTGGTATTATCTCTGTGTCTTCTATTCTGTACCATTGGTCTACATTTCTGTGTTGGTGCCAGTACTATGCGGCTTTTGTTACTATAGCTCTATAGTATAATTTAAGGTCTCGTATTATGATGCCTCCTGCTTCATTTTTCTTGCTAAGGATTACTTTGGCTACTCTGGGCCTCTTATTTTCCAAATGAATTTCATGACTGCTTTTTCTATTTCTATGAAGAACATCATTGGGATTTTAACAAGAATTGCACTAAATCTGTATAGTGCTTTTGGTAATATGACCATTTTGACAATCTTAATTCTGCCTATCCAAGAACATGGGATCATTTGATTTCTTAAACCAACTCTGTGAATCTGGGTATGATTATTTTCTCCCTGTCACAGATGAGGCAACAAAAATTCAGGGTGGCCAACTAATTTTCTCAGTGTCACATCCCTGATAAGCAGATAAAACGGGGCTCATGTCAGTCAGTGAACCAAGTTTTGCTTTTGATGCCAGCATTGCTTCTCCGACTGGTATTTTCAAATTGACCTCATGGTACGATCATCTGGGGACATTTGTTCACTGAAGTGTTTTAAAGATGTGGCGTATTCTCTGACATCTCCCACTGAGAGCTGGGCTCTCGGCCCTTCCCTCCAACGTAACTGTGAAGGATGGAGTTAACAGAAGTGATGGCAGGGCAGCTGTGGGCCTTGCCTTTTCAAGGTCTGGTAGCTTTGACTTGGATCTCTAGGAGCTCTGAGGCACAGCATAGAACATCCAAGCACCCAGAGACTGACTACCTTACTGTGGGGAAGCTCACACTGGTCACATGGAAAGGCCACAAGGATAGAAAGAAAGTGCCCAGCCAGGCCCCAGCTACTCCAGTCCTCAGATGTTCCAGCCCCCTGATGTTCAGCCTTCAGACTTTATGCAGCAGAAACTAACATATCCTCCCTATTATCTGCCCTCATAAAATATAATAGGGATATTAAATTGGTGAGGCCACTAAGTAGAATCATAAAATATAATAGGGATATTAAATTGGTGTGTGAGGCCACTAAGTTTTGGAGTAGCTCATTGTAACCCAAATATCCACATCTGTGAATAATAACCTCTGCCAACAGGGACCCTTTCTCCCTCATCTTTATATTCCTGGTGTTCCTATCAGTGCAGCTCACTGGATGGAAAAGGCTGTGGTTGGGATATCACTCAACAAAATCCACCTCCAGGACACCCACACTCCTTCACGTTTCCAAGCCCTTCCTCGCGTAGTGCTCTCTGGGTGGAACACTCTTTTGACTGAAAGCCCTCCCATCTTTTCTCTTGTCAAGTTACATGTTCCATTCTCAGGCAGATGAATTTCTTCCTCTACTGCATTACAGATCTTTACTTTAATAGCACCTTTCGCTAATGCTTGCTCATCCTCTCTAATACAAAAGCTGTTTATATAGCTTTCCCCCAGCTATGTGTGAAATCAGTGAGGGCGAGGGTTGTGCATGTTCCCGTCACAGCCTCAGTAGCTCTTAGCACAGTGTTGTGCAGAAGAAGAAGCACACTGCATGCTTGTTCAGAAAGAGAAACAGGAATGAAATAAGGGAGGAAAAGATCATGCCTCCTTAAGTTCACTTCTGTAAAGCCTGACACATAGAAAGCACTCAGCAAATAACTGATGCCGAGTGAATGAATGTATAATTGAATGAATGCATGCATGCCAGCATGGTGCCATTTTCAATATTTCTTTTTTTATTGTTGTTAATAGACCTTTTATTTGTATGTGTTGTTGAGAATCGAACCCAGTGCCTTACACATGCTGGGCAAGTGTGCTACCACCGAGCCCCAGCCCTAGCCCTATTTCAATATTTCTGATCATGAACACATTAATTTTTTTCCATAAAATTTCCCCCATTAAGCTATTTTTTTGAAATTTTTAAAAAATATTTTATTTTTATGTGGTGCTGAGGATTGTACTCAGTGCCTCACATGTGCTAGGCGAGTGCTCTACCACTGAGCCACAACCCTAGCCCTTCCCCCTATTAAGTTCTTAAAGGCAAATGTATTTCTTCAAGTAGTGAGTAACATCCATTAAAAATCTGAACATCATTTTTGTCATAATGTACAAAAAGGCCAAATTACCCGGTATTGTTAAAAATAGTCACAGAGCATGTCTCCAAGTTTTATATATTTCTAATGTTGTAATAGAAATGAAATTTTCTCAGTGTGAACACTTCTTCTGGGAAGTAACTTAGGGATTTCTTTTTTAAAAACTAATGGTTGTTCCTTCTCCTTCTTCTTCCCTCCCCTACTCTCTCCTCTCTGGTCTTCATAACTTGTGACAATTTAAGTTCACCCACTGTAATATTACTTAGCAAAAAATGCTAATTTTCATATCCAAATTGCCAAATTTGTTAACAGTTTATGCAGAAAGAGGTCTTAGTGTATGATATAAGCACACATGCACATACGCCTTTTAACTCTTTATATGTAACCCAAATAATTTGCAAAAATACATTTTCATTACACATGTCTGTGGGCTTGTTATTTTACAGTGGAACTTAAATCTTTGCTTTTTTCATATAAATTTCCAGAAAAAAATATTGAGTAATTAGGAGAATGTAATGGCAGTCACGGTGCTGTTCTTGTTTGAATAGCAATTTGAATTACATAGGGTGAGATGTAGAATATATGAAAAAAGCTATCAGATATGTTGTCTTTGCATTAAAATGGAAATGAGTTCTGTTTATATCATTCCATTTTGGAAGGCAGCACTGAATAGTTTAGATGTATTAATAGACACCCCAAATGCCACCTCTCCCTTTTGACAATTATAACTGGCAGAAGTACAAATGTCAGTGAAGGTGTAAAGCTACTTTCGGATTCAATGGTGGAAAATGACCTTGAATGGTTGACACAGTTAAGGAAATTAATGATTCTAATTCAATACATTTGAAGAATTAAGTCAGAGACTTTAAACTGGGCCATGAGAATGAATGGACCATATCATTTGCTATATAAATATCAGGAATTGAATGCCTGTTTGTTATTTGCTGTTTGTTTAATTGGTTGGTTTCTGGCTGTAAAGAGAACACTGGACTCATCCTAATTGATTAAGTACCTTGTTTCCCCATGTTCTTTAATTTTGAATTCAAGGCTTGTATGTAATCCATTTGATGGTTTTATTTGCTTTTTTCTGTAATGCGACTTTGCTGACTAGGAATTGGTTTACTCTTTCATGTCTGAAGGCTCTGATAAATTGAGGAGCTTAGGCAGACAGCTCTTTTATCCATTGGCCCTTACTGGGCTGGTGATATTGTTGAAACCTGCCTAGACTCAAAAAAGGCTCTGAGAGGGATAAGAGTCCTGCAGGGAGGAAGAAACAAGGCATTTTTTTTTCTTTCTCTCTCTCTCTCTCTCTCTCTTTTTTTATTCAGTGACCTCAAGAAGAAACACAAGCATCACTCACATGGAAGACAGTGCCAAAATGAGAGAATGAGAGTAGGCTGGTTCTGCTTTGGCTGATGAAAGAATTGTGAGTTGAAAAAAATGATCAAAAGTGACATTGTGGGCAACTAAGAGATATCAAAGGAGACTGTACTGCTGATCAGTCACAGAATCCATGCTGTGCTGGGGAGCAGCCCCACAAACGTTTGCTGAGTGATTATGGAGAAGCTAGAGTGGGTGATGTGGCCAATGCAGCCATTACTGGGGCTGGGGTTTATCTGCCCCTTGCCCTCCTTGTTCCCTCTCCTCCTTTCATGGGGATGGAGCTCTGTCAGAAACACTCAGGGCTTTCAAAGACACATGATACAGTTCTTGCCTTCAAGAAGCCTCCCTTCAATGGAGATGGAAATAGAACTAGAAATGCCTATTTACATTTTTTGTTTTGCATGAAAATAGATTCTGATAAAATTGTGGGTCACTAATGGGGTGGGTGTGGTCTTGTTACATTCATTAACAAGTCATGACTTTAATCATGGGAAAAGATATCTAGTGTATCTGAATTCTTCCATTTTAAGAATGTTAGCTAATTTAAAGCTCTACTAATTTTCAGTTCTGAGTGGCCGGTATTTTTCTTTCTGCGAAATTCATTGTATGTCAGGATTTTTTTTTTTTTTTTGTCTGTATTAGTCACACACATCAACTTAAGACCTTGATTTACAAATCTGACATGAATGTGGCAAAATGCAGTGTGGTTCCTTGGGATTAATCTGTAATATTTTCAAGATTCACCTCAGTTGAATGATTAGAGTTTATGAAAAGACTGTTCCTTTCAGCTTTCTAGCAGAACACAAGAGAACCGGGGAAGTTTATTGTGCTCTTGGATGAAAGCAGGAGGAATCCATTGTGGACATAAAGCAAAGACAGTTTTAATTGTGAACTGGTATCTTGTTTTTTTGTTTATTTGTTTGTTTTCACTTTCTTTTCTGGCTGCCTTGAGCAATTTATCATCACAGGGTTTGTGTTTTGGGTTTTTTTTTTATGTGCCAAGACACACCGACTGGTGGACGCATACAACGTTGGAGGCCAAATGCTTACAGTCAGTGGTGATTTTGATTATTTGGGGGTTCTGGAGCTAGTCATCTACCTGATTGTAACAAATGGCCCCAATGCTACTGTGGCCCAGACATATTTCATTATATATTGCTGTTCCTTTACTGGAAGGCTCCTATTCCCATTTTCCACATAAATAAATCATCCTGGCCTCATATACATCTGTCAATTTTACCTGCTTCAACTTCTTCCTTTCTTCCTAGACCACCAACTCAACTGGTTTTTGGAAAATGTTTCATCCCTCAGTCTGAGTCTTTGGAACAAATGTAGCATAGCGTCTTAAGTTTGACTTCCTGGGTTTGATTCCCAGTTCCATACTGTATGCATAAGCACTGTGACTATCTATGACACTCTAGTCTTCTTATTGATCTTCCTGTGACTTCCCTCAATTGACTAAGCTCATTGGAAGACCCTCCAGTGGTCATTTTCAAGGGGACAACTTCTGCTGCTAGACCAGAGCCTAGAACAGGATAGGAGCTCAGGAGGGTTAAGTGAAGGAGTCCTTGTCCTGGTTGCTTGAAGTTAGAGAATGATGTCTGCTTCCACCTAAAAAAATGTCCTATCATTTCCCAAATTTCCCTTTTTTTGCTTGTACCTTTTTTTTTTTTTAAACAAATGTGCTGTAGTGTGTCTGCACAGCATGGATAAGGGTATTAGGTGGACCATTCCTGTGAAAATTATTAGTAGAATTGAAACTACAGCAGTATTGCCTATTACAAATTTAATGTTTTTATTTCATCTACAAAAGTATTTTTTGGCTAGTTGAAAACTTCTGAACTCATATACTCCATATGTTTTGGCAATATACATTTTATGATAAGGACCTCTTGAAGGTAATAGGGTAATTTCATCATTACTTATCAATGTGAACATTTATTATTTTTATTTTTTTATATTTATTTATTTATTTAGTTCTCGGCGGACACAACATCTTTGTTGGTATGTGGTGCTGAGGATCGAACCCGGGCGGCACGCATGCCAGGTGAGCACGCTACTGCTTGAGCCACATCCTCAGCCCAACATTTATTATTTAAAGAAGAATTTTTCTTCTCCCAGGAAGTATAGATATTAAAGAGTTAAAGAAGCAGCAAATTTGGGTATGAATTTTTCCTAGAGTAAAAAAGTTAAACTATAGCTCATTGAAAACTGTTCTGACCAAGTGAATGAATATTGACTTCGTGGACGTGAAGCGATAATCCATAAAACAGAAGACGATATGTGTAAACCTTATATCTGATAAAAGGTTAATATCCAAATGATGTAAAGAAGTCAAACAACTTAATAGCCAAGACACAAAAACAAATAACTTGATTAAAAAATTGGCAAAGGACCTGAGCAGACATTTCTCAAAATATATAAATAAATAAATAGAAATAAAAAAGGCATGCATAGTGTGAATAGGTACATGAAAAATTGCTCAACATCAATAATCATTAGGAAAATACAAATTAAAACTACAAACTCACACTGGCTAGAATATTTTTCAGCTTAGAAAAATATTCTAAAATATTCTTTTTTTCTGCATTATCTCTAACTCTTGTGTTAGAGATAATGCAGAAAAAAGAAAATTCTTATACACTGTTGGTGGGAATGTAGTGTAGCCATTATGGAAAACAGTAGGGAGTTTCTTTAAAAAAACTAAAAATAAAATCCACACATGATCCCATAGTCCCACCAGTGGGCATATATCCAAAGGAACTGAAAACCCAATGTCAGGATATCAGTATGTCAAAGGGATTCCCATGTGCATTCCGGCATTATTCAAGAAAACAGATGCAACCTAAGTGCCCAAGAGTAGATGAATGGATAAAGAAAATGTAGCATATATAGAGAGTAGATATATTCAGCCGTAAAGTAAAAAGAGGGTGATTCTATCATTTGTGACAATAAGGATGAATCTGGAGAATCCAGTCACAGAAAAATAAATACTGCATGATATCATTCACATGTGGAATCTAATAAAGTTGAAGTCGTAGAAATAAAATGGAGGTTCCCAGAGGTGGGGGTGGGGTGTAAGGAATGGGGAGATCTTGATCAAAGAACACAAAGCTTCTGAGAGGAAGAAAGAGACTTTGAGACCAATAGCACAGCAGAAAAACCATAGTCACTATATTATTATTTTTTGAACTAAGATAGTAAATTTCAAATGTCTTTTCATAAAAAATGATAGATAAGCAAAAATAATGGATATATTGATTAGCATGAGTTAATTGTGCCATATTGTAAGCATATGAAAACTCACATTGTATCCCAAAAATAGATATAATTATGATTTGCTGATCAAATGCAATGTGAATAACAATTAAAAGGTAAAAAAGAGAAATTTGCAAAAAATTTAATTATTCCTGTAATGTGGTGGGTTAATAAGATTTCAGCAAGTCTCCTTCTGTTGTTGTTATAGGTCTTGGTATACTGGTGTCCTATATTACAGACACTAAATCATATCTCAGTGCTTTTTCAGATTTATTTTTCCCACATAATAGAGAAAAGGTGCAGGCTCACACATTCTGAATCTTGATTCCAGGGTGACCGAGTCCCTGTCCCTCTACTTGTTTACCATTTATATGAACTGGGGGTGCTCTGAATAATTCCTTCTTGAAGTCACTTGGTGGATTGGATTTTGATATGCTGAATATCTAAGCATTAAGACCAGAAGGATCCCGGTTACAATATAATGGATAGAAACATCAGAGAAATGAAAACACCATTAATACTGTTATTTAAGAATTGATCATTAGCAATGCATTGATAAGTATTAAGTCCACTGGAAACTCAGAGTGTTGAAAACCTTAAATCTCACTTCATTTTGCTTGTTTAGAGAAGAAAATACATTTTGAGCTCTTTAGTCTTGGTATAACTGTGCTGTAACAAAGCAATTTTAGTAGAAAAAATGGATTACAGTTTCTTGTTGAGTTTGGTAGAATCTGTCGGTTAGGAAAAAAAAATGCCTTGCTAAAAATGCATTTTGTTTTCCTCTTACAGGTGGTAATCTCAGTTCTGATGTTATGTGAACAATTGTCAACATGCCACTTTACCTTACAATACTTACAAGTAAAATCATTCATTCTTAATTTTCTTTTTTTTTCTTGTGCCTTTAAATTTGATTATAAGCACAGGCTTCTAAGTCAACGGACATTGTCATGAGATCCTTGATGATGTTCTCTGGGTGCTGTAAATGAAGTAATCAGGTTTAGCTTGTACTTGTGTCAAAGTTCCCAGAGGGTTTACTAATGAAAACAATAAGGCAATGTATGTCATTGTAATAAACCAACATTTCACTTAAAATAATTTGAAAATGAACATCTTCACCTCTTATGCTACAATTCTGACCTTAGCTTCCCTGGGTACCTTTTTGTCATCATCTCAGTTATTAAGAGTCAGGGCGAATTAACCAAGGTCACGTCTACATCAACATTTTAATTACCTGGCTTTGTTGATGGCTGTTGAAATTGCTTTCATCTGGCAGTTGGAAATGCAGCAGATTTATAGTAGGGAGAGCTGTCCAACATTCAGACTTCTAGATGTGGATTCCCTGTCATAGGAAGACATTCTTGTAACATTTTAAATGTATGCTCTATTTTAGTTTGTTAACAAGAACAGCATCAGAAGCTCGCACAACAAAAGGAATTTTAAACCCTTGTTGTTTGTGGCATTGTAATATGGACTCAGAATCAGGGTTCTTGAGGAACCACTGCAGTTGTAGGGGGCTGTTGTGTGTACTGCAGGATGGTTAGCAGTATCTCAGATCTTCCTTCACTAGTGGCTAGTAGGATAGCACCTCCCTCCTTCATCTGAAAATCAAGATTATCTCCTGAATTGCTAAATGTCCCCATGAGGGGAAAATCACCCTAGGTTAAAAACCACAGCATTACAATTTTATCCAGGTTTTTCTTCACTGTTTTGCCTCATTTGTGTCACCTTTTGGCGTGATTCTGTAATATATATACATAGTCAAGTTTTGTGCAGTTTTCCTCTAAGAAGTTCTTTTCCTCGGATGTAAAAATAAGCTTTAATCTCTACTGATAGTTTCCTTCAAATCTCATCTTTCCAAACCTTATTTAAGCTTGCTGGTTACAGGAAGATTATGCTGGTTCAACTTTTTAGATAGAATGTTTTAGCTATTAAGGAAAAAAAACCAATAAATTCTTTCTATTAGGTGAAAAATTTTGAGTAGCACAATTATTAATATTTGTTTTGAGACTTAGAATAAAGCTCCTCTGCTGAAGAACTTCCCAACTTGATGTGCCCTGATCTCCTGATATAAATACCAGGTGTCATAAAATTGTACAGTTTTAAATATAGTAGTAATAGGAATTATTGCAATAATGGCTGAGAGTCACCAAGCATATATGAATTCCACAGCAACTACTAAAATATCACTTCCATGAGCTAATAGCCAGCCAGCACAAAGGATGGAATTACAAAAATACTCAGAACAAAAAAAAAAAATAGAAAAAGAGGAAAAGAATAATGAAGAGCAGATGGTACAAATAGCAAACAAATAGTAAGATGGTAGATTTAAACTCAACACATTAATCTTTACATTAAATGTAGGTTGTCTAAAAACTTCCCTCTAAAGATAGAGATTGTCAATTTGGATTTAAAAAGGAAGATCCAGGGCTGGGGCTGGGGCTCAGTGGCAGAGTGCTAGGCAAGCGTGTGTGAGGCACTGGGTTTGATTCTCAGCACTGTATATAAGTAAATACAATAAAAAGGTCCATTGACAACTAAAAAAAGAAGAAAAAATTAAAAAAGAAAGATCCAAGTACAACAAAACCACTTTATATAAAAAAGATACCAAAAGGGCAATTCAAAGAGAAAGAGAGAGAGAGAGAGAGAGAGAGAGAGAGAGAGAGAGAGAGAGAGAGAGAAATTATATAAAATTAAGAACTTATAATATTTGAAAGATACATGAAGGAAAGTATAAAAACAGATTACAGAGAGGGAGGAACTATTTATAAATAAGATACCTGAAGGACCTGTGTATAGAATATTGGAAAATATTTTAAATCTTAATAAGAAAACAGAACACCTAATTTAAAAATGGACAATGTATTTGAACAGCCACTTCATGAAAAAAAAACATATTTAAAAGGAAAATAAGGACACAAAGAGATGATTAATTTAGTTACAGCAATGGGAATGAAAAGCCATAGTAAGATAACCATTGGATACCTATTAGAGTGCCTAAAATTGAAAAGAGTGAACACAGCCACTACTGGCAAGGCTGTAGACCAAAACAGCTCCTCTAAGAGTTCTGTTGATGGGAAGTTAAGTGGCACCACCACTTTGGAAAAGAATTTGGCAATTTTAAGAGAAGTCCAACCTATTATCTACTAGATGACTCAGTTATTCAACTCCTAAATATTTACCAAAAGGTAATCAGATTATATGTCACTACCAAGACTTGCACACAAACGTTCATAGCAGCTTTATTTGTTATAGACAAACACTGGAAACAGCTGAATGTCTGTTAACAGACTTGGTAAACAAAGTGTGGTGCATCCATGAAGTGGAATCCTAATCAGCAGGAAAAGGAATCAACTTACTTGAGAAACACATTATCTCACAGTAATGATGCTGAGCAAAAGAAATCTAGCAAAAAAAGAGAAGAGGGTATATGTTTAATGATTACATTTATTAAAAACACACTAGTTAATGTAGCCAGTGGTGACTGAGAATGAGCTGTTGTGTTCTGAGGTGTGGAAGAGTTCTGGAAGGGTCCTGGGTTATGAAGGCCAGATGGAGAGCTGACTGCAGGACAAGGAACTTTGGAGTTTGATGGACATTATGCTGAGGGTGTTGATGGTTTTAATCCTTAAGTATATATGTCAAATCTTACCAAACTGTGCTGTTTCAATATCTGAAGTTTTATGTGCACAAGTTGATGCATTTTGATGAATAAATACAATCGTGTAATTACCATTCTCAGAGTCAGATTACAGAGTAGTTTCCATTTCCTGAAAAATGTCCCTTTTGTTCCTTTGTAGTCAACCCCCTCTCCTGATTCTTGGCCTTTTCTAGAATTTTACATAATTAAAATTAATGAGTACTTTGTGTGTGTGTGTGTGTGTGTGTGTTTTCCACTTAGCATTGCTTTTGGGATTCATTCATGCTGCTGTGTCCGAGATTCAGCCCTTTTATTGTTAAGCAGTGTTCTATTCTATGGATACTCTTCAGAACTGGGGGTGGGAGACAGTTCCCTGAGTCCAGTGTTCAGGGAACCCAGAAACAGTCGTGGGACCCTATATGGCTGCAATGGCTACCATGACTGTAAGCCTGAAAATGAATTCTGGCATTGAGTGTAAACATTAATCTCAACTTTCAAAGATCTCGGTGACAATCACAACTCAGGAAAGAGAGTCAACTAGCTCACTTATCTGTCACTGGGCCCTGAGCATCCACAAAGTTCCCTGAATATTTGCAAAAGCCCTTCTCCCTTGCCACTCACTGTTAAAGGTCAGCTCACGTGTCAGAGGCACGTCAGCTCTTTGTCGTAAACGCAGTGCCCTTTGGAGAGGACCAGGGGACAGAGAGAAAACAATTGATTAGAAACATAGAATATTGGAAGGAAACCATTGCTTTGCTTCTCCACTATATCCTCTGTGCAGAGAGGCTTGAGAACATCGGGCAGATTGCTCAAGCTTGACACACAGGGTAAGTTTGGGATGCCTTTGCTTCTCATAGAAGTTATTTAGAAGGTTACCTGAAGATGCCACATGATCATTTCCTGCTTTTAGCTGACAATCCTGGCATTTAAACTTTTTAAACCGATTGGCACATTTCATTACTTTAGGAAGGTTGCATCTCAGTTTCAGGATGACGTTAAGGTGGGAAACCAAGTCCCACCTCACCTCCGGTTTGACCAAAGTCGCCGTTACAGTTGCTTTTCCTAAATATCCTCCTACAGAAATGATCATTAGCCACTAGAGAACCATATTAGAGCTAGGAG
Organism: Urocitellus parryii; assembly: GCF_045843805.1. Classification (NCBI taxonomy): domain Eukaryota; kingdom Metazoa; phylum Chordata; class Mammalia; order Rodentia; family Sciuridae; genus Urocitellus; species Urocitellus parryii. Next base: position 143,201,046 of record NC_135531.1, read on the forward strand.
TTCAATATGAAAACAAAAGATGAAAATAATGAAGCAGGATTTTCCAGTGATTAAGATATTAAGTTTCACTTGTTTCTCTGAATGATTAATTCCCTCATTTTTTGCAAGCAATTGAATTTCATTTGATGAGATGCCTTGCAAATAATTCTTGATGAAAATGTCGCTTCATGGGAAACCACCTTTACCCTACACTACTGTCTACTTCTTGGAAGCTCTCAAGAGGTTCACTTGAGAATTTTTTTTTTAATTTCTCCATTAGATATTTTTAAAGAGTAAAATAAGATCCAAGGAATACAGCTTTTGAAACAAAAGCAATTTGATAACTGTCACAGAGAAAATCAGTTAGAGACCTAAAGTGTAATTCAAGTTTTTTATAAATCCCAAGGTTGTAGGTTACTTTTCAGTAAATAAAGAAAGAGTTCTGAGCCTAGAAGTGGTTTAATCTGAACATTTTAATTAAAGAAGGAGCAGAGAAGCTAAAGGTGTACACTAGTGCGCACAAACTCATTTTTCCGGACATACAAGCACACTCATGTATACACAGATCATTTATCATTTATTTGATAAATATCTGTCAAGTATCTACAATATGCCACCCCCAGCCCTGTACTTAGTGCTTTTACAGTGCAGTTGGGAAGACTTAAACATAACCGAATCAAGTGTGGCAAGTATTATGATTGGGGTGGATCCTGATAGCACAGAACCGGGGATCAGCAGGAATAGTTCTTTGGGAGTCAAAGACCTCCCTGGAGAAAGGATATTTAAGTATATGCATTCTGCCTCTATCTTAGGAAACTCTAACACCTTTGTGGGCAGTGTGGAGTAGTTTAGGGCTCTATCTCCCATTCTTGGAGCATGTCTTAGCCCCCTGGAACTCATGCGCTCTTCTTATCTGTGTCTGATCTCACTTAGCCTTCTTACTTTGAATTCTGTGGGGAAAAATCTGAGAACCAGAAAATCTTATTAGGGGCGGGAGGAATCTCATTTAAATCCCTTGATTGAATGCATAGTTTCCCATTATTCCCTTAATGTCTCCTGTTCATTGATTTCCCCATAGGCAAAGAGAGTCTCTTCTGGGCACCCTCAGTTCCATAAGCCCTTCAGTGGCACCCCTTCAGCCTTAGGTTTGGTCCCTAAATAATCAGAAGCAATAATTGATAATAATGGCTAACATATGTGGAGTGCTTGCTTTATACCCATGCTATATTGTGTCTTTCCAGAAAAGTCCTGACATAGATGAGCTTAACTATATGTTCTTGCTGCTCTCCCTATCGCTTTCCAAGAACAGGAGAGAGAATTAAATATGTCAGCGGCAAGTTGGAGGCTGCTTGCTATTCCTCTCTGTGAGCCCTGGCCCCAGAGAGACATGTCTTAGGAGGATTGACAGATTTCCTTTGTCACTTGCATAGTCTGAACATCTTACTGAGAAACCATGTGTGATTTCTAGCTGTGCATGGAAATTTGATTCTAAACAAGTGTCACTTTTTTAACTAACTTTTACACATGCTGCCCTTGATGTTCACATTGCATGCATTTTCCAGCTAATTCTTCCAGCCATTCTGTAAGATAGAGACACACATGATCTCTATTTTAAGGGGCAGTGTAAACAAAGCAGAGGTTAAATAACTTGCTCATATACCTAGGAAGTGGCACAGTGAAGATTTACATCCACAGACCCCCCCCCTAAAGGTGTGTTGCATAGGCTGCCACTTCCTTATCAGCAATGTTTTAAGGAGTCCTGAGAATTTTGGATGGGACCCTGACTTTAACTGCTTTAAACAATGTTGGGGAGAGAAAACCCTTTGGTACCACTTTAGGAACTATTATCCGAGAAGAAATGAGCTTTCATCTTTGCTGAGAAGCCTCGAGAAGACACGAGAGAGATCTGGATGTGTCTCGGAGTGGACGCTTGGGTCCCTTGCCTTGCTGGAAGTGGAGGGAGTGCCCGCTGAAGCTTGAAGCCAGATACATCATGATGATGCAGATCCGGAGTCATTCTCTCAGGGCAGGGAGGCTCCATCCAGATGCAGAGCCACTGAGTAACGGCTGCCCCCTGCATCCCTGCTTCCCACCTGGCTGCACTTGGCAGCAGCAGGTTCTCATTTTGCTTTACTCTCTCTCTCTCTTTAATGTGTTCTTGAAATTGAATTAAATTTGCTTCCTTCGTGGTGTGTGTTGACTTTTAAATGACCTCCTGGTGGGTTTTCTTCCAGATCTTCTGCCACAAGGCAGAGGTTCTCAGGGTAAAATGAAGGGTCCAACCGGATGAGAAAGCAGCACGTTATTTCCTTACCTTCAAGTTTAACTGGAAGATGCTGCGTTGTGACCAATCACCCAATCACCGTCTTTATTTCCCCAAGTGATTTTGCTTTCCCTGCTGGGATGACCTAAGTCAATTATGCTCTTCTCCCCAAGACATTGTTAGTCTTCATTTGCAGAACAAAAAAAAAAATCATACTTTTCTCCAGGAAAATTGCCAATCTCTGTGAAACTATTACATCTTCCATAGATACTGGAATGCACTCTCCACAGGAGATTTGGAGATGAAGGTCAAGAGCTCCTGTCAATGCATCCCAGGGATCATGCTCAGAAAGATACTGCTTTCCCTCAAATTCTACAGAAGGGGGCCTAATTGGTAATGTCTTGATGATTGTTTGCTTGTTCAGCCATTCATTTATCCACTCTGTGAATACACTCTGAGTATCTACTGGGTGCCAGGCACTTAATAGCATAAATAGATAAAATCCCTGCCCTAATGGAAGCGTCTTTTCAGTGGGGGAGATGGACCACAAATAATCAAATGAGAAGGAAGTTAGCTGCGTAGTGGTAAGTGCCAAGGACAGAAGGGAGAGGAACAGGAGCGGTGGTAGTGGTGTGTGGGGGGGGATGTGGTCGCCCAAGGACTAATGGAGTTTCAGGTGGGTGTCCAGGGACCCACTCCCTCCTACTGTCAGGAAGAAAGGAGCACTTTCTACAGGAAAGTTTCCAGTGATGAGAACAACAAGTATAAAGAGACCGGGTGTGTCCAGAGACCCTGACTACCGGGAAGACCAGAGCAAAGGAGGCCAGGAGAGAGAGAGCAGCAGGAAGTGAGTAGAGAGAGGATGGCATCGAGTGGTCGTGTGAGGACCTTAGCTCTGCTGTGGGCTGGAGAAAAGCCACAGGAAGATGTTGAGCAGGGGAAGGGTGTGATCTTATTGCCATTAGCAGGGTGGCTCTAGAGGCCACGTTGAAAACAGGAGGGAGGGTGGACTTTTAAGACAATCCAGGCAGGAGATGATGTCGGTTTGGGTTGATAAAATGAGAAGGTTGCTTCTTGGACTGGGATATGGGAGTGACTAAGTTCTTTAACGTGAAATGAAAGTATCTCTGTGTTTGCAATTGACTATGGAGTTTCTGTCTTATTTTTATTTATTTATTTTTGTGGTGATGGAGAAACGACATTTTTAAAAGGAGATGATTTTGAATTCAGAGTTAATAAAGCATTGATTAGGAACCTACTACAAACCTAACTAAATTCTAGAAGTGCTTCTCCTAATTTAAGCAAGAGAATTCTGTGATAGCTATTGTCAAAAGTTCTGCTTTCAAGGCTTCTTTAGATTTCCCAAAGTCCCAAAGGGCTATTATTTATGTGGGTTTTATATATTGATTTTGACTATATTAAGAATTAAAAAGAAATCTTTAAAAATTCATTTAAAATAATGAATACATCCTGTGTTAACAATTAACATGTTTTGTGAAAATGCTATCATTTATCAATTTAAAAATGTAACAAGAATAGCATTGTTTTTTAATTTTTTTTTCAATTTGTCTTAATAGAAGATAACTTATACTTGCTTTTACTTTCGTTCTATTGTGATATGTTGTTTTGGTTGAAGTATATGAAGAAAATCTGACTTCATTCAGATAAGTAGTGGGAAATGAAGAAGTATTTAATACCCTTTTCAGATAATTATGGATATTTTTAAATTAAACCAAAACTCAAAATAGGAGGTTGTCTAAAAGTTAGTTGTATTGTAGAGTCTAAATAAATTATTGAACTTTTTTTTTAATTCTATCAACTTGGAACCTGTCAATCATTCTGCATGTTACTCATGGCCAAGGCTTACCATCATATGTGGGTCACTTAGAAGAGAATGGATTACTAAATCAAGCAGATCTCCAAGTGTTGACCCATTTCATTGTATGATATAAAAAAACATGAAGCCCCTGTTTGTGTCACCACCAATGCCTTCAAAAAAGCTTCTATATATTAAGAATTCATCAAGCTCACAGGGGCAGATGCAAGTTTTTCAAAATTCCAACTTTCACTCAACAGATCAAATTTTATCAGTGGCAACAAATATCATCACTTCATGGTCCTCGAAGTGGTAGAGTTCTCTGCTTTCATTTTCAAGAATATCTGACAAATAGAGGGTGTATCCTGCTGTTTTATATAATAAAAAGAATAAATTTTAAAAAAAAAGTTTGACAAGTATCTAAGACCAGAAAATGGTTTATCTCACTATCTCATGTAAGTGGCTCTCCTTGAAAAAGGCTGATCATGCAGTGCACCACGCAGCCATTGCCCAGATGCTTCTCCTTGAGCTCACCATTGAGCTTCTGGGAGCAGCAGAAGTGCCTTCCCAGTTTGTCTCAGAGATTAGCACTCAAGGATAAAGGTTTCATCGTATTAATCATTTTTACTGCTTTATTCAGGACATTGTTATTAGAAACCAAACATTCCCTTCCCTTCTCCTTCTCTGTCTCTCCCTTTCCTCCCTCCCTCCCTCTCTCTCTCTCTCTCTCTCTCTCTCTCTCTCTCTGTCTCTCTCTCTCTCTCGATTCACACTGAGTTACCAGCATTTTCACCCACCTCAGCCTGTGGCCCATCATTGCAAATGTCAACACAGTAACCAAGGCAAACAGCATCTTAGCATTGGTATAGAAAGAGTTTTGTCATTGCAGGCTCCCAACACCTTCTGGGATATCCCCACATCCCATCCCACTCCATAGACCTGCAGGCCACACTTGGAAAACTGCTTCTCTACATAGTATGTTTTAAAATGAAGAAGAAGATTTGATAGAGAGAGGCCAAGCTGCTTGGCTGCCATGTGGTACAGATGGAACTCTAACCCAGTCCTGTCTGACCCAAAGTTAATCTGGGAAGTAGGTTTCCTCTCCCCCAACCCCACCCTCCCTTACACATACTTCAAGGAGAACCTTGGAGGAAGAAGAAACTTCTTGTGAGAAAGGACTCAGGAATCAAGGTGAGAAGAATAAAATAAATTCAAGTGTGCGCTGTGAAATGGACATGGTCTATGGGGAAAATAAAGAAAAGACTCAGAGTAAGGGGAATGTCCATTTGGCCATTTCTAGAGAAAATGGGAGATAGGGAAGTTGGTGACTTGGTTGCAGAACACAAATGATAGAGTGATAAGTTTGAACTTGTTTTGGAAGAAAACTCTTTTAGCTTTTTAAGTGGCCCAGGATGATAAAAGCCACATTAAATGGGCACTGTTAGTGGATGGTTAACCAAAGGAAAGAGAACAGGCCAAAGTCTTAGGGATCATTATAGTTATTTGTTAAGAGATAATGGCTTAAACCATCGTGAAAAGGATAGAAGATTTGGGAAAAAAGACAAGGAAAAAGCACCCAAAGGGGAGTCATTGGTGGTGGGGAAAGGTAAAAGAAAATGATTCCCTAGGACTCGAGGCTTTCAAGTATGAGATTCCAAAACAGACATGGTGTCTCTCAGAGATGGGTGTTACTAGGGAAGATTGTGTTGACAATTACCATGAACTGGTGGTGATGTCAATGTCACCAACTCAAGATGTTCTGAAAATAATTTGCATGTGGAAGTTATAGTAAATGTAAAAATAGATTCTCTGGAGTGGGGGACTGGGGACATATCATGGAAGATCCCCATCACAGGATGAAATAAAGAAGAATATCTAATACAGGAGAAAGAGGAGTGGCTAAAGAGGCAGATCCTCATTAGTACTAGCAGCATCAGCAATGGTAGCTGTAGTCATTATCATAGCCATAATAAGAAGATAATGGCTAACACTGATTGAGATCTTATGTACCAGGCTTGACATGCAAGATGAATTATCAGATCAATTGAATTATCAGATCAATTTTATGAGAAAAAAATTTATTTTTAAGTTGAAGAAAACACAGCTTACAAACATTAAATAATTGGCCCAAAGTCGTATAGTTTGGAAGGGATAGAGCCCAGACTGGGTCCCCAATCTCTCTAGCAACATTTCCCCATCTTAACTAAGGACTAGAATGTGTTCAAAACCGTAAAGCTGGTAATGATGAGAACCAGGGAAGACCCTTTTAATGAGGTTGAATAAACTGGAAGCATTATTTGGGGTCTTGGTACAGAGAGGACAATAGCTGATGGTAAGAAAGGGTGATGGTACCCAAGGAAAAGAAGGGTAATGGCAATGGGATGCACATGGAGGAGATTTGTGTAAAAGGAAAAGGCTGAGATAGCTTAAAGCAGGCACAGGAAATTAACTGAAGTTGTTTAGAATTTAGGTGAGAGGAGACTTAATTTAGTTTCCAGTGTAGAAAAAGGGTGAGGGAAGAGTTAACCTGCTGGTGTGATGGGCGATGGATATGCAGAACATGGAGGGGGCAGGCAGGATTCAGAATTCTTTTTGTTGAGGCGCCACCTCAACAAAAGAAAGTGGCTCCCCAAAAAATATTGACAAGGAAAATGAACAGCAAGGATACAAGAGAATACAATTTGGGCTGGGGATACAGCTCAGTTAGTAGAATGCTTGCCTCACATGCACAAGGCCTCTGGGTTCAATCCCCTGCACCACACACACACACACACACACACACACACACACACACACACAAATTGGCAAATCTTATTGTATGTTAATTGTACCTCAATAAAATTGACACAAAAATTGCTTAAAAAACCTCTTAAAAAAAGAGACTACAATTTGCTAAAATGGTTTGAAAATTGACTGACATCCTACTCTAGTGGTCTCAGTGAGATTGGAAAGAGGAGGTTTATGTCTTGTCAGGGGGCTAAAAAATAAGTTGTAGAATCTTATAGTTGAAGAAGACTTTAGACACCACCACTTTAAGAAATCCCAGTGTATTCTTATTAACGATTGAATCCTGTATATTTAAGGGATCTCCAAGTTTAAAAATTTGACTATTATTGGGTACCCAGTATTGAGCCAATTGCCTGATTTGTAGTCAGAGGTCAATAATAGGTAATGTGGGAATGAAAGAACGTAGTTTAAGTTAGTCATGTATTGTGAACTTGCTGTTCATGACTCTACCATCTCCTTATATTTCTGTAAAACATTGCAATTTATTAAATGTTTGCAATTTTTTGGTCTTACTATGAGTAAGGAACATTGTCATTATAAACATCTCATGGATGTGGGTGCTTCCTCACCTGAAGTCATGGCCTGATACTGTTGCTTAAAGCCTGGACATGAAAGTCAGCAAAACCAGGCCTGCACGCTAGCTTTGTAGTTCACAGCCGTCCTTCATTGGCAAGTTTCATCGCCTGTGTCAATTTGGTGTTCTCATTTCTAAGAGTCAGGAAAGTATCTGAGGATGGTTGAAAGGATTAAATGTGTTAACAGCTGTAAAATGCTGAGAAGAGCGCCTGGTGGATAGGAAGTCCTATGTGGTTTGTTCCCACCCAGCGTCTGCTATGGCTCTGAGGGCAAGTGCATCAGTGCAGGGCCCATTGATTTCTTCTTGTCCATCATTAGTGAATTCCTAGATGACGCCCTGATCTTACACTGTTTATTTTGCCTTGTCCCTCATTTTTCTTTCCTTTGCAGTGCTGGGGATAGAACCCAGGGCCTCAGACCTGCTGGCAAGTGCTCTACCACTGGCTGTACCCCAGCCCCCTCATTAAATATATTTAAGAGATCTGTTAGTTCATAAGCAACTTGTATATCCTTTTATTTCTTATTTTTGTTTGCCAGAAGGAACCCCCAAAATGTCTACAGATAGGCATAAAAAGAGAAGAATCAAGGATTTTAATATTCTGATGATTATATTCTCTGCCTTATCCCTAAAATGAGTATTTTTCCTAAATAGCTCTTTAGACTCCTTGTTCACATTCTGCTCACTCCCAGTCCTTACCACTAAGACACCTGCTCCCATGTTAAAAAATCAAAACCAAACTGGTCGTCAGGTAGACATGAGAGAGCATCTGTTGAAATGCTCTGCAGTCAGGGCTTGAGCACGTGACCCTGGTGCCACTTCTGCTGGTTTGATGCACAGGTCGCAGCCTTTGATAATTCTCTTAGCTCATCACTATCAGCAGAGTGGAGAGAGTCCATTTTCACAATTGTTGCTTTCATAGTGAATTACTTGGGATGAAAATCTTTGCAGAGACAGAAAGCAGATAAATATTCTCAGCGGGGAATAAAAGCAGGAGCGATAAGTGAATCACACTGTTGATTCAGTTTTGTTTGCAAATTTTCCTTGAGGGACTTGGGTGGGAAGGGGAAGCTCTGGATGCATAGAGGGGACCTAACAGAGGCATTTATTGTTTTGGGGGTTCTTTTTTTGAAAAAGAAACTCTGCTATGTAGTATGAGGTCCTATTCTTGATACTCAGGGTGAAATCTCCCCTCCCTTTGGTATTTGTGGCACTCATTTACAGAACAATAAAATCTTGGAGCAAAAAGATTGCAACATAATGGTGGTATGTTGAGGAGAAGGTTCATTGTTAAAGACCACTGCAGAAACTCTAGACTTCCACAGGGTTCTGGTATGTGGCCCCAGAAATCCAGGGCCTGTTTTGTGTTTTCAATATTTTTCTACCACTCTGCCAAAGTCCTTATTCATTTAGAGAACCTTTTCTTAAGGATTTGTGATAAACCTAACTTTGTACCAGACAATGAGATGAATGTCAAGATGATAAGAAATGCTCAGATGGGAATTTATATTTGCTTAGAATCCAGGTGCATGAACAGTCATGATTAAAAGGTAGAGTAGTACTGGGAACAGAATGTCATGGAACTACAACTGAGAAGTTAAACATAATTCGCCCTTTTTTTTTTTTTTTCTTTTTGAGCACTCTCCTGTGTGCCTGACATTGTGCGGTGTGAGCAGGGCCTGGAGAATTGAGTTTTGGATGGGTGGATAAACTGTGATGCAAGTTTCACACCTGGACGTGAACCATTGAAGGAATGGCTGGCTGGTCAGACCACAGATGGGGGTGGGATTTGGCAGTGATGGGGGCTGGAGGTGAAGCTGAAAATAGTTTGTCATTATTCTGTTCATAGACAGGAAAAAATCCCAGTTTCAAACACAGGCCAAGAGCATCATTTGCTTGCTGATATGAAGAGATCATTCCAAGGGTTGCATGGAAGAGAAATTAGAGAAAGCAGAGAAAGGCCAGTGGGGAGATTCTAGGCTGCCAAGGCAAGAAAGAATGAGAGCCAGGAGAGAAGAGGGAGACATTCCATCCAAGCAGGGGGACTCGAAAATAGACTCTCAAAAGACACAATGCCCAGGATACAGTGCCTGGCAATGAGTATTGTCTTCTCTCCATATGGAGACGCTCTCACACTCACACTGCACATGCCACAGAAAACCCAAGGGCCTGCTGACATCTTTAAAATTCTTTGATTTATACTTTGAATGCTGGGAACATAATTTAAAAAGCCAAAATAACATCACCATTAAAATAGAATGGCGGCCAACAGACAAGGGACTGAACAGAATTCTTTCCCAGACTTGTGGATGAAATGGCAGCGGACAGTGTGTACATTTCTTTTGCCAACCGTTGAGGAGTTTTGGCCATCTTCCTGTTTCTCCTAAATTTTTTATTAAGTATTTCTCTTAGTACTACTACAAAATGTCAGGTGCTGCACCAACAGAATGAACTGGCATATAGCTGCAGAGTACTTTGCCTGGTCTGTTGGTGGACCGCCATTAGGGTTAAAAACATGGCTGGTCTGGCCATGGAAAGACTTTATCCTGGTTTATAATGGACTCCAGGAAAATGTTGGGCTACGGCTATTAGAAATAGTCTTCTAATCTGACAATAAATCTATAGCAAACTTGATGTGTTTAAAAAATAATCTCTTGTAAAAAAGAGCTTAGGTGTCTTTTTCTAAATGAACTAGATGTCTGTGTCACAGAAGCCAGACTCCGGACAGATCTCCAGGAACTTGCAATTTCATGAGTGTCAGTCATTGCCCTGGACAAGGCCATAAGGAAGCTGTTGCTCCCACGAGCAAGGTTGTGCTGCTCCAGGGCATCTTCTGTGTTTCGACTGGTAAAGGGTGGCCCCTCATGCTCCGTAGAACTCTGAGTCTCACTTGGTAGATGTACAAGCCTGTGACTCCCATTCCAGCCAGTCTTAGTTAGCCAAGATTTCCATAAGCAAACTTTCATCCCCACTTAAGAATGTTAGCGCCAACTCTTTATTCCCTGTGTCTTCTCTCTCAGCATCTCCTAATTCCTGGGTAATCAGGATTTCATGGAAATTAAAATGGGAGTGTTATTATGGTAAGAAATTCTTTTAAGACTCATAAAAGCTGAATTCTAATGCAACATTAACTGTGCAACTGTAGACCAGGCAAGCTTCTCTGTGTCTGAGATTTATTACTTCCAAGTATGAATAAATATGCCTAGTGCTCAAGGTCATTGGGAATCTTAAAATGAGATAGTGTCAATAGAAGCCCCTAGAATACTGTCTGCAGTTGCTCAACAAATGTTGATTCACAAAATGTTTAAAAATCCTTAAGAATTTTCGTGTAAGAGAAATCAAGGAGAAAATTTTTTTTCTGAGCCTTCAATGTTATGAATGTTTGATTTTTTTCTGGAAGGAATCCTGAATTCAGAATTTACAGATCAGTTGAGTTGGAGACTTCTAAATATTCATTCACAGTTGTCCTCCGGGCTTCAAGAATTGTAGCTTTGCAAAATTCTATGCTAGTGAGGCAAAATGCCTTATTATGGCAACAAATTCAATGGTGGGAATACCTTGCTGATTTTCACATCACTTATCCATCAGTAAATGTTCTTAAAAATAGTATGTGCAAGAATTCTAACAACTGCCATTTTTGAGAGATCTGTATCTTCCAGGTACATGCGCGGTTCTGCATGTATAAGCTCATGTATCTCCTCTCCCTGCAGCACTGTGAGGCAGCTCCCAGTTTTACAAATAAGAAAACTAATGTTTAGGGAGGCTGAGTAAATTACTCAGTTCAAAAGGACAGCAAAGGTCACACCTGAATGGATGGCCATTTGCCATTAACATAAGGTCCTTTTCTACCTGTTGAGCCACTGCCTTGCATACTCAGGGTTGTGACTTAGGCTGTCAAGGCGATTGCTCCTTGTTTTCGAATGAAGTTTCACTCAGAGAGCATGCAGAGAGGAACCCAGAGGTCTGGGCTTACATGGCACTTGCCATCTGGGCTGAGGTAGCTTAGCTGAATGGAGCCAGCCAGATGTTATAAGGGATTGGTGAAAGATAGCTGAAAGGTGGATAGACCCAGATGGTGGTCACTACCCATGACATTTTGAAGGTGTAACTGCTGTGTATCAAGGATACCTGGTTGAAGAGGTGAAGGATATTGAATCCTGATCTTTCTTTGCTCACTAGGCCAGACACCTGCAGGGCTGCAGCTGCCTTGGGGAAGGGTACCATTTTCTAATTTGCAAAAAGACACCCAATGGGCCAGGCCAGCAGCAGCTTAGGACCAGCTGGTTTCACAGCCATGCTGGCCAGCCCTTCATCAGCACAAAGAACCTGAGATCACAGGAGAGGGAGGAGAGAAGGTCAGCAAGGAAATAGACCTATTCCTTAGCAAGTGGAGTTTAAAGAAATGCTCCCACAAGGAAAAATATTTAGGAAACAAGAATCAAAAGCAATCAGGGATCTTCATGGACCCCAAATTCATCACGTAAAAATCGAGGTACTGTTTAAAAGGTCCATGAGGAAAACCTAGGGAAAAATGGCCCCTTACAGTAGAAGTAGGCTTAGATATCCAGTCAGTTGCCACCAGTATAAGAGAAACTGTAAATATTAATGAAAAGACAGGGCGAGAATTTTAAAAGAAGCCTTTTTCTCTGAGCATCTTTTGTAGAGGAGAAAAAAATCGTTAAACTTTAAAAGGGATATATTTTTTCTACTGTATACTAGGGTTTTTTATAAAGCACTGCCTCCTGCTAGATGCTCTGCAGCAACTTTATATTCTTTAGGAGAGAGGCATTTGAGAATCTATAAAGTGGGTCAGGCCCAAGGTGTCATGAATTTATAATAATGGAGGAAGGAGCAAAAGAAAGAGACAAATCAAGACAATAGAAGAAGATGGCTTAAGACCACCTTATTTTGTGACATGATGGAATTATCAGGTTAAAAAAAAAAAAAAGGAAAAGCAGCAAGCTGGCGGAGCGTGGCTTGAGGGGATGTCTAGGAATGTGAAGCCTGCCGCGAGACACTTGAAAGGGAAATGTGTGTTCACGTTTGGCTTCTCATGCTTGCTAGAGATGACCTGCATGTAAGTGATTTTCTGCTCTTGGAAATCAATTCTTACAAAAACAGTCCAGATAATTAGCTAGGCAAATTTTTATTTCTATCCAAAATACATATTCACAGATGGTCCTTGTCTCACTGTGGGTTTATGACCTGCAAAATCCATCATGAGTTGAAAACTATTTTGAATTGAAAATGCTTTCAATACACCTAACTACTAAACACCCTGGCTTAGTAGCATGGCACGATGTTATGTGTAGGTGGTCACCCTTGCCATGGCTGGGCTGATGGGCAGCTGCAGCTCACTGATGCTGCCCAGCTTGGAGAGAATCCTACAGCATATTGCTAGCCCAGGACAGAAACAAAAACTAAAGTTCAAAGTGTGGTTTCTTCTGAATTCACATCAATTTTTCCACCACCATAAAATTAAAAAATACGACAGTGACGAAGCTGCATCACTGTTATAGCAGCTCAATACACAATAGCTAAACCATGGAACCAACCCAGCTGCCTTCAGCAGATGAATGGATAAAGAAAATGCCATACATATACATGATGGAATATTACTCAGTCTTAAAGAAGAATGAAATTATGGCATTTGCAGGCAAACGGATGGAACGAGAGAATATCATGCTCAGTGAAATAAGCCAATCCCCCCAAACCAAAATCCAAATGTTTTCTCTGATAAGCGGATGCTGATCCATAGTGAGGGGGTGGATAGGGATGAATGAAGGAATTTGGATTGTGCAGAGAGGAATGAGAAGTTGTGCTCTATCTATATGTCAAAATGCATTCTACTGTGAAGTATAGCTAATTAGAACAAATTAAAAAATAAAAAAACTTGTAAGTCAAACCTCATAAGTTAAGGAAGGGACCTTTTATATAAATACACAAATGCACACATACACACAAATAATATGTATTCTATATGTGGTACAAATGTACACACACACACACATATACATGCATGTTTATGTTAAAAATATAATAAATACTAATATATATCATGTGTGTGTGAGTGTGTATGTGTATATGAGTGTGCACGGTCCTCTATATTAAGTGATTTATATCATTGATTGGAAATCATTGTCCAATATGTCTGCATCATTTTGTTATATTTATTGACTAATGTCCATATTTTTATCTGTTTGTCATCTAACATATAACACAAAAATCATGTAACACAAGCCTTCTTTATCCTTGGGGTGGTGGTGAGATCAAGTGGCAACATAGACTCATCAAATTTTAGAGGCTGAAGATATTATTTTGGGGGGATCCTTATATCCAAATTCTATATTATAAGCATAAAATTCTTAAGGTAGTCTTAATTATCTTTCTTCCTTTGACTCATCCATGATTTATATAAAAGCAAACCAAAATAGTCGGTGGTGGGTGGTTTTCCTCAAGGCTCGAGCAGTGTCAAAGTCTGTACTTGCTTCTGATGTATTGTGTGTTTGTTTTGGTATTTCCGTTTCCTGAGAGTGGTTATTCTTTTACAAACCTTGCCATTGGAAGATGACTTGAAACAGGCACATTTACCTAATAATATGGTTCTGATGAGGGTGATAAAATTAAACACCCGTTAAGAATGAGAAATTACTTTAAAAAAATAAACTTAACATATTTATTAAGATTAATAAATTGTTTGTTCACTCATTTAAAAAATGTCTGTGGCCACAACCAATTTTAGAATATTTCCATTACCCCCCCAAAAAAATCCTGTATCCATTAATAACTCCCCATTTCCCTCCTTTTTACAACCACTGTCAACCACCTATGTTTTTTATTTCTCTGAATTTGCCTGGATTTCATAAAAATGGGATCATGGAATCGGCTGTCTTTGTGAGTAGCTTCTTTCCATTGGTATGTGTTTTCAGGGTTCATATGTTTAAGGTATCAATACTTCATTCCTTTTCATGGTCTAGTAACATTCCTTTGTGTGAATATAACTAATTTATTTAACCATTCATAAATTGATTAATATTTTGGTTGTTGCCCATTTTGGTTATGGTGAATGATAATATTTTGACTATTTACATACAAGCATTTATAGAATCATATGTTTTTATTTCTATTGGATCTCTACCTCCTAGGAGTACTGTTGCTGAGTCATTTGGCAACTCTGTGTTCATTTAACCCTGTAGATAACCAGCAGGCTGTCTGCCAAGAGCCAATGCCACTGCACATCCCCCCCATTAGTGCTTGAGGGTCCCATTCTACCCATTCTCACCTGCAGGTTGACTTATTAGCAGTCCTGGTAGTGTGAAGTGTCTCTCTTTGTGGTTTTGCTTAGATTTACCTGGTGACTAATGCTTTTAGTATATTTTCATATTCTTTTTGCCCATGAAATGAATTTTATGCTTTTACGACATGGTGAAAGAATTTCAAAGTTTCTCAGAAATATAATTTTAATTTAAGACTTGATTAAAAAAAGAAAAAAAGAAAAAAAAGACAAATTTAGGTGCAGGGGTGCACACCTGCAGTCTCAACTACTGGGGAGGCTAAGGTGGGGCATTGCTTGGGCCCAGGAGTTCCAGACCAGTCTGGCAACATGGGGATACCCCACCTCCATAATCAAAGATAACAGCAGCAAACTCAATCAACAACCTACTGAAAGGACAAGAAAAGACCAGAAAGATAGTCAGGGGTGGGAGATTCTGGTAGAATAAAAAAAAAAAAAAGATTTACAAATATGCTAGCAAGTAAGAAAGGTAAGACAGAGCTGTTCTCTTTTGGAAGGTGGGGAGTGTATCCTTAGGAATTCACTTAGCTACAAATAAATCTGCCAAACAGTGACATAAATAAATGAGCTTTATTTTTCTCATTAGAAAGATCATATAGGGAATTAGACAGTGGTTGACATTGATTTAGCTACTTGTTAGGGCCATTGACACTAATTTTTAAAAAGGTTTCCTGAGAATGAGACTTAAAATATTATTTTAAACCTAAGCCTGACAGTACTTGACTGCTACACTCCAGGTTTCATATTTAGTCTCAACGTGGGAGAAAGGTACAGAGTGAAGAACTGTCCTAGTTGGACCAACTTCATTTTCT